>NC_062545.1:132276689-132901689 GCF_016906955.1 Phacochoerus africanus | reverse complement strand
GAGGGCTTCCAGGCCTTGTCCTCTCACCATGGTGGGGGAGCTTGTGGCTGGGGCAGCAGTAAGCGCAGGACAGGGCTTGGCAGCCTCAGAGACCAGGAGTGACATGGGGATATACAGGGGCACTACCTGTAGGCGAGAACACACATGTGCACAGGGAGGTGCCTGGGGGTGTGGTGGGCAGCTTGCCCTCATGGTGTCACTCCACTGGAGAGTTTGCCAAACTGCTGAGCCAGGCTGTCGCAGCCACCAGCCACCACACACCCATTGCATGAAGGCTCTTGACAATACCTTCCCTCCTCTCCCCAGCCTGGCCCCATACTCCCAGGAGCTTTTGCTCAGTATCTCCCTGCAGGCCCAGGACCCCCTGTCCTGCTCCTCACACCTCCTGTGCCCCTCGCCCTTTGGCTGCCTCCTCTAGGGGGCCTGCTTCGAGGTACCAGGCCCTGCTGGGCCCTGGCTTTGCCAGACTTGCCTTCTCTGGGCTCCAGGGGCCCTGCTGCTTTGGGGGGCCCAGAGCAAGTCTGGGCTTCTGGCTCAGCCTGGGGCTGGTTCCACCCTAGAGACTGCTCAGAACCATCCGGCCAGGACACAGAGCTCTCCTGGGCCCCAGGCCTTGGACTGAGCCCACACATGCTCTCCCGGGGCCCAGGGCTGTTGGCGCCTCCTAGAGAGAGGTCCAGGGGAACCAAGTCAGTATTCTGTGGAGGGCCAGATGCCGCAGGACTGGCTGGACTGGCTGGCAAACCTCCTAACTCCCCTTTTGGCCCCTCTGGCGATACTGATGCTGGGGCTGGGCTGGTTGCTGGGTCACTGGTGGGTCTGCCCAGCTCTATCCTGCTCTGAATCTGTGCGTGTTGCTTCTCGCTCGGAGTCTTTCTGGTGTCTGAGGTTCCCTGAAACAAGAGGTTGGCTCTGCTGGCTGATGAATTCAGGGCTCATGTCCCTAGCCCACCCCGTCCTATGCCCAAGTACCCACCTCCTGGCTCTCCAGCTCCTCCTTGCCTTCCTTCATTTCCCACCTGCAGAAACACAGCACATGGCAGACCCTACTCCTCCCCACCCCACTTCATGTCTCACGTGGTCGGCAGCCCACATTCCCCCATGAGAAGCAAGAACCCAAGAGTCTTGGAGGAAACTCAGAGCCAGAAGGAGGCTCCAGAATGCTTCCCTTCCAGCCCGACCTTGGTCCCCAAATCCAACCATCCCCCCTGAGCACTGCCCCCTCACCCCCGATCTCCGGCTGCTGTTTATGGCCAAGCCTGCAGCACCTTGAGTTCTGTGGGGATTCCAGGCATGTCCTGGCCTGTGCTGCCTGGGAAAGGCTGCCTGACTTCCCAGGGGAAGGTAACTGCTGTAATTACCACCAGCCTCCCTGGGCACAAGGCTCTTGCTGCTGCTGCCTTTGCTGATGGCCTCTCCCTACATCTCATTAATCTGCCACCAGGCAGCAGTCAGCCAAGAGGCAGAGGCCCTAGGGGCTGGCGCAGGCACCTGGGCCAGTGCCGGTCCTGAACACCCCCCTCCCCCAGGGCAAGGGTGATCCAGGAAATCTAGGAGCCCAGATGCCGCCCTTGACTTTGCTCCCTGCCACATGTTACCTGCGGGCCCTGCCAGTCAGCCTCTCTGTCCCCCGAGCTTTGCTGCGTGTGGCCAGTGCCACCAATGGTCTGTTGTGTGGCCCACCCCGAGTAGTACAGCCTGCAAGAGATGGTCCAGGAATCAAGAGAGAATAGGTCCAGGAGTTCCCGTCGTGGCACAGTGGTTAACGAATCCGACTAGGAACCATGAGGTTTCGGTCCCTGCCCTTGCTCAGGGGGTTAACGATCCGGCGTTGCCGTGAGCTGTGGTGTAGTTTGCAGATGCGGCTTGGATCCCGCGTTGCCGTGGCTCTGGCGTAGGCTAGTGGCTACAGCTCTGATTCAACCCCTAGCCTGGGAACCTCCCTATGCCACGGGAGCAGCCCAAGAAATAGCAAAAAGACAAAAAAAAAAAAAAAAAAGAATAGGTCCACAGCAGCCCAGCTTCTAAACCAGCTCATGGTCCCTGCTCTTCCTTCTCTCCCAACTCACCTTTGCCATCTGGGGTCAACAGTGGGGGCTGTAACTTTTGGTGGCTCCTGGGACCTAAGTGAGGAAAGGAAATGGGGAAAGGATGGGGTCACAAAAGATCTTAAGCAGGAACATCAGTTTTTCAGGACCAGGAAGCTGTTGGTCCTTTTCGGTCCTTCTCAGTCCCCAAAAGAGCCCTGGCCTAGGGGTCAGGGGAACTGGGTCCCTGTGCTGGCTTTGCCACTCCTGGCTAGGTGATGGGCAGAGCCTCTCCAGCCCCAGCCTGCTCGTATATAAAATGAGGGACCAGCAATTCAGAGCTCTGTTCTGTTCCTATAACAGGCCAAGAACAGCTGCCACCCATGAGGGACCAACACCTCAAAGGGACGCCAGGGCTGACTTCCTCATGCGCCTTCTCCCCAGACTTTCGGTGGTTGGAACCCAGGGCAGGGGCTTAGAGGATAGGAAGAGAAGTCACGGTGCCCTCCTCCCACAGCAAGGGAGAGGAGGGAAGATGTTCGTCTGTGCTTCCTTCCAGGTCTGAAAATAAGCGATAAACCAAGAGACAAAGAAAAGAGAAGAAGAGGGGGTGGGGTGGGGGACAGCGTGGAATCCAAGATGGATGGGGGTGAAGTGGGTGTTGGCTCACCCCTTGTGCTGCCTGCCCTGGCCAGGCCCTCTTCCCGGGGCTTGCTGGAGTCCTGTAGCCTGCAGAGCAGAGAGAAACAGTCAGGAAGCACCCAGGCTGCAGAGCTGCCAGTGGGCGGCCGCCTGCCCCAACCATAGCCCCTGAGCTGAGGACAGCAGGGAGAGGGTGGGCCCAAGAAGGATGGGAAAGCCAGTGCCCACAAAAAGCCCTGAGCCCAGGGCCCAACCAGAGGACCAGGCTGATCCTCACCACCCTGGTCCCAGCAGCCCTCCAAGAGGCACCCATGGGCAGCCCAACCCCCAGCCCCACAAGCATGTCAGCCCAACAGGCCGCCCAGCCCAACAGGCCGCCCAGCCCTGCCACCCACGTGGACGTGGACTTGGCCTTGTCCAGGTCCCACGGGCGGCGCCAGTCACCCTCTGCATCTCTGTGCCGTGCAAGGCGGGCCAGGTCGATCTGCTCCCTCTCCTGCTTCCACTGGGCATAGTCCCAGCCTGCTTCAGGGGACCCCCCTGCTGGCTGCTGGGGAGCTGGGCCTGAGACCAGGCCTGGACTCCGGGGCTCCCGAGCACCCTGCAAGGAGAAGACAGTCAGCACCATAGGGTTGAAGTGGAAAGCACCCCGGGCTTGGCATGGAGATCCAGAGTGTCTACTAACCTGCTCCTCTCCCAAGGTTTTGACGTCCCCACCCAAAAATCAGATCTCTTCCAGCTGTCTGCCATGGGGACAGTTTCCACCCATCCATTAGCTGTGCCTTTTGGGCAAGTTACTTAACCTTCCTGTCTATCATTTTCTCATTCATAAATAGGGATAATAATTGCACCTACCCACGAGGTTGTCACAGGGGCGTGTGGTCAAGCCCAGGGCAAAGAGGCGTCCATCAGCCCTGAGCAAGAGCCAGGACTAGGGGCTGCTGCCACCTAGAGGTCACACCTGGCACATGGCCAGACTCTTACACCCTCCTGACCCACCTCCAGACCCCCATCAGCTTGTGACCAGGGGTCCAGGGAGCCTAAGGGGCTGGGTCACATCTCTGACTTAAACTGTCTCTCACTGCAAGTCCTACCCAATGTGGAGACTGGCCAGAGAAAGGAAGAAGCAGTGGGAATTCTTGCAGGTGCTGAGTGGGCCATGTCCCCACAGACGGGGACATATGTGATTCAGCTTCTATGTCACCCCCAAATGGGGACCACCACATACATGTCCCCATTCCCTCTTGAAGAGGTACCTTCCGTGTAGAATCTGAGCTGATGGCCATCTGCACAGAGGGGCTCGGGCCCAAGCCCCCTCCAGGTGACCCTTCTGCCCCCTGGTTCCTTGCTCTGGTGGGCTTCTCACTTACGATCCGCTTGGCCTAGAGGGAAGTGAGAAAGGTGGCGTGGCAGAGCCCGGGAAGAAGAGGCTGCCCGCCTGATGCCTGGGCATCCCTCACCCACCTTGCTCACCTCAGCTTTGTTTTCCATGGTTACAGCCAGCTCCACCCGCTCCCCCAAGCAGAAGGTACCAATGTAAGCCTCTGCCTCCTCATCCTCAAGCATTTCATTGGCTGCTCCAGGTCCAAGGGTGCTCCTGGCCCAGTTCCGGCTGACCACCCGCTTCCCCTGTAAAAGGAGGTGCTGGGCCATTAGGCCACATGGGCGGCACTGGGCAGAAGCTGAGGGCTGGGTCCTTTGAGTGGTTCCCCAGGCTGGGTTCCAGCCCCAGCCCTCCCTGGAATGCCCACAGAGGAGCTGACTCCGCGAGGCGTTCACATACCAGCGGCATTAGGTTATCCAGGCCTTGGGCCACCCAGGGGCCCAAGACGCCACAGTGGCCCATCATCTCTGAGCTGGGAAATCCAAAGCACTCAGACAATGAGGCTCTGTCCCTCAGACGCTCCTCCTTGCATTCAGCCCCAACTTCTCTGTGCCCCCAGGGCTTGGGGTTTGGGAGCGGCCTGTGCTTGGGGGCACAGATGCAGAGCTCTGGGGCTGGAAAAGGGCATGAGGAGGCTTCCGTTTGGTCACCTTTCAGGGGTGCCTCTTTGGGGATAGGGGCCAGCAGTGGCCTGGGCTGCATGAGGTTGAGAGCTGGTAGGTTTACCCCAGAACATGAATGGGGAAGCAGAGGAGCAGGGGCAGCTGGGCCTCCCCCTCCTAGCCAGCACCCGACCACCCCCCACCTCCCAGCTCTGGAGTGGGGCTTACTCCAGGAACCTGGCTGATGGTGACAGTGAGGCCGTCAGGACGGAGGAGCTCCGGCGTGGTCACCGCTATGCCCCCCTGCTCCGCCTGCCGACGGTCTTCCTGTATCTCCTGCAGGAGGGCCTGGGGTCAGCACAGGCCATACCCGCCCCAGATGCACAGAGACAGAGACACTGACAGGCCTATACAGAGAAACACCGGTGAGACACCAGGGGCAGAGGCACCCCATCATGGGGTCCCCAAGACCCTCTCAGAGCCTCTGAGATGGAACACACCCACCCTACTCCTGTCCCCAGGCCCAGAGCCTGCAGGGAGAGATCACCATGCAGGGGTCTGTAGGTCAGATCTCGAAGGCCAACTCAGTCAGTCCTCCCGGCCCGTCACAGCCCACTCACCTGGTACCTGCGCAGTAAGGCCTGGTTCTTCTTGCGAAGGGCTACTATCCTCCGGTCCAGCTCTGCATCCTTCTCCTCCTGCCTGCTCATTGGGGACTCAACCCCATGAGGCCCCTGCTGAGGGCAGGGGGCCCAAGCTCCTGACTCCTGGGCCCAGGCCTTCCCAGGTCCTCAGCTTTCACATACCCACCCAACCATGCTCTTACCACTCAAAGAAGAGACCCCAGACCCAGAGCTAGGGTCCCATGGAAGGCCCCAAGCCCCCACCCCGCTAGACCTGCCTGCCCATCTCTCTGCCTCCTCCGGGGCTCAGGTTAGGGCCTCATATCCAGGCCTGCAGCTCCCAGCACTGGCTGCCCCTCCCCCAGGCTCTCCAGGGAGCGCCACTGCTGAGCAGAGCCTGGAATGGGAGTTATAAATGGCTCTGGCAGGGGAACCTGCCGTGACTGGGAAGTTGCCAGGGGATTCAGGAGGTCGGGGGGAGCTGTTTGGCTCCCAGGCCCAGAACCGCAGTGAAGAGAAAGGCCCCTACTCCGTCCTGGGCTCCCAGGCCCTGCACCCCACTCCCCAGGCCTGTGCCCAGCTTGTGGGAAAGAAGCGCTCCCACAGGCCCAACCTCTCTAGGCTGCGAGCTGCTGGCAGTCGGGGCAGGAAGGAGCCGGCTCCATGGGCAGGCCCAACCCGGGAGGCACCCTGGGCACAGGGTGCCTCGGCATTGAGATCCCTGGGTCCCTCTCTTCTGGCTGCTGAAATTCCGTTGTGGCCAATGCCCCTGCCCAGCTCCCCCACCCGCCCCGGCACAGCCCTCTTCCTCCCAGGCCCAGCTGTCCCCAGCTGCCCCAGAGTGTGGCCGCCTGATGTCCCAACCCCAAGAAGCCCCCCGCCAAAGGCAAGGTGCCACTCACAGCCGAGTGCATGGCCACAGAGGGCACCGAGAGAATTCCAGAACAGTCTTGGGGGAGCCAGAGCGGGAGGGAAGCCGGAGCCACAGAGCCGGGCCTCTGCCGGTCTCTCCCTGCCGGCTTTGCAGCTCAGCACACGAGATCATGTTGTGATTACAAAAGACTCCTCTGGGCTTCCAGCCAGGAACTCCGCGGCCACTGCCCCCACCCATCCACTCTCAGAGGGCGAGGACCCAGGGCACCAGCAGCCAGCTGGCCCTGCCCGGCACCTCCCTGCCCCAGCGTCCCCAGACAGACTGGTAGGGGTTTCTCCCTGGCAGGCTGAGCCCCCATAGAGGGCCTGGCTGCCCCAGGCCCTGTGACCCAGTAACACCCCTGCCTGGTCCGGCTTGCATACAGAGGGGCAGCCTAGGAGGCCTCTGTCCCTCCCATTAGTACATAAAGACCTACAGCCCAGCCCACTGCACTCCCTGGTATGAGGGACCACCCCCACCCCCCACCCTCAAAATGAGCCTCACCTCACTCTCCTCATCTGCGCTGATTTAAGTAATTCAAAGGGATCAAGAAGCTCACTTTCCCTAAGCCACCAAGTACTACTGCATACCTAAAATAACACTATTAGTCATGCATTCCTTTAGGTGGAACATAGCCTGTATTTTATTTTGATTTTTTTTTTCTTTGTAGGGCCTCACCTGCAGCCTATGGAAGTTCCCAAGCCAGGGGTCAAATTGGAGGTACAGGTGCCGGCCTACACCATAGCCACAGCAATAGGGGATCTGAGCTACATCTGTGATCTACGCCAGAATTTGCAGCAACGCCGGATCTTTAATCTAATGAGTAAGGCCAGGGATCAAATGCACATCCTCAAGGACACTATGTCAGGTTCTTAACCCATGGAGCCACAACAGGAACTCCTGGCCTGTATGTTAAAGTACAGCTGCTCCCCTTGCTATGGGGAAATTCCTGCAGGGCCTGTGCCACCACAGCTCAGGCTCCTGACTCTGGGCCCTTCCTGGCCATGCTCTCCAGGGATAGTCCTTTCAGCCTCTCGGATCCTGAGAAAGGATGCAGCTTTTCTTGGGAAAATTTCTCCCCACATCTTCCCAGTACACCTGAGGCTGCTGTCTCTGCTCAAGGGAGCAGCTTGTCTGGTGATCCCAACCCTTAGATCCCAACCCTTGGTATCGGGAGCACCTGGTTCAATAGTAATATGTCCTCTGGAGTTCCCACTGTGGTTCAGCGGAAACAAACCCAACTAGTATCCATGAGGATGCAGGTTCGATCCCTGGTCTCACTCAGTGGGTTAAGGATTCGGCATTGCTGTGGCTGTGGTGTAGACCAGCAGCTGTAGCTCTGATTTGACCCCTAGCCTGGGAACTTCCATATGCCCTAAATGGGGCCCTAAAAAAAAGAAAAAAGGGCAGAAAAAAAATTAATACAAACAAAATAGTAACATGAAGAGTTCCCATCCTGGCTCAGCAGAAATGAATCCGACTAGGAACCATGAGGTTGCGGGTCCGAACCCTGGCCTCACTCAGTGGGTTAAGGATCCGGTGTTGCTGTGAGCTGTGGTGTAGGTCACAGATGCAGCTCGGATCTGGCATTGCTGTGGCTCTGGTGTAGGCCAGCAGCTACAGATCTGATTCGACCCCTAGCCTGGAAACTTGCATATGCTGCAAGTGTGGCCCTAAAAAAAAAAAAAAAAATAGTAGCAGGTCCCCCACCTCCAGGCTCTGAATTGGGGGCAGGTGGGCAGCTGTCCTAGCAATCCCCCTTATCCCTGATTGACCAGTTCTGTTTCCCTAATCCCATACACGCCTCGTCCTCTTCTGCCCCCAGAGCAGAAAGTCATGCTGTCCTCTGTCTCCTCTCCAGACCAGCCCAAGGAGCCAGAGGTCCAACCTCTGCTCCCCTTGTACTATGCCTTCCTGTCTGTCCTCCCCTCCCCACAACTCTTAGCCTTTTTCAGGCCAGGCCTTGGGGTAGCACCTCTGACCCCACAGCCAATCTCGCCCCCCCACCCCCAGAGTTCCCATCCTGCTTGCAAATGCCACTGCACTCTCTCTTCCTTTCATGCCGGATGTTCCCACTGAGTCAGATTCCTCTAACGTTCCCAGCAACAGTGACGCACCCAGGCTACACACACACACACACACACACACACACACACACACACACACACACTCCTTCTCTCACCCTCTCCACATGCTGCCTACTGAGTTCCAGCCTAGCTTCTGAAGGCCAAGGGTAGGGCCTTGGTGGGTGGCACTGGGGTCTCCCATCACCATGGTTGGAGCTGGAAGTCCCGCAGAGCACCAGAGGGGGAGAAGCAGCTGAGACCTAATGTTCTCCGTAGTCTTTAGAACCCAGCTCCCCAGACCAGATCTGGGTGTCGGGGGTATTGTAGACAGAGGAGGCTGCAGGGGTGATGCAGGTCTGCCTGTCCCCCTCACTCCTGCTCCCGGCCCGGGTTGGGTCAGGACAGCAGCAGGGAGCAGGGAGGGTAACCTAGCTCTTCTTGAAGAGTCTACAGAGAAAGCCTCCTTGAACCTAGTGGCAAAGGCCTCCCCACTGGGCATGCTGAAGGCCCACGTGACCAAGATGAACCAATAGGGCCCCACGGTTGCCGACCATGCACTTCCCAAGTGTTACTCCTAACATGGCGCGATTCAGAGCCGGCCGCACATTCTACTATTTTCTCGAGTCTGTGGTGTGCCTATCTGCTCCCCATTGGACAGAAGCTCTCCGAGGGCAGGAATGGGGTGCCCAGGGCCTCTACATCCCCAGGGCCTGTTATGGGGCCCTTGCAAACTATGGAACCTTCCTCGTGCCTGCGGAATAAATACACAGGTGAGTAATCCATGCTGTCCTCCGACGGCTGTGCATAGGCTGTGGCTGCCTTTCCCTCCATCCAGAACGCACAGAGAGGCGGTGGGTGTAAAGTCCCTAAGAGGGAAATTTCTTTCCCAGTCTGGAAAGTTTTCCAGACTGTTGGGCTGGTGTGACCAGCATGTTGTTCCCCGGGTGAGACCCTGACTCTGTTACTCTGTCACCACTAGAGGGCAGCAGAGTTATAAGATCTAGCTGCGAGGCTCTCTCCCCCTCTCCCTTCTGCTCCCCAGCTCCTCTCCCGCAATTCTCCATACCCCCCACCTACCAAATTCACCAGACTAGAGAAGCTAAGCATTGTAGAAGCTTTACTTTATTGAAAAAAAAAAAGGAATATGACCAGTATCAATGAGGACGCAGGTTCCCCATCTCTGGCCGCACTCAGTAGGTTAAATGATACAGCGTTGCCCTGAACTGTGGTGTGTGTTGCAGATCCCGCATTGCTGTAACTGTGGTGTAGGCTGGCTGCTGTAGCTCCGATTGGACCCCTAACCTGGGAACTTAAATATGCCGCAGGTGTTCCCCTGCCCAGGCTACACAACCTCTCCTTAGTGGCACAGGTGAGACTAACAGCCAGGCACCTGTCTGCCTGTCCTGTGCCCTTTCCCTGGCTGTGTCAACAACAGTTTCTATGGACCCTTCATTCTGTGCCCTCCTTCTTTCCACCCCGACCTCCGGGTCATATCTGCCCCCTGGCTGGTCCCCCACCTCAGGAGGCCTGCCAGCTGGCCCATAGACCCAGCCCTGAGGACATGATGGCCACAAGTCTGGGGATTCCCACTGAGGAAAGAAGGGGAGGGAGGCCTGCAGGGAGGAAAGACCCTCTGGAGTATACACTGAGACTGGGAGCATAGACCCAGGCAGAGGCTCTGCCCATGGGGCCTGCACTGCTCAGACCTCCTTCCCTGTACCTGGACGATGGCTGATCTACAAAATATGACTGCTCTGCCCTTGCCCTTCACCTCAACCTTGTCATAAGATGGGATAGAGTGGGATGCTGGATTCCAAATGAATTTCCCCCCTCACTGGCTGTGTGACTTTAGGCAAGTCCCTTATCTCTCTGGTCCTCATCTGTAAAATGAGGTGTGCCTATTTCACCGAGTCACTGGCAGATGAAATGAAAAAACACAGTAACAGCTGTATCTGGAACAACATGTGATGGAGAATAAAGCTCAAAATAATTTCTTCTTGCCTCAGGTACCTGTGATGGCCACCTTCTGGATGTTACCCCCCTGCCCCAGCCTCCTTTGAGGGACCCCAGAGGCCACCTCCCAACAGCCCACTGGGGCCTGAACACATTGAAGAACTCTGGGATATGGAGATCATTTGTGACCTGATGGCGGAGATCACCTTAGCATCGTCACTGTGTGCAGTATATCCTTCCAGGCCAGGCCCCTGCCCCACCCTCTCCAGGGAGTCCTCCCTGCTACTCCTCTCCCCCACACCCCATCCCCTCTGCAATCCTAGACTCTGGCTGCCATCTGTCTCCAGCTAGAGGTCACCGGTGCCACCTGCCAGCTCTGGGTGAGTGGATACATGCTGAGGAAGAGGGTGAGCAAGTCTGGATCCCATGAGAACCTGGCTACTAGGCAGGTGGCCCTTCAAACAGGAAGGGGCCAGAGGGTGACTTAAACACAGTGTTCCTTTCCCACAAACCCATATCACCCCCACGCCCCACTGGAGCCACTTCCCAGCTCGAGAAACTACTGTCCAGGGTTTCTGCTGTGGCACAATGGGATTGGCAGCACCTCTGGAGCACTGGAGGCAAGTTCAATCCCTGGCCCTGCATTGCCACAGTTGTGGCATGGATCATAGCCGTGGCTCACATCTGATCCCTGGCTGGGAACTTCATATGCCATGGGACAGCCAAAAAGGAAATTACTGTCCTGATTCCTATTGATTCAAAGTTCAGTGCAGGCCTCTTGGGTCAGGCTAGGCGTGGCCCTGAGTGTAGAGGACTGCGTACATGAGGGAAGAGCTCCAAGTAACAGGGCCGTTCTGGGCCCTACCACTCTCAAGAACACGCATGCCAGAGCAGGGCAGGGCCAAGGCCTTTTGAAACATCAGGGGGCAAAGGGTGAACCCTGGTGTGGGACTGGAGCCCGGGGCTACTTCACCTGACCCCAATCAATGTCAATGTCAACAGAAAGTGAAGACCAAGGCACCTGAGGCCACATTAGCCTGAGGTTAGGGCAGCCTAGGACTCAGATCACCTGAGGAGTTTTCTAGGCCATAAGCATGGGTGGTGGGGGTTAAGCAAGACTCAGCATGGGGATGGCAGCCCGAGTATTGCAGGAATGCAGCCTGAGAGGCTATGGTGGCTTCTTACCAGGTAAGAGAATGTGAGGTCAGGGGAGGTCACTGAGGGGGCAGAGGAGTCCAGAGGGGCTCACTGAAGCTTTTACAGCAGGGGCCGGAGGAGGCCCTGCAATGGTTTAGGAAGCCGGGGAGAAGGCTGGATCCAGATCCTGGAGGGAGGGGTCTGCACCAGCCCCAGGGGTGGGGGTGTCCAGGGAAGAGTAAGCAGGAGGACTTTGGGGAGCCTCAGAGCATCAGCATGGGGAAGTAGGGTTTCAAGTGGGGAAGGGGCTGCCAAGACAGCACTGAGGCTCAGGCCTGAGCCCTTGTGCATGTAGGGAGCAGGCCAGGCTTGCCGGCATGTGCTCCTTTCTCTGGGCAGGCAGAGAGGCTGGCAGGCCGGCTGGGAACAGACACACTGTGCCCACCTTGAAGCTTCATCACCTGGGCCTCTCCCAGGAGGGAGGTGTGGGCAGGGTAGGGAGAGGGAGAAGGTCTGGCACAGTTTTGAGGGGTGAGAACAGAAGCCCAACAGGAGGCTGAGGGGATTGGAGAGGGCTGGCTGGGTCCTGCTGAGAAGAGGAAAGGGCCTTTGGAATGGCAGGGGCTGGCGTGCCCCCTCTCAGGCTGGTGTCACTGGGCTTAGAGGCTTCAAGGTAGGAGAAGGCAACCAGGGTGAGAGAGAGCTGGCTGAAGTGCCTGAGTCACCACAGTCACCACAGGGAAGAAGAAGCCACGGGGGAGGGGAGGGGGTGACCAACTGTCCAGTTTGCCTGGAAGTGACCCCATCTCAGTGCTGAAAGTCCTGTGTCCAGAACTCCCCTCAGTCCTAGGCAGACCTGAATGTTCGGTCACTTTATGGGGAAAGAGGCTGTGGCCAGATGCTAGGGCAGGGAGGGAACCTCTCAGGAGTCTGTCCGTGAAATACTCTGAGAGACGCCAAAGGCCGAAGGTGGAACTGTATCTGGCAGAGAGATCCCAGTGTGAGCAAAGGAAAGAATGATGAGGCCAGGAAGACAAATAGGTCATCAGTGCTGATACTGATAATCATAATGACACCTTGCACTCACAGCTCACGCTGCCAAAGCCTTCACACACCTGATGTCAGTTGATCTCAGCAAGTGTTGAAATGTGTGAATTAGCCAGTGCTGGTGTTATTCGCTTCTCTTCAGGGTCAGTGATCTGCCCAGGAGTCTCCGAGTTGGGGTGGGGGCCTCCCACTGCACCTGCCCCAGCCCTGCAGCACTCCCTCCAGCCCCAGCCAGGGCCAGCCACCTCTGCCCTCCTGCCACCAGAAACCTGTTCACCCAAATCCTGCAAAGGCGCCTGGCTGTCCTGCTTCCCTCCCCACCCCACAGGACAGCCCAGGAGCAGGGGCCTTGCTGGCTCCGCTAACAGGGATTAGGGGGTCACAGAGAGGGCTGCCATCCTGCCTTTTGACCTTCACCATCAGTCTACACCCTCCCTGAGACCGCCCCCACCCCAGCCTCTACCGCTCCCGGAGATGCCCTCAGCCTCTCCTCTCCCTGAGCCCAGACATGTCGTTTCTTGCTTCCAGAGTACCTTTCCAGCAGGGGAAGGCCACCATTCTCCACGAGGCAAAAAATCCAAGCCCTTTGTGAGCACTTAACTTTCTGTAAGGCATGGTGCCAGACCACACATGATCGAGGCTCTCTACAGCATCTTAGGATTGTGTAGCCAGACGCCCATGAACTTCATACTCTGCTGTAAATTAACCCCAGTGTGCTGCGGTGGGCATCCTCCTCACCTCCCAAAGGCCTCCACCCCACCCAGACCCTCATATTCTCCTCACTTCTCTGTCCACCCCGTCAAGATGGGTCTACCTCCTACCACCTGCCTGCCATGACCTGGACCCCGATCCCAGACCCTGTCTCCTGAGATGGTGAGAACCAAGGTCCTGAACCTCCAGATCGCAGAGCATTAGCCCCCACCGCCCTCAGCCCTGGAGCTCCCCCTTCCCTCCCTCCAGGGGTGGGGGTCCATGAAGACACAGCCCTCTCCTTTCAGCTTCCTGCCAAAGGCTGGGGCTGGGGTGAGGAGGGCATGTCATCAGTGACCCCAAACGGGAAGAGGAAGATGCCTGGAAGAGAAATGCTGAGCGCTGGTGAGGGCAGGGCGTGGTGACTGCCGGTTGTGCCATTTAGCAACAAGGACTGGGAAGTGCTCCCACTCAGGCACGGTACCTTTGTAAACCTCCCCTGCTCCTTGCCCTGGCTCCCCAAAGGCTCACAGAAAATATGTGCCTGTTGGATTAATAACTCCCCACTTACTTGTAAACCAAATCCTTTGCCCACAATGTTACCAAAGCAGGATGCAATTTCTTAGAACAGCATTCCTGAAAAGAGAGAAAACATAAGGTGAAGAAGAGGCCCCAGGCTCTAGATTCACAAGGCCCAATTGGGACTGACTAGACACTGGCTGGGTGGCCTCCGAAGGCCTGGCTTTATTAGAAATCTATAAAAGAGAGGAAGAAAACACCTATCTCCAAGAGCTGATGTGAGATAATAGATTATTTTTTGATTCAGTGAATTTCTTTATAGTTGTACAGCCATCAACACAACCTAATTTTAGAATATTTCCAACCCAAACCCCCAGTCTATCCCTCCCACCCCAACCTGTGTCCTTTGGTAACCATAAGTTTTTCAAAGTCTGTAAGTCTGTTTCTGTTCTGCAAATAAGTTCATTTTGTCCTTTTTTTAGGTGTTAGCACTTGATTTTTATGTCTCACTGTCTAACTTCACTTACCATGAAAATTTCTAAGTCCATCCGTTTTTGCTGCAAATGCCATTATTGCTTTCCTTTTAACGGTTGAGTAATATTCCATTGTGTATATGTACCACATCTTCTTTATCCACTCCTCTGTCATGGACATTTAGGTTGCTTCCATGTCTTGGCTGATAAGTGATATTTTATTTTATTTATTATTATTATTATTATTATTTTGTCCTTTTGCTATTTCTTGGGCCGCTCCCGCTGCATAGGGAGGTTCCCAGGCTAGGGGTTTAATCAGAGCTGTAGCCACAGGCCTACGCCAGAGCCACAGCAACGCAGGATCCGAGCCGCATCTGCAACCTACACCACAGCTCACGGCAACGCCGGATCGTTAACCCACTGAGCAAGGGCAGGGACCGAACCCACAACCTCATGGTTCCTAGTCGGATTCATTAACCACTGCGCCACGACGGGAACTCTCTGATAATTGATATTTTAAAAGAACCTGAGGAATTCCCTCATGGGGTGAGCGGGTTAAAGATCCAGCGTTATCACTGCTGTGTGGCATGGGCTTAATCCCTAGCCTGGAATCTTCCATGTGCTGCAGACTTGGTCAAAAAGAAAAAAAAATAAAAGAACTGAACACATAGCAATACTTTCCTTTCCTCCCCACCCCATGGACATAAGAGAGAATCACTATTTTCATCTTATCCATTTTCCCAGTTGTTTTTTTCTTTTTTCTTTTTCTTTCTTTCTTTTTTTTTTCTTTTTTCTTTTTGTCTTTTTCTAGGGCCGGATCCACAGCATATGGAGGTTCCCAGGCTAGGCGTCTAATCGGATCTGTGGCTGCCAGCCTGCGCCACAGCCACACCAGATCTGAGCCATGTTTGTGACCTACACCACAGCTCACAGCAACGCTGGATCCTTAACCCACTGAGCAAGGCCAGGGAACAAACCTGCAACCTCATGGTTCCTAGTTGGATTTGTTAACCACTGAGGCATGATGGAACTCCCTAGTTGTTTTCTTCTGTTTTTACAGCTCTTGTTGAGCAAAATGATATACCAGAAACAGCACAAATTGTACAAATTTGATGAGTTTTGCCATGTGTTTACTTCATGAAGCTATCAGCACAGTCAAGATAATGAACACATCCACCAAACCCCAAAGTTTCCTGGATTCCCTTTCCAATGACTCCCTCCAGCATCTCCCCCTTCACACCACACTGTCCTCAGGCTACCTCTGATCTGCTGGCACTACCAATTTTTCACATTTTCTAGAATTGTACACCATTCTAGAATTTTATAGACAATTGTACTGTATTGTATTTTCTCTTTTTTTAAGGGCCACACTGGCAGTATATGGAAGTTCCCAGGCCAGGGATGGAATCAGAGCTACAGCTGCCAGCCTACACCACAGCCATAGCAACGCAAGGGATCCAAGCCTCATCTGCAACCTATACCGCAGCTCACAGCACCACTGGATCACCCACCCACTGAGTGAGGCCAGGGATCGAAACCTGCATCCTCGTGGAACCTAGTAGGATTCTTTTCCTCTGTGCCACAACGGGAACACCCAGGTAGGTAACTTTTTAAAAATCCAGTTCAGCCAGGCTTTTTATAGGAGAGCCTGGAGACAGTGGCTGGTTTAATTTCTCTGCTTCCTCCTGCATGTTTGTGATTTCACATGGTCCTTGTTGTCCTTGATTGAAACAGGAGCCGACAGAGCCCCTTCGCCTAGCTGAGGGTGGGAGTCCCAGCTGGCCTCAGTTTCATCCAGCATGGGGAGCCCATGGTGGGCAGCCAGAGGGCAACCAACATGGGAGAGATCCCCCTTCTCCTTTTTCTGGAAAAAAAAGATTTTTAGAAAAAAATATGTAAAAAAGAGGAGTTCCCATTGTGGCGCAACAGAAATGAATCCAACTAGTAACCATGAGGTTACAGGTTCGATCCCTGGCCTTGATCAGTGGGCTAAGGATCCAGCATTGCATGAGCTGTGGTGTAGGTCACAGACGAGGCTTGGATCTTGCATTGCTGTGGTTGTGGCTGCCTGCTATAGTGCCAATTTGAGCCCCTAGCCTGGAACCTCCATATGCTGTGGGTATGGGCTTAAAAGCAAAAAAAAAAAAGGAAAAATAAACACAAAATACACAAAATATAAACCACGGTAATGGAGACCAGTTCTTAGCCAACAATAATTACATTTCAACCTTGCCTTCATTCACCAGATTTTTTTTTTTTTTTTTTTGCCACACCTATGGCATGCAGAAATTCCCCAGGCCAGGGATCAAATCTGCATTACAGCATTAACTCAAGCCACAGAAGTGACAATGCCAGATCCTTAACCTGCTGTACCACCAGGGAACTCCCATTCACCATATTTTTACTGGGCACCTGCTAAGTGCCAGGAGATCTGCTGAGGGCCGGTCCTTGGGATACAAAGGTAAGCAGACAGTCCCGTGGAGCAGGAACAGGAGAGGAAAGGATGCAGGGAGAGAGAGGAACTTGTAATAGGGTCACCTGGTCTGTCTGCAGAGGTCTAAGGGAGGCCAGTGTGACCAAAACACACAGAGCAAAGGGGTGTTGCACACAGCAGAGGCCAAAGGGGTCAGAGGGGCCAGGCCACAGAGGCTTGCAGAGTGCAAAGTGAGCTGGCGGCCTGGACTGCAAAACCCTAGGCTCCCCCCATGCTTGTCAGCATTCTACCTGGAAATAATCTCTTCTTTTTCTTTTTTTTCATTTTTCCATGTCCTGGATATGTATTCTTTTTGTTTGTTTGTTTTGCCATACCCCAAATCATGTGGAAGTTCCAGGGCCAGAGATCTAACCTTCACCACAGCAGTGACAATGCTGGTTCTTAACCTGCTGAGTCACCAGGGAACTCCTGGAAACTTATTAATTTTATCTCCAGTTCGTGTCTGCGACGTACATCACAGCTCGAGGCAACACCGGATCCTTAACCCACTAAGCGAGACCAGAGATTGCACCCTCATCTCATGGATCCTAGTGGGGTTAGTTAACCTCTGAGCCACAAAGGGAACGCCCCCTGCAGTTCCAATTTAAAACTGCTTTAAATGGAAGTATAGGAGTTCCTGTTGTAGCTCAGCAGTGACTAACACGACTAACATCCATGAGGACTTGGGTTCAATCTCTGTCCTCCCTCAGTGGGTTAAGGATCCATGAGCTGTGGTATAGGCTGGGAGCAGCAGCTCCAATTCAGTCCCTAGCCTGGGAACCTCCATATGCTGTGGGTGTACCATAAAAAGACAAAAAAAGAAAAAAATCAAAGTATATACTTATTATTTTTAAAAATTTTTTTTGCTTTGTAGGGCCACACTCACAGCATATGGATATTCCCAGCCTAGGGGGTCTAATCGGAGGCACATCTGCCGGCCTACACCACAACCACAGCATGCACAGGATCTGAGCTGCATCTGCGACTTACACCATAGCCCACGGCAATGCTGGATCTTTAACCCACTGAGTGAGGCTAGGGATCAAACTTGCATCCTCATGGATGCTAGTCAAATTTGTTTCCTCTGTGCCACAACGGGGACTCCTCAAAGTATCTTTATAGAGTAGTCTACACCTGTTACTCTCATAGCCCATATTTGTCCATCCCCCCTTTGGTAAACACAAGTTTGTTTGTTTTTTCTGGGTGACTCATTCAATTTTTACTCTCAGGCTAGCGCTCTGAGCTGGAACAACACCTGTGAGAACTCAGGCCTGGGGCTTGGTGCCCAGGGCAGAATCCACAGGCCCCTCCACAAAGGTCACTATTTTCTCCTCCACTTTCCATTATTCTCCTCTTTCTATTATTAGCAAGTGATAATCCCATCTGTTTTGTATGAGTCAGTGAGTTAACTGAAGAGTGTGAGGCACCTCATGGCCTGGCATTCAGTAGGAGCCCCACAAGTGTTTAGAGCTAGCCCCTGGATGCTAAACAGCTTCTCCAGGGTTTAGGCCCCCTGCCCGGGTTATGTGGCATCTTGTCACCTGCACACACACATGCCTGCATGCATGTACACCCTGCTTCCAGCTGCTCTTTGCCAAGTTAAAGATTAGCCCAGCCTGCCTCATTCCTCCACATCCTCTGTCCATGACCCTCCCAGGGCACCTGACGTATCCCATCCCCTCCCCACCCTTTACAAATACGCCTGAGCTCCTAAGGACAGTCAGAACCTCTCCAGCCTCCTGCTCCCTGCTCTGCACGGTCAGGTAAGGACTTGGTTCTGCTGGCTGTGGAAAGGAGACCGGAGTAGCTCTGTGAGCATCTGTTGTAGGTTTGTGTGATCATGGTCTCCCTGGGTATGTGTGTTTATGTACTGAATTGGTATCTGTGCCTCTGTGTCTCTTTGTGTGGGTGTCTTGAGTATGTATGTTGGTCTGTGTCTTTCATAAATGCGATGTGGGTCTGTGTGCTGTGTCTGTGGATCTGCCTAGGTGCCTACCCGCTGCCCTGCCCCCACTCCTGGGCCAAGCTCTGCCTGCTCTCTACCTGAGTTATCATTGAATTTATAGCCTCTTGGGAGTTCCCTCCATGGCATAGTGGGTTAAGAATCTGACTGCAGCGGCTCAGGTTGCTGCAGAGGGACGTGTTTGATCCCTGGCCCAGAATAGAAGCTCTAGTATTGCTGCAGCTTTGGTGTAGTTCACAGCTGTGGCCTGGATTCGGTCCCTAGCCCAGGAACTTCCGTATGCTGTGGATGCAGCCATTAAAAAAAAAAAAATTATATCCTCTGACATGTCAGGCAGAGGAGTGTCGCTGAGTGTTGAGGGGACTGCATTAGTTCCTTTCCAGAGCCACCAACACTTATCCCTCAAGTACCATGGCGTGACCTGGGGAGAAATAGTCCAAGACCTTTTATTATATTTTATTGAGATATAATTAACATTAAATTAGTTTCAGGTGTACAACTGTTTGTACCTTTGACCCAGGCCCCACCCTCTGTATCTATGAGCTGGAGGGTTTGGTTTTTTTGTCTGAGAAATTATTTTTAGATTCCACGCATAAGTGAGACTATGTGGTACTTGTCTTTCTCTGTCTGACTTATTTTGCTTAACTTAATACCCTCAGGGTCCATCCACACTGTTGCAAATGGCAGGATTTCATTCTTTCTTACAGCTGAATGATATTCATTGTGTATAATAATACACTTAACCATTCATCTGTTGACAGACACTTAGGTTGTTGTTTCCACATCTTGGCTGTTGTAAATAACGCTGCAGTGAACATGGGGGTGCATTTATCTTTTCAAGTTAACCTCAAGCACCATGGCGTGAGCTGGGGAGAAGCAGTCCAAGGCCTTTTATTATTTTATTGAGGTACAAGTAACTATAACATTAAATTGGTTTCAGGTGTACAACCTTCTGTGCCTTTTACCCAGGCCCCACCCTCTATATCTATAAGCTGGAGGGTTTGTTTTTTGTGTGAGGAATTTTTTTTTAGATTCCACACCTAAGTGAGACTATATGGTACTTGTCTTTCTCTGTCTGACGTATTTTCTCTTAGCTTAATGCCCTCAGGGTCCATCCACACTGTTGCAAATGGCAGGATTTCATTCTTTCTTACAGCTGAATGATAATCATTGTGTGTAATATACACCTAACCATTCATCTGTTTTTTGGGTTTTTTTTTTTTTTTTGACTCTTTTAGGGCCGCACACACAGCATATAGAGGTTCCCAGGCTAGGCATTGAACTGCTGGCCTAAGCCACAGCTATAGCAATGCCAAATCCTTAACCCACTGAGTGAGGCCAGGGGTCGAACCTGCACCCTCATGGATCCTAGTCAGATTTGTTTCCACTGAGCCATGACGGGAACTCCAACCATTCATCTGTTGACAGATACTTAGGTTGTTTCCACATCTTGGCTATTGTAAATAATGCTGCAGTGAACATGGGGGTGCATTTATCTTTTTAAGTTAGTGTTTTTGTTTTCTTTGGATAAATACCCAGAAATGGACTTACTAGATCATATGGGTATTTCTCTTTTTAATTTTTTGAGGAATCTCCATACTGTTTTCCACAGTGGCTGCATCAGTTAACATTCCCTTTTGTCCACATTCTTGCTAACACTTATTTCTTGTTGGTGTGAGGTGATATCTCATTGTGGTTTTGGTTTTCATTTCCCTGATAATTACTAATGTTGAGACTTTTTCATGTACCTGTTGGCCATTTGTATGTTGTCTATGTAAAAATATCAGAGTCTCTGCCCATTTTTTATTTTTTATTTATTTTTTTGCTTTTTAGGGCTGCACCCGTGGCATATGGGGGTTCTCAGGCTAGGGGTTGAATCGTAGCTGTAGCTGCCAGCCTACACCACTGCCATAGCCACTTGTGATCCGAGCCACATCTGTAACCTACACCATAGCTCACAGGAAAGCCAGATCCTTAACTCACTGAGCAAAGCCAGGGATTGAACCTGCGTCCTCATGGATGCCAGTCAGATTCCTTAACCGCTGAGCCATGACGAGGACTCCCTCTCTGCCCATTTTTTAATGTTTTTATTTTCCCCCAAGGCCTTTTTTCTTTCTTCTAAGCCAAATTGTGGCTGGCTGTAAAGTTTTCTTTACCACTCCCTCCCCCCATGCCCTGTCCCATGGATCTCTTCCAGACTCATGACTCAATAAAGGGAAGGAGGAGGGGGCAGAAAGGACCATGGCAGGGTTCAGAGGCAGACCTCAGCTGAACATTTATGGCACCAGTAGAAGCCAACAAAAATGATTGGCTCAAATGTTGCCAGGGGCAGGAGTTCCCGTTGTGGCTTAGTGGTTAATGAATCTGACTAGGAACCATGAGTTTGCGGTTCAATCCCTGGCCTTGCTCAGTGGGTTAAGGATCCGGTGTTGCCGTAAGCTGTGGTGTAGGTTGCAGACATGGCTCGGATCCCACGTTGCTGTGGCTCTGGTGTAGGCCGGCGGCTATGGCTCTGATTCGACCCCTAGCCTGGGAACCTCTATATGCCGCGAGAGTGGCCTAAGAAATGGCAAAAAGACGAAACAAACAAACAAAAAAGTTGCCAGGGGCCTGTCTTGCAAGAGGCTGGGGCAGTTGTGGTACAGCTATGTGTGTATGTATGAACATTTGTGTTTCTGTGTTTAGCAGCCATATGAGTACCAGAGTGCCCTGATGTCAAGTATTTTGTCCACTTGTCTGATTTGTGGGTCAGAAAACAATGAATCTACCATGTTTATACTGGCTCCATTCTGGAGTTGTCCCCCATGACCTATGTGGCAGCCCCAAGCAAGACAAGGCCAGCCTTGGCACCAGAGCAAGCTCAAAAGCTCCATCCTATGAGAGCATATTTGTTGGCTAATGACAGATTGACTCAGACACCAAGCCTGGTAGGAGGAGACAGCAACAAGCAGCTTGGACCAGGGAAAGTTTTCTATTCACTTGTGCTGCAGGGACAAACGTCTTAGGGTGCTCCATATCCTCCAGAGGTCCCGACCCACCAACCCCATCCTCCTTGCCCTAGGTGCACTCATCTCACCAAGCCTCCCTCTGTAGCTTTATGCCAGGTGTCTACATAGGGGCAAGAGTCTCTAGGGACTGAGTGCCATGACCTGGCATGCTACATGAAAAATTAACATGATTGAAACTAACCCAAGTAGAAATGAATTAAAACATGATTATGAGTCCAGGGGTGGATCTGGGAGTGGAGGGTCAAGTGTGAGGAGGTAGGGTTCAGGGGTGCATAATGCTCTCACGTCTGTGTCTACCCCCCATGTAGATGAACCAATCCATTGCATCCATTCAACACCCATTCCTGATGCCTACTCAGGACCCAGCTCCATACCAAGTACCAAGCTAAGCCAGATGGAGCAATTCTAACCCTTTCATTCTTTGAAGGGGCCATGTGTGTCCAAACCTGGGAGGAAGAAGGAACAACTGAAATTTAAATTACAGTAAACTAAACTTTATCTTTTGAACCACAGGTGTTGTTTTTGTCACTCCCTGCACTTGCCTTCAAAGATGGAGCCAGGTAAGTACTGTGGTGGGAAGCTGTAGGGTGGAAGAAGGGAGAAGGGTGGTGAAGGCAGGGGCAATCAGTCAGTCATATCCACTGCAAGCCAAGAGCATGTGTGTTTGTGTGTGTGTATGTGAAGGTGGTAGAAGGGTTCCAAAATGAAAACAAGCCCTTATATTTTGTAGTACCATCTACAGTTTAAGAAACCAAGTTCCCCTTCCGGCTCAGTGGATTTCAAACCCGACTAGTATCCATGAGGATGTGGATTCAATCCCTGGCCTCACTCAGTAGGTTGAGCATTGCCATGAGCTGTGGTGTATGTTGCAGATGCAGCTCAGATCCTGTGTTGCTGTGGCTGTGGTGTAGGCCAGCAGCTGCAGCTCCGCTTTGACCCCTAGCCTGGGAACTTCCATATGCTGTGGGTGCGGCCCTAAAAAGCAAAAAATAAAAATAATAAGTAAGAGACATGCCCACTGGAGAGTCCTCATGGCTCAGCAAGTTAAGGATCCAGAAATGTCGATGCTGTGGCTCTGGTTCCAGCTGAGGCGTGGGTTCAGTCCTTGACCTGGGAACTTCTGCATGCCACAGGCACAGCAATAAGAAAAAAAAAAAAAAGAAAAAGTAAAGACAGTAAAAGAAACATGTTCACATTGTTCATCTCACTAGAACTTCAACCTCCGGAACGAAAGAGCAGGGGCTCCTCCCTTGGTACACATGAGCTCCAGGGAAATTAGAGGTCATGGTCAGGGTGAGGCCCAGGAAGTATGGCTGGGTTTGGAGCGTAGAATGCATTTCTTGGCAGCTCTGCCATTGGCTCCTCTCCAAAGGAACAAAAGACTGTGCTGGCCCTCAAGAAATAGAAATCTCATCGAGGGAGTTCCTGTTGTAGCTCAGGAACAAACCTGACTAGTATCCATGAGGATGCATGTTTGATCCCTGGCCTCACTCAGTGGGTTAAGAATCCAGCATTGCCTCAAGCTCCAGCATAGGTCACAGATGAGGCTCACATCTGGCATTGCTGTGGCTGTGGCTCTGATTCGACCCCTAGCCTGGAAACTTCCATATGCCTCCGGTGTGGCCCTAAAAAGCAAAACAAAAAACAAACAAACAAACAAAAAACTCCTCACCAAGGAGGCAATTCCCACCAATGGAGCACTTCAGAACACCCAGGACCATTCAGATTGGTTGCTACAAGACCCACTGAACCCACAGTCAGGCAGTCAGGATGGCTGCATCTAAGCAGTCTTCCTGCAGGAATGCATCAGAGAGTTGAGCACGAGAGATTTCCAAGTGGCAGGAGACATGAGCCAAGGCTGAGCTGGGACCAGAAGTTCATAAGCAGAAGCCAACAAACAGCTGAGGATCTGAGTAGAGATTGGGATGGGAAAAGTGGGGTCTTCGGGGGAGAGGGAGAGGAGGAAGAGGCTATCCGGACCTTTTTTTTGGGGGGGGGGGGCCACACCCTTGGCATGTGGAAGTTCCTGGACTGGGGTCAAATCAGAGCAGCAGCTGCTGGCCTACACAGCAGCCACAGCAGTGCCAGATTCAAGCTGTGCCTGTGACCTATACCACAGCTCACAGCAATGCCAGATCCTTAACCCACTGAGCAAGGCCAAGGATTGAACCTGTATCCTCATGGATACTAGTCGGGTTCTTAACGCACTCATCCACAACGGGAACTCCCAGAGCACCTCCTTAGCATCATGGAGTTTGGCTGAGGTTGGGAAGGCAGACAGCTGACAGAGTAGGGACAAGAACACAAACACTTCCTAACTAGCATTTCCCCACCGGGGAACTCAGCCACCTCCTGAGCAAACAGGAATGCACAACTGAACTTTGCATTGACTTTCAATATATATAACCTGTTCTTAAGTGAGTGAATGAGGGAATGGTGGTCAGGAAAGGAGCCAAATCTGAGAAGCCTCGTTGTGGGAGGGATGGGGGAGGAGAGGAGAGGGGAGGGGAGGTGGGCACAAAATCAGCGTCAGGAAGATTACAGGATTCTCACTGCAGAACAAAATAACCAAAGCTGTTTCTTTTTGTCTGCTACTCTTCCACAGGTCCAAAGGTAAGAAATTTCCCCAGCTGTCTCTCCTTTCCCTGACCACTGCCAGGTCCTCCAGACCTCTAGCCCCCTACCTAGACCCTCAGCAAGCTGCCCACAACTTCCCCCAAAATGCAGAGCAGGGAGCAGGCTCAGGCCTCACCCCATGGTCTGGGGTGGGGGCTGGAATCACAGCACAAGTCCACCCCCTGGCGCCTGCAGCCTTTTCCTCCTCGCCGTTCCTGTTTTCCCATCTGTCTCTCTCCTTTCCCCACTTCCCCTCCCTGCCCCAGCAGCCCATCCTCTCTCCTGCTGCTTCCCCTCCTGTTCCACGCTTCTTTGCTTTCCCAGCTACCCACAGCCTTCCCAGATAGCTGGCTTGCTCCCAGACCCCAACCACATGGCAGGGCCCCAGTGACCTGCCTCTGTCAGAAAAGGGAGGCTGCCAGCCCTCCTTCCTGCTTCCCCCTCCCCCAGCTCCGCTTTGGCTACCACCAGCAGACCCAATTCCTAGGCATGGAACTGGCCCTACCACAAAGAGAGTCATAGGCAAACAGGGTGGGAAGTGGCCAGCTTCCAGGCATCTTTGAGCCTGAATGGGCCAGCAGCTGCCCTAACATGGTCACAGGAAGTTCCCCTAGCCCTGAGGCCCACCTCTTCCCCACCCACTACTAGCCCTTATCAAGTTCTAGGAGGCTGGAGCAGACTGGGAAGTTAGCCAACCTCTAGAGTAGGGCCATAGCCCCACCCCTGCTCCCTCAGGGCCCCAGACCCTCAGTGCCCATCACTGTAAGCAAGGTGGTATCTCTTCCCATCCCTGGGCTTGTGGCAAGAGGCAAAGAAACTCCTCTGGTCCTGGGGCTTCAGGAGGGGTTCCAGCCAAGACAGAAGGGCAAACCACTCTTTCCAGTCCTCTTTTGTCCCAGGCAATTAAAGCCTTGGTTTTACTTTCTATTCTTCCTCATTTCTTGAGTCTGGCACCTGCTCTGCTCAGGTGCCAGAGCATACACTCCCATTATCATGTACACAGCCAGGCACGTGTACCCATATGCATGTATCTGTGTGCACATCAGCCATGTATAGGCCCCCACCCATGCATGTGGGTACAGACGGCTATGTGTATGTAAATGCAGCACATCCCCTTGTACCTGCACGTGCTACCTATACAGAGAGCAAGCACATCCTTACCTTGCTGCCTCCTACCTTTGTCTCCTCCAGCTCTCCAGCTGTCCCCTCTTTGGCCCTGCATCTCCTGTCACCCTGCCTCCTATCTCCTCCTTGCCCTCCTGTGAGTTCATCTGTAGCTTCCCCCAGCTCCTCCTTCACTTCTAAGTAGTCAGCCTGGCAAAACCTCTAGTCATTCTTCAAGGGTTCCCGGGTGAGGGAAGGGAGAAAATGAGATCATTCTGCTTCTTAGCTGCAGATAAGATAAACTAGGTCCAGGGAGTGGGAGTCATATCTCAGTTCAAGGAATGGAACCCAATGAATCTAGGTTCTTTGCCCCCCCACCCCACCCCTGTGTCCCCTCTGTGCTCTGGCTTTATCAAAGCAAAAGGCTCAGGGCTAGGAGCAGTCACTAGCTGTCCTCGACTCTCAGACCTCCACCCCAACCCCCTGCTAGTGCCCAGGAATCCTGAGTCCTCTAGAGTAGGGGTTGGAGAGGAGGAAGGGGGAGGGAGAGGGGGAGTTGATCTCAGGTAAGATTGGCACTAACCTCTGACTCTTAACATTGTTCATCTGGCTTTCTGCAGGGGCACTGCCATGGAGGCGGGCACCCTCCTGGACCTGGGCACCACCCTGGCCCTGGGCACCACCCTGGAGGCGGGCCCCCTCATGGCCCTGGGCACCACCCTGGAGGCGGGTCCCCTCATGGCCCTGGGCACCACCCTGGAGGCGGGCCCCCTCATGGCCCTGGGCACCACCCTGGCCCTGGGCACCACCCTGGAGGTGGGCCCCCTCATGGCCCTGGGCACCACCCTGGAGGCGGGCCCCCTCATGGCCCTGGGCACCACCCTGGCCCCGGGCACTGCCCTGGAGGCGGCCCCCACCCTGGCCCTGGGCCCTGTCCTGGGAAGGGCCACCCCCCAGGGCCTCCTGGTCCACATCACTGAAGAAACGGAAGAAACAAACCAAGAATGGGGTGCCTGACCTGGCATGAGTTCTGAACCAGAATCTTCTGTTCAAAATAATCAGCCTCCTGGAGGCCATGTTCTCCTCTTAAAAGAGCCTGTCTTTCTTCACATCCAGCCCAGTCCTCAGGGCCCAGTTGTCTCTGAGTTCCCTAGTTCTAAAAATATGGCCCAGTCAGGCTTTCTCAGATGTTTGACTCATTGGTGTCCATAGCATATTAATGTCACCCCTCCCTTTTGTTTTCACTTCTGTCCCACCCCCCATCAAAAGGCCCCAAGTAGGGCCTCATCACCTCTGCCCCATCACACATACCCAGGGCTGGTGGGCCTTCCAAGTTTCCTCTTGCTGGCCTCACTACAATTCAGAAGCCTTCAGTGGATTGCTACTGTCCACAAGTTATTTCTCACTATCCCCTGAAAATACTTTCCAGACTCCTTAACTCTGCCCAGTTTACCCACTACCACCACCTCTGCCCCACCCCAGGAATGCCTTCCTTCCAAGCCACCATCAACATGCAGCCTTCTCTAAAGCCTGTTAGAGTAAGAAGTCCTTTCTGTGCACACTGCCCTCTTTTCTGAAGCTTTTATCAGCCATCACATGGGCCCAAACACAGCCTACCCAATTGGCACCAATTAACTGGCTGGCTTTTTATCTCTTCAGCCAGAACAAACTACTCAGGGCTGGGTCAACACTTCTGCACTTCTAGACTCTCCCACCCTCATCACCTACTGGTCTATGCCTTGCATAGAGTGGTATTTGCACACAGTTTAGGGATACCCATAGTCGAAGCATCTCTGGGTTCTAACTCTCCCCCCAGCCACATTCTTCAACCAAAGCACCTCCCACACAGAGACAGCATGCCTGGTATGAAAACCCTTCTGCTTGCCCAAATCACATCTAGGATCCTCTCCACTCTGCAACTCCCAGGCTTTTCACACTGCCCAAATCTAATCTAGTGCTACCACAGCCCTCTAGCCAGGCCTGTCCACTACTCATCACACCTCCTCTCTCTCACAGTCACTGCCTGACGGGGGAGGCAGCAAGTTCCCGCAAGTGAGACGCTGTTGGGTACCTTCCAGGCTGAAGAGGGGTGGTTATAAGAAAAGGAGCTGGAGATTCTCTAAGTGTCTCTCTTCTCCTCCCCCACCACACTCCACTTCAATAGCAGAATCGAGGCTCCTCGTCTAAGGCGCGCAGGCCCAGGTCCAGAACAACATCAAGACCCAACTTGAGCAGATGTCTAGCACCGCTGGAGAGGAAGGTGCGGGAGTGGGGTTGGGGGCGTGGAGCGGAGCCGAGAGAAATGTGGGACTAAAAGTAGCCCAACCTCTCTCAATCCCTTGGCGTCCTGAGCAGTGCAGTGCCGGCCTGGAGCTTCTCCCTCTTTCAAAGCTGGAAGAGTCTGCGTTACAAGTCAATAAGGCTCTCTACATGGTGCTTGGGGTCGCTCTTCCTGGTCCCTCACGGGAAAACCGATGCCCCCCAGGAAAGGCCGGTGTGCTAACTACAGCCCGGTGCCAGATCCCCAAAGGCAACTCTCAGATCTGGCCCGGGTAGAGGGGCGCACAACACCAGTCATGGGGTCTTAAAGACAACAAGCCTCCAGCGCTGGGCAGGGGTGCGGCGGGAAGCCTCTGTCCCCGCCCCCCAGTACCGCGTGCATTGGCTGGGATCCTCGTCGTCCACGCCCAGCGATCGGCCCGCTTGGCTTGCACGCATGCGCCGGAGCCCGCCGCCGCCGCCGCCGCCGCCGCCGCCGTGGTCGCTTCAGCACCAGGGCCCGGACAGCGGCGCCGCCCACGGGCATGGAAGGTGGTGGCGGCAGCAGCAGCTGCGATCCGGCTCCTGGCCCGGGTCCGGAAGGGGAGCAGCGGCCCGAGGGGGAGCCTTTGGGCCCAGACGGCAGCTCCCCGGACAGGTAGGGGCGGACTGTTCCACAGACCCAGCTCGCAGACTTTCCTAGATCCCCGCCCCAGGTATCCCCAGTAGCCGCCATATGTCGCCCCATTCATTCCCCAGCCCCTCTTAGAGCCCCTTCTGGTGCCTTCAGACTTTCGGCCCTCTTGGCCACGCCCTCGTTCCGCTAGGTCAATTTTCTCTCTCTCAGGTACCCCTTACGGTCAGCCCCCTTCGCTCTCACACCCCCGCCCCCGCCCCCGCCCCTGGACCTGCCCCACCCACAGTTCCTACCTTACCTCTAAGGCCCTGAGTTCCCCGCCCCTGCTGCCTCCAGAACACCTCCCTCTAGGCCCTGCCCCCGCGTCTTCTCAGTAAGCCCCAAGCCTCCAGCAACCTCAGTCCGGGTTCTAGCGTGTCAGTATTCTCCAGGGTGCTGGTGTATTGCAGACGGAAGGCTCGCCAAGGTGTGTGTCCTGGGGGGAGGGCAGACACCCGGTCGCCAAGCTAGGGTCTGTCTTTGTCCCTTACTGTCAGTCTCCAGTCTGCCCGGCATGGCCAGCGGCGCACGTGTGGCAGCCACCTGCACTCTTTGGAGGCGCTGGGTGGCCAGGCTCTGAGGCTCAGGTGGAGGTCGGTACAGTCCCTGAAGGAGCACCAGGCTGGCTGGCGGGACAGAAGGAAGACCTTTCATTGAGATCCCAGACCTTGGTGCCTTTCTCCACCATATGTGTGAGGGAACAGCCCAGCCAGGTAGCAATATGGCGCAATTTCTGTGCCCTGCTTGGTCTGCCTCCTCCAAAATCCCTCCCCTAACATGACACTGCTTCTCTCTTCTGCATGGCCTGAAATAAGAAGCATTCTTTGGGGGCAAAAGCAGAGGTGGATTTCCCCAGTTAAAATGTACATTCTGTACCTCAGAGTGAAGAGGAGGCCCCTCAAGTGGGGAGAAATGTTTTATTTTCTCTACTGTTAGCACATCAACCTGGGTAGATTTAGCTACCTTTTGGTCTGAAAGACATAGAACTTTCTTCAGTGGGTAAAGCACAGGATGAATGTGTTCCATAGACCAGAGGGCTGCCTAGGACTATGGCCTGACTAAAGAGCCAAGAGTGGGCAAAGCAGGGACAGCGACAGAGCAGGGTAGGGGTCAGAAGCATCCCTAGAAGGGGCTGGAGAATCATTTTCTGCCTTGAATATTTTGCCAAGGATCAGCCCTCTTTGGTCTCACTTTCCCTGCACATGGGGGTCAATACTTGAGTGTAAGAAGCACTGCTCTCTTCTAGCAAATCTCTGAGACCTCTGACCCCTCACTGCACTTCCCCAGAGACTCTGGACAAATCAGGCAAAGAGACTCGTTTCAATTAAAAACAACAAATATATTTCTGCTGAACTAAGTGGAACTCTGGGGGAGGAATAAGACAGCACACACACACACATTTCTTTATTAATGCATTGACTACGGGGCAATTTGAAATAGTTCATTCTTGGAGTTCCCATCATGGCTCCGTGGTTAAAACCTGACTAGTATCCATGAGAATGCAGGTTCCATCCCTGGTCTTGCTCAGTGGGTTTAAGGATCTGGCATTGCCGTGAGCTGTGGTGTAGGCTGCAGATGCGGCTCGGATCTGTAGCTGTGGTGTAGGCTGGCAGCTACAGCTCCAATTCGACCCCTAGCCTGGGAACCTCCATATGCCGCAGGTGAGGCCCTAAAAAGACAAAAGACAAAAAAGAAAGAAAGAAGGAAAAAGAAAGAAAGAAAGAAAGAAAGAAAGAAAGAAAGAAAGAAAGAAAGAAAGAAAGAAAGAAAGAAAGTTCTTTGTGTTTTTCAAATTACCATTTTATTTTCCTAGTGGTGTGAACAGCTCCCCACTTGTCCTGGCCACTCTGAGGGATCATACAGATGTCCATATGGCTATGTATCTGGGGCTTGGGGGCATGGTTAATACACATGTACATTTGCCTTTTATGGGGCTCCCAAGTTGAGGGTTCTGTGTCTGGGGCACTATTAGCCAGGCCCTGACTGCTGTGACTTTGGCCTTTGAGGAGACCTGTGTCATCACTTTCCATTCCCCTACCTATGTGCCCTAGTCACTTGGCTTATAGACCAGTGGGCCCAGGCAGGCAGCCCAGGAAATTGCTCATCCCAGTCAGAGCCAAGGAACTGAGAGAGTGAGAATGAAAGCTCCCTGGGGAGGCAAGGCCTAGGGTGCTTAACTCCTATAATTACTAGATCTCCTGAGAAGAGAGGGCAGCAGGGGCTGGCACAGAAAGCTTTTATTCTGAGAAAAGTTTGGCTCTTCTTGGGAGGGCTAAGATAAAGACTCGGTTCTACAACAGTCAGAATGTTTCAAATTCTGCCACATTCTCAATGATGGACACAGTCAAGAGGAGTAAGATCCTAGGACCCTGGAGAGGGGTAGAAGGGATTGAAAGGAAGAGGCTGGGACTAGGGAGACCCCAGTAGAAGCAAACTGGTGGTGGAGGCTGGAATCCCCTTGAACAGGAGTCAGCTAAAGAAGAGGGGGGCTTATGAGATTTGGTAGACTGGTTAAGGAAGAGTGCTCCTGTTCTCTGTAGCACTCCCTGGAATGCTGGCTTCCCTTAATGAAAAAGAAACCTATGGATTTCCTGTTGTGGCTCAGCGGAAAGGAATCTGACTAGTAACCATGAGGATGCAGGTTCAATCCCTGGCCTCATTCAGTAGGTTAAGGATCCAGCATTGCCATGAGCTGTAGTATAGGTTGCAGATGAAGCTTGGACCCGGCATTGCTGTGGCTGTGGCATAGGCTGGCAGTTGTAGCTCTTATTAGACCCCTAGCCTGGGAACCTCCACATGCCGAGGGCAAGGCCCTAAAAAGACAAAAAACAAAAAGAAACTGATACTCCAAATGGGGGCCTGGCTCACTGGCCTCACTTCTCACTGAGTGCTCTAAGGCTGTGGGTGGCTGAAATAAGCACCCTGGCTGCCCCAACCTCCTGACTCTGGAAGGCAGTCCCACTCTAAAGAGGGAGACCTAGACTAGTGGGTCACATTCATGCCTTCAAGATCCAACCCAAACCAAGCACAGTACCCAGCATGTGTCAAGTGCTCAAAAAAGACCTGCGGAATAAAAAAATCTCAAAGAAGTAGATGACCACACTTATACACACAAACTCAGATCATTTGTCCAGCTTCTCTTTGGCCTATGGGGATGGGCCTGTAAGGTCTTTTATCTGCCAGGACACTGGTTGCTGTGCTGTTATTTTTTTATTTTTTTATTTTTATTTTTTGGCATTTCTTGGGCCGCTCCCACGGCATATGGAGGTTCCCAGGCTAGGGATCTAATCAGAGCTGTAGCCACCGGCCTACGCCAGAGCCACAGCAACGCGGGATCAGAGCCACATCTGCGACCTACACCACAGCACACGGCAACGCCGGATCCTTAACCCACTGAGCAAGGGCAGGGATCGAACCCGCAACCTCATGGTTCCTAGTCGGATTCGTTAACCACTGCGCCACGACGTGAACTCCCTGTGTTATTAATTTTATGGGGTCACCTGAGGTCTTGTTTGAGAACAACTATAATCAAATTCTTATTTTTCTAAATGTTCAGTTGTCTTTTTTTTTTTTTTTTTAATGCAGTGATTTAAATCATGAGACAAATTTCAATGCAGCTTTTGGGTAACGAAAAGTAAAGTACTTATATATGTAGTGTGAGTCCCAAGGTGTGAGAAGTTCTCAAATGGGGATATGTTAGCTGAGGTGCCTAAAGAGGTCAAATTATAAGTATAAATATACTTAAACACCATGCTCCCTGCAGCCCTAAGTGTAGGAAGAGGCAGGAAAGCAAATGGCTTCCCCCTGCCAGGCACCTCACTAATGTTACCTCAGTTAATTTCTGTACTACACCTGAGGGGAGGACATTATCATACCCTTGCTCAATAGACAAGGATGCCAATGCTCCAAGAAGTGTGTGTTCTTTCCCAAAGCCCCAGGGCTAAAGAATGATGGAGCCAGGATCCTGCCTCCACTGCTCCCCCATTTAAAAAAAAAAAATTTTGTGGCCACACCTGCAGTATATGGAAGTTCCCAGGCCAGAGACTGAATCCGAGCCACAGCTGGGATCTACAGCACAGCTGTGGCAATGCAGGATCCTTTGACCCACTGAGCAGAGCCAAGGATCAAACACGCACCTCAGAGGAGACCTGAGCCTCTGCAGGAGGCTTCTTAACCCACTGCCCATAGGGGGAACATCTGCTCCCCCATTTTTGTCTCAGCATGGAGGTTATCTCCTGCCCCCCCCATATTACCCCACCACCACCACCCCTGAAACTGTCTGCCATCCAGCCTTCCGGGAGGAGAGGAAGAGCTTGCCCATTTTTTCCAGTTCCTCTACTTGGTCTCTGGGCAGAACCCAGCCTCTGTGGGCAATGTGCACTTGCCACCACAGCCAGGACTCTGGCCCACGGCCCCTTCAGCAGTCCAGCAGGCAAGACTGGAAGCCAGGGTTGGCTCGGCATAGACCCAGCTCTCCCAAGGGAGCTATGCAAGTTCTGGTAGGCCAGGTGAGCCAGGCAGATGGGGGAGGGGAGGAGACTCGCTGGCCGGCCCAGCACCCTCTGGGAAACCCCCCATGGCCCTCAGGCGCTCTGTTCCATCCTAGGTCTGGCAGTCCTGCACTAAGGTGGGACTCCACCTCCCCCTACACCCAAGGAGTGGGGCTGGGTCCATGCACAGAGTGCTGCCCTCATGAGTAATTTGGAAAGAGGAATCGGCGTTCCTGTTGTGGCTCAGCGGTAACAAACCCAACTAGTATCCATGAGGTTTTGGGTTCGATCCCTGGCCTCGCTCAGTGGGTTAAGGATCTGGTGTTGTTGTGAGCTGTGGTGTAGGTTGCAGATGTGGCTCGGACCCCAAGTTGCTGTGGCTGTGGTGGAGGCCAGCAGCTGTAGCTCCGATTCCACCCCTAGTGTGGGAACCTCCATATGCTGCAGGAGTGCCCCCCCCAAAAAAAAGAAAAGAAAAGAAGGAAGCAAGGAGGGTATGTAACTATGGTTGACTTCTGCCCGGCAAGTTCCTTGCTGGGGAGAGGTTCCAACTCCCTCTCCCAACCATGCACACCCTTTCAGAGCAAACCTTCTGCCCCAAGGCCTAGGTTTGGTGGAAAGGCAGTAACTGCCGCTGCCAAACTTTTCCTGATGCCCCCACCCCTGTTGGGCCCTCCTCTGGCCCCTTCAGCCCTCTGTGACTTCCTCTTTCACAGAACTCAACTGGCTTATTCAGCCCAGCACCACTATTAGCAGCCTGTCCCTCACTCAGCATTAATTCAACAAAAATCTCTTGGGCACCCTCTGTGCACTGAGGCCAGACAGATTAACAAATGCATCAGGTCCTGCTCTCCCAAAGCTCACCTTCCATAGGAGAGACAGGCAGTGAACATGACAATATATAATATAGTGTCCGGTTGTGACAAATGCTAGGAAGAAATATAAAGCAGGTAGGGGGACAGGGAGCTGATGGGTGATTGTTTAGTCAGGAAGGATGTCTCTAAGAAGGTAATGGTGTGAGCTGTGCAATCATCTGGGGAGGAGCATCCCAAGCAGCAGGACGAGAACATTCAAAGGCTCTAAGGTGGGAACAAAAGTGCAGCAGGTGCTCAATAAACATCTGACAAGAGGATGAAGAGATAGTTACAGCAGAAATAGCACAGGGCTGCAAGTCAGAACCAGGTTCAAGGCCCAGCTCTTCAGGGCTCACTGAACCTCAGGTTTCAAATCTGTAAAAGAAGGAAAGTACTTCCTCTGCAGGGTTTTTAAAGGAGTAAATAAGATCATAGAATGTGTTTGGGGGGTGGGGTGTTCCCATCGTGGCTCAGTAGTAATGAATACAACTGGTATCCATGATGACGAGTGTTCGATCCCTGGCTCTGCTCAGTGGGTTAAGGATCTGGCGATGCTTTGAGCTATGGTGTAGGTCACAGATGTGGCTCGGATCCCGAGTTGCTATGGCGGTGGTGTAGGCCAGTAGCTGCAGCTCTGATTCAGCCCCTAGCCTGGGAACTTCTATAAGCCTCAGGTGCAGCCCTAAAAAGACCAAAAAAGAAAAAAAGAATGTTTTTGGGTGCAGGGACAGATGATTGATTGAGACAATGAACCCCAAGAACTAGGCAGGGGAGACCCAGAGCCCTACCTTCCCAGTTTCTCCCCTGGACTAGTAACAGAACAACCCAAGCCCCATCTCCTCAGCTCAGCTTACGGAGCAATGCTATCTCCCATCCACATTTTCTGTGCCTCCTCTCTCTGCAGGTCCCAGAGCAAGGCTGTGGCCCCCGAAGCAAGCCCAGAAAGAAGCTGCTCCCTCCACAGCTGCCCCCTGGAGGATCCTTCCAGTTCTTCAGGACCCCCACCAGCAACTTCCACCCTCCAGCCTGTGGGCCCTTCCAGCCCCTTGGCCCCTGCCCATCTCACCTATCCACGGGCACCACAGGAATACCGGGGTGGCAGCTCCCTGCCAGGGCTTGGGGATCGGGCAGCACTGTGCTCCCATGGCTCCAGCCTCAGCCCTTCCCCAGCCCCCTCGCAGCAGGATGGGGCTTGGAAGCCACCATCTGTGCAGCACCATGTGGTCAGCGTCAGGTAAGGAGATGTCCAGCAGCCTGCCAGCTACCCTGGTAGGTGGAGCAGGGCTTGAAAGTGGGGCTGACTCACCCCAGGCTCTGGACTTCTTCACGAGGAGGCAGCCAGGATGCCCACTGCCTCTGATGGAGGAAGAAGCCTAGATGGAAGATGAAGGAAGGGAGCTTGGGAGTGGGAAGGCCTAAAAGGGGTAATGCCATCTTCCTCTATCCTCTACCCCTACCGCAACCTCCCACCCTGCAAGAGGACTCTGGTGAGCAAGTGTCTTTTCTTCTCTTCCATAGGCAGGAACGGGCCTTCCGGATGCCAAAGAGGTAGGCCTGGGCCTTCTCTGGATCCCTAGGGTGACCAGGCCAGTGCTCAGTTTAGCCCCACCATTTACTCTTGGTGGCTTCTAAGCTCACCCACCCCCTCCTGCTACCACACCCAACATCAAATCATGTGGGCTCTCTTCCTCTTTCCCAGCTATTCCCAGCTGATTGCTGAGTGGCCAGGGGCTGTGCTGCTGCTGTGCCTGGCTGTGATCCTCCTCTGCACCCTCGCTGGACTGCTGGGAGGCCAGCTACCCGATTTCTCCAAGCCCTTGCTGGTGAGGGGCCAAGGGGAGGGACAGGGACCCCCATTCTGGTCAGCTCAGCTCATCCAGGGCAGAAAGTTGGAGTGGCCCAGCTGGGAGTGGAGTGGCAATGGCGGGTTCTCCAGAGAGAGAGTTGGGGAGGTGGTATAGAGGTAATACTTATGTCCACCAGTCCAGGCCAGGCCCTCTCTGCTCCAGGGACCCAAAGAGGCAGAGCCAAGAAGGGAGAAGGAGAACTTCCCCTCCTGCCTGATCTTCTCTTCCCTCCTCCCCTGCAGGGCTTTGAGCCTCGCGACACGGACATTGGGCGCAAGCTAGTGGTCTGGAGAGCATTGCAGGCCCTGACAGGCCCCAGGAAGCTGCTTTCTCTTTCCCCAGACCTAGAGCTGAACAGGTAATAGGTTCCCATCTTTCCACTCTTACGGGAACAGGGGAAAGAATGAGGTCTCCAGAGAGGAGCCAAAGGCAAGTCAGAGGGCCTTGCTGGGGCCCCTGGGCAGTGGTGTCTGGCCTCCTCTGAGCATCCCCACCCCGCCCCAGCCCCTCGATGGTGCCTGGCATACATCTTCTCTCTACCTCAGCTCAAACCCCCACACCACTCTGAGTCCTGCTCCCTGGAGCAGTGCCCAGGAGAGCATGCTCCGGCCTCGAAGGATGGTGGAGCCCCTGGACCACAGGCAGGAGAGCTTCTTCTGTGGCCCCCCTGGTAAGCTGCAGCCTGACAAGTTCATAGCTTTAGTGGTGGTTCTCTTCCTTGTCCCCTACTAGATCAGGAGGGCCCCAGAGAACAGCTGGGAAGATGAGACAGGTTTCAGGTGCTCAGCCAATCAGAGGCAAGCTGGGTGGGGGTGGGGCACAGGGGAAGGATGAAGGGCCAGGATCAGGCAGCCACAGCACAAGTTTCAGACTCCTGTGAATCTGAGCCTCATATGGCCCTGGGTAAGCATCTTCCCTTTAGTGGGCCCAGGACCTGGGGCCAAAAGGCTGAGCTCTGGGTGATGTGTTGCAGAGAAGAGCTACGCACAGCTGGTGTTCATGTCCACCTCAGCGGGCAGCCTGTGGAACCTGCACGCCATCCATTCCATGTGTCGCATAGAAAAGGATCAGGTGAGCTGGATGGGGAGGTGCCAGAGGCTGGGAGGGAACCAGGGATACCAGGGACCTACCTGATCATAAGTTGAGCCAGAACTGCCAGGCTGGACTGGGGAGGAGCACTCCTTGCTTTAAAAAGTATTGCAACCCTGGAGTTCCCGTTGTGGCTCAGTGGTTAACGAACCTGACTAGTATCCATGAGGACTTGGGTTTGATCCCTGGCCCCACTCAGTGGGTTAAGGATCTGGTGCTGCCGTGAGCTGTGGTATAGGCTGGCAGCTACAGCTCCAATTCAACCCCTACTGCAACCCTGCTGAGAGGCTTTGGTTTGGGGTGGGGAGAGAAGAGTCAGCTGTTTTCAAAAAGAGCCAAGACACAGGTGCTGGAAGACAGACCCTGCAGACCCTGAAGATTTTCAAAAGGTCCTAAAAAGGAGCCTCAGGAGCTATAGAGGAGGCCCCAGCCCAAGGCCCAAACCTTCATCAACCCAAGCAGTGTCAATCCACTCGTGCTAACTGGAGAACCATGTACCATAACATGTGAAGAAAGGTTTGCTACTAAAAACAGTATGAATACCACTGAGTAACTGAAGCCGCTCACTTCCACACAGGAGTATTTCAAGTACCAAAAGACATTGATTAAGATTATGTGCTCTAGGAGTTCCCGTCATGGTACAGTGGTTAACGAATCCAACTAGGAACCATGAGGTTGCAGGTTTGATCCCTGGCCTTGTTCAGTGGGTTAAGGATCCAGCATTGCCGTGAGCTGTGGTGTAGGTTGTCGACACAGCTCAGATCCTGCATTGCTGTGGCTCTGGCATAGGCTAGCAGCTACAGCTCCGATTAAACCCCTAGCCTGGGAACCTCCATATGCCACGGGAGAGGCCCTAGAAATGGCAAAAAAAAAAAAGATCATGTGCTCTAGGTGTTCCCCCTGTGGTGCCAGGATGCAGGGTTGATCCCTGGCCTCATACAGTAGGTTAAAGGATCTGGTGGCATTGTAGGTCACAACTGTGGCTCAGATCTGATCCCTGGCCAGAGAACTCCATATGCTGCAGGGCAGCCAAAAATAAAAATTTAAAAAACAGCATGTGTCCTGTAGTTAGATGCCAGAATTCAAAGCCTTAGCTGTGTGACTTCGGGCTCATTTCTTAACCTCTTAGTGCCTCAGTCTTTGTATCTATGAAATGAGAATAATAATGGTATTTTCGTCACAGGGATGTTGTGATGATGAAACAAGACAGAGTTTGTAAAAATATGGCATACTGACTGACAGTTGTAATCCCTCAATAAATGTTACTATTGTCAACATGATCTCAGGCCCACTGCTATACAGCCAGTTGACAGCAGTACGGGGCCTCTGATTCCCAGGCCGGCATTCTCTGTAACTTACACCACCTGTTGTGATGGCAAGAGCAGGGTGGAAGGGATAAAAACAGGCATGAGGTCTGAAACCCTGTCCCTCAGAATGTGGATGGGGGTAGGGGGCTAGTGGCAGTGACCCTGATCCTGGAATGTTTTGACCTCCCCTTTTCCCAATGTTTGCTTCTGGTTCCTGGACACTTGCATCTGTGGCTGCCACTTCCATACCTACTCCTGACTCAGGCAGTGCAGAGTTTGGGGGGTGTGACCTGCTGGGGTCCTTAGGGTAAGACTTCTCAGGCTGAGGCCTCAGGCAGCATTCCTGATGCTCCTCTTTGATGGAGTCCAGATGTAGCTGCTGGACCTGGGCCTGACCAGTCAGGTTTTGCTGGGCAGTCAAGATGACTCTCTGCCTCTGCCCCGCAGCCTGAAAGGAGCTGAGAGGGCCTTGGATAGCGGTGGGGAAATCTAGGCCCCTGCACTTCCCCTGAGCTCTCTTCCACTGTGTGTGCCCTCCAGATTCGCTCCCATACCCACTTTGGGACTCTGTGCCAGCGTACAGCAGTGAACGAGTGCTGCCCCAGCTGGTCTCTGGGCAATTATGTGGCCGTGCTCTCCAACCGCTCCTCCTGCCTGGATACCACTCAAGCTGACACAGCCCGCACACTGGCCCTGCTGCGGGCCTGTGCCCTCTACTACCACCGCGGTGCCCTGGTGCCCTCCTGTCTAGGACCCGGGAAGGACAAGCCCCCACGCTGTGCTCAGATTCCCACCAAGTGCTCCCAGAGCAGTGCTGTCTACCAACTCCTGCACTTCCTGCTGGACAGGGACTTTCTGAGTCCTCAGACTGCTGACTACCAGGTACCCTCCCTCAAGTACAGCCTGCTCTTCCTGCCCACCCTTAAGGGTGCTTCCATGATGGGCATCTACCTGGATCGCCTAGCTTCCCCCTGGAGGCTCTCTGACAACTACACATCCATCACTGGCATGGACCTGGGCCTCAAGCAGGAGTTGCTGCTGCACTACCTGGCCCAGGATACAGTGTACCCCTTGCTGGCCCTGGTTGCCATCTTCCTCAGCATCGCCCTCTACCTGCGCTCCCTCTTCCTCACACTCATGGTGCTGCTAGGGGTGTTGGGCTCCCTGATGGTTGCCTTTTTTCTTTACCGAGTGGCCTTCCGAATGGCCTACTTCCCCTTCGTCAATCTGGCGGCCCTCGTCCTGCTCAGCAGCGTCTGTGCCAACCACACCCTCATCTTCTTCGACCTGTGGTGCCTCAGTAAGAACCAGCTGCCCGCTAGCGGCCTGGCGCAGCGCGTGGGCCGCACCATGCACCACTTCGGCTACCTGCTGCTGGTCTCAGGCCTCACCACAGGTGCAGCCTTCTACGCCAGCTACTTGAGCCGTCTCCCGGCCGTGCGCTGCTTCGCGCTCTACATGGGCACGGCCGTGCTGGCGCACCTGGCGCTCACGCTGGCCTGGCTGCCCTCCTCCGCCGTGATCCACGAGCGCTATCTGGCGCGCAGCTGTGCATCCCGGGCGCGGGGTCCATGGGTCGGCAGCGCGCCGCGGCGACTGGCCCTGGCGCTGCACCGGCGGCTCCGCGGCCTCCGGAGGGCGGCCGCCAGCACCTCCCGCCTGCTCTTCCAGCGCCTCCTGCCCTGTGGCGTCATCAAGTTCCGCTACATCTGGATCTGCTGGTTCGCCGCGCTGGCGGCTGGGGGCGCTTACATCGCCGGTGTCAGCCCCCGTCTGCGGCTGCCCACGCTGCCGCCGCTCCGCGGCCAGGTCTTCCGGCCCAGCCACCCTTTCGAGCGCTTCGACGCTGAGTACCGCCAGCAGTTCTTGTTCGAGCGGCTGTCTCAAGGCGAGGGCGGCCACATGCCCGTGGTTTTGGTGTGGGGCATCCTGCCCGTGGACACTGGTGACCCCCTGGACCCTCGCAGCAACAGTTCGCTGGTGAGTGACCCTGCCTTCTCGGCCAGTAGTCCTGAGGCCCAGCGTTGGCTGCTGGCCCTCTGCCACAGAGCTCGGAATCAGAGCTTCTTTGGGACCCAGCCGGAGGGCTGGCCCACACTGTGCTTTGTGGAGGCCCTCCAGCGCTGGATGGAGAGCCCCGGTTGTGCCCGCCTGGGGCCAGGCCTCTGCTGTGGCCACTCAGGCTTCCCCTGGGCCCCCCAGCTTTTCCTGCACTGCCTCAAGATTATGGCTCTGGAGCAAGGCCCGGAGAGCACCCGGGACCTAGGGCCCCGCTACAATACCCAGGGTGGCCTAGTGGCTATGGTCCTGCAGTTCCAGACCAACTTCCAGTATAATCCAGACTACAGCCAAGCCCACCACTTCTACACTGAGGTCAGCCACTGGCTGGCAGCCGAGCTGGGCAGGGCACCTCCAGGCCTCCGCCGGGGTTGGTTCACCAGCCGTCTGGAGCTGTACAGCTTGCAGCACAGCCTGAGCACGGAGCCTGCTGTGGTGCTGGGCCTGGCCCTAGCCCTGGCCTTTGCCACACTGCTACTGGGCACCTGGAATGTTCCGCTCAGCTTGTTCTCTGTGGCGGCTGTGGCTGGCACCGTGCTGCTCACTGTGGGACTCCTGGTTCTGCTCGAGTGGCAGCTCAACACTGCTGAGGCCCTCTTTCTTTCTGCCTCTGTGGGCCTCTCAGTAGACTTCACTGTCAACTACTGCATCTCCTATCACCTGTGCCCCCATCCTGACCGCCTGAGCCGTGTAGCCTTCTCTCTGCGCCAGACCAGCTGCGCCACGGCAGTGGGAGCTGCCGCCCTGTTCGCGGCTGGTGTGCTTATGCTGCCTGCCACAGTGCTGCTCTATCGCAAGCTGGGCATTGTCCTCATGATGGTAAAGTGCGTCAGCTGCGGCTTTGCCAGCTTCTTCTTTCAATCTCTCTGCTGTTTCTTTGGACCAGAGAAGAACTGTGGGCAGATCCTCTGGCCTTGTGCCCACCTGCCATGGGACGCTGGAACTGGGGAGCCTGGTGGGGAGAAGGCAGGCCGCCCACGACCAGGACCAGTAGGAGGAGCGCCCGGGTCCTGTTCAGAGCAGTACGAGTTACAGCCCCTGGCACGACGCCGGAGCCCCAGCTTTGACACCAGTACAGCCACCAGCAAGCTTTCTCACCGGCCCTCAGTGCTCTCTGAGGATCTGCAGCTGCATGATGGCCCTTGCTGCTCCCGGCCCCCGCCAGCCCCCGCCTCCCCACGGGAGCTGTTCCTGGACCACCAGGTGGTCTTCAGCCAGTGCCCAGCCCTGCAGACCTCCTCCCCCTATAAGCAGGCTGACCCTGGTCCCCAAAGCCGGGCCAGGCCAGACTCACAAGGGCAGAAGGCTGAGCCCCTGCAGGCCTCACCAGAAGCACCAGCCCACTCCCCCAAGCCCCAGCCCCAGGTAGTGGAGCCTCCTGATTGCCTCTGCTCCTCAGCCAGCACCCTGGAAGGGCTCAGCGTTTCCGATGAGACCTGCCTCAGCACCTCTGAGCCCAGTGCCCGTGTGCCGGGTTCTGTGAGTGCCTCCCCGGAGGACCTGGACGAAACTGAGCAGACAGTACCTGAGCGGGGCCAGCTGAACGGGAAGCGGGACACCCTGTGGCTGGCGCTGAGGGAGTCTGCTTACGACCCATCACTGCCTGCATCCCACCAGAGCAGCTCATCCTGGAAGGGCCGTGGGGGACCAGGAGACAGCAGCCCTGTGGTGTTGCCCAACAGCCAGCCAGATCTGCCAGACGTTTGGCTGCGCAGACCCAGCACCCACACTTCAGGCTACAGTAGCTGAGGGAGGCCCAGGGAGTGCCTGGGGCGCAGAGCCTGTCAGGGATGAGCAGGCAGGGCCAGCACCAGGCTGGAGCCTAATGATGTTTCCCCACGTCCTCATGGAGAGGTCTTACCCTCCAGCTGTGGATTTTAAACCCTACCAGATGTTCCAGCCTTGGGCTGCTGCTTACTCCCCACATCTGGAGGATTCAGTCGGGGAGGGGGGTGTCTTTGGAGTGAAAGGCCAAGTTCTCCTTGTGACCTGCTGAGGGCTCGTCTGCCCACATGGTGCCAACCTAGGCACCCCACCTCTGGAAGGGGGAAGGCCAGGTGTGTAGCTGTATGTATCAGGGGAGGCTGACCTGGCCCCCCTGCCAAGCAGCAAGATTCAGTGGGACTAAGGGACCCAGTCCTTGGGATCCTGCCGGAACACCTCACCAACCAAAAGAGCCCTGAGAAACCTCAGCAGCCTCTTGGGCCTCACACCTTCAGGGGCTCTTTATCAGGACTTCTCTGTGAGAGGCTTCTCTGGGCCAGAGTTGGGCTGGAGCATCTGTCCTGAACTGCCTGCCCACCTCACATACCCCCATTAGACCAGAAATTTGTCAAGGCCAGGCAGAGAAATGGCTGCTGGGAATGAAGCAGGAAGAGGATGAATAGTCAGCCTCAGAGCATCCCTAAATCGCTGGGTGGTCCCTCATGGGAAGCTGCTCTGGCACAGATGGGACAGGTCCTCTCCCCATTAAGAATCCCTTGCATCCTGCATCTTTTAGTTTGCAGAACACTTCCACACCCATCGCTTCCTAGGAATCTCACCACTTCCATATGTGGTAGCCCACAGTTGGTCAGGTCCTTTTGCTTCCAATTTACAGGCAAAGGTATTGAGACTAAATAAGGTTAAGTGATTTACACCAAGTCACACAGCTAGTAAGTGGCAGAGCAAGATTTCCTGACTCACTCCACCGCAACTTCCATGCACCTCCTTCTTACCTGCCCTGATCTTTCACCTCTGACACCCTCTAGCAACCTGCTTGCAGGTGTTTTTTGAGTAAACTCCCCTGTCTCCACCTTAAGCCTCCATCTCCAGAATGAGCTAAACTCTGAGCAAGGCTGGAGTTCCTCTGAATCTCCCCTGTGCTTCCCTTCCCGCTCCAGCCATGAGGCATCCCGAGTGACCTGATTCCCCAGGTCAGGGGCAGGGGCAGAGGCACTCTTCCATGCCCATAGTATGTGGAGAGCCCCTGCCAGTGGAGGCACTGAGGGCAGCAGAGGTTGAGCAGAGTTCAGTGAAGGCAGGAACTCAGGCCTGCCCTCTTTAGGAATAAGTTTAAAGCTGTTTTACAAGTCAGGGCCCCAACTTCCTAAGGACAAGTCTCTTGGGGGCACTCAGACTACAGGCGGACGCCCCCTCCCCAAAGCAAAGGGTCTCTCTGGACGTTTTGTCCCATGTGAGAGCTCATGACACCTGGAGCATTGGCAAGTTTACTAAACACCTATGGCACTGCAAGGGGACAGGAATGTGGAGGGATTATCGAAACTCTGCCCTCAGAGCTCGCCCTCTAGCTGAGGAAACAGTTCATGTGTACACACAGGCATCCATGGGTCACTGATGGCACCATGCAGCATGCACTGAAGGCCATATGCCTGTTACCCTGAGTATTGCTGGAGCTCTAGTACCCAGGACTGGTAACCAGGAAGGCTTCCTGGAGGAGGAATGGCTTGAGCTGTGCTTCAGACATCCAAGTGTCTCAGTCAGGGAGGGACCTTATCAGTTATTCTAGAAGATTTCAAACTTTGTAGCCTCAGGATCCTTTCTTCAAAGAATCCCTGTGTGGAAACAGTATATAAAACAGATAAAAAGCAGTGACACTGGTGGGTTCTGGATGGGGGAGTACGGAGCCAAATCAGCCTCCTTCTCTCCTATACCTCCCAGGGGACCCTGGGGAAACCCTGAAGCTCCTGGCAGCTCCAAAGAATGTGGTGTGAAAACCACGGATCCAGGTCATTTCGTGGGTGAGAGGTGAAAGATTTTTCTGGGGCCAGTCTGCGGCAGGGCTGGAGGCAAATCAGGGGATGTTTTTTGTTCTGTTTTGTTCTGTTTTCCTATGTTGTTGAGAGCTACCTCCCACTCCAAGTAGCCCAGGAGAAATGGGGCAGGAACTCCAGTGAGATGGAGGAGTTATGGAAGAGAAAATGCCACGGGAAGGAATGACGGGGTTAGGTCGGCTCCTTCGAATGTTAAGTACATTAAACCCACTTGACTCCTGACATCAGGAAGGAGAAGCAGTGAGTGGAACTTCACTGGGACCATCTCACTTCATGGCCAAGTGGAATTCAGCCTTTCTGTCCTGGCCTCTCTGTACCATGCACTCTATCCTGTCATCGCACAGCCAGGCCGAGAGAGTTCTGGTCTCAGCTGAGCCCGCCAGCCAGAGGGAGGAAAAGGTGAGCCCTTCCTGAGCATGAGCTGAAGTCTGGCCTTGACTCGATCGAGAGTCCAGCATCTTAGTTGCCTCTCAGCAACTCCCCATGGCTCTTCTGCCCCGTGTTGTGGGAGGGCAGCTGGGCCCTGGATGCAAAGAACCTGCTCGCCACATCCTCTTTCATGTCTTGCAGCTCCTGTCCCAGACACATTGGTGTCTGGGACAGGAGCTTCAAAAACTTAGCCTAGGGGAGTTCCCGTTGTGGTGCAGTGGTTAACAAATCTGACTAGGAACCATGAGGTTGCAGGTTCGATTCCTGGCCTTGCTCAGTGGGTTAAGGATCTGGCGTTGCTGTGAGCTGTGGTGTAGGTCGCAGACGTGGCTCTGATCCCGCGTTGCTGTGGCTCTGGCATAGGCCAGCGGCTACAGCTCCAATTGGACCCCTAGCCTGGGAACCTCCATATGCCGAGGGAGCGGCACTAGAAAAGGCAAAAAGACAAAAAAACAAAAAACAAACAAAAAAAACACTTAGCCTGGGGAGTTCCCGTTGTGGTTCAGCGGTAACAAACCCGACTAGTATCCATGAGGACACGGGTCCAATCCCTGGCCTTGCTCAGTTGGTGAAGGATCCAGCCATTGCTGCAAGCTGTGGCGTAGGTCAAAGATGTGGCTAGGGTCTGGCATTGCTGTGGCTGTGGCGTAGTGTGGTAGCTGCAGCTCCAATTCGACCCCTAGCTGGAACTTCCATACCTGATGGTGCAGCCCTTAAAACAAAAACAAAAACAAAAAACCCAAAACTTGGCCTGGAATACAATGGCTGGAATGTTGGAGAGAATATGAAGGGGTGGGCATCAGAGATCTGGGCACAATGGAGGCACTCTTCAAGGATTTCTGGGTCCCCCTTCTTGCAGGCCATGGACACACAACCCTTCAGGAAGGCAGATGAGCCAGAGCAGCTGATGTACTGACTGAGTTTGTTCTTTATGCCACCGGGCCCAAAGGACTGCAAGAACCCAGGAGTAATCCAGAGCCTCACCTCACATCTAGGGAGGCCTGGATCAGGCATCCCACAACACTGAACTATCCCACCCTCCTCTCTAGCCTCAACTTTGGAAAGCATGATTTGAAGCATTTTCCATTTCCTTTGAGTTTCCACAGATCTATTCCATCATGAGTGGTTACAGTGAGTGTATGGCCCTGGACATGTGCTGGGAAGGAGGGGAAAGCCAGTCAAAGCATTCACATTTGCTCTGGAAAATTCAAGAAATGGTTTCTCAACACAGAGACACTTCGTTCCATTCCTCTGGGACTTAAGGTCATTTCTCCTATTTGAGCTCACACCCAGAGCATGAGTATGTGTACTATATGTTTTAAAAATGTAACTTGCAGAGTTTCCATTGTGGCTCAGCAGTAATGAACCCAACTAGTATCCATGAGGATGCAGGTTCAATCTCTGGCTTTGCTCAGTAGGTTTAGGATCCGGTATGGCTGTGAGCTGTGGCGTAAGTCGCAGATGCGGCTCAGATCCCGAGTTGCAGTGGCTGTGGTGTAGGCCAGCAGCTGTAGATCCAATTTGACCCCTAGCCTGGGAACTTACACATGCTGTGGGTGCCACCCTAAAAAGCAAAAAATAAAAAAAAATTAAAATTAAAATATAACTTGCTATAGTTTGTTACTATGAAAAACCCATCATCCTTCCTTGGCTATGACACTTTGGTGACAATATTAGAGATTGATTTGTCTGGCAGAATCTTGGCTATTTACAGCAATATACCCATACCATGGTATTTAGGCAAATCTCAGCTTGAACCTGATTCTGAAAGAGACATCACACAAGAGATTTATAAGCCAAACGCCCTCAGCCTTCTCCAACGCATTCCACTTTCTCCCAGTGCGTGACAAGACAGGGACACAGGTGAGTGGTATTGGGAAAGAAAAAAAATTGGAGAGTTTTTTTCTTCTGTGCTGGTGTCATTTTAGCCTTTGAGAACACACCTGGGCAATGGCAGCTCTCTGGCACCCATGCCGTGCAGCAAGATCCCACTTGCTTGGGGACAGGAAAAACAGACTTTCCTCAACCTTTCTGCCCTCACCCTTGTTCACAGGGATGACAACAACTCAAGCTGTGGAGGTATTTATGCTTAAGAGAAGAAAATTGTAACTCGGTTCACTGGAAAGACAAGAAATAAAAGAAAGCCACTATGTGCTATGTAAATGGCTGGCTGTCCCAAGCCACCCTGTGCTGAAGAGCACTGGAAGGACCTTGATAAACTTAGCATTATCATCAGGCCTCTGTGTGATTATTCATGTTATACATCAACATAGGAAAAAGGCCAGCATTTTACCAAATTCACGAACATCATACAAGAGCTTTAGGATTGATAAAATCGCTGAGTTGGGCAGACTGATTTTGTGAGATTTGAATTCATGACCATCAACTTCAGCTGCAGCCTCAGTCCCACCTAGCAGCTAGCTTCCATTCTAGTTTCTACTTTCCATTCTTTCCAGCGATCATTTCATACTTTGTCTACCTTCCTCAAACACCCAGAAACCCTTCACCTCCTTGCACCCCCTACCTTAAGTAGACAAAAAAAAAAAAAAAAGTCTTCTTCAGAAATAAACCTGGAGGCATCAGAAAGAAATTTCCCTACCTTCAAGACATCAAGCCCCCAGTTTACCTACCCAGCTCTTGACTTCTTCTCTCCCCATCCCTTCTATTACAGAGAGGGAAGCAGTGGAGTTCCCATTTTGGCGCAGTAGAAAATAAATCTGACTAGTATTCATGAGGATGCAGGTTTGATCCCTGGCCTTGCTCAGTAGGTCTGGGATAGGGCATTGCTGTGAGCTGTGGTGTAGGTCAAAGATGCGGCTTGGATCTGGCATTGCTGTGGCTGTGGTGTAGGCCAGTGGCTACAGTTCCATTTTGACCCGTAGCTTGGGAACCTCCATATGCCCCGAGTGAGGCCCTAAAAAGACAAAAGACCAAAAAAAAAAAAAAAAAGACTACTTGACTTGAGAATGCTTGAGGAAGTCCTTGAGACAGCAAAGCAAAACATTATTATAACTGTATTACATATGTTCACATAGCTAAATAGAGATGGGAAATATATATACATATATATATATTTTTTTTTCTTTCTTTTCTGGCCACACTTGTGGCACATAGAAGTTCCCAGGCCAAGGGTTGAATCCAGGCCACAGCTTCAGCTGCACTGGATCCTTTAACCCACTGCACAAGGCCAGTGGCTTGAACCTGCACCTCTGCAGTGAGCAGAGCTGCTGTAGTGGATTCTTAACCCACTACACTACAGTGGGAACGCTGAAGAGGGTACATTTTTAAAATATATATTTTGTAGGGGTACATGAACAAAAGGGTTTGAAGATGCTACTCTAAGTACCATCTGCCTTGCCCCTTTGTGACTTTGCTCCTTTGATCATGCCATCTTCCTCCTGAAGCATCCTTTTCTTCCTCTCAGCTGCTCATTCCCATTAGCACATGTATCCACTGTTATCTACATCTTCGAGAAAACCCTTTCTTGGAGTTCTCATCGTGGCTCAACAGAAACGAATCCAACTAGGAACCATGAGGTTTCGGGTTCTATCCTTGGCCTCACTCAGTGGGTTAAGGATCCGGCATTGCTGTGAGCTGTGGTGTAGGCTGGCAGCTGTAGCTCCAACTGGACCCATAGCCTGGGAACCTCCATATGCCGTGGGTTCGGCCCTAAAAAGCAAAAAAAAAAAAAAGAAAGAAAGAAAGAAAAGAAAACCTTTTCTTGACCCCCACAATGCACCTCCAGTTACTGCTCAATTGCTCTACTACATCCACAAACTCTCTTCTGCACTTGCCGTCGCTGCTTCTTCATCTCTCCTGCACTTTTCAGCCTGTTCCAATGTGGCTTCCACTCCAACCTCTCCACCAAAATTCCTCTTCCTTTACTCACCAATGACTTTTGGGTGTATGAGAGAAAACTTATGCATGAGTTTATTCATTACAGGATTTTGTATACACCAATGACATCTTTGTTGCCAAATTAAATTCTTTAAATTCTCATCTTGCTTGCCCTTGCAGTTATTTTCAATAGTTTACCACTCCCTTCAGCAGTTTACCACTTCCTCCTCCTTAGCTTCTAGGAACTACCCTTTCTGTGTTCTTCTCACCTCTCCAGCACCTCTTTATCAGATTTCTTGGCTGGCACCTTCTTATCACTGCAGTTTCTAAGTACTGCCATTCCTGTCCTTGGTCCTAAGGCTCTCTGTACTTCTGCCCTTGGTGATTTCATCCAATATTATAGTTTTAAATAATACCAATACTCATAATTCACAATAGTATATCTCCAACCCAGACTCTCCTCTGGGCTCAAAGCCTGTATTTCCAGCTGCCCGCTTGACAGCTCCACTGGAATGTCTCAAAGGCATTTCAGATTTACCATGTTCAAAGCTGAATTTTCAGCCCCCACCCCCCCAAACACAAAATAATGACTCTATCCACACAATTATTCAAGCCTGGGAGTCATCTTTAAGCTCTCCCTCTTCCTTACCCCTCCTTCCCCCATATCCAGTCTAATACTGAGTCCTGAGATTCTGCTTCCAAAAGCTGTCTTAATTGCGTCTGCCTCTCTCCATCTCCACCACCACTATCATCTCAGCCAAACCACCATCATCTCTCACTTGATTAATTACAGTAGCCTCCCAACTCTCTAATTTCACTCTTGCCCTCCTTCAGTCCATTCTCCATGGAGTAGTCACAGTGAACTTTTTAAAATATAAATTGAATGGCACCCTCCTGCTCTAATACTTCAAAGACTTCTAATTACTCTTAAGGAAAAAAATCTCTTTATATTTGAACTACAACCTGGTTATCTTTGGTCTACAAAGACTGTCATTTGACTGCTTATCTCTCCAGCTTTGTCGGTGACATTTTTCTCCTACCTTTTTTAGTCCCTCTAGGAAAAGCCCATTCCTACCTTGAGATTTCACATTTCTCTCCTCTTCCCCAATTGTTCACCTGATTAACTCCTCCTCATCCTTTGTTAGTCAAACATCACCTCTGATGTCTTCCTTGACACTACAATTTAAACTAGGTTTTGAGAGTTCCCGCAGTGGCTCAGCAGGAACAAACCTGACTAGTAACCATGAAGACAAGGGTTTAGTCCCTGGCCTCACTCAGTGGGTTGGGGATCTGGCATTGCCATGAGCTGTGGTATAAGTTGCAGAAACAGTTCAACATTGCTGTGGTTGTGGCATAGGCGGGCAGCTGTAGCTGCAATTTAACTCCTAGACTGGGAACTTCCATATGCAGTGGGTGCGGCCCTAAAAAGCAATAAACAAACAAACAAACTAGGTTTCCTTGGAGTTCCCTGGTAGTGCAATGGGTTAAAGATCCAGAGTTGTTACTGCTCATTGTTCTGGGGTACATTCCATCCTGGTCCGCATGCTGCACGTGCTGCCAATATAAATAAATTAAAATAAACTAGGTTTCCTTGCTTTTCCCTCTTCCCTCATAGTTTTACTACAGTTAGTAAATATAAACTTTTTTTTACAGCTGAATTGAAACACATTGACTAGTTTGTGTGATTATTTGCTGTTTCATAGAGGGCAGAGTCCAGGAGGTTAGACTTTTTTTTTTTTTTGGTCTTTTTAGGGCCGCACCTGTGGTTAGGGGTCGAATGGGAGGTGCAGCTGCCCGCCACAGCCACGTGGGATCCGGGCCACGTCTGCCACCTACACTGCAGCTCAGGGCAACTCCAGATCTTTACCCACTAAGCCGGGCCAGGGATGGAACTCGCATCGTCATGAATACTAGTTGACTTCTTAACTCTGCCATTCTCCACCCCGTAAGGTGTAGTTTTCGGCCCACCCACCTCTGTGCTCCTGGCAATTGAGCATCATGCAACACCCCTGACAATCATAGACCAAATAAAGAAAAGGATTGTGACATGAACTCTAAAGGTGACTGCGTTTGCGTCCCAAGGCCAGAATATGACGCTGGTAGGTTCATAGCTCCATTCAAGTCGGCGAAGTGCACCACTCCCCTCCCCCGCCCAGACCTGGGGGCTCTCACACCCATCGCCAGGAAGCTCAAGCTCGCCCCTCCACTCTGGATCTTCCGTACAGCATGGCAGCCCCCAAAGGCGTCACCCATAGTAGTGGCTTCCGTACAACATGGCTGCCTACAGGGAGCGCACCGCACCCCCTCCCGCCAGGCCACCGGAAGTTTCCATTTGAAACCGAGGCGGCGGACTCTGTCGGCGCTACGGCAGTTGCTGCCCGGCATCTTTTGAACCCGAGTGACGAGGCCTGCGGGCAGGAGCAGCAGGCGCCTAGGTTCGGCTCTCCGGGGGTTGGAGACTGGCTGGGTGTAGGAGGCCCATGGGATGGACTGGGAATTGAAGAATTTTCTCTATTCCACGTCGTGCTCTCCTGGGGCCCTCCGTCCGCTTGGGTTCCCTGGGCCAGCCCTGGGTAACATTCAGCTTGTGCCTTCCAGGCCCCAGTCGTGCTGCCTCGTTACGATGACCAGCGTGGTTAAGACAGTGTACACCCTGCAGCCCACTTCTGTGCTGAGCAGCTGTCTGGCCGCAGGTGGGTGCCTACGCCGTCCCCACCCCCGCCCCCAGGGCGCTGCCTGGGGTGGTCAGGCCAGGGAGTACGAGAAATCAAATTGGCAGCTGAGAATGGAGGGTGTCGACAGGGAAGGGCATTCTGTCGGCTCTGAGAGCCTACTAACTCCCTTAGAACCGGACTGTCTAGACTTATGGGAGTTAGGGAAAGAGCCAGATGGTGGGACTTTGTAGATTCGCCCTATATCCGGGCTCCCCCAAACTGAGCATTCACCAATTAGATTTAAGTTGATGATTATTTTATAGTGTTATCCCATTAAGCTAGGAATCCCTTTTTAAACATTTGCCAGTTTTATTTCCAGACTTGGGGTATCTGGAGGTACTGGGTTTGTTGTGACTGAGGGGAAAAGAGAGTCATTTGAAAGACAGGATACTTATTAGGGAGAAGCAGTCGGTTCACATGGTATCTGGTTCACATTTGTAACTGTACAGTGTGTCTCACATAGAACATAATAAACATTTTTTTGGGTGAAGTGAGAGAGAAGGGACAGGCCTAGCTAGTATTTGGGAACCTTGGAAGAAGAGACATGGTTAAAAGCAATGTTTGATTGCTTTGCCATCAGGCTTTGTGTTCTTTGGTTTGTGGTTGCAAGTCATCGCCTAGAGCCTGCAGGTGTGGAGCTGCCTAATCTAGAGATTGTAGCCCAGAACAGGCTTCAAACATCAGCACCTTTGGTGGGAGATTTTGAAGCAGCTGGTTAAGATCCCTTCCCAGTGACTCCACGCAGTTGATTGATGAGCACTAGCAGGATTGATCTGTGAATAGGCTTTTCTCCACAAGCCTAAAGTGCTGTGGGAGTTCCTGTCATGGCGCAGTGGAAACGAGTCAGACTAGGAACCATGAGGTTGCAGGTTCAATCCCAGGCCTCAATCAATGAATGGATTAAGGATCCGCCGTTGCCATGAGCTGTGGTATAGGTGGCAGATATGCCCCCAAGCCTGCGTTTCTGTGGCTATGGCACAGGCCGGCAGCTGTAGCTCGGATTAGACCACTAGCCTGGCAACTTCCATATTCTGCGGGTGCAGCCCTAAAAAAGAAAAAAAAAGGCCAAAGTGTTCTCTTTGCACCTGGTGTCAGCAGGGCTTAGGTGTTCCTGGGGGAAACTGGATCTGCTTTTATGCTGCCTTTCCCTTAAGGGAACAGTGTCTCCCATTCAGTGGGGCATGACTGGCTCTCCCCAGCCAAATTGGAAGTTTTCATCTCTTTGATTTCTCTCCTTGTCCCGGCTTTGTGATCCTGTGTAGCCTCAATAGTTTAACATTTTTAGGCTGCCTCCCAGGTTTTTTAATTTTGATTTTAGGCATGAGTTGGCTGGTTTTTAGTTTTTGAATCGGTAATATATGCACATGTAAAAACAAAAAAATTCTGAAATTAGGAAATGATAGCAAAAAACAAGTCTTCCCTTGACATAGCCAATTAGTTCCTTCCTTAGCGTCTCTCTTTTTTTTTTTTTTTTTTTTCCCATTTAGGGCCACACCCTGGGCATATGGAAGTTCCCAGGCTAGGGTTCAAATTGGAGCTGTAGCTGCCAGCCTGTGCTGCAGCTTGTGGCAACACTGGATTCTTAACCCACTGAGTGCGGTCAGGGATTGAACCTGCATTCTCATGGGTACTACTTGGGTTCATAACCCTCTGAGCCACAACGGGAACTCCTCCTTCTTTTATTTTTTAAATTTATTTTTTATTTTTATTTTTTGGCTGTGCCTGAGGCATGTGTAAGTTCCTGGGTGGGGATTGAACCCTCATCACAGCAGTGACTCAAGCTGCTACAGTGGCAGTGCTGGATCCTTAACCTGCTGTGCCACAAGGAAACTCTGCAATAGAATTCCTTTTTTTTTTTTTTTTTTTGTCTTTTTGCCATTTCTGGGGCTGCTCCCTCAGTATATGGAGGTTCCCAGGCTAGGAGTCGAATCAAATCAGAGCTGCAGCCGCCAGCCTACTCCAGAGCCACAGCAACGCAGGATCGAAGCCTCGTCTGCGACCTACACCACAGTTCACAGCAATGCCGAATCCTTAACCCACTGAGCAAGGTCATGGATCGATCCCTCAAGCTCATGGTTCCTTGTCGGATTTGTTAACCACTGAGCCACGACAGGAACTCCGAGCAATAGATTTCTTACTGTGTATAATGAATTAATACTTGAGAGAGAAGATAAATTCATTCACCCAAGTCTGCCTCTTACTTTAGACAGACTTCAGAAAGAACCCTTTTAATATTTGTTTTGGGGGAAAGAGTACAGAAAATAGGGCGTAAGTGCCCACTGAATGTACTGATAAGTGGAATAATTTGTTAGCCTGAGAAATGATATTTATTCCAAATTGTTATGCAACTGGAGTCATCAAAATAATTCTCTGTTCAACGCAAATATAAATTTTCCTAATTTTTCTGATCCAGTGCTTCATACCTTATTTCTTCAACCTGATTTAATTATTATGGCTCTTAATTTAGGTCAAGCTTAAAGGAGACAGTTTACAATGAACAAAGCGAAAGCATAAACTAGAAGAACCTCTGTGCATGTGCTGGGGGGGTGTGCCTAACTCTGGAACAAGTTACTTGAATTTGCTATGGAATGTAAATGGTAGAAAACATGTGTGGTGGAGCACTGGAGCCCCTAAGGGCTCGGGGGGAAATGCTCGTTTATGGGGAAGAAGAGTGTCATGTCAGGGCCATTTGTCTGGTTATCTGGCAGTGGCCTAGCAAGGTCAGAACAGAATGCTAAACGGGGAACGTCTAAACTTAATGATGGATAAACAAATTTAAAGGGCTGGAGTTCCTGCTATGGTGCAACTGGATGGGCAGCATCTCTAGAGGGCTGGGACACAGTTTCTATCCCGGCCCAGGATGGTTGGTTAAGGACCTGGCCTTGCCACAGCTGTAGCATAAGTCACAACTGAGGCTCAGATCTGATCCCTGACCCTGGAGGCTCCCTATGCCCCAGGGTGGCCAGAAAAGGAAGGGGAAAAGAAAAAAATAAAAAGCTGGTGGTAAAAGTAGTCAGCATTGAAGAGGGGAAGAAAAATAGAGAAGCAGGTTTAGAGAGTCTGCGAAGAGTTCCCTGGTGGCTTGGTGAGTTAAGGATCTGGCATCGTCATTGCTATGACTTGGGTCACTACTGTGGCACAAGTTCAATTCCTGTCCCAGGAACTTCTGCCTGCCACAGGCACAGCCAATAAATAAATAATAGAGATGGTCTATGAATCAACCCATGAAACTGTGATGTGTTCTATTTATTCAATAGGAGGGTTTTGAACCTCTCTCTTTTTTTTTTTTCTTTTTCTTTTTATGGTTGCATCTGTGATATATGGAAGTTCCCACGCCAGGGGTCAAATCAGAGCTGCAGCTGCTGGCCTACACCACAGCTCACGGCAACGCCAGAACCTTAACCCACTGAGTGAGGCCAGGGATCAAACCCATATCCTCACAGAGACAATGTCAGGTCCTTAATCTGCTGAGCCACAATAGGAACTCCTGAACCTCTCTAAATATGCCAGGTACTCTCCTAGATGCTGGGGCCACAAAGACATCTCTGAGTACTAGTTAGACAGCCAGTCTGGTCAAAAAATCTAAGCAACAGCTGAAACTCAGAGCAGCTTGAGGGTAACCTTAGGAGAGTGGGCAGAGTGCTTAGGAGCAGAACAAGATGGTCCCCTCATCTGCTGTTTGATGAAGGGTACACTGTGTCTTGCCTTGCTGACTGCAACACTGCCTCTCATGCTGTCTGCTTGTGTGAATCTCCACTTTCACATCTGTACTTGCTGGCCATTCAGTCTGATGTATCATCAAGCTTTTGGCTACCCTCAAACACACTGCACTGTCACATTTAAAGAATTTTGGGGAGTTTCCATTGTGGCTCAGAGGTAACAAACCTAACTAGTATCCAAGAGGATGCGGGTTCTATCCCTGGCCTTGCTAAGTGGGTTAAGGATCTGGCATTGCTGTGAACCATGGTATAGGCCAGCAGCTGAAGCTCTGATTTGACTCCTAGCCTGGGAACCTCCATATGCTTCAGGTGTAGACCTAAAAAGAAAAAAAAAATTTTTTTTGGTTTCTATCTCATTATTCTGGAAGTCTTATTCTTCTGAATTTATGGAGTTGCAGCTGTTAGGTCATGATGCCTGAGGTTTCACCTTCTTGTTTTCCTTTGTAGATGCACAAACTCGAGCCACTTCTAAGAGCCTTTTACCTGTCAAGTGCAAAGAAGTTGATGTTTCCAAACCTCGTTCAGGAGGTTCAGAGAATGATGGTACAAAAATCATCAAACCAAGAAGAGAGAATGGGTGAGTCAAAGCACTGGTATCCCATTGGCATCTTGCTAGAAATTGCTCAGTACCAAGAGTAAGGAAAAAGAGCTTCTGAGAGCGCAGGGTGCCTGAAGGGCTGGCCTGCAATCAGTGGCCCAGAGCAGTGTAGTGTTGCTGAACTGTTTGTCACAACCCTCTGTGGGTTGATAAGTTTGGAAGAGGCGCAGCCAGGGTTAGGGTAAGAAGTATCCTTTCCTCAGCCCTTGCTCTGATATATAAGCAGCAGGACCGGGGCAGACACCAGCCCTGAGAGGTGGGCAGGGGGAGGGGGGCTAGTTGTTAGCCTCGGTTGATGGTCTGAGCCCGGTGTAACCAGCATATGTGTCCCTCCACTGGGTGTGCTCAGCTCCCCGAAGTGAGGTTGACACGAGGTAGTTGTACTATTTTGAGCAGCATCAGGTCTGTCAGCCTATTGAACTGGTCAGGAAGGAAGCCTATTTCCTCATCATTACCTTTTGCCAATAGTCTGGGCCAAAACAAAAGTACATGGACTCAGGCTTCTCGGGCTTCTACTGTCTACATTGTATGGAATCTCTGGTTCTTGCTCTAGAAAACCAAACTCTTTGTTCTGCCTTGGTTACAACATACACAACAATAGCCTATGATTCTCTGATTGATTTCTTGGTCGTGGTTCTGGTTTCACTGAGACATAGTTGACGTACAATGTTGTATTAATTTCAGGTATACAACATAATGATTTGATACTTGTATATATTGCAAAATGATCACCACAGTAAGCCTATCTAACATCCCAATTTCTTTGCTTTTGCTTCTCTAGGCAGGTGAAAGCTTTAGACACTGCCACTAGGAGGAACATCAGAAAGGGGTAAGCATCAGGGTCAGTGAAACTTGACCACCGTTACAGGGCAGTGGATCGCAATCCTGGTTGTACATCAGAGTCACTCATGGACTTTTTTTTTTTTTTTTTTCCCCCGCTTTTTAGGGCCATACCCGTGACATAGGGAAGTTCCCAGGCTAGGGGTCAAATCAGAGCTACAGCTGCCAGCCTGTGTCACAGCCACAGCAACACCAGATTCGAGCCAAGTCTGTGACCTACACCATAGCTCGTGGCAGCGCCGGATTCCCCAATCCACTGAGTGAGGCCAAGGATTGAACGCACATCCTCATGGATACTAGTCGGATTCGTTTCCACTGCACCATAATAGTAACTCCATGGACTTGTTTTAACATGTTAGAGTCTGGTGCCACCCCAGAGATCTGAATGGAATTTTCAGGGGTGAGCCACAGCTGGGTTTGAGAACCACTGTCAGGGCCAGAATCCATGATGCCACCATCTAGAGTACTAGACAAGAGCTTTTTGGGCTCCACGCCAGGACCACTGCACAAACCCAGTTCTGGCCTGTCAGCAGGAGCATGAAGCCCTCAGGAGAGGAGAGGCCATGTGTCGTTAGTGTTCTCTAAATTTCAAAATGAGTGCTGGCGGTGGCAGTGGTGGTGAAATGCTAGAGAAGGATCCATTTCTCTCTGTTAGAGGCTGGCTTGGATGTTTTGTAGTCCTGAAGACGGAAATACTAGAAGCTGAAAAGTTTGTAGAAATAGGTTTTTAATTCCACATCTGTTAGCCAGGTATATCTTAAAAGTTCTTAAGACGGGAGTTCCCATTGTGGCTCAGTGGTAACGAACCTGACTAGTATCCATGAGGACTCAGGTTTGATCCCTGACCTCACTCAGTGGGTTGAGGATCCAGCATTGCCTTGGTTCCAGCATTGCACAGTTTGAGCTGTGGTGTATGTCACAGACACAGCTTGGATCTTGCGTTGTTGTGGCTGTGGTGTAGGCCAGCAGCTGCAGCTTCTATTTGACCCCTAGCCTGGGAATTTTCACATGCCATGGGTGAAAAAAAAAAAGGAGTTCCCTTCGTGACGCAGTGGTTAACGAATCCAACTAGGAACCATGAGGTTGTGGGTTTGATCCCTGCCCTTGCTCAGTGGGTTAAGGATCCGGCATTGCTGTGAGCTGTGGTGTAGGTTGCAGATGCGGCTTGGATCCCTTGTTGCAGTGGCTCTGGCGTAGACCCCTAGCCTGGGAACCTCCATATGCCATGGGAAGCAGCCCTAGAAAAGGCAAAAAGACAAAAAAAAAAAAAAAAGGTTCTGAAGACAACATTCTAACAAGAAGGACTCTGAGAACTTTGAGAAGGATTAATATTGATGATGATAATGGCTATTATTTATTAAGTGTTTATTAGATGGTAGTAGCTTTGCTAAGAATTCTACGTGTATTCTCTCTTGTTCTTCACAATAATAATGAGATGTGGGTATTACTTCTAGAAATGAGGAAACAACCTCAGAGAGATTATTCAGCTCCCTGCTGTTCATATACCACCATGTGGTGATGCCAAGATTCGAACCAATCAGTTTGTATGACTCCATAGCCCACACTCTTAACCCTTCTGCCGCTTCATTATATGGAGTACAGTTATCATTACAGCTACAAGCCATTGAGTGAACGGAAATCAGAGGAAGAGCTCAAGGATAAGAACCAGCTCCTAGAGGCTGTCAACAAGCAGTTGCACCAGAAGTTGACTGAAACTCAGGTAAGAAGCCCACCAGGCTTCTGCCATCAGCCGCCCTTGGTGATGCGTGTGGAATCCCAAGGTATGGCCCCTCAAGTGGGGGCAGGCTGGCCATACCTGGGTGCCTGAAGGCAGGAAGTGAAGGCTCCAGGTTTGCACTGTGGCTGCCCCTGAAGAATGGGACAGGTCTGATCTGCCTGCACGGCACCCCCACAGGGAGAGCTGAAGGACCTGACTCAAAAAGTGGAGCTGCTGGAGAAGTTTCAGGACAACTGTTTGGCAATTTTGGAGAGCAAGGGCCTTAACACAGGTAAGTGTCAGCACAACAACTGCCTTCAAAGGAATCCTCCGCGTGCCTCCTCTTGGGTGATTCTGGACTGTATGTCAAGGGTTGGCCTGGTGTCAGCTGACCCGGTCAGTACAGGGGTTGCCTAGCAAAGCCCTAAAGGTTTGGGGGCGCTCCTCTTTATTCCCTTACGATATTGCTTTGCCTGACCAATGTAATTTCAGGTGATTGTGGACAGAAGATTATCTCTCTTTTTTAATTATTTATTTATTTATTTATTTATTTATTTATTTATTTATTTATTTATTTATTGTCTTTTTGCCTTTTCTTGAGCCGCTCCCGCATATGGAGGTTCCCAGGCTAGGGGTCTAATAGGAGCTGTAGCTGCCAGCCTATGCCAGAGCCACAGCAACACAGGATCAGAGCCACGTCTGCAACCTACACCACAGCTCACAGCAACTCCAGATCCTTAACCCACTGAGCAAGGCCAGGGATCGAACCCACAACCTCATGGTTCCCAGTCGGATTTGTTAACCACTGAGCCACGATGGAACTCCTATTTATTTTTTTGCTTTTTAGGGCTGCACTCACGGCATATGGAGGTTCCTAGGCTAAGGGTCAAATCAGAGCTATAGGTTTTGGCGTATGCCACAGCCACAGAAATGTGGGATCCAAGCCATGTTTGTGACCTACACCACAGCTCATGACAATGCCGGATCCTTAACCCACTGAGCAAGGCCATGGATCAAACCTCCATCTTCATGGAAACTAGTCAGATTCATTTCCGCTGCACCACGATGGGAACTCCAAGATTATCTCTTTCTTATCTGAACACTCTGCCATTCGTTTGGTCCTGACAGGTATGCTGTTGCAAATAGCTCAGAAATATTTTCTTTCAGGAGATATACCCTACAGGTAACCTTCCCAGGTGCAGGGGGGAAGAGAGAGAAAGGATACTGTTTCAAGGGTTCCTAAAGCTGGGTAATGAGTGATATCATGGTGGTTAAAATGTGATTCCTGTTCTGACCCTGTCGCTAGAGAGCAGAGCCTGTAGCAGAAAGGAGAGTGGAAGAAGGAATTACCCAAAGACTGCAGGTGGGCCTCAACCTGGGTTGAGGAGCCTGGGAACACCCACGGAAGGGGCCCAGTCTTCACTGGATTAAGGAGTGCTGTCTTCAAATGCTACCATTAACCTCTACATTTTAGGATATATTCTTTAATCGTGTTTTTGTATGATTACTAGGTGTATACACTGCTTTTTACCAAAAAAATACATTTTTTTTAAGGCCTGAAAAGCCTTTAAAAAATGTGAATTGTAAACAAAACCAGAACATCCACCCTTTTAGACAAATTTTCCACTGACCTGAGGAGAAGATAAATTTTTGGCTATATCCAAACCTAGAGAGGAAGGGGAGATAAAATCCAGCTCTGGAAATTCCTACTGTGGCTCAGTGGGTTAAAGACCTAACATTGTCTCTGTAAAGATTCAGGTTCAATCCCTGCCATCACTCAGTGGGTTAATGATCTGGTGTTGCCATAAGCTGTGGTGTAGGTCACAGAAGCAGCTTGGATTCAGTCTGCTGTGGCTGTGGTATAGGCCTGCAGCTGCAGCTCCGATTTGACCCCTAGCCTGGGGGCTTCCATATGCCACAGAAAAAAAGGAAGACAAAAACATCCAGCTCTGGAGGGCAGCTGTGGGTGTCTCTGCCAAAATAAAAACTCAGAGGAGAGTCCAGGACCAGATGCTTAGAGAAGTTTCCCTCATGAATACGCCTGTGGAGGAGGTTTTGTTTTCTTTTGTTTAAGTCGCAGTTCCCTAAGTGAGGCTGACTTTGTTGTATCTACTGGTTTTAGGCAGTGAGACCCTGGCGTCACAGCAAGATTCTACCATGGATCACATGGACTCTATGGTGAGGACACGGGTGTGAGTGGGTGAGGGCTCAGTGGCAGCTGGGCCCTGAACCTCTATGCAGGTCTCTACCATATGTGTGGCAGAGCCCAAGAAGCAGCCTCGTTATCCAGATTGTGGAGGAGGGTGGTGCATATTTTATTTGGAATGTATGCAAGCAGAAAGGTGCTTACAAATATGAGTGAATCTAAGTTGAAAATGTACTGCTTTAAAACCCATAATGGGGTGGACCAGGATAGACAACTTTCTGGTTTCTCTATTCTATGCTTTGCCAAATTTCTCTCCTTGTTCCTCTGCTGAGAAGTGTCTTACAAAGGTCCAGCCTGAATTAAATGTGTCTTTTCTTTGGTTCCATCCCTGAAATATGAATGTGATTGTTTGCTCAAAGTCTTTTGGGAAAAGAAAAAAAAATGAGAAAAAGAGAGTTCTGGGAGTTTCCCTTGTGGCTCAGCAGGTAACAAATCCGACTAGTATCCGTGAGGTTATGGGTTCAATCCCTGGCCTCACTCAGTAGGTTAAGGATCTGGCATTGCTGTGGCTATGGCGTAGGATGGCAGCTGCAGCTCCAATTCTACCCCTAGCCTGGCAACTTCCATATGTCGTGGGTGTGGCCCTAAAAAGACCAAAAAAAAAAAAAAAAGTCTTTGGAGCTTCTGTGATCTCTTCACCAGGAAGATCAGTTGTCATCTTAGAATCCTAAGTTTGGAATCCTTCCTCAGCTCTCCCAGGCTATTTAGTCACCCTTTTTGGTGGCTATCACAATTTGTTCCTGTTGCTGAATCCTGGCACAGAGCACATGAAGGTGGGGTCCTCTGTCTGTCCTGTGGACTGACGTCCTCCAGGGCACCCATGAGAGCCTGGCATGTTTGTGGACACTCAATAAGTGACTGAACAGAGGGGGTGTTAGCAACCATCTGGAGTCAGCTCCTGTGAAGAGATCAGTTTATGTGAAGAAAGTTTTTACATTTCAATAAAGATTTATTACTGCATTGTTCTTTCCTCTTAGTTGCTGTTAGAAACTCTGCAAGATGAGCTGAAGCTTTTTAATGAAACCGCCACAAAGCAGATGGAGGAGTTGCAGGTGAGAGGCAGATATCACCCCAAGGCAGAATTAACATTGCCTACCACAATAGGTGGATCTGTGGAGGACTCTTTCTTGTTTATCTACTTATTCTTTATTTTTTGTCCATGCCTGCTGCATGTGCAAGTTCTCGAGCCAGGGATTGAACCCGTGCCACAGCAGTGACCCAAGCTGCTGCAGTGACAGCGTTGGATACTTAATTTGCTGTGCCACAAGGCAACTCTTCTACTCATTTTTAATAAAATCTTTAAAGGGCTTTTTTGTCTTTTTGCTATTTCTTGGACCGCTCCCAAGGCATATGGAGGTTCCCAGGCTAGGGGTCAAATCGGAGCTGTAGCCGCCAGCCTATGCCAGAGCCACAGCAACGCAGGATCCGAGCCACGTCTGTAACCTACACCACAGCTCACGGCAACGCCGGATCGTTAACCCACTGAGCAAGGGCAGGGACCGAACCCGCAACCTCATGGTTCCTAGTCGGATTCGTTAACCACTGCGCCACGACGGGAACTTCAGGGCTTTTTTTTTTTTTTTTTTTTTTATCTTCTTAGGGCTGCACCTGCAGCATATGGAGATTCCTAGGCTAAGGATCTAATCAGAGCTGTAGCCACCGGCCTATGCCACAGCCACAGCAACGCCAGATCTGAGCTGTGTCTGCAGCCTACACCACAGCTCACAGCAATGCCGGACCCCTGACCCACTGAGCAAGGCCAGGAATCAAACCTATATCCTCATGGATATTAGTCGATTCATTTCCACTGCACCACCATGGGAACTCCCTTAAACTTTTTAATAATAGTTTTAGATTGCAGGAAAGTTGCAAAGATAATACAGAGAATTCAAGTCCCTTAATATTAACATCTTACATTATTATGGTATAGTCTTGTTGAGACTAAGAAACCAATATTGAGACATTACTATTAACTAAATTCCAAGACTTTATTTCCCCATTTTTTTTTTCAACTAGTTTTCTTTTTCTGTTCTCAAGACTCTTAGAAATGTTCACTTCTGCAGGTTGTGAGGCCACATGCAATACTCTAGGTTGCTCCAGATTGAAAGTTGACACCGGTGTGAAATCCATGCAGTGGACACTCGATATCTCAAGGAAACCCGTAATAGGAATCCCAGATCCTCGGGTCTGGACTGCTCTGGATTGCTTAGATGAACCATTGGGTACGACACTGAATCCTAGAGGATGTCATTGCCCCAATTTAGACAACAGATTGTGTAGCAGGGAGGGACAGTTCCTAAAACCAGCACAGATAAATCCATGCTAAAAAGACAGTGTATTCCCGTCTTCCTCAGTGGGATAGAAGCATAATATTTTGGGTATGGTATTGTCTTTCCTGTGAGTCAAAGTTTTATAGAAGATTTTTTTGTCCTGTCAATGTCTTTCCATATAGGCCTTAAAGATAAAGTTGAAGGTGAAAGAAGAAGAGAGGGCCCAGTTCCTAGAACAACAGACTTTATTCAACAGTCAAATAAATGATTTTACAACAGCCCTTGAGGAAATGGAGCAGCTCTTAGAAATGTGATGAAAAAGCAAGTGGCCACGTGGCTCCCTCTTGGGGACACACTCTCAGAGGAAGCCACTTAGGACATCTGCTTCTTGGCCGTGGTCTTCTAGGACTCACCATCCCCAGAGTAAAAGCAGTTTCTGCAATAGGATCAAGAACAGTCTATGCTGAAATGGCGGTTCCCCACTTCCAAACTGGCCAGCTCTCCTGAGCCTCACAGTACATAATTGAGACCTACAAGACAGGGGGCCTAGAAGCTTGGATCAACCTCCTAGGCAACAAAGTAGCACACATTAGAATCAGGAGACTAAACCAGCCACAGCCAGAGGATCCAAAAGGTCACATTCAGATGTGCAGGAAGAGACAGTGGAGCACAGGTGCCCCACGGGAGACTTCACCAAGGAGCCATGCGCTCCCCTCCTAACTTGGTATACATTCTGTCCCTTCCCGGTTGGGCTCCATAACCTCCCTGTAAATTCACACTCACTGTAAGTTACTTAAAATGGCTTAATAAATGGAGTGAATGTATAGAGAGCAGTAACGCCTATGAAACAATACACCTGGGAGCTTCTGATCTAAATCACTTCTGTTACTTTTTTTATTAAGTGCTATTAAAATAAATATTTTTGTAACTGCAACAATGAAAAATGAAAATAGCCAGTGTAACTTAAATACCTCCACTGAATCCTATTGAACTAATCTAGCTAACATGTTCAAGACTCCACCTACTCATTAGGTGCTCTGTGGTTAACACCCCCGTCTTCCAAGAGCATTAGTTAGCCTTCCTCAGATATTCAGTATTTGTAGCAGCAGGTGCCAGACTTTGTCCTCCAGGTTTGTATCACTAGCTGTATTCCTAAGTATGATTATATCTCTGATGTTTGCTTTTTGCACAGCCAGTCTGGCACCTGGCCCCATGAATCCCTAGTCAACCAAAGTCCTTGGCAGGCCTCCCCACTAGTTTCCCAAAGACCTTGCTCTATTTCATTTTGTAATCAAGTTAGTCAGATTTTGGCTTTAGGCATCAGCTTTTTTTGCACCTCTACCAATTTCTTCACCAGCAGCCCCTACTCTTAAGGATTATTGAGGCTGCCCAGAGCCACCCAATGAAGTCAAGTAATGTCCCGACCTAACTTGTAGAGCTAAAATTCTCTGCCTTCACACACAGACACTCACACAGCTGGCTATGTCCCACGTACTTTGAGAGGGAAATCCAGTAAAATAATTCTCACCAGTGAGAAGGGCTGAATATTTTCTTCTACCCATTTTCAGGATGAGTCTAATTTAAAAGATTGCTTGCCCAGGTGAATTCGTAATTGACATTCCTGGTCCCCCATCTCCCCAAAGTTTTATTTCGTTCTTGGAAAGGAAACTTGAGCTGAGTTGGGGGATCTCAGCTGTGAGATGCCCACTTCCTTGTTCTGCCTCCCTAGTTAATGCTTAAGAATGGAACTGTCTCAACTCCTCCATTACTCACCTTTCCTAGTAGAGACCTGTTTGCTCAAGGTCTGGCCCCTTGCCTCATGGCTCTGCTTGATACCACCAGCCAGCATTTGTGCACTCTCGCCATTTCTCTTGTTCTCTCTGACCTCTGCTGCTCCATCTGCCTTTTGTACCTGTGGAGGTGTTCTGGGAACTTATTCTGATCTGGAGCCTGAATAATTTCATGTATTACACGAACTCAGTGTGACCTATAGCCTTCACTTTGCTAGATGCTATAGGAAGCTTTAATGTACCATGACATTCTTCACCTCAGAGATGCTTGGTGAAATGTTGAAATATACTATATAGGTTAAATAATAAAGCAGTAGTTTTCTAAACAGTGGATTGTGTTATCTAGTGGTGTACTGTAGTAGTTAACTCTGAGCTACTTTGCTTGAGGAAGTCTTGATGGAGAAGGTAGACTGGATTGAAGGAAGAGTAATATTTGGAGAGGCTAGCTAAGAGGGATGAGGACCTTCCAGGGAGAGCAGTGCACCGTGGCCGCGAAAGCTTCAGGCCCTTTCCCCATGCCTTGCCCCATGCATCTCTTCCATCTGACTGTTCCTGAGTTATATCGTTTTATAATGAACCAGATCTAGCAAATAAAATATTTCTCTGAGTCTGGGAGCCACTCTAGCAAATCGAACCCAAGGAGGGGATCCTTGGAACTTCCAAGGAAAAAATAAAATTATGAGAGACTGAGAAAAGAGTTGAGGGGCTATCCAGATGAGCCTTGAGGAACTGAGAATTTGTTCAGAGGGTTCAAGATGAAAAGGGATTAGGTCTGCCATTTAACCAACCCCCCTTTATTCTTGCTTTTTAGGGCCGCCCCTGCAGCATATGGAGGTTCCCAGGCTAGGGGTTGAATCGAAGCTGCGGTGGCCGGCCTACACCACAGCCACAGCAAAGCCAGATCCAAGCCACATCTGTGACCTACACCACAGCTCACAGCAACGCCAGATCCTTAACCCACTGAGTGAGGCCAGGGATCAAACCCACAGCCTCATGGTTCCTAGTCTGATTCGTTTCCACTGCATCACGACAGGAACTGCTAAGTAGCTAGATTTAAATAAGAAGTACTTACATCCTAACAACTTAGGAATTTGTAAAAAAAAAATATGCATAAATCTAAAGAAAATATTTGTGTATTTAAATAACTACAATTATTTGCTAATAGGATATTGGGCACTGTATAACTTCTCAAACCTTGGAATCAAATTGGACACTGTTTGACAGTGAAAGGAACACAGTGTGGCATGTCATGTGTCCCTGTGGTTCCTCCCACAGTTTAAAGTATCCTGTGGCCTCCCTGTGAGCTTCCTGGCCAGGGGTGCCTTGGCTCAGTCTGGGAACCATGAATCTAGGCAATAAGAAATCACTGACACTTTTTAAGCAGACAGTCACCATAAGGAATGTTTTAGAAAAATGAATCTAGAGAGTTCCTCTTGTTACTCAGTGGCAACAATCCGACTAGTATCCATGAGGATGCCGGTTTGATCCCTGGCCTCGCCCAGTGGGTGGGGGATCCAGCGAAGCCATGAGCTGTGGTGTAGGTCGCAGAAGCGGCTCGCAGCTGGCTTTGCTGTGGCTTTGGTGTAGGCCGGCAGCTACAGATCTGGTTCAGCCCCTAGCCTGGGAACCTCCATATGCCACATGTGCAGCCGAGACCAGCTCAGCAGGTTGAGGCTGAAGAATGGGTGCTGTAAATCTTTAGGAAAAAAGTTAACATAAAACAAGATACAGAGACATTTATCTTAATTAAAGGTGGGAACCCAGGGACTCAAGGTCTCAGGGACCAAGAGCCCAGCCTCAAGAAACCACACTGCTTTTATTGTGCTCTTGAGGATTATGTCAAGTGAGGAGGGAGTCGAAGGTGCAGGGTGTAGGGTTTTTTTAATTATTTTAAAAGTCACATAGCTGGTTGCTGACTAAGCTTTCATTCCTTTAGGCATTCAACAATCATTAGCATTGAGGAAGCTCGGTGTCAGCTATCTGGGCATAGCATTCTAGAGAATGCACCTTGGTTCTCTTTGCTAATGCATATTCTGCTAATGACTGCTCATAAACCCCTTGGGGCCATGAGGCTCATCTTCCTCTTATTCTTTAGCGGACATATCATGCTTGTGCAAACGCGTGCCTATCTGCCCAGGTCCAGAGCGGCTAGACAAATGCATCATGTCCTCATTCAGCTGACCCTGTGAATAACTTATGCCTTTAGGTCTTTCTTCTTAAGTTTAAGTCATTTACCAGCACTGCCACTTTTTCAAGCAGGAAGATGGGGTAAAGTAAAGCAGAGAAGATGGAGTTTTCAACATAGAAAATAGAAGGAAAGAAGCTAAGTAAATATTGTAAAAACGTGTCTTGTACAGGCAAATTCAGAGGGACAGAAAGAATAAAGCTCACAAGTGACTGGAGGGCAGAGGGAAGAGTTTTGTTTGGCATGATGAAGCTTGTTGAAATAGTAGTGATGGTTGCACAACATTGTGGATATACTTGATGCCACAGAACTGTACACTTAAATATGATTAAGGTGGCAAATCTAAAGTGTACAGGTCTTGGCGTTCCTGTCGTGGTGTTACGGCAGATACCCAGCAGCCCTGCGCTGCAGCGTATCAGCTCTGGTGACAGCCCCGTGGCTGTAGTGTACCAGCTCCGGCAGCTTTGTGGCTGCAGTGGATCAGCTCTTTTACCTGGCGAGAAACCAAGCTAGCACTCGGAGAATTGGAGAACTCAGGTTTATTACGCCAGCGGGCTCAGAGGAGATCGCTCTCCAGAGTCTGAGCCCGGAAGAAGGGTTTCACAAGGCTTTTATGGGCTACGTCTTCCGGGCCCAAGCTTGGCTAGTTGGACTGGAGTGACGTCAGGCAAAGTAGTAGATGCGGAAACAAATTTACAGAAGCAGATGCATGGGGGAGGACTGGTTGGGGCAGTTGGCTAGACTTTGCTTAGTCATCATGGCTGGGGTCTCTCCTTTCTACATTTTATTGGGACATTTTCTCCTACAGTGGCACAGTGGTTAACGAATCTGACTAGGAACCATGAGGTTGTGGATTCGATCCCTGGCCTTGCTCAGTGGGCTAAGGATCCGGTGTTGCTGTGAGCTGTGGTGTAGGTTGCAGACGCGGCTTGGACCCTGAGTTGCCGTGGCTTTGGCGTAGGCCAGCAGTTATAGCTCTGATTTGACCCCTAGCCTGAGAACCTCCATATGCCTCGGGCTCAGCCCTAGAAAAGACAAAAAGACAAAAAATAAATAAATAAATAAAGTGTACGGGTCAATAAATTAATGCTCCCTCCAGAGATGAGCACTGTTTGTTTTTTGGTTTGTTTATTTAAGGCCACCCTTGTGGCATATGGAATTTCCAGGGTAGGGGTTGAATGGGAGCTGCAGCTGCTGGCCTATGCCACAGCCACAGCAAGGTGGAATCTGAGCTAAATCTGTGGCCTACACCATGGCTTGCAGCAGTGTCGAATCCTTAACTCACTGAGTGAGGCTAGGGATCACACCCGCATTCTCATGGATACTGGTCTGATTCTTAACCCTCTGAGCTACAACAGGAACTCCAAATGAGCACTGTTCTGACAGGAAATCACCACCTATTAGGACTGTCTTTTCTTGAACTTCATGTAAATTGATTTGTCTATTTCATCCCTGTAGAATGGAATGTTATGAATTGCTCAAAATATCCTCTTAACTGCTTTTGAATCTGTGGGGCCTGAAGGCTGCTCTCTCCTTCACTCCATTTTTTTTTTTCCGTCTTTTTGTCTTTTTAGCGTCTCACCTTTGGCATATGGAGGTTCCCAGGCCAGGGGTCAAGTCGGAGCTACAGCTGCCAGCCTATGCTACAGCCACGGCAACATCAGATCCGAGCTGAGTCTGCAAACTACACCACAGCTCACGACAATGCCGCATCCTTAACCCACTGAGTGAGGCCAGGGATCAAACCCACAACCTCATGGTTCCTAGCTGGATTTGTTTCCACTGTGCCATGACAGGAACTCCCAAGCTCTCTTTTTTTTAAATTTACTTTTAATATTGTCCAGTAAACTTTTTTTTCTTTTTATGGCTGCACATTGGGCTTATGGAAGGTCCTAGGCTAGGGATCGAATTGGAATTGCAGCTACTGGCCTATGCTACAGCCACTTGCAACATCAAACACAAGCCACATCTACAACCTATGCTGCAGCTTACGGCAACACTAGAATAATCCACTGGGCAAGACCAGGGATTGAATCCGCATTCTCACCGACTTCTTACCCACTGAACCAGAATAAGAACTCTCAATTTCTCTTTTTTCTTGATCAGTCATGTTAGGAACTTATCATTTTTTATGTTGAGTTTTCTCTGTTGTACATCTCACTATTTCATAATTCTACTATTATTCATTTCCATCTACATTTGGAGTTTTAATTTACTGTTCTTTTTCTAGGGTCTTAAAATAGAAGAGGAGGTAATTTCAATTTTCCTCTTTTCTAGTATAAGCACTAACAACTGTAAATTTCCCTCTAAGAGCCAAGTAGCTGCATCCCACAAGTCTTCCTAAATCCTATCTTCATTATTTGTCCTTTTGTTCAAAATATGTTCTAATTTCCATTCTGATTTCTTCTTTCACCTATGGATAATCTGCTTCATATCTCATTACTCTACCAAAATAATTTTTGATAGGGTTGTGTGAAATAAAATTAATACTTTATGGCCAAACAAGAAATTTTTAAACAAAAATTTTCTCTGACCTTTGGTCTCCTCTCTCTCCTCTGCTATGCAGGGTCTTACTCAGTTTCAGTGTCACCAGTGACTTGCCTGTAGGTAAACCCAGTGGACTTTTTCCAGTCTTCACTTTAGCCTTTAAACAGCTGAGGGTACTAAGTGAACTTAAGCAGGACTCTGGGGCCCTCCTGGGTACAAAAGCCTTTCTGTGTTCTTGTTTGCAGGAAAAAGGCTTCAGCCTCTTAGACTTCCCCAGAGTTCCAAAAGGCAGATCCAAACCGTTACTAATCAGGAGAGTGAGGGGATGCAGAGACAAAGGAAGAGCAGTCAAGAAACAATAGTACAGGTCTATCGAGATGGTGGAGGAGTAAGATGTTGTGCTCACCTTCTTTCACAAATACATCAAAAAAAAAAAAACCAAAACACATCTATATGTAGAATGATTCACACAGAACATCTACTGAATACTGGCAGAAGAACTTGAAACCTCCAAAAAGGGCAAGAAACCCTCCACATAACTGGATAGGACAAAGGAGGAAAAAAGAGAGAGAAAAGGATTCAGGACAGGACTAGCACTCCTGAGAGGGATCTGTGAAAGAGGAAAGGAACCCACACCCTGGGAAGCCACCTAACCGATGGGGAGATCAGCCAAGATGGAGGGACTTCAAAGTTGCTGGGAAAAGCGCAGCAGCTAGACTGAGGAGGGCAAAGCAGAGAGAGAGCTGCACAGACAATCTGTACCACCTCCCAGGACACCACAGCCTGAGATGCTTGGGTGGGGGCTGGGCCCTGAGACTCAGGCTCTGGAGGTCAGTTCTGGGGAGAGGACCAGGACTGGCTGTGTGGAGACAGCCTGAGGGGCTAGGGAGTGGTATGCCACAGCTGAGGGAACCAGAGAGGAGGTCTGGGCACACAGGAAAAGCAAGGTGCCATTGTTGGGGAGGGGGAGAGGAGGAGGGGCAGACTACCATAGGAATCTCTTTCCTTGCACACACACAGACTCTCAGAGGGTGGGGCGCCTCTGGCACAGGCTACAGCTGGCAAGAGGCTACTTTCTTGGGCTACAGGAGACCAGGTGCTTCTTGTGCAGGCTAAGGGCAGTGGGAGGCTAAGTGCAACACGGTTCCTCTTGCATGATCTACAGGCAGCGGGGACAAACCACAGCAGTCATCTCAGAAACCAGAGGGAGGTGTAGACTGCCACCACTAGGGGTCTGTGAACCGGCTCCACCTGATGCCCCAGTCACCACAAAGGTCGGCCAAAAAAAAAGGGGCACTGCAACTGAGCACCACCCACTGTTGCTCTAACTACCCTGGGAACCTACCCGCCCTGCTTCGGCCACTGCCAAATGCTCCAGGCAGCACCCAACATACCTGATCACTATCACTTCCCGGGGCCCTGCAACTAGGAGCAGCCTGTGCAGCATCTCCTGCATGGTCTAAGTGGGACAGGGTACTTCTTGCATGGTCTACAAGTATCGGGGCAAACCACTGCAGTTATCTGTGACTCCAGAGGTGTGTGTGGCCCGGCACCAGTAGAGGTCCATGAACAGGCACCACTTGCAGCCCTAATCACCTCAGAGGACACCACAGAGAGGGGAGAGGGCATAGCAATCAAACACCACCTGTTGTTGCTCTCACTCCCCTGGGAACTCACACACCCTGCCACTGCCACTGCCAAATGCTCAAGACACTGCCTAAATCTGCCTGAGGCTCATTACCACTTCCCAGGGCCCTGCAGCTAGGAATAACCTGTGCCACCTTCCTGCAGATCCTTGCTACTGTCAAGCGCCCAGCAACCAGGCACTGACTGCTAGCCCTACCCATTGCCTCATATCCCTGGAAACACACTCAGCACCCTGGGAATAATAGCTTGCTCACACAGAAGAAAGAGACAGCAAATATGCAAACTCCCACACCAAAAACAAATATTACCCCCCCAACAAAATACAAAGGGGCGCTCTTGCATAGAAATAGCCTTCCAAGACTACAGTTTGACCTCCCTAAACTCACAGAAAAAGAAAAATATAAGCAAAATGAAGAAGTTCAGGAACAATTCCCAGTTAAAAGAACAAGAGAATTCACCTGAAGCAGCAAACCATGAAACAGACCTCTGCAGTCTAATATACGCTGAGTTCAAAAAGGAGATAGTGAAAATACTGAAGGAATTAAGGGTGAATATGAAGGAATTAAGAGCGGATACAAACAGTAATGCAGATTACTTTAGAAAGGAACTAGAAAATACAAGGAGGAACCAAGAAAAATTAGAAAATTCATTTGCAGAGACTCAAACTGAGCTGAAGGCATTGAAGAGCAGAATGAATAATGCAGAGGAACAAATTAGTGACTTAGAAGATAGAATAAAGGAAATCACCCAATCAGGACAGCAGACAGAAAACCAAATGAAAAAATATGAAAGCAATATAAGAGATCTATGGGCTAAAGCAGGCCAATCTACACATAATAGGGATTCCAGAAGGTGAAGAAAAAGAAAAGAGGATTGAAAGTATATTTCAAGAAATTATGGCTGAGAACTTTCCAAACCTAAAGAAAACAGATACCAAGATACAGAAGCATAGAAGGCCCCAAACAAGATGAACCCAAACAGGCCCACACCAAGACATATAGTAAAAATGGCAAAGTTAGGGATAAAGAGAGGATTCTAAAGAGAGTAAGAAAAACATAAAGCATTAATTATAAGAGAACCCCTATAAGGTTCAGCTGATTTCTCTACAGAAACACTACAGGCCAGAAGAGAGTGGCAAGGTATATTCAACGTTCTAAAATGGAAAGATTTGCAACCTAGAATACTCTACCCAGCAAGAATATCATTTAAAATAGAAGGAGAAATAAAGAATTTCTCCAACAAACAAAAGCTAAAAGAGTACAGCAATACTAAACCCACTCTAAAAGAAATACTGAAAGGGCTTCTCTAAATAAAAAAGAAGAAGAAATGGGATGAAGGAAATCACAATTGGAAAGCAATCACTTAAATAAGCAAGTATACAGATCTAAAAGGAAAATAAACAAACAAACCTACTGTGAAAGTGACAGTGAACACAAGAAACAGCAAAAAGACAAACATTAAGATGTTAAAAAAAGGACTTCAAAATCATAGACTAAGGGGAAGTAAAGTAAGAAAATCTAGACTTTTTTTTAATAATGTGTTTGAGCCTATATGACTATCGAGCTAAAGCAAGCAGATATAGGAAGGGGTTAACACATTTAAAAAACAGGGCAACCACAAATCAAAACCAAACATTACATTCACAAAAACTAAAAAAAAAAAAAAAATACACAAGCATAAAATAAATAGAAATCATCCAACCAAAAAAAAAAGGAAAGAACAAAGGAAAAAAACTTTCCTTGAAAAAGACACATGCACCTGTATGTTCACTGCAGCACTATTCACAATAACCAAGACATGGAAACAACCTAAATGTCCACAAACAGATGAATGGATTAAGAAGATGTGGTATATATATACACAATGGAATTCTACTCAGCCATAAAAAAGAACAAAATAATGTCATTTGCAGCAACATGGATGGAACTAGAGACTCTCATACTAAGTGAAGTAAGAAAGAGAAGGACAAACACCATATATCTCTTTTTTTTTTTTTTGAATTTTGCTTTTTAGGGCCGCACCCAAGGCATATGGAGGTTCCCAGGCTAGAGAATCAAATCAGAGCTACAGCTGCCCACCTATGCCACAGCCACAGCAACGCAGGATCCAAGCTGCATCTACGACCTACACCACAGCTCACGGCAACACCAGATCAAGGTCAGGGATCGAATCCAAAACCTCATGGTTCCCAGTCGGATTCGTTTCTACTGCGCCACGACAGGAACTCCCCATGTATTGATTTATATCTGGAATCTAATATATGGCACAAATGAACCTTTCCACAGAGAAGAAACTCATGGACTTGGGGAACAGACTTGTAGTAGCCACGGGGGAGAGGGAAGGAGTAGGATGGACTGGGAATCTGGGGTTAATAGATGCAAACTATTTGGAGTTCCCGTTGTGGCTCAATGGTTGACGAATCTGACTAGGAACCATGAGGTTTCGGGTTTGATCCCTGGCCTTGCTCAGTGGTTAACGGATCCGCTGTTGCCCTGAGGTGTGGTGCAGGTCACAGACGAGGCTTGGATCCCGCGTTGCTGCGGCTCTGGTGTAGGCCAATGACTACAGCTCCGATTAGACCCCTAGCCTGGGAACTTCCATATGCGCGGGAGCGGCCCAAGAAATGGGGAAAAGGAAAAAAAAAAAAAAAGAAAAGAAGCAAACTATGCATTTGGAATGGATAAGCAATGAGATCCTCCTATATAGCACTGGGAACTATATGTAGTTAATTTTGACAGAGCATGATGGAGGATAATGTGAGAAAAAGAATATGTGTGTGTGTGTGTGTGTGTGTGTGTGACTGGGTCACTTTGCTGTACGGTAGAAAATTGACAGGGAGTTCCCATTGTGGCACAGCGGAGACGAATCCGATTAGGAATCATGAGGTTTCGGTTCGATCTCTGACCTCGATCAGTGGGTTAAGGATCTGGTATCGCTGTGAGCCATGGTGTAGGTCACAGACGTGGCTCGGATCCTGCATTGCTGTGGCGTAGGCCAGCAGCTGAAGCTCCAATTGGACCCCTAGCCTGGGAACCTCCATATGCCTAAAAAGCAAAAAAAAAAAAAAAAAAATTGACAGAAAACTGTAAACCGACTATAATGGGAAAAAAATCATTAAAAAAATGAGACAATAGTACAGTGATAAAGCAGAGTCCGAGTTCCTCCTCAAGGAATATATATATATGTAACTGTACCTTTGAGAGGTTGGTTGTTTGGAAGTTCTCTGGCTAGGGGTTAAATCGGAGCTGTAGCATGCACCACAGCCACAGCAATGCCAGATCTGAGCCACATCTATGACGTACCCTGCAGCTCATGGCAATGCCGGATCCCTAAACCACTGAGGGAGGCCAGGGATGGAGCCTCATGGATACCAGTTGGGTTCATCACCTGCTGAGCCACAACAGGAACTCCTATCTTTGAGTTCTTTTGCAGGAACTAAGGCCTCTACTCAAGTGGAGGATGGTAACCTCAATCTGAATACCAGATTCCTGGAACATCATCACCCTGTTACCTCACCACCAACTAGTCACAAGAAAGTCTGCACACAGTTAGTGGTAAGGAAGAGTCTGACCCCCTCACAAAAGACTGATTGTGATTATCTCCCCTACTTTATCCCTTTAAAACCTTTCATGGTCCTGCAGAATCTTCAGAATTGGTTCTTCGACACAAGTCCACCTTCTTACCAGGTTGCTGGTCATCTAAATAAAGCAACTTTTCCTTTCCAACCACCACCTGTCTCCAGCGGGGAGGAGCCCAACCTGAGCTCAGTTTCCTTCTCTTCTTAAAAGTGTGTCCTTACTTCTTATGTACAGTAAATAATTTGGAACATAGCAACACCTTAACAACCACCTTCCCATAAAACTCAAATCAAAATCAACAAACCTTGTTACATAATAAAGCAAATTTTACTGAGTCATAACCAGAGTGCACCCTAGAGCAAGCGCTCTTCTCCCAGATTTGCTTTAACAATGTATAGACCACTCTGGGACATTGGCGGATTTTTCCATTTGCTGTTCTAACATTTGCTTTCTCACAGCCTTCTGCAGTTAGGACTGCTATTTTCAACGCAGGGGGGGGACACTATAGCCGCCCCTCAAAAAAAAGAAGACACTTTTCCGGCTCATCTACTTAAAAAAGACCAAACCAAGGATGACAGTCACCTCTCCCAGCTAGCACCCTTTCCCTTCAGGGCGTGTTTCTGCTGGTGGTCATCGCCGATTGGCTGGTGCCGCTTCCAATGATCGAGGGGCCTTCAGTGGACAACGGAGGGTGATTGGCTTATGGGGACCCACCCCCTCGCCAATTAGTTGGCGTCAGCAAAACCGCGGACTGGTGGAGCGTGTGGGCGTGCCTGGCTCAAGGCTGCTTTACTTCCAGCTCCCCTTACAAGGCAGAGATGGCGGCTTCAGCTTGGCTACTCGGTAGGCGCTTTGCGAGCTGGAGGCCGCGGCCGCAGCTACAGGCGCTCAGTGGCCTGATTACCCAGCAGGCCAGCTCGCTGTTGCCGGTGGATGATGTGATCAATGGTCTCAGTGAGGAGCAGAAGCAGGTAGGGAGCCCGACCGCCTTCCCGGCCCCTTCTCCCTGCTTCGTGGTCGCCTGGGCGCTCTTCTGCGCGGAATTCACTCAGCTGCCGCTTTTGATAAGGGAGCGCCAGCGCTGGGGGGGCAGCGGGCCTTAGCCTTCCCTCTGTGGCGGTAGCAAGGCTGAGCTGTTGGAGTTAGTGGAGAAATTGCGGACAGGAACGCTCCAGGGAGTCTGAGGGGTTTTTTGGTGCAGGGTTGGCAAGGGTATCCGTGTGTGGCAAAAGGGCCTGTAATCTGTCCGAAGACCTCTTACACCTCAACACTGTCTAAGGCTGCGGTCCTCGAGCCTGATTAATCATCACCATAGAATCTTTTTAGGAATACCCACCTTGGGGTGGGGGTGAAATACACATTGTAGCCTACCCCTCCTGTCAGAGTACAAAGTGGAACAAAAACTTGAACGATGTCGTTACAAATGAAGCTGAACTAGCGGTAAACTGTGGTGTAGGTCGCAGAGGCGGCTCAGATCCCGCTTTGCTGTGGCCATGGTGCAGGCCGGCAGCTACCGGTGCGGCTCTAAAAAGACCAATAAATAAATAAATATAATATAATATAATAATGGAGCTGAACCAGAGCCATTCTTGGGGGAAGGAGACTGGGTTCACTTGGACACTGGTTTGGATTCCTGGAAGAGTGATTCTTCCATGGCTCTAAGCAACTGTCTGAACTTGGCCAGAGTGCCAAAGTCTAGTTGCATTTACAGTCAGCAGATAGAGTTTTGAATCACTTCTGGCAGAAAGTGTTCAATCCTAGTTCTCAAGCTTTCCAGCCCAGAAGAATTTATTTTTCGTTCTTTCCTTTTTTTTTTTTTTTTTTTTTGGCATTTTAGGGCTGCACCCGAGGCATATGGAAGTTCCCAGGCTAGGGGTCAAATTGGAGAATTGGAGCTGTAGCCACTGGCCTACACCACAGCCACAGCCAAGTAGGATCTGACCTGCGTCTCTGACCAACACCACAGCTCAGAGCAACGCCCAGATCCCCGATCCACTGATCGAGGCCAGGGATTGAATCTGCATCCTCATGGATCCTAGGATCCTAGTTGGATTGTTTCTGCTGTGCCATGATGGGAACTCCCAGCCCAGAAGAGTTTCTAATTTCTCTTGAGTAATAATCCCTTTTAGCCAAAGGCTTTGGTGTGTCTAAAAGTGCCTGAAAGTTCAGAGAACTGAAGGGAGTGTGGCTGGAGAGCAGTGAGTTGGGGATGAGAAAGGTACTTGGGGAGGCTGGAAGGGCCTGCAGGGAGTCACCTCACAGGGCCTTCTAGTCCTGAGTAAAGAGTTGGGGTTGTTTTGGTTTCTGGTTTTTCGTTTTTACCATTTTTAAAATTGAAGTGTAGCTAATTTACAATGTTGTTAGTTTCAGGTATACATACACAAAGTGACTCAGTTATGCATACATATATATAATGAGTTTTTCCTTTAAGTACAGTGGAAAGCCATGCAATGATTTATGTAGGGGAGTGACATTTAAAAAAAGAATCTTCAGGGAGTTCCCCTTGTGGGTTAAGAACCCAAGTAGTTAGTATCCATGAGAATGTGGGTTTGATCCCTGGCCTCACTCAGTAGATTAAGAATCTCATGTTGCCTCAAGCTGCAGTGTAGGTTGCAGATGCAGGTCAGATCTGGCATTGCTGTGGCTGTGGTTTAGGCAGGCAGCTACAGCTCCAATTCAACCCCTAGCCTGGAAACTTCCATAGGCCACAGGTGCAGCCCTAAGAAAGGAAAATTGAAAGAAAGATAATCTTAAAAAAAAAAAAAAATCTTCAGCAGTTCCCGTTGTGGCTCAATGGAGACAAATCTGACTAGCACCCATGAGGATACAGGTTCAGTCCCTGGCCTCGCTCAGTTAAGGATCCAGCATTGCCATGAGTTGTTGTGTAGGCACAGATGTGGCTTGGATCCCACATTGCTGTGGCTGTGGTGTAGGCCAGCAGCTGCAGGTCAAATTCGACCCCTAGCCTGGGAACCTCCATATCCCGGCAGGTGCGGCCCTAAAAAGACAAAAAAAAAAAAAAAAAGCTCTTCAGAAAGAGAAGTGAAGATCATCTCTGAGGAAGCATAAACTGGTAGGGCCTCTAAGTGTTGTTTCGATGCTGTTTGGTGAGGTTACCTGTGGCCCGTTTCCCTGAAGGGGCCCTCAGTGGTGATGCTGTCCTCAGGGGCAGTATTATACTATTTCAGCTGCATCTGCCCACTTCTCTCCCTCTAGCTTCGTCAGACCATGACTAAGTTCCTTCAGGAGCATCTAGCCCCCCAGGCCCAGGAGATTGATCAAAGCAACGAGTTCAAGAACCTGCGAGTGAGTCATGAGGCCCACACTAAGGGGGACAGAGCGGGCAATGTGGGAGCTGCATTGCTGCCTGGCAGGGCTCACCAGTCTTCTGATGAATGAAAGCTCTCTAAGAATGCAGCCCCTTTCTGTGAAGTGTTTGGGTCTCATTATTTCAGATGTGCCAGGCACCTGTGACTGGCTGCCTTCTCCCAACCCACTGCACTCTGTTCTGTTGGCAGGAGTTTTGGAAGCAGCTGGGGAACCTGGGGGTCTTGGGCATCACAGCCCCTGGTGAGTATGTTTTCTTTCCCTTCAGAGAACTTTTCTTGAATGCCCTTTAACACCATTGCCAAAAGAAGTAGGAAAGGAGAGGAAAGATGATACTCAAAGGATCTGAGAGCCTTCTCCCTCCTGACCTGATTAAGTGCCCATTTCAATCACTGCTGGCCAGACAAGAATAAACTCTTCTGTTTCTTTCTTTCTTTCTTTTTTTTTTTTTTTTGCTTTTTAGGGTTGCACCTGCGGCATATGGAGGTTCCCAGGCTAGGGGTCCAATTGGAGCTGCAGCTGTTGGCCTACATCACAGCCACAGCAACGAGGGATTCAAGCCACATCTTCGACCTACACCACAGCTCATGGCAACACCAGATCCCCAACACACTGAGCAAGGCCAGGGATCAAACCTGCATCCTCATTGTTACTAGTTGGGTTCATTATGCTGAGCTACAACAGGAGCTCCTCTTTTTCTTTAGGCAGTGATGACGCTAAGGAAAAAGTCAGCGTGGTTCACTTGCTTCACCCCAACTCTTGAACTCTTCATGCTTAATGAGTTCCCCCAGGTGTTTGGGGAATTTCGAAAACTCCAGATCAAGCAGTAGTCTTAGCATTTCAGTCTTGCTGCCTCCCCTAATCCCTAAGCTTTGGCCTACTAGTAGCATTTAGGCAGGATCCCTCAGGGCAGCACTCAGCCCCTTTAGGGACTGCCTGTGTCCTCTGCCCATAGCTTGGCCCTAGAGCTCATTTGGAAGCAGATGAGGGTGGGGTGGGCATGAAGGATGCCTGTCCAAGCCTCCACATGAGGTAACTATCCCTGGGCCTGTATAGAATCCTTTGTGGGTTTTAGTATTTGCTTCCAGGAGGAGAAGGCAGGGAACTGATAGACCCTGCTCAGGTGCTGGCCTCTAAAGGAGAGGCCATGCCTGGCTTGCCATGCCTAATAAAGAGATGATGAGCCTGTGGTCTTACTGGCCAAAGCCTGGGTGGCCCACCACGCCTTGGCCTGTGTTTGCTGGGCATTAGCATAGAGGTAGACCATGATATACCTCTCCTTACCTCCTCTCTTAACCACTCGGAGATAGTTCTTGGGATTTAAGCTGATTATAGAATGTTGCATCATGGGTAATGATGAAAGCACTTATAAATTAATTTAGACTATCTTAACATACAATAGTAGGGGGAAGGCTTCTGGAAACTTTTGTGTAAGACTCTCTCAGAGTTTCTGTTGTGACTTAGTGGAAACAAACCCGACTAGAACCCATGAGGGTGCAGGTTCGATCCCTGGCCCTAGGCTAGGGATCTGGCATTGCCGTGAGCTGTGGTGTAGGTCACACATGCAGCTTGGATCTGGTTTGGCTGTGGCGCAGGCCAGCAGCTACATCTCCGATTTAACCCCTAGCTTGGGAGCTTCCATGTGCTGTACCTGCAGCACTAAAAAAGAAACGACTCTCCCTGTGTCTCTTGGGGTTTTATGAGCCCCCATAGAGAATAGGCTTCTGAATCAGATGCTCAATAATGGAAAGAGGCAGCTAGGAATCAGAGGAAAACACTTAGCAGAGGGAACTCTAAAAAGAAAGCCAGATATGAGTTCTGATTTCCACATGGTGTCCTGGTAGCTATTTCTAAAGTCACTTGCCTATGGGCTTTCCTTCTTGGAGTTGTGGGGGTTGAGCTAACTTTCCCTAAAGCCTAGGCAAGCCAGAGTGAACACGAATCAAAGGGAAGGGAGGCTGTGACCAGATAACCCAGCTTCTTTGATTTTGGATCTGTTGCAAAGGAGAAAAAACACATTTCTTATGAGGAGTTCTGAAATCCCCTCCCAGCATCTCTTCTGCTTTCTGCTGCACTGCTCACCAGACTTTCTTTTCTTTCTTTTCTTTTTTTTGGCACGCAAGGCATATGGAGCCCCCAGGCCAGGGATCAGATCCAAGCCATTGTCATGACCTAAGCTGCACCTGCAGCAACACTGGATCCTTAATCCACTGTCTGGACTAGGGATCAAACCTGCATCTTAGTGCTCCCAAGACACTGCTGATGCCATTGTGCCACAGCAGAAACTCCCAGACTTTCTTTCACCAGACTTTGTCCCATTACCAGCCCTTCTTTTTTTCTTTTTCCTTTTTTTTTTTTTTTTTTTTTTTGCTTTTTAAGGCCACAGAATATGAGGTTCCCAGGCTAGGGGGGTCGAATTGGAGCTATAGCTGCTGGCCTACAGCAATGCCAGATCTGAGCCACATCTGCATTCTACACAACAGCTCATGACAATGCCAGATCCTTAACCCATTGAGCAGGGCCAGGGATTGAACCCGCAACTTCATGATTCCTAGTCGGATTCGTTTCCGCTGCGCCACGACGGGAACTCTGGCCCTGCTTCTTTAGTCCCAAACCTACAATATGAAACACCCTCCTCAGGTCTTCTGCACACACATTTTCTGCCTTGTATCTTTTCTTAGTGCTTTGACCTTCCCTCCTTGTGTTTCTCTGATAAACCCTAGGTCTTCTTCCTTCATTTCTTCCCCAGGGTTGGTACCTCTATAGCCTTCTGAATAGTGGGTGCTCTGGTCCTCTTCATTAAGAGCAAGGGAACTCTGCAGAGTTCCCGCTGTGGTGTAGTAGGTTAAGAATTGGGTTGCTGTGGAGGTGCAGGTTCGATCCCCCAGCCTGGCACAGTGGGTTAAAAGATGTAATGCAGATGGAAGCTGTGGCTCAGATTCAGTCCCTGGCCTGGAACTTCCATATGCTGTGGGTATGCCCATTAGGAAAAAAAAAAGAGAGATCTGTGTGAGATAAAGCAGGAGCTGCAATGACTGTTTTCTGAACCACACCTCAGCTGACCAGGGGCAGCAGGCAAAATCGGTTCTGTGAGCTTATAAGCAGGATCCACTGCATGAGCCTATTGATCTTGCTGGAGGGAACTTGGAATAGGTACTGCAAGGATGTTTCTGTACCATAAATAAAAGTGAGATTCCTGGAGTTCTCGTCGTGGCACAGTGGTTAACGAATCCGACTAGGAACCATGAGGTTTCGGGTTCGATCTCTGCCCTTGCTCAGTGGGTTAACGATCAGCGTTGCCGTGAGCTGTGGTATAGGTCGCAGACTCGGCTCGGATCCCACGTTGCTGTGGCTCTGGCGTAGGCTGGCAGCTACAGCTCCGATTTGACCCCTAGCCTGGGAACCTCCCTATGCTGCGGGAGCGGCCCAAGAAATGACAAAAAGACAAAAAATAAATAAAATAAATAAAATTTTAAAAAAAAGTGAGATTGCTATCAGTGTCCTCACCCCAGGCTGTCCTTCCCACTCCCCTGCCCCACCCCCACCCCCAGTTCAGTACGGTGGCACTGGCCTGGGCTACCTGGAGCACGTGGTGGTGATGGAGGAGATATCCCGAGCCTCTGGAGCAGTGGGCCTCAGTTACGGTGCCCACTCCAACCTCTGCCTCAACCAAATTGTGCGGAATGGAAACGAGGCCCAGAAGGAGAAGTACCTCCCCAAGGTGAGGAACCGGGAATGGAGGAACACACTGATATCATGGTGCAGCCACTAGCCATGAAGCTCCTCCCACTGGGAGGGCAGGCCAGACTTGTTCTCTGTAGCATGTTGCCCTGAACCTGATAGGGCTAGGAAAGGGGTCAGGGATCTGCTTTAAAATGCTTCAGTAAACCAACTATAATGGAAAGAGTAAAAATTATTTTAAAAAAATAAATAAATCACCAAAAAAAAAAAAAAAAGCTTTGGGAGTACCTGTTGTGGTGCAGCAGAAACGACTCCAACTAGTATCCATGAGGGTGTGGGTTTGATCCCTGGTCTTGCTCAGTAGGTCAAGAATATGGCATTGCCGTGAGCTGTGGTGTGGGTCGCAGACATGGTTCGGGTCCCCCATGGCTGTGGCTGTAGCTGTGGTGTAGGCCAGCAGCTATAGCTCTGATTTGACCTCTAGCCTGGGAATTTCCATATGCTGTGGGTGTGGCCCTAAAAAGACAAAAAAAAAAAAATGCTTCAGTCAAAAACAACAAAGGCCTCAGAGTTTCCTCTGTGGCTGAGTGGGTTACAAACACAACTAGTATCCATGAGGACGCAGGTTTGGTCCCTGGCCTCGCTTGGTGGGTTAAGAATCCTGTGTTGCTATGGCTGTGGCATAGGCCGGCAGCTGCAGCTCCAAATCAACCCCCAGCCTGGGAATTTCCATGTGCCTCAGGTGTAGCCCTAAAAACGAAAACAACAAGAACAACAAAAAACAAGGTCCTACTGTATTTATAGCACAGGCTCTGTATCCAATCTCCTGGGATAACCCATGATGGAAAAGAAGAATAAAGAATGTATGTATATGTATAACTGAGTTGCTTTGCTGTACAGCAGAAATTGGCCCAACACTGTAAATCAACTATACTTGAATTTAAAAAAATTACTTCTAAGTCTAAAAAAAAAAGAGAAAAAAAAGTCAGTCAAGAAAATTAAAAGTATAAATTCCCAAGTGGTTTAGCCAGGGTAAGAATCCAGTGTTGTCACGGCTGTGTGTGGGTTCGATCCCTGGCCTGGGAACTTCTACATGCTGTGGGCACAGCCAAAGAAAAAAAAAAAATTAAAAATAGGTCCAGAACACCTGAGCCCCTGGACAACATTTGCAGAGCATTTTGAGAAACGGAAGCCTAGGACTAGCATCCCTTGCAGAGGGAGTGGGAAAAGGAGAGGTAGCTTCAGCCTTGTGAATATGGGGTTTCTCTTCTAGGACTTGATCTTTACCCTGGTCTGAGAAGTTCGAAGGGGTGTCATGTGACCAGGCAGTATCTGTGAGCCACCATAGGGTGCTTCTGAAGCCATAACGAGGTCCTTTGGGGTTTTCCTTGCAGCTGATCAGTGGTGAATACATCGGAGCCCTGGCCATGAGTGAGACGAATGCTGGCTCCGATGTTGTTTCCATGAAGCTGAAAGCAGACAAAAAGGGTGAGGCGCCTCTTGACCTATGAGCTGCAATGGGCAGTGGGACATACGTTGCAGGTGAGGGAGTAGTGATGGGGATTGGGTTTCCAGAAGCCTTTCTCAGCTGTACAGCTTCTTGCTCAACAGAAAATCTATGGACTGACTGGCTAAGACAAAGCCCACACAGCTTGTTCAAGTAGCCAATTTCCTGTCCTTAGGAGATTACTATGTCCTGAATGGCAACAAATTCTGGATCACCAATGGCCCTGATGCTGATGTCCTTGTTGTCTATGCCAAGACAGACCTAGCTGCTGTGCCACCTTCTCGGGGCATCACAGCCTTCATTGTGGAGAAGGTGAGTGTATGGCAGGGTGAGAGGCCTTGGTCTCTGGAAAGTGGTCCCAGAGGTGATCTCTTCCGAGTGATTAAAGACCATCAGTGTTGTTTCCTCTGCCAAGACTCCCTCTGGGGGCGGGGCTGAGGCAGGAGAGGGGACTGAAAGGCAGGTGGCCAGAAAGTGGAGTTGGGGAGGATTGGTCAAGTCTGAGGATAGTGGAGCCATCCATGGGGCAAGGCTGTGCGGTTGGTTCAGGAAGGTAAGAACTGAAAGGAGGCCACCGGCTTTGACAATCAGGGTTTCACTGGTGGACCTGGAGAGAGAGCAGCCATGGGAGCTCGAGGTGTGAGTGAGCATGCAGGTGGAGCCTGGGGCCTGCACATTCTAAGTCTTGTTAGTAAAAGCACAGGGAGACAGAGCAGGAGTTAGAATGAAAAGTGGAGAGTTTGAGTTTGTTTTACAGAATGGGAGCATTCTGGGATTTCCCTTCGTGGTGCAACAGAAACAAATCTGACTAGAATCCATGAGGATGTGGGTTCAATCCCTGGCCTCACTCAGTGGGTTAAGGATCCAGCGTTGCTGTGGCTGTGGCGTAGGCTGGCAGCTACAGCTATGATTCGACCCCTAGCCTGGGAACCTCCATGTACCACAGGTGTGGCTCCAAAAATACCAAAAAAAGGGTGGGAGAGTTCCCTGGTGGTGCAGTGGGTTAAAGAGCTGGCGTTATCACTGCTCTGGCACCAGTTGGATCCTGGACCCAGGACAGGTGGTGGTAGAAGAACCTCCTGCCTGATGGCCACTGGAGTCAGAGACAAGGAGAGTTGGTAGAGAGTTTCATGCATGAGTGTTGTAAAGGGGTGCAGTACCCTTTGTAGGGAACAGGGACAGAGAGGGAGTAGCTGACTGGGACTGGAGGGCAAGAAAAGTGAGTAGCCCAAAGCCTGTGGCTGAGAGGAGAGTGCTCCAAGTTGAGTCATCTTCCTGGAGGAGGAGGAAGCAGCAGCTGGCAGTGCACTTCATCTGATCAGTTCAGGCCAAAATGCTGCAGGTGGGAATCCCTGGTGGGACTTCATGAGGTGGCAGACGAACAAGGGGGCAAAGGATCAAGTGGGCTGGCGAGAGTGTCTTGGAAGTGATTTCCCTTGAGGAAAGAAAACAGAGCCAGGAGGGGTCAGGACAGCCTCAGGCATCTGGCGTTTCATTGGGCAAGAACTGCTCCATGGGAACTGGGGAGAATGCTGCCAGCAGCAGGGGGAATGGGGGGCGGGTAGGGTTTAGGCCAGCGACTCTAGGAGTGGAGCATGGAGGTAGGACGCTGGTGTACCAGGTGAGTAGAGGCACTTGATGGAAAGGTGGGTACTTCTCGAGGTCTTCCCTTTCCCTGGCCCCCTTGGTGCTTTGCAATCTGGGCCACCTTTTGTTCCCATCAAGGGTATGCCAGGCTTCAGCACCTCTAAGAAGCTGGACAAGCTGGGGATGAGAGGCTCTAATACCTGTGAGCTGATCTTTGAAGACTGCAAGGTTCCTGGTGAGTTTCCGAGAATGGGGGAGGCCCTGTCCCGACCCCATCACAAACTGTGAAGGTCCATCTCTGGGTTGGAAAGCCTCACCTCCCGTTGCTAGCTCACCAATGACATGTAGCCAGACAGCAGGCCTGCACTGTGCCCTTGTCCTCTGGCTCAGGCTGGACAGCTGTCCTACGGCCAGAGCCCCTGCAGCTGGAGGCCTGACCATGGCTGCAGGGGAGCATGGTGTGTTTCCTATGTGGAAAACACCATGCCTGGAGCTGGTATTCCAGGAGAAAGATCTGCCCTCACCCACTCACGTCCTTCAGATTTCCTTGCATGTGCCTTTGCCTGTACAGCCTGTGTGAGGGATTCATTAATGATGCTAAAAAAAATCTAAATAAACTGATGGAAGCTGGACTCGGTGAAGGGAAGGCTGTTCAGTTTATTAGCATTTTCTCCCCTGAAGTATAAAGGTGCCGCATCACGAGAGGCCAGCACCATTGTCATGTGCTAACGAGACCAAAGGCACAGATTTGATCACCAGTTAGGTTGGCTCTGTGCCTCAGTCATAAACCATCCCTCTCTCCCACAATCTGCCACCTGAAAGAAGTGTACTTTGGTTATAAGGACCATCTAGGGAGGGATGATGGGTGCAGAGCCTTCACTGTGGGCAAGAAGAAGTCTATTAGCATTAAAGGCAGATCAGTGGTGTCTACTGTTTGCACTCAGCTTCCTGCTCACACTTCCCCAGGCCACCCAGTGTCCTGGCTTCCAGGGTGTGTGTGTGTGGAGATGCTCGGCAGTTTCTGTCAGTAGTGCCAAATGGTCCTTCTCCTGGACAGACTTCCACGAACCACCCTGGGGCAGGGGGAGGGTAATATTGACCAGAGCAGACTCAACCTGGGGACAGACTGATTCTCTGGTTCCTTTATGGGCACAGGTGTGAAAACAGAAGTAAGGAGGGGCTGGATGACTTCTAGACCAAACTAGCTTTGATTCTTTCCTACCCAAGGCAACTCGAGAAGGGGAAGATTTAAGGATTGATCCTTTGTGGTCTGGTCTTGTGGATGGGTGGTGGGGGGGGGGGGCTGTCCCCTCTAGCAAGCTCCACTTCTGACTAGAAGTGGTAAACTCCATCCTTTTCCTCACCTGGAACCTTTGTTGAAGGTCAGGTAACACATTTTAGTGCCTTGGGAGAGAGCCACATTACCAAACCCAGCAGCTTTTATAAAGGCAATGTGGCTGCGGACAGCCCTCTCCCTCCTGACCAGCACTCTCCCGGCAGCTGTCAACATCCTGGGCCAACTAAGTAAGGGCGTCTACGTGCTGATGAGTGGGCTGGACCTGGAGCGGCTGGTGCTGGCTGGTGGGCCCCTCGGGTGAGTGCGAGGCTCAGGAGGGAGCTGGGCTCTTGCAGCCTCCTCGGGCAGGTGGTACCCCTGCAGTCTTCCCCTTGGCGGCCACCACCTGGCCGCTGCACATTCTCTCTTGGAGACAAAAAAGAACCTTCTCTCTCATGTTTATTTTCTTCGCACTGAAGACAAGTATCATTAGGTGATAGACAAAAGGCCTGAGGTGTTATTCTGCCTGCTTAGTCGGATGTGAAGCAGGATGCCTGGGCTCTAACCATCTACACAGTCCCACCATTCTACCTGGTCTCAGGGAAGGGCTACAAGGATTGGGTAGTGTGGTGACAGGGCAGGGATGACAAGAGTCCTTACGCTCCCTTTCTCCTTCTTGGGATGCCAGTGCCTTGTCTTACTGAGCTGCCCCTAAGGCCTTTCCACACTAGCCTTTTGCACCTCCAGCCAGAAGTGGGGTGACAGGCCTCTCGGCCAGTGTTTCGCTCCTTCTTACAGGCTCATGCAGGCTGTCCTTGACCACACCATTCCCTACGTGCACATGAGGGAAGCCTTTGGCCAGAAGATCGGCCACTTCCAGGTGAGTGGAGCATTTCTGTTGAAGTGTACTCCTTCGTTCAGTTCATGTTTTAACAAATGAGCACAGTGGGCACGTGCTGTGGGCATTTACTAGCCCTCCCCAGCAAAAATGAGTTTGGGAGTTCGTGTTGTGACTTAGTGGAAATGAACCTGACTAGTATTCATAAGTATGTGGGTTCAATCCCTGGCCTTGCTCAGTGGGTTAAGGATCTGGTGTTGCCCTGAGCTGTGGTGTAGGTCACAGACATGGCTTGGATCTGGCGTGGCTGTGGCGTAGGCTGGAAGCTGCAGCTCCAATTCGACCCCTAGCCTGGGAACTTCCATATGCCACAGGTGCGGCCCTAAAGAGAAAAAAACAAAACAGTTTGCATGTTTAGGGCGCAGGTTTCCTCAGTGAGCTACTTGGCTTTGGAAGCTGTCGAGAGGTTCCTCTCCCTTCCTGTTCCTGATGAAAGAACAGGGCGCTGTAGGGTTGGAGGGGAAGGCGGGCAGGTTGTGGGGAGGGAGTGACCTTTCAAGTCATGCTTTCTGTGCTGAGGACAGTCACGAGGGTCAGCGGGTGGGGGGCCAGTTCAGGGCACAGTGTTCACAGTGCAGCGGCTGCTCTCTGGTCTTGACTCCAGGTCATCTCTGTCACGCTAGGCAAGTCCCATTTCTCTGTGCCCTGGGTCCCCATTCCAGGCTGTCGGGTTGCCACTGCAGACCTGCTTTTGGTAACTAAGGGAGTGATTTTTTTTTTTTTTTTGCTTTTTAGGGCCGCACCTGCAGCATGGAGGCTCCCAGGCTAGGGGCTGAATCCAAGCTAGAGGTGCCAGCCTACACCACAGCCACAGCAATGTGGGATCTGAGCCTTGTCTGCGACCTACACCTCAGCTGGTGGCAACGCTGGATCCTCAACCCACTGAGTGAGGCCAGCGATGGAACCCATATCCTCATGGATACTAGTCAGGATTGTTACTGCTGAGCCACAGCAGGAACTCCTCCAGCACACTGAACTGTGACCTCCCTTTGTGCGCAGTTGATGCAGGGAAAGATGGCAGACATGTACACCCGCCTCATGGCCTGTCGGCAGTATGTCTACAATGTCGCCAAGGCCTGTGATGAGGGCCACTGTACCCCCAAGGTAAGGACCGGACCCAGAGAAGGGTACACGGGGCAGAGGTGGTGGCTGGGCCACCTCCACATGGCCCGGGCAGCCCACCTGACCTGGCGCCTCCTCTGCAGGACTGTGCTGGCGTGGTTCTTTACAGTGCCGAGTGTGCCACAAAGGTAGCCCTGGACGGCATCCAGTGTTTGGGTGAGTGGCCTCCACCTCTCACTCTGCTTCACCTGGGCTGCACCTTGAGGCTCCTTATGCCCCAGTTACTGGGTGGACATGGAAAAGCAAATGGGAAAACTACCAGAGGCCACAACTTGCTACTACATTCAGCAGTGCCCCAACCCGACCCCACCCTCCTCACCTGGTCCTGTGGATGCCAGGAAATGGGGAAGTCAGCTGCCTCCCAGGTGGAACAGCCTGTTCTCAATGGCACACAGGGGTTAAGAGCACAGGCTTGAGCAGTTCTCACCATGGTGCAGTGGGTTAATGATGTGTCTTATCTCTGTGATAGCACCAGTTTGATCCCTAGCCTGGCACAGTTGGTTAAGGATCCAGAATTGCCACAGCTGTGGCATAGGTTGCAGATGTGGCTTGGATTCGATCCCTGGCCTGGGAATTTCCATATGTCATGGGTATGTCTGAAAAAGAAAAACAAAAAAACCCCAAAAAACCTCAAGCTTGAGCCAGATGTGCTAGGTTCGAATCCCAGCTCTACCACTGTTGGGCTTTGTGACTTGTACAAATTACTTCCCCTCTGGGCCTGGCACCCAGTAAGTGCTGTGCAGTAGGTTCTTGTCCCCCACCTCCCTATCTGCCAGGGGTTCTCTCCCACCTTTGCCTGGCCTCCTCAGTGCTTTGAGTGGCCTTCCAGCCTCCTGTCCACCTCCCCACAACTTGGTATTCCCCACACCCTCCCTCTCACCCTCTTTTGCTGCTTCTCTTCAATCAGTCTCTCCTCCTAACCCATGTCTATGAACTGGGTCTCCTTGCTGTGCTCACTGCCCATTATTTTTCCCATTGTCCTCTCTTCTCTGTCCAAACCACGGCTGCAGGTGGCAATGGCTACATCAACGACTTTCCCATGGGCCGATTTCTGCGAGATGCCAAGCTGTATGAGATTGGGGCTGGCACCAGTGAGGTGAGGCGGCTGGTCATCGGCAGAGCCTTCAACACAGACTTCCACTAACCCCAACATCCTTCCCCAGCACCTCAAGGCCTTTCTCTGGAAGGAGAGATGGGGCAGCTCCTGCCAACCCAGGAAAAACATGCAGGGGCTTCAAATGGACTTCTCAGGAAGCATGCTGGCTTTTCTGGGGCTTCTTGGATGGCTATGTGCCCTTGCCCTCTCTGAGCCTGATGCCCTCACCTCCCAGGGCAGGTACCTTTATCTCGTGTGCACCTCCGCCAGGGAACCCTGTGCTCAAGCACACCAGAAGCATTGCCACTCTATGAATTTAAACTTGATAGGCTCTTTTCTTTCTGGGGAAAGGTACCCCCCCAAACCTAGCCTTTGTTTCTGCCAGTTTCCAGAGGCATCAGCTCCAGCAGCTTGTGAGTGGGCACTGCCTCTGCAGCAGTCCCTCCGTCCCTCAATATTTTTTCTTTTTTTTTTTTTGGTCTTTTTGCTATTTCTTGGGCCGCTCCTGCGGCATTTGGAGGTTCCCAGGCTAGGGGTCAAATTGGAGCTGCAGCCACCAGCCTACGCCAGAGCCACAGCAATGTTGGATCCGAGCCGCGTCTGCAACCTACAGCACAGCTCGCGGCAACGCTGGATCATTAACCCACTGAGCAAGGGCAGGGACCAAACCCGCAACCTCATGGTTCCTAGTCGGATTCGTTAACCACTGCGCCACGACGGGAACTCCCCCCCCCCCCTTTTTTTTTTTTTTTGCTACCCCACAGCACATGGAGTTCCTGGGCCAGGGATTAGATCTGAGCTGCAGTTGCAACCTATACCACAGCTGCGGCAATGTCGATCCTTAACCCACTGCGCCAGGCCGGGGATCGAACCTGCATCCTGGTACTGCAAAGACGCTGCTGATTGCATTTTGCCACAGCAGGAACTCCCACCCCTTAGTCTTTAGGGCTGAAATCCTACCATACTGGGGTGGCATTCTGGGAATAGGCATCTCAACATCTCTGCCATCCAGAGCCTACAGTAGGGCAGAGGTCAGCATGCTCGTGAAGGGCGGGCTCAGTGCTGCCCAGCACTGTGCTGCCACTGCCACCATCCAGCCCTGGCCACATGACAGCCCACAGCTGACTGGGCAGCAGGCCTGGGTTGGCTGGCTCAGCTCCAGCCAAGGCTGTCCACATACCTTTCTCTGGACACCCTATGGCTAATTTTGTTACAACTGCACAGTGGCTGCTGCCGTTTTGTATTAAACATTATGAAGCAAACCCATCTGCTTCTTAACTGGTGGTTTTGGGGGAGAAGGACTCTATTTGCTACCGCCCTCTGTCTGGCTCCAGCTCTCTGTCCTTGGAGAGTGGCTGGTCCAGGTTCTGCTCCTGCCCTTCAGCCTACTCATTGCTTATTGGTGGGGTGGGCGGCGTGGGGTGGGGGAACGAAACAGCTCTTAGGATAGAGAAGTTCTCAACCTCCCTTTCCCAGACCTCCTAGTGATGTTCAAAAAAAGAGAGAGAGAGCCACAGTAGTAAGAGTGTTGGAGCTTGAGAGAAGCTCGTAAATTTCCTGAAGCCATCCCAAAGTGTTTTTAAAAATCAAGACAATAGTTCTCGTCGAAGCTCAGCGGAAACAAATCTGACTAGTATCCATGAGGATGCAGGTTTGATCCCTGGTGTTGCTATGGCTATTGTGTAGGCCAGTAGCTACAGTTCCAACTAGACCCCTAGCCTGCAAACCTCAATATGCCCTAAAAAGACAAAATAAAATAGGAGTTCCCATTGTGGCTCAGCAGAAATGAATCCAACTAGGAGCCATGAGGTTGCGGGTTCAGTCCCTGGCCTCGCTTGGTGGGTTAAAGATCCGGCATTGCTGTGAGCTGTGGATGTGGCTCAGATCTGGCAATGCTGTGACTCTGGCATAGGCTGGCAGCAACAACTGCGATTAGACCCCTAGCCTGAGAATCTCCATATGCTGTGGGTGCGACCCTCAAAAGACAAAAATAAAATAAAAATCAAGACAATTCGATTTTCCCAAGGTCAGAACTGGAGATAGAATCCAGACCAGCAGAAATAGGGGTTCTGAGAATGCCAGCCTGGGGCCCCCTTGCACGTCCACCTGGATGGAGCACAGTGGAAAAGTTTTGGGTTGTCCCACCCCATCGAAGGTCCCTAAGAGAGAACTGGTTTTCTTGGCCTGCAGCCCAGTGGTGCCTCTTCTAACTACTAGTCCTGGCCTGTAGCCAAGAGCTGTCCCCAGCCTGATGCTTCTGACAGGTGGTTTTAGCTCTTTACCGGCCCCAGCCCAGTCCTGTCCTGAGAGGCTTGTGTATCCAGGGCTTCTTGCCCACCCTGCTCCTTGTTGTGCTGGAGAGGAATGTGGCTAAAATGACCTTGGGAATTCCCATTGTAGCTCAGCAGTAACAAACCCAACTAATGTCCATGAGGATGCAGGTTCAATCCCTGGCCCTGCTCATTGGGTTAAGGATCCAGCATTTCCGTGAGCTGCGGTACAGGTCACAGACATGGCTCAGATCCCATGTTGCTGTGGCCATGGCATAGGCCAGCAGCTGTAGCTACGATTTGACCCCTAGCCTGGGAGCCTCCATATGCCCCGGGTGTAGCCCTAAAAATACAAAAATAAAATAAAATGGTGGTTTTATTTGGTTTCAAGTGTATCTGGAACAACCAGCCCAAGATGTTCAGAATGTGACAGAATGGTATGTTTTAACCAGTTGGTGTGGGTGACGGAGCCCTGCCACCAACTTGGGGAGAATGATCTTTCTCCTGATGCTGTATGTGAAATGTTTAAAAATAAAGCCAGGTGTTTCCATTGTGGCTCAGTGGTAATGAACCCAGCTAGGATCCATGAGGATGTGATTCAATCCCTGGCCTCGCTCAGTAGGTTAAGGAAAGATCCATCATTGTTGTGGCTGTGGTGTAGGCTGGCAGCTGCAGCTCCAATTCGATCCCTAACCTGGGAACTTCCACGTGCTGAGGGTATGGCCCTTAAAAAGCAGGGGGAAAACAGCCCAAAAAGTGTAGCAAGAGTCATGAATGGTGGAAGAGCAGGGGGCACCCAGTTCTCGAGTTTGGGGTTGTTTACCCCTATCGTGCAACTCTACAGCCCAGGGTTAGCACCACTTCTTCCTGGGCTGCCTCATTCCACTCCAGTTTCAGGTGGGTCATATGGGCCCAGCTCCCCTGTTGACTGCCATCCCACTCTTTGTTTTCCTCCTGCTTACCCTGTGGGATGGCAACAGAAGTTAAGGGAATGTTTTTCCAAGTGTGGTCTGGGCATACCCTTTAGTAGAATTTGGCAACCTGTAAAAAATGCAGATTCCTGGAGGGGCCCCAGGCTTAATCAAATCTCCAAGGGTAATTCTGAGGCACAGGCAACCTTTTAGAACACCTGGTTTGGGGCCTAGAGGGTAACTTCCCCAGAGGCCTGAGTCCTAATTCCAAACCCATAAAACCTGGTAACAACAGTCCCTCACCTACATAGACCTCGTACGTTAGCTCCTTGATCGCCACAACTCAGTGCAGAAGACAAGGCTGCGCGGAGGCCCCCTTCCAGAAGACCGGTGAGCTGCCCAGGGTAGCCGAATAAACCTTGGGTGGTGGCTGAACTAGCCACACCCAGACCCCTGCCGCCCAGTGCAGCCAGAGCTGGTGTCAGCAGCTAGGCGTGGGGGTCGGGGAGGGGCGCACAGCCTACACCCCACCAGGGGAAGCTGAGACCCAGGGCCGTTAGTTGCGACCCCCAGCCTAGGACAGGTCCAAGGTCCTCCCTCTGCCCCCTCCCCGGAGACGCCCGTTCGTTGAGGTGCACGGCTCTGGCTGGCGGGCTCAGGCGCCGCTCTATGGGCCCTGCGTGGAGCTCGCCTGACCCCTGCCGGCTGCCTGCCGCAGAAGCAGGGTGCTAGGCCTGGAGGCTCCCAGCGTTGGATTTCAGGGTGCACAGGGCTCTATGGACGTTTTATTTTGCCAAATGAGGACATGGGGGGGGGGGGGGGGGGGGGGCGGGGGGGGAGGCCGGCTATTCTCTATCTTGTGTCATTTCATTCAGGAAAGGCCACTTTAAAAAGGCAATTTAAAAAAATACCTAGGAGGAGTTCCTGTCGTGGCTCAGTGGTTAACGAATCCAACTAGGAACCATGAGTGTGTGGGTTCGATCCCTGACCTTGCTCAGTGGGTTACAGATCCGGCGTTGCCATGAGCTGTGGTATAGGTCACAGGACCCAGCTCGGATCTGGGGTTGCTGTTCCTGTTGTGTAGGCTGGCAGCTATAGCTCGGATTGGACCCCTAGCTTGAGAACTTCTCAAAAGACAGACCAAAAAAAAAGTTTCTACAACAACTGTCTAAGGTTTTGCAAGGCAGATCTGACTCATCTGACCAGGCCTTCCCCCCGGGTGCCCCTCTCCCCACCCCTGCCCAGTACTTGTGCTCTAGTTGCAAACAGTCCTCCTGCCACTGTTTCTGACCCTGTGCCTTTGCCCCAGCTGGTCCCTCTGTGGAGGATGTCCTAGCCCCTCACCTTGCTCTTGCCTCCTCCTCCCTAAAGACTCAGTTCAGGGACTGTCTCCTTCAGGAAGGCTGCCCTTCTCTGATCTTGCCCACTCCTCTGTCCTCGTTTCCCCTATCCCAAGTGGGGTTCCTTTTTGCTTCTCCCCAGGCATACCTGCAGCAGCAGGCTTTCCCCACTGTTGTGTTTGTCTCATCTGTGTCTGTTTCCCTAGCATTAGGCTAAGAACTTTAGAGTCAGGCTTGTGATGGAACTGCCTTTATGTGCTCACAGTCTGGCATGGTTGCTGGCACATAATAGATGCTCAACAAATATTTGTTGAAAGCATTTTAGAAAAAAGTGTCATGTGCCACTTAGCTCAGATTTCGCTGGTACCGTAGTTATTTGTATATGTGATTACCTCTATACTGTACAGATCTTTGAGGTCAATGACCATTTCTCACTTAGCTGAACGCTCCCAACAACACCCAGTGCTCACAGTAAGCACTCACTCAGTGCTATGTTCATGCTGAATGAGTGAAACAACAGGTGGGCCAGAGCCTGGCCTAATCCCCAGAGTTGGCAGAGACAGCAGAGTCAGCCGGCCTGGCCTGGTCCTGCTTCCCCTAGGCCTTCCCACCCTGGAGTTGCTAGGGCCCAGCTGCAGAGGGGAGGCCTCACCTCCCATAGTCCTCTGAGCCCCTCAGAAACAGAAAGGAACTATGATGAGGGACCCTGGGTTCCCCACCCTACCCTGCCAGCTGAGGACAAGCACAGGGATTGGATAAAAAAAGAGGGTAGAGTCGGGGCACACACTGTCCTTTTTTTCCCTTGTATAAAGTGTATAGTATATACAGAAGAGTATGTGGAGTCCCATCATGGCTCAGCAGTAACGAACCTGACTAGGATCCATGAGGATGTGGGTTCGATCCCTGGCCTCACTCAGTGGGTTAAGGCTCCGGCATTGCTGTGAGCTGTGGTATAGGTCACAGATGTGGCTCAGATCCTGGGTTGCTGTGACTGTGTCTTAGGCCAGCAGCTACAGCTCCGATTTGCCCCTTAGCCTGGGAACTTCCTTGTGCTGTGGGTGCAGCCCTAAAAAGACCCCTCCCCCCAAAAAAGAAGAGTATGTATGTATATATGCAGTATGAAGAATACTGAAACTTCTGTGTACTCAGTACCTAGGCCAACAAAGAGAGCATTACAAGTACTTTAGAAGCCGGTGTGGCTGCCCCTGACACGTTCTCCCTAGAGGAACCATAGTCCTGAGTTTAGTGACAGCCCTTGCCTCACTTTTCTTTATGGCTTCTTACTTCTGTGTGTCTCTCTAAACAATAGTATTTTGATTGCCTGGATTTTTGGGGGGAGGGGGGTTGGCTGCCCCTGAATCATGTGGAAGTTCCCCAGGCCAGAGATCGAACCTGCTCCACAACAGTGATCTGAGCCACTACAGTGACAATGTCAGATCCTTAACTGCACCACAAGGGAACTCCTTAATTGACTGTTTTTAAGCTTTGTGCAATGGGTCTCATACTGAATATATTCCTCTGTCTTTAAAATTCATTCATGTTAATGAGTGGAGCTATAATTTGTTCAATTTTTTTTCTTGTATAGTATTCCATTCTGTGAAAATACTGCAATTGAATTACCCATTCTTGTGTTGATGGACATTTGGGTTGTTTCCAGTTTGGGGCCACACTAAAACATTCTACATGTGTCTCCCAGTTTATGTGTGTTAGAGTCTCCAGGTATCTTCCCAGGAATGGAATTTCTGTGTTGTAGGGTATATGTAGGGTATATTACTTTACTGGGTAATTCCAAATTGTTTTCCAAAGTTGTTGTGTGCCTGGGTTTTTTAGAATGATGCCACCAGAGATGACCCAGGACAGAGGTGGCACACCAGCCTTGGGGCCAACACCAGGAGCTTCTTTTTGGCAGGGGCGGGGGAGCTAGATAACAACTGGAGTGTACATCATTGCTTCCCTGCCTGGGGCTTATAAAACAGAGGCACCAGGAATTCCCGTCGTGGCTCAGTGGTTAACCAATCTGACTAGGAACCATGAGGTTGTGGGTTCGATCCCTGGCCTCGCTCAGTGGGTTAAGGATCTGGTGTTGCCGTGAGCTGTGGTGTTGGTCGCAGATCTGGCGTTGCTGTCACTGTGGCCTAGGCCGGCAGCTACAGCTCCGATTAGACCCCTAGCCTGGGAACCTCCATATGCCGCGGGTGCAGCCCTAGAAAAGACAAAAAACAAAAAACAAAACAAAAAAATGGAGGCAACAAACCTTTATAGACAAACTGAGAACCATGCTCTGAGCTGGGGGCTGGGATACTGCACTGAGTTAGCACGGGCACAGACCAGCCTCAAAGAAACAGTTGTTTCCACTTACTCTGCCAGGTGGCCTGACACAGCTTTGTCCTGTAAGACATTGGAGAGAAAGGGCTGGACAGGTAAAGGGGAATTTTCTTGAGGAGAGGAAGCATATTCTAGGCCCAGGGATATCTCAGCACAGGTAGTATGCAGAGCAGAGGGGGTCAGTGGAGGAGGTGCAGAAGGCTGCCCTTGCCAGCAAGAGACAGGAGGAAGAAAGGAAGAAGTGAAAACTAGGGCTGTCCCCAGCCAAGAGAGGCGCATCTCCATCCAAACACACCCGTGCCTTTGTGTCCAGTGGGCATACCTGGTGGCATACACACAGACCCGCACAGGGCTGCACACACCAAGAGACAAGCTGTTAGACACACCACAGGAATGGAGGCAAGGAATGTGAACTCACAGCTGTTTGAGGGAGATAAGCCCAGCTCCAGGGGCCACCTGCCTGGCCTGCCTTGAGGGTCCCCCCAGTGCATCCGACTGGGCTCCTAGAGGCAGCCTCTGCAAAGCTGAATATTTTCAGGATAACCCAGGGCCCACCTCAAATGTTTGTTCTATTTCTGAGACTGGGGTAGCAAATTCTCTTGGTCCACACCTGAGCCCTTGCCTGATGTTGCCCAGTTGGGCAGGTTGAGCATACTTGCGGGGTCCCTTTACTTACTGAAGTAAAATTATTTAATTAAATTTGATTATAAGATGAATTACAATCTAAAATAAGGGGAGGAGGAATCTGAAGTGAAAAGTGGCTAGAGTAGTGAGTCTTGATGTCCTTCATAACTGGCCTGCAGCCTACCTGGTCCTTCCCATTTCTTGTCTCTCTTTTTTTAAATTTTGCTCCTTTTAGGGCTGCACCTGCGGCATATGGAAGTTCCCAGGCTAGGGATCAAATCAGATCTGTAGCTGCTGGCATATACCACAGCTCACAGCAACACCAGATCCTTAACTCACTGAACAAGGCCAGGGATCGAACCTGCATCCTCATGGATACTAATCCGTTTCCTTACTGCTGAGCCACAACGGGAACTCCCGATTTCTTTCCAGACTCCTGTTGATGGCCCAGAGTGGAAGGGTGGGGTCTGGGCCATTTCAAGATTGTTCATTAAGACTGGAGGGGGAGGAGTTCCCGTTTTGGCTCAGTGGGTTAAGAACCTGACTAGTCGTGTTCCTGTTGTGGTGCAGTGATTAACGAATCCAACTAGGAATCATGAGGTTTCGGGTTCGATCCCTGGCCTCGCTCAGTGGGTTGAGGATCCGGAGTTACCGTGAGTTGTGGTGGGGTCACAGACACGGCTCGGATCTGGCGTTGCTGTGGCTATGGCTGTGGCCAGCAGCTGTAGCTCCAATTAACCCCTAGCCAGGTACCCTCCATATGCCAGGAGTGTGGCCTAAAAAGCCAAAAAAAAAAAAAAACCAAAAAAACCTGACTAGTATCCATGAGGATACGGGTTGGATCCCTGGCTTTAGTTAGTGGATTAATGATCCAGTGTTGCTGTGAGCTGTGGTGGAGGTTGCAAACTCAGCTCAGATCCCATTTTGCTGTGGCTGTGGTGTAGGCTGGCAGCTGCAGGTCCAATTAGACCCCTAGCCTGAGAACCTCCATGTGCTGCAGGTGCGGCCCCAAAAAGACAGAAAAAAAAAAAAAAAGACTGGGGGGTAGTTCCCTGCTGGTGCAGTGGGTTAAGAATCCGGTGTTGTTAGTGCTGTCATACGGGTTCAATTCCTGGCTGCAGAACTTCCACGTGCAATGGGCGTGGAAAAAAAAACAGAACCCAGAGGGATGTGAATTTTGTATGACTGCAGTTGCCTGGGACAGCAGGGATCTGTTCCGCAATGCTGAGACTGCTTCCAATGCCCAGAGCTGGCAAAGGTTCAAGCTAAAGAATCACCACCCAGATTTGCAGATCCAGCAAGTGCCAGCCCTTCTCACTACCTCTCTCCCTGCCCCCACCCTCTAGGGCCCCCAGGGCAGAGTCACCTTGGTCCTACAAGGCTGAGAAAAGGGTGGATAGAAGCAGGTTGGCCTTTGTGTTATCTCTATCTGCCCCAGGTACCCACCTTTCCTGGGAAGCTGCCTGGTTCCAGAGTGAAGTCCTCCCTGGAAAGCAAGTGGGGCCCTCCTTTGTCCTCTCCCCTGTGGGATGCTTGGGTGCTTGGCACCCTGCAACCCACAACCCTAAACCCCACTGTCTGACCCCTAGGGGCCTTTTGGAGTTTTATGCTGCAGGGTTGTTTTTTGTTTTTGTTTTGTTTGTTTTTTTGGCTGCACCCATGGCTTGTGGAAGCTCCTGGGCCAGGGACTGAACCTGCACCACAGCAGTTACCCAAACCAAAGCAGTGACATTGCCAGATCCTTAACTAGCTGTGCCACCAGGGAACTCCCATGTTGCAATTTTTCTGCTTTGCCCATCTGATCAGCCAAACCTCCAGTCTGAGCCTCTGCAGCCTTGGAGAGGTGGTGGGGAAGGGACAGAGTCCTAGAGGTGCCTGGAGTGTGCAGCCTGCTATCAATAGGCAGCAGGACCATTTGTAAGTGAGGCTGTGAGCCCTCCCCAAAGAAAGGTCAGACAGAGAAACACTGGCTCCTCAGTGTTAGTTCTGAGGTCTCTCCCTCACTGATATGTGCTCTTCCCTACTTTTCCTACTTCCCCATCCCATATTCTGCATTCCTTAAACTTCCAAGTTCCCCTCTGCCCCAAGAAGGGAGCCCCAGGTGGCCACTCTCGTGGGCTCAGCTACCTATCTTATGCTTTCCCACCAGGTCCTCCCATCTGCTCCTTCCCTTCACTACTGCCAACACCCGTCCCCCGTCCTCAGCCTGCCCCACTCACCAGGAAAAGCCACCCACCCAACTCATTCCCCTGCTGCCTCGGAAACTTCATCACTCTGCAGCTCAGAGAGTCTGCAGGGATTTCCTGGGACCCACCACGCAGTCCACCACCAGTCAGTGGATGGACATGTTTATCCAGGCTCCTGCCCCCCAGGTGGGGCACCCCAGGCTCAGCCTGCTTGAGTGATCTGCTGCTCTGCCCCACCTAGTCCTCAGCTCAGTGAATAACAACTGGCATGTACAGAGTGGCCACTCTGCCAGGATTCAATGCTGAGGGGCAGTTATGGGGTCAAAGGAGCTTACAATCTAATCGGGGAAATAGACTTCAAACGCTGATAGATGTTTAATCACACCAATCAGTCCCCCCCCCCCACATTTCCAACTTTATTACATTTCTCAGCCTCTCTTGCAATTATTTTTTTAAGTTTTATTGCAGTATAGTCGATTTATAAGGTTATGAAAATTTCTGCTGTAAAACAAAGTGACTCGGTTATACATGTACACACATCCATTCTTTTTCAGATTCTTTTCCCACATAGATTATCACAGAATATTGGGTAGAATTCTCTGTGCTATACAGCAGGTCCCCATTGACCAATCATTCCATGTAGCTCAGTGTGCATACGCCAATCCCAAACCCCGAGTCTGCCCTCCCTCCCCCACTCCAGTCAGTTCTGATGTTATCCTTTCTTTAACACCCAGCATGAGCACCGTTCAGCCATTACCTGTCCCTGTCCGGTTTGTTTCTATATCCTCGAAATTAAGCCTGGCTTAGCGGAGGTACCCACCGTTAAATACTTGCATAATGAATGCCTGCCCTAGGGGCCGCAGGAGGGGACCACCTCTCTTCCTGTCACCCTCCACCAAGCTTATTTAAATGAAATCAGATTTAACTAAAAGTTCAAGGGTGGACTTGCAGGAGGAAGGGCAGAAGAAGGCAGGGGAAGTCCCAAGGCTTTGCCTTGAACAAAATTCTCCGATCTTTTTAGCAGCTAGTAAAAGAGCAGAGTTCTGGGGCCATAGACTCTAGCTTCTTGGGAAAGCCATCCGACTGCCAAAAGCCAGTGCTGTAACTTTTACATCTCCAGATTTCAGTCTGCCCTGTCGAACCCCTAACTATTATAATCCAGTCACTGAACTAATCAAGCCAGAAAGTTTTATAGTAAAAATATGCACGAATCACAAAACCCACACACCTCGGACTCAGAGGACAATCACAATTACTCTGAGGTAATATCACAATTACTCCTGAGAACAGGAAACTGGGCTGAGAGGAGTGGAGTCTAAGGGCAGCAGGCAGGGCCTGGAACATAGTGTGGCTACTGGAGGTAGTTTTCTATACTGCTATGAAAGCCCAGCCCTGTGACTGCTTGGCAAGCAGGCAGACCGCAGAGCCACTGCAGCACAGGCAAAGGCTGGCTTTCTCTCGGCCAGGCATTCATTTATTCATTCATCATTCAGTAGCTGCTACTGAGAACTACCATGTGTAGGTACCCTGCCAAGCTGTGGGGAACTAGTAGGTCCCAGTGTAGCCTCAGTCCTCACTCCAGTCTCAGGGAGACAGGCCTTACTCTTGCTGGCCTGGCTGGGCTTGGGAGGGAGGATGCATTGCTAGCTAAGGATTGTAAATGAAAGAGGGATGGAGGGTAGGAACCTGGGAGCCTCCAAGCTCCAGCAGTTTCAGTTGTCTGTTCAAGATTCAGATTTCCATCCTGACAGCCACCAGGAGCCACAGAAGTGTTTAAGCAGGCAAGGGATACGATGCTATCTGTTTTGGAAAGATCTCTCCGGCTGCTATGTGGAGAACAGGTTGGGGGCAGTGCGGTGGGGGGTGGGGAGGGCAGAGCAGATGCAGGAGGCTAGGGCTGAGGTCACTGGGGTAGGGAGGAGGTGTGAGGAGTGAAAGTAAATGACAGTCAGGCTGTGGGTGGTGGCTGGGGAGGGAGAGGGAGGTACCAAGGATGACTCCTGGTTCTTGGCTTTGGAAACTGAGTGGGAGGTGCTGCCCTTAACCCCAAAATCAAAACACTGGAAAGAGAGCTGTGTTTGCCTGTAGTTGGAAGTTGGTTGAAGTATCTGATGTCCCTGAAAGACCACATTGTTACATCATGTCAAAATGAGTGCAGAGGGCAAAGAAAGGGTACTTTTGATGAGGCTTTGCAAAAGGAATATTCTTTTTATAAAGAAACATGACAATACACTCACAACATTTTGCCCCCCAATCTAGTAGTGAGATGAATGTTGCTCACAGCAACTTCATGTGTAAAATCCAAATGACTTGCTAACAGACATTTAGAAAACAGAAGAAAAAAGAATTGTTTGGGGAAGCTCATTCAGGAACAAGTGATGGAACAGTTAAAAGTGGCAAAGCTGGGGAGTTCCCATCTTGGCTCAGTGGAAACGAATCTGACTAGCATCCATGAGGACGAAGGTTTGATCCCTGGCCTTGCTCAGTGGGTTAAGGATCTGGTGTTGCCATGAGTTGTGGTGTAGGTCACAGATTTGGCTTGGATCCCACGCTGCTGTGGCTGTGGTGTAGGCTGGCAGCTACAGCTCTGATTCTACCCCTAGCCTGGGAACCTCCTTTAGCTGCAGCCCTAAAAAGACCAAAAAAAAAAAAAGTGATAAGGCTGGGATTTGATCCCTGACTCTGCTATTTATTAGCTGTGTGACTCTGGGCAAGTTATCAAGTCTCTCTATGCCTCAGTTTCCTTATCAGTAAAATGGGACTAATAACAGTACCAGTTTCATAACACTGGCTGAAGATGAAAGGAGAGTGTGTAAAGAACTTAACACAGGAGTTCCCTTGGGGGCACAATGGAAATGAATCTGACTAGGAACCATGAGATTGCGGGTTCGATCCCTGGCCTCGCTCAATGGGTTAAGGATCTGGCATTGCTGTGGCTGTGGTGTAGGCCGGGAGCAACAGCTCTGATTAGACCTCTAGCCTGGGAAGCTGCATATGCTGTGGGTATGGGTCTAAAAAAAAGAAGCAAAAAAACCCCCATAGTGCTGAGCTCATGGAACCTCTCCAGGAATGTCACCTACCACTATAGAACACATTCTGACAGAAACAAAAAGGCAATTGCTGAGGTACCCATACACATTTCACATGGTTGCAGTTTTTTTGTTTATTTTTTTATGGCCACACCCGAGGCACAAGGGTGTTCCTAGACCAGGGATTGAATCCAAGCTGCAGCAGTGGCAACACCGGATCCTTTAACCCACTGCACCAGGCTGGGGATCAAACCTTCACCTCCATAGGCACTAGAGCTGCTGCAGTGGAATTTTTTTTTTTAGGGCTGCAGGTGAGGCATATGGAAGTTTCCAGGCTAGGGGTCAAATCGGAATTGCAGCTCCTAGCCTACACCACAGCCACAACAACACGGGATCCGAGCCGCGTCTGCAACCTACACTGAAGCTCACAGCAATGCCAGATCCTTAACCCACTGAGTAAGGCCAGGGATCGAACCTACATCCTCATGGATACTAGTCGGGCTCATATCTGCTGAGCCACAACCGGAATTCCTGCAGTCCAATTCTTAACCCACTGTGCCACAGCAGGAACTCTCCCCATATGCATTTTAGTAATGAAGAGTTGCCCAAATAACCAATCATGATTTTGCAAATCCCCTTGTAAGATTTTGTGGGGGTTTTTTTGGGCCACACCTGCCTCATACAGAAATTCCCAGGTCAGGGATCTAGCCTGTACCACAGCAGTGACCCGAGCCAGAGCAGTGGCAATGCCGGATTCTTAACCACAAGGCCACCGGGGAACTACAAGATTTTTTAAAAATTAGGATCATAGGGAGTTCCTGTCGTGGCGCAGTGGTTAACAAATCCGACTAGAAACCATGAGGTTGCAGGTCTATCCTTGGCCTTGCTCAGTGGGGTTAAGGATCCGGCGTTGCAGTGAGCTGTAGTGTAAGTCACAGACGCGGCTCTGATCCCACGTTACTGTGGCTCTGGCCTAGGCTGTCGGCTACAGCTCCAATTAGACCCCTAGCCTGGGAACCTCCATATGCCACGGGTGTGGCCCTAGAAAAAGACAAAAAGACACACACACAAAAAAATTGGGATCATAGGGAGTTCCCATTGTGGTACAGCAGAAACGAATCTGACTAGTATCTATGAGGATGCAGGTTCGATCCCTGGCCTCACTCAGTGAGTTGGGGATCCAGAGTTGCTGTGAGTTGTGGTGTAGGCTGCAGACTTGGCTCAGATCCTGATTTTCTGTGGCTGAAGTGTAGGCTGGCAGCTATAGCTGTGATTCAACCCCTAGCCTGGGAAATTCCATATGCCATGGGTGTGGTCCTAAAAAGCAAAAAATAAAAATGAATAAATAAAAATAAATAAAAATTAGGATCATATTCCCAAATCAGGGGAAAAGTTTGTCAGACTTTATGCCTGAGTCTTTGTGTCACCTCCCCAGCTGATTATTGCCTGGGTAAGTCTTGCTTGGCTCATATACCCTTGGCTGGGTTCTTCAGTTTCAGTGTGTCTCTCCTCTACTGGGTGGAGGGGAGGCTGTCCAAGTCAGATGCCACGTAATTGGCATCACTCCCAGGTCCACTGGTGCCTGAACAGTGCCGAGTGTGAGTGGTGCTGCAGATGGTCAGCATAGCACTTGTGACCCAGACTTTAGTTTGGGGACCTCTCCAGGGGGTGTCTCTGCTGGAAAGGACTGACCCTGGCCTCTTGTGTGTTCACTGAGGTTGAGGGTGACTCAACCATGGGGTGACTCTCTGCCTCTGCTCTTGCTTTCAGAAGACTGAAGAGATCGGTGGCTTGTGGCTAGAAGCTTGTAGGAGACAGAGACTTGAGGAATGTGATTAGGGATGCCACCAAAAGTCTTTCTAAATGCATAGGAAGATGGCTAGGGTCATGGAAACTGCCCTGGTCTTGGGAGGGTAAAGTGGAAAAGCCATGCGGAGAGAGCCTGTCTCCTCCCCCAGATGCAGCAATGAGAGGCATCCAGCCTGACTGAGGCCAGAGTGGGACATACCACAGCTGGGTGGGCAGATTACAGCCCTGGGCACCACGGACTAGGGGCTCCCAATATGAGACCCAAGTGTAAACAGGGGTTGCAGGACTGGATTCCAATGCCAATACAGAAACAGGGAAGGCTGCAGGCATGGCAGGTTGGGGGCATGATGAAGCAGATTCATAACTTCTAATGCTTTGGGGCCATCTGCTATAGATTCAGCACTGTTCTAAGCACTCTGCATGTTTAAGAAGCTATAGAGCCAGGATTCCAGCTCAGGGAGTCTGGCTAAAGAGTTTGTTTTCTTTAACCGCTACACTACATGAAAGTAAAAAGAGTATAAAGCTTTTAGTCCTTCCTACAAAGGGTCAGGCCTCTGTTAACCCTTTATGCTAAGTGCCATATTTTAAAAAAAGCAAAGGTTTGGAACCACTCCAAGACTGTGTGATCTTGAGCAGTTACTTAGACTCTCCAGGTCTCAGGGTCCTTATTCATTTGTAAATATGAGAATGATATTTACCTAAAAGGGTTGTTGAAGATTACAGAAAAAAAAATGTGTGTTGAGCGCCTGCCCATGCCTTCTGTAAGGCTTTGGAAGACACCGCTCATTCCAGATCTGGGTTTCCTCATCCCCCTGGGACCCAGTCTATGGGTCTGGGTTCAAAGAACCTCAGTGGTGGCACTCCTGGGTTTTCAGTTCACAGCCTCCCAGGTTCCTCAAAGGAGGGGTCCTCCTTGACATACTCCCATTTGATTTCTGAGCAGACCAGCGTCCTAATAGCAGTGACTCTGAGGAAACTGAGATCCCAAGCAACTCACACCCAGATCGGTACAGACATTTCATGCTTCTTGGAATGATCATCCCCCCTCCCCATTAATTTATTTATTCATTTTCCGTTTACCAAGATCATACACTGTTCAGCTCATCAAATATTATTAGGCACCTACTATTTGCCAAGAATCTCACCCTGTTCTTGGGAGTAGTCACCCAGTGGAGCCCACACACCCTGGACCACATTTAATTTCCCTTCTCATCTACAGCCTGGGTCCATGGAACTTGGAGTACACCCAGTAAACAATAATGAAGGTAGTAAAGAGAAATAGGCTGTGAGAATGTAATGAGGCTCTCCAGGTAGGGCCAAGGAAGGCAGACACACCAAAGGCCTGGACAACCAGACAACCAGACAACCAGACAACCATCTGTGTCTCTGTGTCCACTATGCAAGGGTCACAAACCCGAAGACCTTCAGAGGTCAGGCAGGAATAAATGCCACTGGAGCACCCCTGCCCCGTAAAAATGGCATTTGCTGCTTGGCACTAGCAAATGGAAATATGGGCCAAAGGTAGCCAGGTCTTCTAATATTTCAAGAGAGACTGGAACTCTGGATTTTAATTTTAAATCTCCAAACATTTCATTATGGGTTCCTAATTTCAGTCTTCTTTGAAAGCCTTGTGAGAAAAAAAAAAAAAAAAACTTGTCAAACAGAACTCATCTGCCTGCTGAATTCTTAAAGGTTGCCAGGTTGGGACCCCTAAGCGGACCTGTGAAAGGAGAGAGGTAGAGGGCTGTCCTGAGGCCAGGTTCTGAGGGACCTAGAATGCCATCTTCCTTGGGTTCAAGGATACGCCTGACACAAAACCATAAAGAGGAAGTTGAAGACACAATCCTGCCTTCCAGGTCTCATCACTGAGACCCAGGAAAAGCAGCAGCCAGTCAGGAAGGCATAGCAGGAGGAGTGTGGGGCCTCTGGGAATCCAGAACATCAGTGAGCAAAGTGGACCTGGTCTTTGAGAGACCTTCCCAGGAAGTCAGGCTTGAGGCTCTGAGGATGAGGATTTGGGGGCAGAGAACCCAAGAACTCCAGGAACAAACATGAATGGGTATGACCTCTGCTGGAGAACCCCAAAGAAAAGCCCAGGAAGAGTTTGCTTCCAGATGTCATGGAAACAGGCTTTCTAGAAAGGGTAGGGCTATGATATGAACCTTTGTTGACACCCTCTCACTCTGTTCTACTCAACCTGGCAATCCCAACAGCGGCTGTGGTCAGGAGCAGACAAGTGGGGCATGGCTGTCCAGGCTCCTAGAAAGCAGTGCTGTGGACAGGGACCAGGGGATCCAACCTGACCTGAGGGTCAGGCAAGCCGGGTATAGATCACCTGTGTGACCTGGGACAGGCATTAATCGCTCTAAGCCTCAGTTTCCTAATCTATGAAATGGTGACAGAGGTCATATCTGCCTCTTGGGATTGGGATGCAAACAAAACCAGCTCTATACGGCTTTCATCATCAGTGTCCACTGCCTGAGAATTACAGTCCCAAGTAGGGCAGGGAAACAGCACCTGGAGGGCAAAGCTGGTTCCCACCTTTGCGGACTTCATTCTCATCGCTGCTCTAGGAAATGGCAGGACTGCTTAGAAGGGCGAAGCAGGAGTTGGAGACATTGAGCCCTTCCCATCCCTTCCCGGGAAATGAGGTACAGCCCCTGCTTGGCGGTGGGAGCCGCACTCAGGGCTCTTCCCCAAGGATGGACCCTTTCAGCCCACCTAGTAGGGAGGGCGGAGCCCCAAGGTAAAACATCCCTCGGAGAGGCCAGCGCTGGATGGACATCGAGGAGGAGGCAACATCCCTCCTGCATGAGCCTCAGCCCACTGCTCCCCCAACTCGCCTCCCTGGATTTCTGTCAGCCCAGCTCTGACCGAGACCTTCCTTCCCTTAAAATCCCCCGTTGCTGGATGCGCTGGTTATGAAGCTCCTGGGCAGGGCTTACAAACCCAGGTGGCCCCAGCCTCCTCTTCAGCCTCAACCCTCGCCTCACTCTCCCTACTTCACAGCTCTGCGCCTTTTTTCAAGCCAGGACCCCTGCGCTGCACGGCCTCAACTTTGCCCCTACCGATGGCAGGTCTGCGTGGAGAATGCCTGCGCCTTCGTAGAGACTTTGCTCGCGGCTTAACCCTTTCTCGAACGTTCTCACACCTCACCCCCGCGCCCCACCAAGGGCAGACCTTAGCACCCTGCCTTTGGCTTCCTCAGCAGCCACTGCGTGTTCCTGTCAAGAAGTTATGTTCCTCACGTTGTTTTCTGGCTACTTGTCCCTCTACCCCGAACACATCCCAGCCCGGACTGGAAGCTTCTTGAGAGCAAGAAAATGGCCTGATTCTTCGTGGTAACCCCTGGGCTGGCCTTTTTGCCGGGGGCATTCTGGCCCCTCGAGAATCCCTCGAGGGACGGACAGCTGGGCGGGGGCAAGGGCGAGTGGGCGGCTGGATGGAAGAACCGGCGCGGGCGGATGGGGCCGCTTTTGCAGAGCCCGCGGGGTGGGGGTGGGGGTGCGTGAGGTTAGCTCTGGACCCTCCGCAGTGGGCTCCCGCCCAACCCAGCCCACTCGGCCCGCTCCTGGGGCCAGTGCCCACCGGGCCAGGTGATCTCGAACCTTCTCTCTCTCACACCCCAACAACAAACAATCCTCGCGCTCTCCCTCCGGAGAAAGGAGGTGGAGCCTGACCTCAGCCGGAGGCTGCAGCAGCTGCGGGAGGTGCGGGGGGAGGGCTCGCAGCTCCCGTCCTTGGGGGAGCCTCTTCTCCTGGGAGTGGCAGGGGTGGGGGCCTTGGCGGGTTCCCAAGCGCCCAGGAAAGCCTCCGGCGGCAGCCTCGACCCTCCACGCGCGAAGGGAGGAGGGGCAGAAGGGGTAGCTTCAGTGAACGCCTGCTTGCGACTCTCCCTCTTGGTCTGGAGTGCCCTCGGACCCCGCCTCCCCCTCCCCCCGGTTCACACCCACCCTCCTCGAACCCTGCAGCCTCAAGGGCCGGGTGGGACTAGGTGCCGAGTAAGCAGGAGGGGGAGGATGCGCTCTTCTGGGCTCTCCGGAGCCGAGGTGTGCCCATCCCCCACCCCCTTGGCTGGGAGTTGGGGGTGTGGAGGGCGCTGGAGGGTGAGACGAACCCCGGGACTCGCCGGCAGGGACAGGGAAGAACCTGAAATGGGGTTTAGTCTGCAGTTGTTGCGGCTTGGTGGAGGCAACTTGGATAAAGGGCGGAGAGGGCACCCCAAGGGGAAGGCCTGGGGCCCTAAAGAGGGTAGGAGTCGGGAGTTGCGAGAAGGAGAATGCAGAAATAGCTTTTGGGGGGTGGGGGGGGGTGGGGGAGATGGGGGGGAGCAGCCGGCAAAGACTTCCTCTGGCCAGCAGTCTGGGCAGATGGGGGTTTTGGACACCGCGCCATGGACATGTGTTCCCCCAAGGTCTGGATGCAGGTAGCACCCCCCCCCTTTTTACTTTTTATGCAGACTGACCCCTGCCTCACCTTGACTTCCCCCTCAGCCTGTGGCATTGAGTGCCATTAGAAGAGGAAGAAGGCCTGTTCTTCTCTTCTTTGCTGGGCACTCAACAGCTGGCTCCTTGGCAGCAGGAGGGGGCCTTGCCCTTCCGGCTCAGAGTCACAGGGAGAGCACGTCTGCCTCCCCCATCCCTAGGGAAAGGGGCCTCAGCAGGTAAAGACCAAACAGACCGGTTGCACTTGGATTTGCCTGGGGGGCGGGGGGGGGGCAATAATTTCTGGAGATCCCTTTAAGGAGGGGGTTTCGATCCCTTTAAGAGAGAGTGGGTCAGATAAAAGGACTATAAAACTCCAGCTTTCTTTATTGCCCCCCCCCTTATAATGGAGGAGGGGGCAGCTGCTACAGTCGCATTTAATTGGTGTTCTGCTATCCCTGCCCCAAGGCACCCTAACCTCCAATTTGTCCAGTGAGGCTGAGGGGCCAGGTAGCTAAGTCACCCTGATACGTAGAGTTCTCGTAGAGTTCGGGCATTCTTGGAGAGGAGGGTGGTAAGGGAGCAGCCGCCCCACTCCCACAAAAGGTGGGACCAGAACCTGGCATGGAGGAAGGGGAAAGTGGTTACTGCCACCACTGCAAGGACTGCGCTGCCCACACTGGGGTACCCTGCCCAGTGCCAGGTGGCTGGAACCGAGGGCAGGTGGTCTGCAGGGACTGCGGCGGGCAGTGGGGGAGGTGCCTCGCGGCTGGACTGGAGATGATAGAGCAGACAGTCTGTCCCGGCTGTCAGTCTGGTCGTACGTGGTGGGGGAGGGGTGTGCGGCATGTTTTCTCTCAGCCCTGGATGTTTTCCTCTCAGCATCTCCCCCTCTAGGCTCTCTTGTTCTGAGGCAATTAACCCTTCCTGATGGGTCTGGAGGCGCTGGTTAGAGAGAGCCCCCTGCCTGGAGGCAGGGAAGGGTGGCTCTGGAGACCTGATGTATCCATTCCTCTCTTCAGGTGAAGCAGCAAATCCTTTTCAGCGGGGGACCTCTGGGTGTGCCCTGGGGAGGAAAGGTGAGGGGCCCTAGGCGTTGGCACAGCTGCTTTGGTGGGGTGGGATGGGGGCAGCATTCGCTCAGGAAAGGTTAGATGACAGGCGGAGCTCTTCCACACCTGGAAAGGGCTCTGGACTGGAAAGGAAGCAAGCCCAGGAGAAGAGGTCCCTGCAAGTGGGTTAAAGGAGGAGAAGAGAGACCAAAAGGTCCCCTGGGGACAGGCAGGGGGTGTAGCCCCTGGCCTCTTCATTGGTTTGTTGACCAGAATTAACAAAGGGGATGGGGAACAGAGGGAGATCAGCCAGCTGCCAGAGGAAAAAGATCAGGTGCCTTTAGCCAGCCTGTGTCTCCAAACTGTAGTCCACTTGGTTAGAGCCTCCTGGGGCACAGGAGGCAGCCACCCACATGAGGGAGGCTCTGAGAGTAGAACTCCTCCAGCTGTTGGGCAGGCTGGGCAGGCCGGGTAGACTGGAATGGGTTCTCATGACCACTCTGTCTCCTCAACAATCAGTTTCCCTTTTTTCCCCTCCCACCACAGCCCCAAATAAAGACAACTCTTTCCCCACTCCCCAGCCCAGGGCCATTGGATCTTCACTCCTGGATGCTGGGGAAAAGTCCACTCTTCTAACCTCACCCTGCAACCACTTCCTAGGCCGAGGATGGGCTTCCTGCCACTTAGGTCTCCTTTCCTGTGACTCGGTACATTTCTTTTCTGACCCTCTTGGCCTCAATCCCTGCCCATTAGTGGGCATGAAGCCAAGGTCACAATAGGCAGGGTTGCTGACAGGAGCCCTGTCCCCTCTCCTGTTTTGGCTCTTGGCTGCCAGAATGGCATAATCTCTCTCCAGTGGCCACTTTTGCTGTTACCCTCTACCATCAGTCTCTGATGAGGGGTGGCGGTATCAGCCCAAAGGACAGACTGGGACAGGGGGAGGAGGTATTTTGTAAGGGGAGGGGGTAGGGCTGGCCTGATGGTGGTGGTGGGACTGCTAGGAAGCTTGTCCTGGGAGGCTCAGGGAGAGGAACAATCCTTTTAAGAGTTCTACTTTTGTAGGTTTGGGGTTTTTGCTTTCCCTGAGGGTGGGACGTAGGAAAAGTAGAAGCATTTGTCTTGGGAGAACCTGGCCCTTTGAGAAGTTGCCATGCCACAGTCTCAGCTTTCAGCTTCCATTCACACCTTGCTGGGTGGCCAGGTCCTTTAAACATGTCCCCCTACACAGCTAGGTCTGTCTGGGCCCCATTGACAGCTCTAGAGGCAGATAGGGAACCATCTTTCAGGGTTCTATTTCCCAGGCATAGGGGCTAGTAGCCGTAATTGTCTTAAAGGCTACCTTCTAGTGAGTGCTTGACTGCTGCGGTCAAGCAAAGGCGAAGCATTATGTATGGTGCAGGAGGGAGCCCTTCAGCCACACTCCAAGGCTGCATTTCTGCTCTTGTCTAGGCAGCCGCTGCCCTGGAGGTGCTTTTCTCTGTCAGAGGTGTTTTCCACCATGTAGCCCCTCCCTGGGCTGCTCCTAGGTGCTGGCGACTTGACACTACCCTTTCTGCCGCTCCTCCTTTTACCCCCCAAAGCTCCCCTCCCCTGCCTAAATTGGCAATGAAGCTTTGTTTCAAAGAGGACTCAGTATTTCTCAAGAACCTACTATGTGCACATCCAGAGCTTGCTGAAGGGAAGTCCTTTGCCGGCTCTGACAATTCAAGGTGGCCAAGATACAGCCCCTTCCCGCACCCCTCAGGGACCTCCCACACCTCCGTGTGACCTCAGCCTGCTGTGCCCACCCACCCCGCTGACCCTGCGAGCGTGCTCAGGCTTGGAAAGGCACGTCTGTGGGTGTGAGACGGAGCCACGGCATTCGGTGACTAGGGGGAAGCCAGGTAAGTGTCCACACTTGGTCCCATCCTGGCTTGGGGACGCGAGGGAGGGAGTCCAGCCTGGGCTGTCAGGCTGCCCGCCCCCTCCTCCCTCGCCCAGAGAGCTCTGGTGTTCCCCGCAGTGATGGAAGAGGGTGTGTGGGTGTCAAGGACTCATAGACCAGGCTCTGCTGTCGGCTGGAAATGGTTGAGGGTTTCACACTCTGCTTCTGAGAGAGGTGAATTAGGAGCTGGAGTGGGGGGCGGTAGGTGAAGGGGAGAAAGAGGGAAAAGAGATGCGGGTGAGGGGTTACCGAGCCAGGACCGACCTTGCTGGAAAGGAAAGGAGACGTGGCAGGCAGGGAAGTCGGAAAGATGAGGCAAGGGCGGGAGGGGCTTCTCAGCAGTCGGGGCCCTTTCGTTGGAGTCTGGGGCCCTTTCTGCAGGAAAGGGGGGTTGTCTGCGCTTGATTTTCGGCTGGTCTTCCCGAAGCTTTGCCTTGGGGGCAGCAGCCGCTGGCGAGCGTGGGGCGTTCCTCGGCCCGCAGTTTTCTCCAGTGGGTGCTGGAGAGGAAAAAGGGGACGAGGGATGAAGAGAGGTGACGGCCAGGGCTGGGGTGAGATTAGATTTCTCGGGGGGCGGGGGTAGGGTAGCAGCTAGTGGATTGGGGCTCCAGGGTCGGGTCACCATGGGATACGGGCTCCGGCTCTGGAGACGAAGAGAAAATCCGAGAAGCCGGCAAAGAAACCCACCCCCTACTCCACCACCCTTGGCACCGTACCCCTCCCCCCAGGCCCCACCACTCCCCGCACCACCTCCCCCGGCCGCCTCGTGCTGCCCCCTGCGTTGGGACGACCGACCCACGGTTCTGATTGGTCGGAGACCGGGAGGGGGAGCCGAGGGCCGGATTGGCTGGCGGGGCCAGCGCAGGGCGGGGCGGCTGATTGGCGGAGCTGGCCGAGGGGCGCGCCGCTGATTGGCTGGGGACGAGGAAGCAGGAAGGAGGGCGGCGGAGGCTCCGCTCTCGGGGAGTTTGTGGGGGAACCGCGAGCGGCGTAGCGGATCCCGGAGCCCGGCCCCCGCCGCCTGCCCGTCCGGCTGCCTGCCCCGCCCGTCCGGCTCCCGCCGTCCGCCCGCCAGGGCCAGGCGCGCCCGCCCCCCCGACGGCCCCGCCCGACCGCGGCCCCCGCTCCGCCCGCCCGGCCCCGGCCCCCAGGAGGAGGCGCTGACGCAGCAGCGTGGAGCCCGGGAATTGAGCGCCCCCGGGGGGTTCCAGCCGCCGGATTCCAGCCCGGCCAGGGCCTGCGGGCTCCCAGAGCCGCGCCGTCCGCGCCGCCCTCCCGGTGAGCTAGGGGCCGCGGTCGAGGAGGAGGGGAAGGGGCGAGCGGGCGGGAGGGAGCGAGCGAGGGAGGCAGACGAGTGAAGGAGAGAGGACCGGCCGCCCGTCAGCGCGCCCCACCGAGCGCGCCGCGCCGCCGCCCCCGCCAGCCCGGGAAGGGACGGACGGACGGACGACGCGAAGCAGGTGCGGCCGCCCGCTCGCTCGCGCCGCCTCTTTCCCTCAGGTCCAGCGCCACGGTCCCGCCATCGGGGAGCGCGGAGCGCCTCGAGGTGACAGCCCCCGGGGGCCGCCCGCTTCGCAGGCCGGGGGCGGGGTGGGTGGCGGCCACAGGGTGGCAGCTCGGCCGGGCGGCGGCGGCGCGGGCGTCCCGGGCCGCGGAGGGCGGGAGGACGCCGGTTGTTTCTTGGTCGCGGCGGAGCCGGTTTGCCTCCGAGTGCGCGGGCGGCGAGGCCCCCGCAGCACACCCCCCCCCCCGCCGCCGCGCCCCCTCCCCCCATCGCGGTCCCGGAGGCAAGGGGCCGCGGCCGGGGGCGGCGCCGCGGGATCGCCCGCACAGGGTGGGGGGCGCCCTCCCGCGCTGGGAGCTGACCGGTTATTGCTGGATGGGGGGCAGGGGATGGGGGCCGCGCCGAGGCTGGGGGTAGTGTAGACCGGACCCGATCGGTCTAGGAGGAAGGGAGGCGCCGAAGACGGAAGGGAACCGGTTCGAGAAGCGAGTGTGGGCCGCGGGAGGCCCGGAGGGGACCGTGCGGAGCTGTGGCCGAGTCCGAGGTGAGGCGGGGGAACCGAAGTTGTCAGACCGCCTCCAAGTGACAGCGGGACCCAGTGCTCGCAGCCGGGCCTGGCCCTGCCCTGCCCGCCGCCTCTCCTCCGGGGCCGGGGGCCGGGTCAGGTCGGGCCCGAGGGGCCCGCTTGGCGGCGAAGCTCCGGACAAAGGCGGCGCCGGAGCGGGCGCAGGTGGTGGCGTCGGGGAGGGGAGCGGGTCCGAGCCACCCACCCCAAGGGGCGGGCGACAGGGCCGGACTCTGCCCTGGGGATTGCGGGGGCCGGGGCGACCGCCGGGAGGAGCTGCGGCACTGGCTCACTGCTCAAGCCTTAGATCGCCTCGCTGTTCTGGGAAGAGTGGGGTCGACCCAGCGGGGGCAGAAGGGCAGAGGTGGCGTTGTGCACACGGTGGGCCTGGCCAGTGTCGACCGGGGTTGCTGGACTCATCCAGGCGACAGTCCGGTGAGCAGCTCTAGAGCCTGCCAGGCATGAGGGGTTTCCACAGCCAGAGTCTTCCCTCAGACAGAGGGTTAATCCCACCTGGGACATCTCCTAGTCTCCCATTGTCAACAGTCTTAAGAGGGTGGAAGACTGGTTGGATTGGAGACTAGGAGATACCTCCCAAGTGTGCTCCAGAAATATGTGGACAACTGCCTTCAGCACTTTTCTTTAGTAAAGGAAGGTATTCACATAGAGGAATGAGAAGCTGAGTTGATCAATCAGACAGGAAATTAATGATTAAATTTAAAGCGTTTCTTTATCACGTGAAAGACTTTAATTCCACCCTCTCCACCTCCATGTCTTCCAAAAAAAGGAGAAAAGGTCCCAGAGAGACCACATGTCCTGGAGGGACACCACCGTCCTTGGCCAACTAGAGGACATTTAGGAACCAGTGGCTTAAGCTATGAGTGCTTCTGACCCCACCAGTGACCAGCTCTAAACTGAATGCTGTTTTCCTGTTCCTAAAAACCCACTCAGAGCTCCTTTGCCCTGTCTTGTGATCCCCGTACTTAATGGAAGAGTTGGGACCACAAAAACAGATTCAGGTTGTTTAGAATATAGACTTTTGCTAAAAATCTAGATCCCACCTGAGGAAGATGTTGGTTTATGAGCTGCTCAAGGCTGTCATTGGCTGTAATCCCACCTTGGGAAAATGCCCTGTCACCCTTGCTTAATCTGAACATGAAGTTAATTCATGGCCACCCTCCATCCCCCTCCTCAGGAAGGTCTAGACCCCAGCCTGGGTGGAGTTGAGGCTTGTGGGAAAGGGACGTATTACCTAATGCAGGAGACTGAAGTTTGTTCTGAGAGAATTTAATTGTATGTTTAAGATCCAGAGAGTGATAAAGCATCTCAAGGTCTTTGTATCTTCTGTGGGTCTGTCTAGTATGTATGTGACTTCTTTTGGTGGCAGTCAGAAGGGTGTGACCTGGTCTGGCCATTGGAATATAAAGGGAGTTGCCAAAACAATGTCTCCCTCTTTGACAGGCTCTTACCTGGCAGGAGACTCACGTAGGTCAGATCAAGTGTTTAAAAGAGTTTGCCCTGGGGAGTTTCGCCAGTGAAGAATGTCTTTTTTATATCTCCTCCTTTTTTTCCTGTCCGTTGCCCTGCTGTCCCCATGTCAGGCCTGTGTTGTTGTCATGGACTCCCTTTCCCTATTGCTTCCTCTGGCCTTTCTGGTCTATTCTGTACAAAGCTGCTAGATCATTCTTTGTAAAGCACTCCTTCCCCCATGTCACTCCCCTACCCACAAACTTGCCATGACTCCCCTTTTCCTGCAGTCTCATCCTAGACAGTGTCCCTTAGGGCTCTGCCCTAGCCACACATGTTTATCTCCCTGCATCTTTGCTCCTGCTGATTTCCCCTGTTGTCCCCAGTTAGGAGCCATTGCCGCCTTCTTGTCCTGCCTGAATCCTACTGATCTTTGATCTCAGACCACTCCAGGCCAACATTGCTGGCCTCTGAAATTATGACCCTGGATTTTATATAACGTGGTGTGTTCTTTGAGTGCTTTTGTCGGTTGGACATTTCTTAAGGACAAGGACAGTATGAGAATCAAACGTTTGTTGTGTATGTGTGTGAGTATTCCAGGATTTCTGGTACAGAGCTGTACACATCATTTTTATTGAATGAATAAATGCAGTTGGCGGCTTAGTTGAGTGGGAGCAGAGGGGAAACCTTCCCTTCTGTTTCCCCAGAAATGCCAGTATGGAGTCCTTGGTGGTTTCCGACCTTTTCTGTCTCAGGCATGTCCATAGGGCATGTTTGGGGTGCTTTAGCATGGGGAGCAAATGAAATTTAGCTGTTGTTTCTGCTATTGCAGCTGGTGAAGGGTCTGTCCTGTGGATTGCTCACATGATACCATATAGACATCAATTGGAAAAGGGCTGTAATCCTGTTTTCCTCCTACCTCACCAGGCCATTCTCCCCACCCGGCTTTGCTGCTCTTTTGCAGTTTTCCTTGTTGTCCATGCTAAATGAATCCATATGTTTTATCTCTTCTCAATCCTGGGTGTAAATGGGGGAGAAAACATCATTCTAAGAACAGAAAAGAAAGGTCCCTGGGACTGGCCTGTGGATGGGGCTTTGGGGAATGATGTTGAAGGAGGTGTTTGTAGGGGCATTGCTGGCATGGGAGGCACGATCAGCCCCACACTGAACCCATCAGAAAGGACAGCATATGATCCTAACTCTCTTGGAACTTCCGTTTTTGTTTACCATCAACTCTGGACCATGGGGGAAACAGGAAAGAGGACTGGTGACTGGTTTGAGTCTAGGCAGTGAAGAAATAAATTCTGCATCCATCCCTTTTCCCCCAAACCTCCCTTTTGTGCCCCAGTTTGATGATTAATGGACCAACATTTCCCTTCCAAGCGGGAAAGCCACCCCTCACAGTTGCCATGGCAATGCAGACCGCTCCCCCGTCAATTAAAAAAAATTCGTACTACTTCTCTCCTCCTTGCTTCTACAGTAGCAGGAGACAGCCTACCTCAAAATTCATCTCCTGGTCTCTCTCCTCCGCTGCTGGGACCGTTTTTGCTGTGTGTCCTAGAACACAGCCCTCCGTCTTTTTCTGATGTTGCCTTTTTCTGAGATTTGTCTGAGTTTCTTCACTCTGAGCAAATTGTGCCCCTCTTGGATCCCGCAGCCACCAGAACACTTTCACAAAAAAGCAGAGAAAATTTCTGCTTTTTGATTCATCCACAATGCAAATTGAAAACTACAAAGAGTCTTCTCTTTTGATTAAAAACAAAAAACTTTCCTCCACACCTTCTCTGATAGGTAGAGGTATAAGTTGGGGAGCATTTTGACATCTGTAAAGGAAGTTTCAGTAAACCTGGAAGGGATTTAGCCTCACAACATGCCTACTTCACATTGGAGTTCTGTGGGGATTTTCGATTTATTTATTTTCATTCCTCCCCACCTTTCTGTCCCAGTCTTCAGGAGGACTTATGTGTGTTCATTTTATCTGTTCTTACTCCTCTTGGCCTTGCTCCGACAACATCTGGCCTTAGCACCCTGTCACAAGGTGAGTCATTAAACAGAAAAAAAATTTTTTTTAGGGGGAAAAAGTTTCTGGAGTGGAGAAGAAGCCCATGTTGAACTAAGGCTGCCAGTTGAAGCTGCCGGGTTTATGGAGCATTATACGAACAGCCCCAACATTAAAAGGTCTCCTTTTTATGAATGGGTTGTGAAGAATGTAAATAAAGCAGCATCTCTCAACGGGGAAGCATTTTACATAAGCAGTACTGCCCCGGCCCAAGTATTTATGGGAATTTGCTAGCACAGTCTGGCAGGACTCACTTCCTTTGTGAACTTGCCATTGTGCGGGGGACTTTGGAGGGACAAGAAGAGTGTGCTTCGATGCAGAGGGAAGCCCCAGCACTCCTCCTCTGCAGGTCCCCCGCCTTGACATGATGGGCCAGCTCATGGCTGGGAGTGCCTGTTAACCCTGAAAAGGTGGACAATACAGCATTTAGTCAAGGGCTTGTGAAGATTAGAAGCATAGGCTCCCAGTGTCTGGAGTCCTGGTATTCTGCAGCTCCTCACCCCTTAGGCTGCTTCGACCTCCCCAGAACAGGGGACAGGGAGGTCCTGAATGATGAAATCCTGCCTGGTTTTATGGGAGGCACCTAACTGGAGTAAAATGGACTGGTTTGAATTTCAGCTCCTTTATGTTTCCTCTGCCCACCTCCTGGTACTGCCACTAATGAGCAGTAAACTGGCTAATAGGGAGGAGGGGGAAGAGCAGCAGCAGGCGTGAGGCTGCAGGCAGCCTGTGCAGGGCCAGACCAGTGCCCTTGGCTCCACTGAGCTGGCTTAGCAGAGCTGCTGAGTGCTAGCTTGGCCCAGGGGTTCCAATGGAGGGATTGGTGTCCTGCCCTAGGCGACTTGGTCTTAAAGCTGGAGATCTGAGGATTGTGGGTTTGGTGAGCAGGCCTCAGGACAGAGTCACATCCAGGACTTTGTGTCATGTCCTAGGAAGGATTTTCATCCAGATTCCCTTTTTCCCAGTGGGAAACACCTGCGAAGATGGCTGGTTATTAACGTGACTCAGCGTCCCACCAAATAATTAATAATAATAATAGTAATAAAAAATAACATTGTCCTTGAGATCTTCAGCAGGCACCAGGAATAAAGGAATGGGTTTATCTCTCTGAGATTTGAAATAGGAACTTAAATTCAAGGCACCATAACCAAATTACCAGAATGAAAAAAATGACAAATGACTCGACTTAGTTAACAGGATCAATCAGGCAGAAGCTTGAGGTCTACATCTTTTTTTTTTATGTCAGTTTCTTTTCCATTTAGTTATGGGGACGGGTGTGTGTGTATGTACATACTTTGACACCCCCTCCCCAGTCCTCTGTCCTCAGTTAAGGAGATAGGACTTGCCTTTTGTGACACCAAGGTCTCACCTGGATGGGTGCTGACCACTCCTACCTCCAGTGCCTGTTTGGGTCCCCACCTTCCTTGGATGTAGCTCTTTGAATTTCATGGCTGCAGAGGAGAGGGTTGACCCACACTTAAGCCTCTCTCTGACTGCAGCCAAGTGTCTAAAATATTAGGGAAAAATTCATTTTGTTAATCACATTCCCATCAAGCTAGGTAGTTTAGAGGTGAATTACTGGTTTTTAGAGAATCTGTAGATAGCACAGGAAAGATATTGGGGTGCTGCTTGGTGCCAGGATATCCCGACATGTGCTGCTTGGTGCCAGGATATCCCAACATGTGTAGGATGGAAGATGAAGTCATGGTTCCACTGTAGTCAGTAGTGAGGGGTGTCCCCTGCTGTGTGCCTGGAGGGGTTCACACGGTTTGGACAGAGTGTAGAAAACTATTGTAAAATTGATGAAATGACTATACGAGGTGATAGAGAAAATTGGAAGGCCTTGGATTTATTCTGTCCAAAGAGGTAGCCAAGTGGTCAGGTAATGTGTCTTAAAATATTAAGATGGCTGTTTGGAGTGTGGGGACCAGATTTCAGTCTTCATTGCAGTCCGTGTGGGTAAAGATTTCCTGTAATTGAAAAGATGTGGTTAGATGCATAGGGGAAGGGGAAGTCTGTAGATTCCTTTCCTGAATTTACTGTAAAATCAACAAAACATCTTTGCAACCCTTACCCTTTCTAGGATATAAAATGGGTTTATTTCAAAAGTGTATCTGAGAGTTTATTGGGAACTTTGAGCAGACTTTTCTGTAGAAATAATTTGTAAAATTATGTTTATGTTCTTTGGCTAGTACACAGGTGTCATTTAATCATAGTACATCTTTTATTCTTTTGTGGTGAAAAATCAGGAAAAAGCTACTAATGTGTTAATGCCAATAGTTAAAAACAGCACGGAAAAGCAAAATTGAGCATGCAAGTTGCTCTTGAATGATGGTCTGTGGCTCAGCAGCCTTGGGGCGTGGGCTTTGGGACTGAGACTAGTTGCCCTGCCTCTACCCTCAGTGGCTTGGGAATGTGGGCAAGTTTTTCTACCTCTCTGTACCTCTGTTTTCTCCTTGTTAGGGTGAGATAACAGTCACCTCGTGGGGTGGTGTAAGGATGGATGAGAGTGATGGTGACTGTAACGTGCTTATGGTGGTGCTGGGGACAGAGTGAGTGCTTGTCAGACATTAGCTGTCCTGGACTAGAAGCTTCTCTGCTGAATCAAGAATTCTCCACCTGCACCTTAGGGGTTTGAGGACTGATAACACTAGCTCTGTTTCTTTGCTGCTGAGTTCACCTTAGTATCTGACATTCTTTGTCTTGATACAGGTATGCTCTCCAGTACTGCCCTTGCTCCTTTCAGTGATTTGGGGTAAGAAGTGAATGGAATAGCTGGGCAGATTGGGAGAGAAAAGAAAGAGGATGGTAGTGGGAAAAGGGTGTGCTCTGTAAATATGAAAGAACTCTCAAAGTGGCCTTTTAAACTGTGGATTATATTGAAGAGGCATGATGTGGGGATGGGGGAGAGTTTGGGGTGACAGTTTCTTTCCAAGTTTTTTTTTTGTCTTTTGTCTTTTGTTGTTGTTGTTGTTGTTGTTGTTGCTATTTCTTGGGCCACTCCCGCGGCATATGGAGGTTCCCAGGCTAGGGGTTGAATCGGAGCTGTAGCCACCGGCCTACGCCAGAGCCACAGCAACGCAGGATCCGAGCCGCGTCTGCAACCTACACCACAGCTCACGGCAACACCGGATCGTTAACCCACTGAGCAAGGGCAGGGACCGAACCCACAACCTCATGGTTCGTAGTCGGATTCGTTAACCACTGCACCACAACAGGAACTCCATGGGGTGACAGTTTCTTGTTCTGGGCTGCAGGACAGTGGTGCCATCAGTCTACCCCAAATGTTATATGGGGTGAAGCAGGTGGGCAGCCAGATATTTATTCACCAAGCTCTTAATAAGCCCTGTGGATGAGATTTAGTAGTAAAGAAGCAGAGCCAGCCTGTGCCTTTAAACACTCGGTTAATTGCTTAGGTGTGAGATATTCAGTTTGAGTGCCTGTAACTCTAGTAGGGGCTGCTTGTGGTTCTGTTTGTGCTAGCAGAGTGTTGGAAAGGCCTGGTCATGGGTCTTGTTCCTCATGGTTGTTTCATACAAGAGGTCAGCACTTTGCTGAGGAGGCTGAGGGCGGAGCTCCCATCTTGGCGTGGCTGGCCAGTTCCTTCTGTTCGGGACAAGAGATAGCACCCCTAGGCTTGGTAGGCCATCTTAGAAATATAAGTTGTTGGTTTCTGGAGTGTCTTGGTGGTTGAACCAAAACATATCCTTCGCCACTCCTGGGCAGGTGCCTGGAGCCAGCTGGTGAGTTGTGTTTTTTGGAGACTAGTGCATCAGTACATGGGGCTTCCTGGTTGGCCTGTTGCTGAGCCTTGGGGTTCCCTGTCCCTATTCCTGCTTTATTTCTTCCACACCTTAACTGTCTGGAGCGGATAGGTCCTCCTCCAGGAGTAGATTTGCTTCTGCCCTGGCCTGGGCACTATGGAGTCTGGGTGGGAGGGTCTGAAGGAGCCTCAGTCTGGAGCTCCCTCACCCCTGGCTTGGAGTAATCCTATATAGAGCCAGTGGCAGTAAGTCTGGGAAAAGTTGAATTTGTCTCTTGCCCTTTCCAAATGTTTATGAAGCAAATTTCTCAGAGGGCTGCACATTTCCCACTGGGCTTGGTACACCTGACATGAAATAGACCCTCAGTTAGTCTGAATGAAGTCTCAGCTCAGACGTGCCCTCTGGGATGCTGCCATGGAACTGAGTTCTCCACTGAGAGCCCTGTCATACTGCCTTGTTCTCTGTCTTCCTACCAGCCCAAGTTCCAATTTCTATGTTTTTTGCACTTTTCTTCAGCTCTTAGCCTAATACTTGACATGTAGGGAGAAAGAATGAGCTTGTGTTGAGCACCTACTGTACACCAGGCAGTTGACACACTTTTTTTTTTTTTTAGATTCCCAGGCTAAGGGTCTAATCGGAGCTGTAGCCACAGGCCTATGCCACAGCCACGCCAGATCTCAACTGCGTCTGCGACCTACACCACAGCTCACGGCAATGCCGGATGTTTAACCCACTGCACGAGGCCAGGGATCGAACCCGCAACCTCATGGTTCCTAGTCGGATTCATTTCTGCTGAGCCAGGATAGGAACTCCTGACACACATTCTCATTTAACTTGATTTTCATTACAACTCTGCTATGTAGATAAGGAAATAAAAGCTCAGAAAGGTTCAAGCTGTTGACCATGCCTACTTTGGATAGCGGTGGCACCAAGTGGCTTCCAGACCCCTGTGAGTCTTGCCTCCACTTTGCTGAGCTGTGGCGAGGGGCCAGCAGAGGTTGGCTGAATGAGCAAAGGTCACAAGAGGTGCCCTGCGCTTGGGAATGAGCAGTGGGTGCTCTGGCTTAGCTGGACAAACACCTACACAGAGGTCTGCCTCGTGCATATGGAAACCGGGTACTGGGAAGAATCTGGGCCAAGGTAATCACCTATGGTAGGAACATGTGCCTTGCAAGAAAGCCTCTAAAAAATAGTTTTGTATTGCATGTGATTACCCTCTAATTTGTCAGGTTAGAGTTTCTTGGAGCAGAGCACTACAGTATGCCTAAAATACAGTGCTCTCTGCCCACTGTCTTAGCTCAGGGGTCTGCATGTACATATCGACCCATAGGTGACCCTTACCCTTGCTTATTCTAAGCCCCTTACCTGCAGGTGGGTCTTGACCAAAGACTGGAGACTGGCTGTTTCCAGTGAGAAGGAGAAGGAGATTCCACTAACTCTATTGTTTTTTATTCCTGTGCTTAATTGCAATTCTAATATAAAATAGGGGAGAGGGATTTTCTGATGGCTCAGCTGGTTAAGGACCTGGCATTGTCACTGCCGCAGTTTGCATCACTGCTGTGACATGGGTTAAGTCCCTGGCCTGGGAACTTGCACATGCCTCGGGTGTGGCCAAAAATAAATAAATAAAATTAAATGGGGGAGGGGCCCATTTTACAGTCTGAGTAAATCCTCCCTCCTTTCCTGCAGAGATGTGTGTTCTTTAATATGAACAAGAGGTGCAATATCTAGCTTTGTGTCCAGAGTTAGAAGTAACTGGAGGTTCTGGACACTGAGGTGTAGCTCTGGGCTTGTGTGTCTGGGTGCTCCTGCTAGGATGGTCAGGGTGGACGGGAGTAGCCAGAGGTGGGGCTCGGCTGGTCACCACCCTGTGTGGGGTGGGGGTGGACTGTCTCTGCATGGCTGCTCCTGCTTCCCTGGGCTCCTGGAAGCCCCCAGCATGAAGGGTGAGGAACAGGTGGTCTGACAGGCCGGAGATAGGCTTGGTGCCTCTGGGGTGGGCAGGCCCAGCTCCTCAGATAGCCACCAGACCTGAGGGCAGTCTATAAAATGAGCTACATCCAGACAGGTCAGGCCAGTTCCCTTTGGTCAGGCGCCACGGTTCCTGCCCAGGCATTTTTTTGGTAGGATCCTAGCCTGACTACAGAGTGAGCCGAGTACCCACAGCGCATGAGGCTGACTCGGCACCAGGGTGGCCCACTCTCCACAGAGGCAACACCCTGGGGTTTGAGCTCCTAGCTGCCAGAGCCAAGGCTCCTGCTCTCTCTGGGTGCCTGCGTTGGCTGCAGTTAGATGGCGGTGGCAAGCATAGTGCCTGCCCTCTGACCCTGTCCCCTGGGCCTTTGGCATCTGAAGATCTTGCCTTTCTGGTTTCTTGGTTTCTTGGAGACGTGGGGCCATTGTTCAGGGTCTGTGGGATGCAGTTTCTGCCCTTGCTCGCTTGCCGCGTTGTAAACTTGGCCCCCCACAATTCGCCCTGCCTGGGTCCTGGGCAGGAAAGGGTTAGTAGCATCACCGTCTTTCCTGGGCTGGATAATTGGGTGTTTTCAGTGGAACAGGAGGGGAGCAGAGTTCAGGTGCAGGCTGTGTTTCCAGGTTTTTCACAGCCCCAGCAGCTCTGGGCTTCTGGTATGGGGCTCTGCCAGGCTGAGGGCAGGTTGCCCTCCTCCATCTGTGGGTCTGAAAGAGAGGGATCTCCGGAATGTTGGCCTGCCTGGTTCCTACTCTGCTATGCTCCTCCTGCATGGTGATGAGGGTCATCCTTGCCACTGCTCTTAAGTAAGGTTTGTTCTGACGTGTCTGTCTGAGATGAGGAATCTAAAGTTCAGCAAGGCTAGTTAAGTTGCTCATGAGGGGCAGAGCTGGCATTTAAATCCAGGTCTGCCTGACTCAAATCTTTGGTTCTTTTCCATTTTACCAGCTCTGGGGAATTCAGGAGATAACCAGCCACATCTTTATATGGCTTTATCATAAGAATTTCAGCAGCTTCAACTCTGTTTTTCCATGAACTAACATCAGCTAAATTTAAAAGGATGGGAGCTTGCCTTTATGCTAGTGCCTCTTTTCTTCTTTGATGGAAGATTGAAGAAAACTCAGTGCTTGTGAAAAAGTATTATTTCTTTGAGGGTTAAGGGATATTCCAAGAGAGATTACAGAGGAGGCAGTGCTTAACTAGGTGTCACTTGTGTGACTTGTGTAATTGGAGGGAGGTGACCGTCACCCAGGGGACCACCTGGTTTGCTCTTACTAAGATCCCTGCCTCAGGTGCTACATTTCATGAAAAATAAACCAAGAAGCCTGAGTAGCAAAGTTTAAAGTACAGTGGCTAGGAGAGGTTTCAGGAAGAGTAGTGGGGCAGAGCCCTGGGTCCTGAACTCCAAGAATGGGAGTGGGAATGCAGTCTAGAGCTGGGAAAGTTAGGAAGAGCCAAGGCCAAGACTGAGAGAATTTCTGCCCCAGGACAGCCTCTGCCTGCAGGAGTGATCTGGGCTTGATCTGCTGGTCAAGGCCCCCACTCTTGCCCTCATTTCCTTTTTGGTGCCCACAGCCCACCTCCTCCAGGCCTTTAGCCTGCCCTTGCACACATGCAGTACCTCGGGTGCGCTCCACCTGCCCTGGTGGATGGTAGAGCTGGGTCTGAGGTGCTGGAGCAGCTTGAGGGCAAGAGACAAGGCCTCCCTCCCTTTCTGTTTCTGTGGAGATGCCTTCTCCCAGCCCTGGGCAGGCTTGTGATTTTGAATTCAACCTGTGATCCGCTGGGTCTTTGGCTCGGAAGACCACTGGCCACTGTGCTTGCTGGCAGCTGTCAGACTAGTTTTCTTCAGTGAGAGCTTATTTTATCTGGGCAAGTTGAGCAGTAATATGCCTTGGGGAGTCCCTCCTGGGAACCTTCTCCTGAGGGGGCCCAGACTACCTGTGCCTAATATAAAATGGGGGACAGGGCTTCCCAGAGAGGAGGGGTAGTGCTGAGAGAACCCAGGCACCCTTGTCTCTTGGCAGTGATAGAAAGTTCCCAGTTGAGCTAGTGTGTAAGTGGAAGGGACAGGACAGTGGGAGAATTGGCAGAGCTGAAACGGGAACCAAGCCTACTGCTTTCCTGCGATCTTCTTCCCCCATTGTGCTGGGCCACCCCTGCAGGTTGGAGGGCCCCTGGCAGCCTGGGCACCCCCTCCACCCAGCCCCACCCCAGGGAAAAGCTGCTGCTGAAGTTCTCACACATCCATCTGGCCTCAAATTATGACTCACATTCACTCTTCTTAGACTGGAGTGCAGTGCTGTGCGGTAGGCAGCAGAGACCCCCAGCCTCTCCTCAGGAGGGTGAGTGGCATTGCTGCCTCAGGCACCACCTGAAAGCTAGGAGTTGTTTGTGGGTGATGCGGGTGATGGGATTTGGCAGATTCAGGGGAGGCTAGCAGGAGGCTCTTATGCTTGATTTGGACATGTGACTTTCACCCTGTGATTTAGAAGCGTCCCAGGATCATCATCCTCAGGGACAGTGCTTGTACCTGCGGGACTGGAGGGCTAAGTGGGAGGTGAAAGAGCGAGATCCTCTGCCAGGAGCAAATCCCTGGGCTCTGGGTGCAGGCTCCTGAAAGTGGAAGCCTGCCTTCTACTCCTTTTCTTGTTGGGAGGAAAAGACCGAGTGGAGCCAAGTGTCCCAAAATCTCTGGCCCATCCATCCTTGTAGCCAATCCAACAGCATACCGGGGGTGGGGGGAGTCGGGAGCCCACCGTCACCCCCCTACTAAGACGTCTTCATTGGCCAGCTTGAAAATGTCTCTCTGGGCTTGCTTTCCCTTTCTCATCTACTTCTCTTTACTCTGCACTTGGGTGTCCATATCCTTAAAGACCATAAGCTCAGTGACCTCAGCCTTGGCCCCAGCCATTCCCAGACCTGACTCCTCTGGTAACTTGGGGCCTATTGAGGGGGCTTTGGCTTCTGCTCAGCTGTGTGGTCTGTTCACCGCCCTCCTTCTCCAGGCCCTTTGGGGGTTGGGGAGAGCTGGGCTCAGGCTTCCCTAGGAAATACAGACCACTTCTCCTTGTTCTTGCTCCTCCTTCTCCGTCTCCGGCACAGGGGTGCCCTGCTCTTGAGGGAAGGGCCTGGGGTTATAAGCAATGCTTTTGAAGGAGAAAGGCGTTATTAATAAGCGAGCTGAGCAAACAGGGATGGGTGGTCACCCTGATTAGAAGCACGGAAAGAGTCTTAAGGAGGATCGCAGATGCCTGGGATTTTTTTAGGAGTGCTACAGTCTGTGCTTCAGGAATGAATGGATTTGCTTTCTGTGACTCTGTGGCCTGCCTGGGGCCTGGTCTCTGGGTAGTGCAGGTCCCCGCACGTGGCCAGAGCAGTCTGGCACTCCGCCTCCCTTTTCCAGTTTTCCAAGTTCTTTCTCAGGGGTGAGGGACTCCCACGCTGCCGTCAGCCGGGTTTTCAGAGCACTGTTTCTCAATTAGTGCGGCTTATCTCTGAAAAAGAAGGTACCCAGTGACCCCAGTCACTGGCCCAAGGCCACAGGAGCTACTGGAAGGGCTCCAGATTTCCTGGGAGCCCTCAGGCCTGGGACTTAAAGGGTTAAATCCTGGCCCTGCAGGGACTGCTCCCAGCTCCTCTGAGTGAGTGTGCATAACAATAGCAGTGGGAAAATTAAGCTGAAAAGCTTCAGCTTGCTAGGTGGGAGGGGTCCCAGAGTGCCTGGGAGGGCAGAGGCATGTCTGGCACCTTACTTGGCAGCACCTTACTTTGGTTGGGATGTAGGTAGGGAGCTCTGACCACTGATACTGACTCCCTACCACCCTCAGTTCTTCGTTGCATGGGCCTGGCCAGCTTCCTGCTCACTGCTTGCTCTGGCCTTTTTCATTTAGGAAGGGTCCCAGGCTTCCCCAGATATGTTGGGGTTGGGAGAGTTGTCTGCCAAGCAAAGTTAGGAGAATGATCCCTGGTCACAGGCATTTTCTCTCTGGGGCTCTGGGTTTCCTGCAACTCTTCCCTCATCCTGCCCCCTGCCTAGCATCTTGCCTACAGGGAGGGAGTCCTGAGGAATAGAGCAGGACTAACAAGGCAGCTCTGGTTTGTCCCCCAAGTTAGTTCTTCTCTTCAGTACTTTCTTTTCTCAGCTCTTGGTGGCTGATGGGGTTTAAAGCTGTACCATAGATTTAGAGTGTGGTCCCTGGGTTTTCTACCCGGAATTCTGGCCCCGGTCTTACTGACATCCCTCCTCCAGGCACCTGGCACTGTTTGAGCTATTTGAATCTGAACTAAGGTGCATCTGGCTCCAAGGTCTGCCTAAGACCTCGCTCCTCAGGTTCCTCAAAGCCAGGCCTTCACCCTTCAGGGGCCTTTCCTACAATACCCAGGTTATGACTGTGCTGCTGTATGTGCCAGGCAGGTGTCCTCACAGGCTGGACTTTGCCTCCTCCATAGCCCGGCAGGCAGGTTCCTCGTCTCAACTCCTCACTCTCCATCTCCTTCTCCTCCTGTGGCCAGTCTCAGAAACCCCAAGAAGGGAGAGGGAGTTGGTAGTGTTCCTGAAGAAAGAGATGGACTTCCACCACCCAGGCCCTCATCCTGGCTCCATGTCTTCAGAATCTCCTGCCCTACAGTGAAGCAGCTTTACCTCCAGCTGCTTCTGTCTTCCAGACCCCCAGGGTCTGTGTTGCCCCATAGGCTCCCAGAGGCTTAGTTCAGGGGGGAGTGGGGCAGCCAGTCCTTGGAAGGTACTGATGGCCTGATACCACTGGACCTTTGCACTCTGGAAGAGGGGTCCTGGGAAAGCCCAGGCTGGAAGTGGGATGAGGGTAGGCCAGAGTTACTGCTGGATGGGTGTTGAATGGGCTACAGTGGGGCAGAAAGCAGGCAGGGAGGCTGGGGCGGGCTTCTCTTATTGCCTGCCTTCTGTCCTGCAGATTGGAGATACTCCATGACACACACTCGGAGGAAGTCTCTTCCCATGCTGAGTTCAGGCCCCACGGGCCGCCAGGAGCCCCTGCAGATGGAAGGCAGCAGTGTGGAGCAGGGGGCGGAGGGTGTGGAGCCAGGCCCCCTCGAGAGCCCAGGGCACCTCATGGGGCGCCGCAAGAACTACCCACTGCGGAAGCGCCCATTAGTTCCTGAGAAGCCCAAGGCCTGCAAAGTGCTGCTGACCCGCCTAGAAAATGTGGCCGGCCCCCGGAGCGCAGATGAGGCTGATGAGCTGCCCCCCGACCTGCCCAAGCCCCCTAGCCCGGCCCCATCCAGTGAGGATACTGGCCTCCCCCAGCCCCGCAAGCGGCGCCTGGCCTCCCTCAACGCTGAGGCCCTCAATAACCTGCTGCTGGAACGGGAAGACACAGGCAGCCTGACAGGCCCCCGCCGCAGCCGAGGGGGAGACCCCCACCGCAGCAGGGACCGAGACCGGGCAACTGGAGGCTGGGCCTCCTCCAAGAAGCGGCCCCGGCTGGGGGACCTCGGAGGAGGAAGTCGGGACCTGTCCCCAGAACTGGCACCAGATGAAGGGGCCCGCCGAGATGGTGATCCAGCTCCCAAGAGACTGGCCAGCCTGAATGCAGCTGCCTTCCTAAAGCTGAGCCAGGAGCGGGAGCTACCCCTGCGGCCACCTCGTGCCCACCCAGAAGCAGATGGGCACTCTGCTGAGCCACTAGCACCAAAGGCCCTGAGGCCAAAGTGGGCCAAGGTCAATGGCAAGAACTACCCTAAGGCCCGGCAGGGGCCTGGCTCTGGGGAGGCTGCAGGCCCCCCTGGCTGGCAAGGGCCCCCGGAGGAGCCATGGCCATCTGCCACCCCTGGTGGGCCCTCCAGCCAGCCGCCTTATCAGCCCCTGAGCAAGGCTCTGGAGAGCCCCTTGGGGCTGCGCCCCCACCTGCCCCTGCTGATGGGTGGGCAGGCAGCGCTGAAGCCAGAGCCCGGGCGCCCAGGCGAGGAGTCGCCTGCCCCCAAGCAGGAACTGCACCAGCCCTCGTTCCCCGCACCTCAGCTGTCCCCCCTACCAATGCCTGGCAACCCCGCTGACTACAGTGGCCTGTATGGTCGGCCTGAGCTCACTGCACTAAGCAACTTCTACCTGTACTGCAGCCAAGACGGGCTGCAGTGTGGGGGCTACTCCTCCTGCCCCGTGCTCCCTGAAGGCAAGCTGTCCCCAGTGGCTGCACCTAACGAGGGGCTTCTCTTGGCCCCGAGCTCAGTGCCTGCTGGCACCCCTTTCCAGCATCCTCCATGGGGTTCTCGCTACTGCTCCAGTGAGGACGCTGGAGTGAATGGCTACAGCATCTGTGAAATGTTGTCCCCGTCTCTTTCCCACATCGGCACTGCCTGTGGTGGCTGCCCCTACAAAATGCCTTTTGCAGCAGGTATGCCTTCCTGGGGGTGGGATGTGCTAGGGAGTCTGAGACATGATATCCCAGAAGGGTGGGTCTTGGGTTGGGGTGGGACTCCATGGGGTCTACCTACTGCATGAAAGGGTAGGAGGTTTTGAGAAGGGAGATTTCCCTAGTTTTGTGCCCCGAGCCTAGGAAGTTCCCAGGACAGAGGTCTATGTTTAGCTCCTAGCAGCCCTGCTCTGTCATCACTGTCCTTGGAGGCCTCTTGGCATGGCAGCATGATGGTAGAATGGTCAGGGAGGGTCTCTCCTCCCTCCCCATTGGAATACCTGTTTTTAGACTCTTGAGTAGTAAGTTCAATATTGAAAGCAGCACTTTGGCCAAGTTGTTCCCATGTCCCTCCTGCCCTCCTCAAGAAGAATTAGAATTCTTTTCCAGGAGCCCAGATCATCTGCATGTCAGTCAAGTTCAGCATGCACAAGAAGGGTGGTAGGTACCAGGCCTGGTAGGTGGTGCCAGCTGCAGTAGGACAGCTTCTCCTTGGCCATACAGGCCTTAAAAGAGCAGTTACGCACAGATTTAGCATCACCTTGCTAGGTGCGGACAGAATGGGCACCCTCAGAGAATAGACAGGCTGTAGTCAGGGCCTGTGGCTTTGGTGTCTACCTTCTTGGCAAGATCCAACTACCTCAGTGTCGTGCTGCAGCTGATGAGATACCCCTAATTCATCTCTCTTCCCCCAAACTGGCAGGAGTGTCCTTTCATACCTCTCCAGGTGCCCTTCTTGGCTCCTGAATGGAAATGAGGGGACCAGAGCCATCCTGGCCAGTAGGTCTGCCCTGCTGTTGGTGAAGTGCAGGGCCAGGCCTTCCCAGGGCTCTCCCCTCCCCTCCACGCCTCTTCTTGAAGGGGTCTATAAAACAGCTTTATAGACACCTGACTCTGGCCAGACTGGTTGTTTCAGGTTCTGGTGTGAGTTGGAGCTCTAAGCAGTGAGAGTAGGCTTCTTCTTGGGCTTTTCTTCCTCTTTCCTACCACTCACTAACTCTATAGACTCCTAACCCATGGGACCCAAGACCCTTAGCCCTGTGCCCCAGGACACCAGTAAGCACCATGTGCCAAGCGCCTGTTCTTAGTGCTTTATATATATATGGGAGGCCATATGGCATGTAATTGAGCACAGACTCTGGAGCCAGACTGCCTGGGGTGAAATGTTCTCCCCACTTCCTTGGCCACGTGACTGTGGAACAAGCCGGTAACTACTCTGTGTCTCAGTTTCCTGAATTGTAAAATGGAGGTAATAGTACCTACTGCATAGAGTTGTTGTAAGGATGAGATCATATATTGATAAAAGAAACATCCAGGACACACTCTGTGAAACTCACTTTATGATATTCATTCTATTGCAAGGCACTGAGAGGTAAAGTGACTTGCCTAAGGTCACACAGCTGGTTAATGGCAGATCTGGGACTCACGTCCTGGGCTAACTCCAGATCCCCTGCTCCAAAGCACTGGAAACCTTGGAGAAGGAAGATTAAGCCAGGGCTAGAGATGCTGTTCCCGATACCTCCCCTTCTTTTGGGTGGCGTTGATGTCTGTGGGCCAGTCTCCAAGGTCAAGAAAAACCCTTGGCCAGTCACTGACAATCCACCTTAAGGGCCTCTGACCCCACCTGCCACCTCAGTGGCCTCTTGGGTTCACGCTTAGAATTAAGATGGAAGCAGGCTCTGAAGCCGAGAGCCCAGGAAGGTCACTGCTGATCCTTACCTGCCCTGATCTCCTCTCTCCTTTTCCAGAAGGCTGCAGGTCCCTGGGCCAGCTGGAATTTCCTCTCCCGGAAGCTGGCCACCCTGCCTCACCTGCCCACCCCCTCCTTGGATGCCCTGTGCCCAGCGTACCACCTGCAGCAGAGCCTGTCCCCCATCTTCAGACACCCACCTCGGAGCCCCAGAGCATAGCCCGAGCTTGTCCCCAGAGCGCCAAGCCTCCTAGTGGCTCCAAGTCCGGTCTGCGCACGGGCTCCAGCTGTAGGCACACAGCGCGGAGCAAGGCTGCCCGCAGGCCCAGCCACCCCAAGCAGCCACGTGTCCAGCGTCCACGCCCACGCCGCCGTCGCCGCCGCCGCACTAATGGCTGGGTGCCCGTTGGGGCTGCCTGTGAGAAGGCCGTCTATGTCTTGGTGAGTGCCGTTCTCGACTGAAGGGGAGAAGGGAAGGGTGCTGGAAGAGACATAGGACCTGCAGGGAGGTAGAGGACTCCAGAGAGGACGGGGGCTCCAGCTCATTTGTATCCCAGGAACTCCTCACCCTGGGCTAGCCTGCTCCCCCATACCCTGGTGATCCTGCGCCCTGCACCTTGGGGAGTCAGGGAATGCACAGTCAGTCACAGCTGGTGGCTGCCATCTCTGTCACTGATGCTCAGGGAAGCTTCTTAAAGTGTCTTCATCTCTTGTCCCTGTTCATGCCATCCCTTCTGTCCTGAATTATAAAACAGAGGGCTTTCAGGATAATATGTAAAGGAATAGGCAGAAATTGGGATAGCAGAGAAAATGACTGATACAGGAGTGTCTGGATGAGGAAAAGAATGTTGACTAAAATTTACTGAGCACTTCTTAGGTGCCAGAACTAAGCTAAGCACTTTGCATGCGTTATCTGCTTTCATCCTCACCACTGCCCTGTGAGGTCCATACCCCATGGTCCTGTAACTACCTTCATGTCACAGATGAGGAAACAGGCTTAGCAGTAGGTGAAGTCATTTGCCTAAGGTAGTGCCACTTCCGACAGCAGTTTAAGAGTCTCATCCAGACTGTTCATTAGGAAACTTGAGGACCTACCCAGTGCTGGGGGCTTGGAGCGAGAGAACCAGCTGTCGGGGGTGTGGTGTTAGAGTGCCGCCCCAGAAGCTTCAGTCCACTTTCTTACCCCTGTTCCTATTTCTATCCTTTCTCCATCCCCATCCTCCCCTTGAAAGCCAGGCTCAGGGAGGAGGAGCCAGAGTGCAGACTGCTTTTGCAGTCTCCCCTCCTCTGTGCTTTGACTGTCCTGAGGAAAACAGAGAGGATGGCACTCCTGCTCCCTCTGAGTGTGGTCCCACAAGCCTGTTTGTGTCACTGGTTTGTTGCTCAGGATGAACCGGAACCAGCCATCCGAAAGAGCTACCAGGCAGTGGAGCGGCATGGAGAGACGATCCGAGTCCGGGACACCGTTCTGCTCAAGTCGGGCCCTCGGAAGACGTCCACACCTTATGTGGCCAAGATCTCTGCCCTCTGGGAGAACCCCGAGTCAGGTATCCCCGCCTAGAGTTTGACTTGGCCCTAGTCCCCTGCATTCTTGGTGGAGTCTGCTTTTCACTAAGCCAGCGTCTGTCTGCTGCCCAGGGCTGCAGACGGCCTTGTACTTGGTTTGGGTCAGCTCATTAACCTTTCTGGCCACCTAGTCCTGGGCACCTGTCACTCTACCTCTCCTGTCAGTGCCTTTCCTTCCTTCTTCCTCCATGCCTGATAGCATTCCAAACCACTGAATTACAAGACTTGGCCTGGGCAGGGGACAGGAGTGGCTGGAGCCTGCAGGATTGGCCCAGGCTTTGAAGTTGGATGAGCCTCCAGGGCAGGTGGCCAACCAGCCAGCTTATCTAAGTAACTCTGGAGTTGCTAGCCCAAGCCATGGTTGCTTCTTTTCCCCTCCCAGGAGAGCTGATGATGAGCCTCTTGTGGTATTACAGACCAGAGCACTTACAGGGAGGCCGCAGTCCCAGTATGCACGAGGTGAGCTGCCTAGTTGGGGAAAGGTGGGGACATTGAGAACATGGTAAGGGGTGGCAGGTAGCGTGGGCAGTCAGGTGCCTGGATTCATCACCTTGGACACCAGAGAACCTGGGAAAGGGCTTGGGTTTTAGCCTCTTTCCCCAGCAATGCCCCATTTCATGTTTCAAAAGGAATAGTAACCTTTGTCTTGAAAGGTGGGGCAGAAAGGGAGCCACGGGAGGCAGGGGGTGCCAGAATGAGAGCAAGTAGATGTGTCTTCCTGGTGACAAGATAGGGGCAATGAGGCTGCACATTTTTCCTGTCTGTAGCGTGAGAGGGAGGGGAGAGGAACTCTCCTAAGGCCCCTAGGCATCCACCAAGCTGCTGCATGCTAGGAGGGGTCATGCCTTCTGGGTGTGGTCCCTCCACCCTGAGTCCGGGCTCTCTTTTACTCTTTTTCCCCTCACTGGGACTTTTCACCTAAACCAGAGGATGTGCACCAGTTCCCCTCTCCTCCCTGGGCTGGGATGGGGGTCGAGAGGCTGATGACAGACGGGCTGGAGCAGGCACCTGACTAGTTCTGAGTAGGACAGCACCAGGAAAAATGCCTTGGGTGCTAGATAAGGAGCAGCTAGGCTGGAATTCCGGGGATGCTCCCTGGCTTTCTGGGCACTAGCTGGAGTTATCTGAGGTCAGCAGTCCAGCAGAAGGATTAGTGTCTGCTTTGCTCCTGGAGTTAGGTGCTTCCCACCCTGGTAGCCAACCTCCTCCTCTGTTCCCTTTGAGCCTTTGCAGAATGAAGTCTTTGCATCCAGACATCAGGACCAGAACAGTGTAGCCTGCATTGAAGAGAAGTGCTACGTGCTGACCTTTGCCGAGTACTGCAGGTGAGTGGTGCCCTGTAGCTCTGGCTAGCCTCTGCCCTCAGACTCCCCAGGGCCGTTTGGGGGCTGCCTCTGATCCCCAAGGGGATCTCACTCGCTGGGCCTGACCTCCCAGAACTTTCTTCCCATAGTCTGCTCCCATCACCTTTTTTTTTTTTCTTTTAAAGAGAAAAAGAGAAAAATTGTTCCCCCTCTGAGGCAGAGTGATGGAGACAGAGTTGCGGGAGGTGGGATGGTTACAGTACTGGTCTCAGAAAATTAAGGAGAATTGGCAGGCATTTGGGAGTGAGGCTCTGGTGGGGGTTGTTCCCTAGGGATAGAGAAGATGGACTGGTGATTGACAGAGAAGGCATAGGCCCAGGACAGGGATAGAGGCAGCCCTTGTGGAGGCAGGAGGGGATGTCCCAGCTCTGGGCAGGGTGGGGAAGGAATTGGTTTTCCTACAAAGATAGCTGTGGTAAAGACAGTGAATGGTGTGTCACTGCAGATTCTGTGCCATGGCCAAGCGCCGAGGCGAGGGTCTCCCCAGCCGAAAGACAGCACTGGTGCCCCCCTCTGCGGACTACTCCACCCCGCCACACCGCACAGTGCCCGAGGACACGGACCCTGAGCTGGTGTTTCTTTGCCGCCATGTCTATGACTTCCGCCATGGCCGCATCCTCAAGAACCCCCAGTAGCCTCTTCACGCCCACACGGGGGCCACCCACGGGCAAGTGGGGCTCAGGGCAAGGGGCACTGCTTGAAGCACAGCACTTGGTTAAGGGGCCACAGGAGCCTGAGGTTGCTGGCCTGTGGTTCTCTTTTGGGGGGGAGGGCAGGGGCCCCTGTGGGTTTGGGCCCTATGGGAGGGAAGGGGAGGCCAGGGTATAAGAAAAGCATCAGAGCCCTCAGCTTGGCCCAGGGTACCTCTCTGTGGTTCCCTGGGTAGAGGCTCCTGAAGAAACTGTCTTCCCTGAGCCTGGGCCAAGCCTGAGGGCATGGGTTCTGGGGGTGGGGTGGGGGGGAAAGTCCTTCAGGAATCAAGCCCAACAGGCGCTTCTTCATCCTCCCCCTGGGCCATTCGAGGGGGAGTGGGAGCCAGCTTTACCTCACCCACTGTGACCCGCTGCTTCCCCATCAGCCTGGCACCAGGCTCTCCCAGTTTCTAGCACAGCTCCGAGCTCATTCCTTTGAGGCCTAGAGAGCCAGAGTCTGGCTTCCAGAGCATTGACTTCCCCCTCCTGAACTTGGGGCCTTTCCCTGGCATTCCTCTGTTGCCCCTGCAGTAGCCCCTGGTGCTGGGACAAGTTACCCAGCCCTCATGGTCATGGGTGTGGCCCATTTGTGGGAGTCAGCTTCCTGTCCACCTCCCGACGAAGGCCGCCCAGCAGGTCTGGCTTCCCAGAAGTTAACTGATAACATGGGGTTTGTCATGTCCTAGAGAGCAGAAGGGAGCTGGGAGGGGGTGGGGGCCAGGGGGCAAGGAAAATTACTACCTGATTTATTGAAGACTTCTCCTCTTGCCTTACACTTGGAGGTTCTAGAAAACCTCTTGCAGAACTTCACACATGACTCTTCAAGCCACACCCACCTGAAATCAAACCAAAGGAGTGCTGTGGCTCCCCTTGCCCTGCCACCCCTTACCCTAGTCTTTTGTAGATTGCACTAATTTACATCCCAGTGAGAATCAACACTGTATCAGACCACAGACCTGCTGAGCTGCAGCCACTCACTCTAGGAGCTAAGGACCTGAATTTTCAGTTTGTTCCTGTTGCCCAGGGGCCCTATTCTCACCTCATGCTGCTCCCCAGAGTAGATTAGGAGGCTCAGCCTCCTGCTGCCCTTACCAGGACTAGGCCCTTAGCCCCGGGGCACTCTGTAGGGGGACTGGAGCAGCCTAGTTCTTTTCCTATTTGTACCAAAGAGGAGCCTGGTGGGGAGAGGGCGTGTGGCTTGGGCCTAGCGCTAGGAACCACAGTGATTCCCCAGGATACAACTCTGGGGACGGGAGCCCAGGAGGGCAGCACCAGGTCCCTCCCCCCTTGGGAAGGGTAGCATGGGCTAAGGAGGTGGCACTGGGTGAGGACCACTGGGCTAAGACCCATGGGCTAAGGAGGTGGCACTGGGTGAGGATCACTGGGCAGGAGCTGGAGAGGGAGGTGGAAGAGAATCCTGGGGGCACTCCCAGCCAGCCCCCAGTCCTGTGCTGCCCCCCCCTCCCCCCCGAGCAGACAGCTGCTCCTGATTGGTCACTGGGCTTGGGAGAGGCCTGGACCTTTCAGAGGTGAACTTACACATGGGAACCAGTCCCAAACCCAAAGGGAAGGGACTTGGGTCCCCTTGTATTGAATAAGCTGTTTGGAGGAAGGCATCAATCCAGGAGGGTGGGGCAGTAAGAGAGGTTGGCAGAGTGGCTGCAGGGCCGTGAGGGCTCTGGAGAGCCAGCCTTGGAGCCTGCTCTTTCCCAGGGTGCTGGGCCCTTGTTGCCAAGGAGCCCAGCCTCACTCAGCAGGAGGCGATCAGGCCCCTCCTCCCAGGAGGCAGGGTCTGCTGACCAGAACTTAAATGCTTTTGAAATCCCTTAGATGTGGAAATATTTTTTCGAACCTGAAAATGCAGCTGGTAGAATTTCAATGGACGCATAATTCATGTAAAATATATTTTAGTTGATATTTTGTAAAATGCACTTTTTGTGTGTGTCGACCCTGGTTTCTCAGATCTGTATTTCAGTGTTTACAAGGGAGAGGAGGGCCTTTCCTCACCTCCCTTTTGACAGAGATTAGAAGTACTTCTTTAAGAAAAAAAAATAAATTTGAGAAATTGTATTGATTTAGAAAAGGATCATTTCCTGTGTGTCCTGTCATCTTTGTGTGTGGGTGCAGAGGGGCTCACTACTGTTTTACGGGGGAGGAAGTCCCTATTAGTTACTTGCACTGCAGGGGCTCACTGGGATCCATAATCAAAGAGCTTGGGGGAGAGTAGGGGGAAAGCAGAGGGAGGAGAGGAAATAGGGAACAGGAACTTGCAGTTGACTTCACATCTGGGTGGCCAGAGCCACTTGCCCGGGCTGTGTGAAATCCTTGGGTTGCCAGCTCCCGCCTAGCCAGTGACTTGGGAACTGGTCCACAAGTAGTTGCATGGTGAAGATGGCACCTCATCACCTTGGGTCATGCCCTTAGAGAAAACTGGCCAGCAGAAACTGTTCAAGGGCCTTGGTATCTTTCAACTGGCTCCCCTTTCTGAGGAAATGAAAGCCAAACTGTGGGGCTAAGGGCTGTCATTGCTTGGACCCTTGATTCAGTTAACTGAGCCCTACCCCCAGTGTTGAGCATGTTCAAGGTGGGGCAGCTCTAAGGCTGTCGAAGTTGCTAGGAGGCGGATAGGCAGCCCAGCCCTTTTCTGCATTTTGTAAGAACATCTGGGCAGGTGCATTTCTGAAGAGGTTACTAGTGGCACCAACACCACCATGGACATATTGTAGCACTGCCATTGGGTGTGCTGTCCACAAGAGGTTCATGAGATGGGAAGTATCCTGTCACTTTACAGATAGCGAACTGGTGTGGGGACAAGAACTTTGTCTAGGGACTCCCCCAGAGTAAGTGGCTATTCCTGTATTCAGACTGCCTCACTGTGACTGCTAACACAGAAAACTCAGAGAAATGAACACATGGTCCAGTTAACAACTTCTCAAAAATTTTTTTCTCTTTTGTACTTAACCATTTAAAAAAAAAAAAAAAAAGATTTCAGTAGAAACAAGCTCACCATCAGAAATCTATCTTTAGTGCTATCGGAGAGCCAGACTGGGGAAGGCTGAACCCTGATGCAAACTTCTAAATTGGTGCATGGTGCATCCTAAGAAGCACCCCACCACTCAGACAGTGGGAGGAGGGGACCTACCCAGAAGCTGGGAGGCCACCAGGCTTCCCATTCTTTCTCCTTGCTCATCGACTGTACAGACATTACCAGGATTGGGTAATGTCCTCCAGCTTTGTCTCAGCCCTCAGGACCTCTCATCCTCTGAATTCCTCCCATCAGTGGGACCTCCCTTCTTTCACTAAACATAAGTCCTTTGGCATCTTCCCCTGTTCCTGTTCCATCACTCCTCAGTACAGTGTGTTCTGGGGTCAGCTGCTTTCTCTCTCCATGTTTGTGCTCCATTAATCTGAAGAACCATGTTTAGGAATTTAGGTTTTAGAATCAAACCAACCTATATAGAGTCTCAGCTTCCCAGAACCTCTGTTTCTTTAGCTGCACGGAGGGGAATACCCAGGGCAGCTGTGACAACTAAAGGAGATAATGAGTGCAAAACACTGAATGGACACCAGCCTCAATAAATGTGGGCCCTGTTTCAGAGCCTCACTGGCTCCCCACACATAACAGGATAAAGTCTGGATGCTTAGCGAGGTACCCAGTTGAGATCAGTAAAGGCTGGCTACTGATGTCCAAGGCATTCCCCATAGCTGCCTCTAAGTCCACCTGGCCAGCCTGGTTCCACGGAGCACATACTTGACCCCAGGCAAGGAGGCTGCTGCTCTGTGCCCCCAGCTCCTCACCCTTCAAAATGTGTGCCTATCACATCAGTGGTCATCAGGCACCAATTTGACCTTGGCCCCTTACTAGAGTGTGTCCCACCTCTTCAGACTTGGGGGAAGGAAGACAGAGAAGAGTCCCTTTCTTTATTAGCATTCAGCATTACCCGGTGGATAAATACTGAAACTGCCAGGTACTGTAAAAAAAAAAAAAAAAAAAATCTAAGGGTCACCATGGAGATGAGCCATTGTCAGTGCCTGACAGTCTAGTTCCTCTTTATTGGAGTGGCCAGAACAGGGCGGGTAGATGGTCCACACTGGGGGCTCTGCTTCCAGCAAGAAAAGACCTCCAGAAATTCGGGACTGCGAAGACCCCCTGCTCCAGCCCCGCTGTAAAAGTAAGGGCTCGGCCCGGCCGGAGTGTGCGGCAGGGAGTTGCGGGGAGGTCCCCTCCGTCCAGCTCTTGAGGGCAGGCGCTGTGCGGAAGAGGGAGCCTCGGCCTGGGTCTTTTTTTGCCTTCGGGGCCTCCGCAGCTTTTGTCCCCAAACCCGGTGGACCAGGGCGGAGCTGGCTCAGGCGCCCTCTCCAGGGTGGGGGTCTGCACGCGCCCTCCCAGTCTGCTCGCAGCAGGGGCTCCCGCCCCTCTCCCCGCCCCCGGCCTGGGCCCGCCCCCCGCGCCTGTGTCACGGCGGGGCCGGGGGCGGAGAGCGCCGGGCGGGACATCCGGCCCAGGTCCCTCGCCGCGCCCGCCGCCCGCCGCCCGCTCCGGCGCCGCAGCCCGGGAGTCGGCCACCCTCTCGCGCCGGGGCCTCCCGCCAGCGCTCCCATTCCCTCCCCTCTCCTGGCTGCACGGTCCCCAGCCCTCGGGCCCGCCCCTAGACCGAGCCCGCCTCCCGGACAGCCCTCGGGTCGGCCGGGCCCGCGCAGGCCCCCGTCCCGGGAGCACGATGTTCCCCCGCCCGCTGACCCCGCTGGCGGCCCCAAATGGCGCCGAGCCCCTGGGCAGGGCGCTGAGGCGGGTCCCCTCGGGCAGGGCCCGGGCCGGGCTGGGGGCGCCGCCCCTGCTGCTGCCGTCCATGCTGATGTTCGCCGTGATCGTGGCCTCCAGCGGGCTGCTGCTCATGATCGAACGGGGCATCCTGGCCGAGATGAAGCCCCTTCCTCTGCACCCTCCCAACCGCGAGGGCGCGGTGTGGCGCGAGACGGTCCCCAGGTCTGGGGGGCTGCTCCTCGATGCCGGGGACTCAGACTTGCAGGTGAGGCAAGACGTCCGGAACCGGACCTTGAGGGCAGTGTGCGGACAACCAGGCATGCCCCGGGACCCCTGGGACTTGCCGGTGGGACAGCGGCGCACCCTGCTGCGCCACATCCTCGTGAGTGACCGTTACCGCTTCCTCTACTGCTACGTGCCCAAGGTGGCTTGCTCGAACTGGAAGCGGGTGCTGAAGGTGTTGGCGGGTGTCCTGGACAACGTGGACGTCCGCCTCAAGATGGACCACCGCAGCGACTTGGTGTTCCTGGCCGACCTGCGGCCTGACGAGATTCGCTACCGCCTGCAGCACTACTTTAAGTTCCTGTTTGTGCGAGACCCCTTGGAACGCCTTCTCTCTGCTTACCGCAACAAGTTTGGCGAGATTCGAGAGTACCAGCAGCGCTATGGGGCCGAGATCGTGAGGCGGTACCGGGCTGGAGCGGGACCCAGCCCCGCAGGGGACGATGTCACCTTCCCTGAGTTCCTGAGATACCTGGTGGACGAGGACCCCGAGCGCATGAACGAGCACTGGATGCCCGTGTATCACCTGTGTCAGCCTTGTGCCGTGCGCTACGACTTTGTGGGTTCCTATGAGAGGCTGGAGGCAGACGCCAACCAGGTGCTGGAGTGGGTGCGGGCACCGCCCCATGTCCGATTTCCAGCTCGCCAGGCCTGGTACCGGCCGGCTAGCCCTGAAAGCCTGCACTACCACCTGTGCAGTGCCCCCAGGGCCGTGCTGCAGGATGTGTTGCCTAAGTATATCCTGGACTTCTCCCTGTTTGCCTACCCACTGCCTAATGTCACCAGGGAGGCCTGTCATCAGTAACCATGGGTGTGGGCCAGGAGCTGCTGGGGACTGGTTTTGACAATGCCAATTTCTGTGTTATCATCTGCCATACAAAGAAACCCTGGCTCTGGGGCCTGGGGCTTCTCCAGATGGAAAGGACTGCCTTTGGATGTTCCTTGTCCAGGGTGGGTGCCCACAGTGGCTCAGAGGACAGGGTTGGACAGGTGACCTGGTGCTCTCCAAAGGGGGGGTTTCTTGGGGGGCCAGTGTGATCCTTCTTGCCCTGGCAGAGCCAGATTCCAGTTTGCCAGTGAAGCAACACATCTGTCCTAAAGATTGGCTGCAGGGCCCTGCTTGCCTGGATTGTGCAGTCCACTTAGTCCACCTTATTTTAAACCTGTGGCCAAACTCAGGAGGTCTACCAGAGCTGGGATCCCTGTGGCCCATTCATCACTTCCATGAGCCTCAGGGCTGGAGTCCGAAGTCGTGCCTTATGAATGACTTTTGTATCTTTCTACTTCAGACTTAGAATTTCCTACACTTGCCAGATTCTTTTCATTTTTCCAAGGAAAGGAAAACTGAAAGGGCCCTTGCCTGGTAGCACCAGGATCTGGCCCTGCAGCATCCAAAGATCCCTGTGCCCAGGCTCTTCCTGGGACTCTGGGCACTTTCTCCTATCCCCCAGGGTAGTGACTGTGGCTAGTGTATCTTGCTGCCACTTTTTTAGTGCATTTATTTAAAATTTGTATTTTTGATAGAACCTTTGAGAAGGCTTTGTTTTCCCAATAGCTGAATTTTTAATAAAGCCATTTTGTATATAAAGTCAGCATCTCTGATTATCCCTCTGAGCTCCTGTGTGTCTTCCTGAGGTCTCTCTTCCCTGGTCAGGAGAGGGAGCTCGCAGGTGGAGAAAGTAAGACAAAATTGGAACTTGCTAGAGCCAGTGCAGTGGACCACTGTCATAGCATGGAGCCTTTGGGGGCTTCCCATAAGCCAGACTGGATTGCAGTCTAAGCTTCTGAGATGCCACCGAAGGGCAAGCCTGTTAGGAATGTACCAAGATCTAGAGCACATCTACATGATCATTCCCTGAAGAAGGGAGGAGAGGTAGGTAAGAGATATTCCTCCTCTTAGAAAGGAGATGAAAAGGGGGATCGTTGTGTGAGCAAGGGGAGGTTGTTTCCTGACACTGAGAATTATAAGGAAGGCAAGGCAGTTGAACCAGGGCAGGCTTTTGCTGACTTCAATCGAGAGGAAGTTGTGGGCGATGTGGGAAGATATAGTCAGCATAGTAGAGGACAGGCCTCAGTGTGCCTGGTTCCCCCACTGCTCTCCAGAGATCCCAGACCCACCAGGGGATGGAGAATAGGGGGCTGGGTTTGCCACGCCCATGGGAGAGAGGCAAGTTCAAAGCTGGCGCTTCCCTGTTAATCTTGTTTTCTTGCATCCCCAGTGGGAACTGCTATACTGAGGGACCTGGGGCTCTGGTGAGAGGTGATGCCCAAGGGAACGAAGGAGGGAGGTGGGAAGGGCCTCCTTGTAGATGCCACTTATACCTAGCCTTGCTATTGGCCTGACTTTGGGGGAGTAAACTAACCACATTCCCCAGATTTCAGGGCGGGGGCTTCAATGGGCCCTCATGTTTCTCTGCCATGACTCACCAGTAGGCCTCACTGGATCACCTGTATGCGACCTGATCCTCTTCAGGGTCTGCTTGGTCCTGGGGATTTCACCTCAGATAGCACTGAACGTGCTCTTCCCTAACTGCCCAGTTGCTTGTCAGCATCTCCCACTGAGAATGTGGCTTGGGTGAAGTTGAGATGGCATCTATTGCTGTTCATGAGACTTTCCCAGAACCTAGCTCAGGGGCTGGCAGGAGGCAGGTAGATGGCCCGACAGAACCAAGGTGTACCTGTTGCTACAGGCCAGAGAGCACTGTGCTTGGAGTCATCTAGACTCATCAAGACCCAGTTCTTCTCACCGGCTGCCTGACCACCTCTCTGAGCCTCCAGGTGCTCCACTATATCGTGGGGATAATAATGCCCATCTTATGTAGATCGCTGTGAGGATTAATGAAGACAAAATGTGTAAAAAGTGCCCATCCCAGCACCTGGCTCCATGGGTGTTCTCTGAAACTATAGTTGAACACCTCATCCCTCAGCAGCCTGTGGAGACAAGGGAGAAGCCAGGACACTGTGTCCACCCAGCGCCGAGGAGCAGAGCTGCCTCTGGGCAGGGCCCCTTTGACTCATGGATTCACTTCCCCTGCCACCCAGTCAGATCTTCTGTGAGCTTCCTGCCCCTTAGGACCTCACCCCTACCCCTGTCCCCAACTTCTTCCTCCTTGACTGGGAACTGGCCGATCTAGATGCAGACCCCTGGCAGCTCCTCAGTCCCCCTCTCCAGGGCCTTCAGAGTGGAACCCAACTGCTGTGTTTGCCTCATCTCTTTAAACCTCACAACATGGAGTTCCTGTTGTGGCTCAGTGGTTAACAAATCTGACTAGGAACCATGAGGTTGCAGGTTCGATCCCTGGCCTTGCCGTGAGCTGTGGTGTAGGTCGCAGATGCAGCTTGGATCCAGCGTTGCTGTGGCTCTGGCATAGGCTGGTGGCCACAGCTCTGATTAGACCCATAGCCTGTGAACCTCCATATGCCACAGGTGCGGCCCTAGAAAAGATGAAAAATAAATAAAATGAACATTTATTTATTTGGTCTTTCGACTTTTTAGGGCCACACCCATGGCATATGGAGGTTCGCAGGCTAGGGGTCCGATCAGAGCTATAGCTCCAGCCTACACCACAGCCACAGCAACTCCGGATCCTTAACCCACTGAGCAAGGCCAGGGGTTGAACCTGCAACCCCATGGTTCCTAGTCAGATTTGTTTCCTCTGTGCCACAACGGGAACTCCAATAAAGTGAACATTGAAAACAAAAACAAAAACAAAAAAACCTCACAACAGCACCAGAGATGTTATCCTGTTTTACAGATGCAGAAACCAACGGAGTTAAGTATCCTGCTGAAAGTCCAATCCAGGTCCATGAGCCACCCAGTTTTGGGGGTGGGGTGCAGAGAGTGATCCAGAGAGAGATTGAGAAAGGTGGGGGGGAGAGGGAAGAGGGGATGGCAAGTTTAAGGAAGATGAAGAGTGGATGGGGGTATGTTTAGGGGCATTTGCATACATCCCCCCTCTGCAGTTCTTTTATTCCTTCATGTGCAGAGAATTTAGTTCAGCCCGGCTGACATTTACCAGTCCCTGCCCTGGAGGAGTGGGAGACAGATGAAGTCCTTGATGTGGTTAGTTTATTGGCTACTCTCTCCAGGCAGAAAAGGATGCAAGGCTACAGAGGATCCTGACAGTCAGAAGCAGACACCTGTGGTATGGGGAGGAGGGTTTGAGGTAAGAGAGAGGGCCTGCTGAGATGAACTGCCACTTACCATCATTTTTCTCCCTAGACTCAGTACCTGCGGACCTTAGTCCGTCATCTACTGTTCCCTTCAGGAAAAAGGCCTTTTTTTTTTTTTTCTTTTTTGGCAGCATCTGTGGCACATGAAAGTTTCCAGGCTAAGGGTCAAATTGGAGCTACACCTGCCAGCCTACACCACAGCCACGGCAACATCAGATCCTCAAATCTGAGATTCGTCATTGACCTACACCGCAGTTTGTGGCAATGCCAGATCCTTAACCCACTGAGTGAGGCCAGGGATCAAACCTGTATCCTCATGGATATTAGTCAGGTTCTTAACCCACTAAGCCACAATGGGAACTCTCAGGGAACTGGACTTCTTAAAAGAAGCTGCCACATAGGTGGCCCATAGTTAAGGGGTCCAGCTAGCCCTAATGGGGCCTGCCTTAAACTGGCACCCAGGCCAGAGCTGGGTGTGTGTGGCCATCCCTGGATCACCAGGGGTGGGGCAAGGGCATTCTCAGGACTAGATACCTGGGCTGTGTCTTCTCTGGATTCCCCCTTCAGTGGGTCTGCTCTCATCCCCACACAGAGCCAAGCCTATGCCACCACCTGGTGCCTATGAAGACAAGGTAGGTCCCCCCTTTTTTTTCTTGCTTTCTAGGGCCTCTCCCGCAGCATATGGGGATTCCCAGGCTAGGGGTCGAATCCGCTGGCCTATGCCACAGCAACATCAGATCTGAGCTGTGTCTGCGTCCACAGCTCACGGCAACGCCAGATCCTTAACCTGCTGAGTGAGGCCAGGGATCAAACCCGCAATCTCATTGTTCCTAGTCGGATTCATTTCCACTCTGCCACAATGGGAACTCCAAGGTAGGTCCTCTTTAGAACTCGCTCCATCCCATACATCTTGAGTCCTCCAGGGCACAGGGGATATAGGCTGACAACTTCTCTCAGCTGAGGGTGATGACAAAGGGAAGAGGAGGAGCCCAAAGGGGCCTGGCCTTCCGGATCTGGGTCCCAACCCCACCTCCAGGCTCCAATTCTGACTCATTTTTCATTCTGTCTGAAGCTACTGCCCAGGGATCACCTCACCATCAATTCTAAGATCTTTCTCCTCCCCTTCCCTCTCCCACCCCTGTCCCACTCACCACACAGACACAACAAGTTCCAAATGGAGCCGATGACCCTCCCCCTGAATGAATACAGAGTCCTCACCTTTCCCAGGGGCCAAAAAGGGGACCAAGCCTGCAGGCCCCCTGCCAGGGTGGATTACAGTGCTTTTTTAAAAATTGAACTACTCCTTGCCTGGCTTCAAACAAGTGAAAAGGCAGTCTTTCTCTTCCTAAAGAAAAATAAGAATTAACAACAGCTACTCTGAATTGAGAGCACCCGTGCCAGCCCTGCTGCGAAGCACTTCACAAGCATCACCCTGGGCTCACAACAACCCGGAAAGGTAAGTGAAAGCTTTCTCATTTTATGGATGAAGAAATTAAGCCTAAGTGACCTGACCAAAGACATGGTGGGGTTGGGATTAAAACCCAGCTCTAATGTTTGCTCTTCCATAAGTGAACACGCATCACAACTTAGCCAGCTCATTCCATTTGCTGATGAGCATTGTGTTCATTTTCTCTCATTTTCCAGCTCTTCTCCAACCCTCTTTCCCAATACTCCATAAGTGATTCTGTCCACCTGACTCCCCAACTATCATGAAATTCTCCAGGAGTTCCTGCTTTGGCACAGTGGGTTCATGATTTGCCTTGTCTCTGTGGCGTTGGCAGCTCGATCCCTGCCCAGTGCAGTGAGTGAAGGATCCTCAGCTAACACGGCTACAGTGTAGGTTGCAGATGAGGCTTAGATTCGATTGCTGGTCTGGGAACTTCCATATGCTGGGGGTGTGGCCAAAAAAGCTAAACAAAACAAAACAAACAAACAAACAAACAAAAAAATCCTCCAGAAAACCAACTTTCCTATAGTGCTGGATCCAGACCATGAATATAGTGGACTTCAGTTCTGGTCTTCTGAGAAGCAGATGCCAAGACAGAATTAGACAGGCAGGAGATTTATAGGAGAAAACAGCTGCGAAGGATAAAGGGGGAAGGGAGCAGGAATAGGCAGGAAGAGCCCAACACTTGTGAAGGAGAACGGGAAGGAAGAATTGGGTGGGAAGAATCTCAGACTGCAGTGCCTGCTCTAAGAAAGTCTTGGCAAAGCCAATGGGGAATCCTAGGCGAAGGTTGCCTGTTGGAGGAGACCTCCGCTGGGCTGGAATTCGGGGACCTGAACACTGAGGTAGACTGAAAGGTGCAGAGGCTGGGGGTTATCAGCCAATTACTCTTCCCACAGCAGGTTCTTCCGAAGGGAGGTGTGAATAGGGAGCCTCCACAGCCGCTACCCAGACCTGACTTGGCTACTCTGACTTATAGACACTGGTTCCCATAGGTTCTGTTGACGTAATGACCTTTTCAACAAACGGAAAACAGCTGGTGGCCTAGCCAGAGCCTCCAGGTGTCTGAGGAATTTTCAACTAAACTCTTCCCCATGGCCGGTCCTTGGCTTTACAGCAGGACTGCTTGCCCTGCCCTTCGATGGGAGGACATGGGCCATCACCATTGGTTTGTGTCATGGTCTTTAATCATGTGGACAATGATGATTACCTTTGCCTAGCTTCCACCTCTCACGGGCTCACCTCCTTTCAGCTGACAGCAGATTCACACATTGAGGCTTCCCCCATATGATCATCCAGTGGGACTTAAATGCCTGGGGCACCCTGGGAGGGAAGCAAAATTCCCCTAAAGGGACCTTCTAGAGACCCATATGCCCAGGAGTATCAGGCAATCCCCCTACTGAGCTCTTCATCTTGTTACTGCCTGGTCTTGGAACCCTCTGCAGAAGGGTCCCCACAGAGACGAGGAGAAGCAAAGCAGTAGTCCTGCTTGTGCCACAGGGTGGGGACAAGGAGGACCAAGTGTGCCAGCCTCAGCCTCTTGGTGGGGTTTTGGGGACAGGACTTGAGGGGCTTGAGGAGCTCAGGAAGGAGGAGGCTGTCATGTTACTCCTGCCACTGGCCCTGCAGTGCCCCCAGACCTGCTGGGCCACCACCTCAGTGAATGTTGGCAGACGGAGGGAGCCAGATATTCCATGTCACATCAGCCTGGGGGTAGGAATTCATCAAACATCCATCCACTAGATCACTTCTCCATCCTCCACCCTGGAGAGTTGAGCTGCCCCTGAGACCCCCAGCAGAGGCCCAGGGTCTAAGCACTGTGGCCAGAGGGGCCATCAGAGCTGAAGAATCCATGGGAGCCAGAGCTCAGGCTGGCCCCTGAGTGTGCTGCTGCTGAGAACCCAGGCTGCTTGGAGGACGGTCCTTGAGGCAGGACCAAGAAAAAGTGGGGCTGGCAAGGTATGGGTGAAGGGAATGAGGCATGGCTTTCCGGAGGAGCTAACCCAAATTGGGGGTCAACTGACCCCCTGGAAACCCAGACATGTCTCCCCTACGATCCCAGTGAGAAGCTACAAGGAGCCTCTTCCACAGAAGCTGTAGGACTCAATATCAGGCCGGCCACCTGGAAGTGGGGGTTCTCCTGCTGTCTGGATGCAAATGCCCAGCAATAAAAAGAGAGCTGTTCTGAGAGAGGAAAGAGAAAGCTTACTTAACTAAAGCCAGCCCCTGTGCAACTTTGGGGGAGGAGTCTTTGATTTTTGTCCACTGAGACTGCCCTCAGCCCAAGCATGCATAGATACCAAAATGGATAGATGGAGGACTGGGGGAATAGTGGCACAGAGGAGCAACAAAACAAGGAAGGGGACTCATAGTTGCTGTTCAGATGCATGGACATCCCTGAGGCTTTTCTCAGCTACTGAACAGTTAGCCCCTTCCTCCTTTGAAGTCCCATGGTCCCTAGAACATACTTCCAGGAGAGCTTTTGACCATGGTGTTACTTGTCTGTCTCTGCCCTATAGACTGGGAGTTTCCCAAAGGCAAGAGCCAGACTTGTTTCTCTTTGTATCTGATACATAGCAGGTGCTCAATAAAGGTTGAATAAGTGAAAGGTCAGATGATTAGATGGAAGAATACATGGATGGATGGATGGATGGACACATGTGTAAATGAGTGTGTGTGTATGTGTGTGTGTGAATGGAAGGATGAATAGCTAAATGGATAAGTAGTAGGATGGATGGATGGATAAATGGCAGCAAGGGAAATAGAAGAAGAGGAACTTGTGTAGGAGGGGAATCACAATGAGCATCTAGTGACTAGCATTTTCTTCTTAAAGAGAGTAGTCTTGAAGGAAGGAGAGATGTTCCAGTAAGGAAGCAATAGTAGAAGTTTGTGAGATGGAGGAAGCAACTCGGACAGGGCTGGGTCCTGGGTTTGCTGAGGCACAAGAGGGAAGGGGTTCCACTGGGACTAACAGGAACATAGCCAGGTGAGAGATAGATGTCATGAAAAGCAAAATCAAGAGACGAGCCTGGGAGTCCAAGTGTGACCAAGTGAATTCCCCAAAGGGAGGAACTTTGAACAGTCAAATGGCCCCCCTAAAGCAGAGGAGAACAAGGGCCGTGTTCATTTGTTCCTAACCCATCTAGGCTTCTAGAGGGGATGAAGTCGCAGCCTCCAATGGTTAGTAGGGAGGGAGTCCCTCAGGGTATTAGGAACAGAGAGTGACCTGATTCCTGCATTTCAGTCCAGTCTCTGCCACATGCCTCTGATGAGCTGGAGCAAGTCCCTTAAGGTTCAGTTTCAGACTTCCCATTGTGGCTCAGCAGTAACAAATCTGACAAGTATCCATGAGGATGTGGGTTCGATCCCTGGCCTCACTCAGTGGGTTAAGTATCTGGCTTTGCCATGAGCTGTGGTGCAGGTCACAGACATGGATCAGATCTGGCATTGCTGTAGCTGTGGTGTAGGCCAGCAGCTACAACTCCCTGACCAGGCTTGACCCCTAGCCTGGGAACTCCCTCCCAGGCTTGACCCCTAGCCTGGGAACTTCCATATGCCACGGGTGTGGCCCTAAAAAGAAAAAAAAAAAAAAGTTCAGTTTCCTCACCTGTCACCTTCTTGTGGAGTTATGGGGACTTGGGGACCACAGGAGGAAAGGAGTATGACACAGCATAAAACCCTGTGCACACAGAAGGGTGGAGAGCAGCAGTGGGCTGAGAGCTCAAGGGTCAGGAAGTCCGAGATTCAGAGGCTTGCTTTCTTGCTCAAACTCTCACTAGCTGAGTCAATCAAACAAGCTTCTCTGAGCCTTTTCCCCCACAAGTGAAATGAGCAAAACAACACCTATCCTGAAGAGTTGTTGTGAGGTTTCAAAATAAGTCACAGAGCATGCCTGGCGTCAGTAAATGAAAGCTAATATTACATAGAAGGGATTAATCAGGGCTGTGGTGTGCGATTGGGCGGCCAGTGCCTGGACGCAGACCAGGTGTCCCAGATGAAGGAGCACTTCTTTCTCATTCTCACAGAGGTACCGTCTGCCCTCCAAGTTCACCTGGGGGGCTGAATTGAGAGTGTCATTTCCAGCTCCAATCTCTTAACTTTCAGATAGGAGTCTCAAGACCAGGCTCTGAACATGGCCGATGACCTAGGTCAGCCTGGATGTTCTCCTCCCAGAGGTGACAGTGGGAGCTCCCACTCTGTGTCAGGGACACTGTCATCACCCCTTCAGGGGCCATCAGAGCAGGGAGGCCTCAGCACTTGGAGTCCTGCCACCATCCCGTGCCAGGGCCTGTCATTCCACTGTCTGTAGTCATTCTTTTGGTTTATGAAAGCATCTCCAGCCCCATGTAGATGCAAAGATCAAGTAATCATAATTTATTACCTACTTCCTTGTGCCAGTCCCTGGGTGAGGAAATGTCTATATACCTCTTCTCCGTTCTTTTATTTTGAAATTGTTCAAACCTACATGAAAGTGGTGAAAATAGTACCTTTCTGAGGCTGAGGCTGTGGCTCAGAAAGAGTGGTCACACAGCTCCTGAGGAAACTATCTGCCCATAGACCCAGATTCATCAGTTCACAATTTACGACATTTGTTGATCCCTTTATATATGTATGGTTTGCTGAACCACTTCAGGATGGACTATAGACAGTGTAACATCCAAATATTTCCATGTATCTCCTAAGGAAAAGACCATTCTATGTGTAACCCAATATGATAATTAAAAGTAAGCCATTTTTACATTAATACAACAGTATTGTACAAATCCATATTTACATTTTCCCAATTGTCCACATAATGTCTTGACTTTTTATTTGTTAAATCAAATCAAAGGTCATACACAGAATTGAATTGTCATGACTTAGTCTGCTTTCAACTAAAACAGTCTCCCACCATTTTCTCCCCTCTTTGGTCTTTGATGCCATTGACATTTTGAAGCATTTGAATCAGTTGTTTGCAGAATGTCCCTTAATTTGGATTTTCTGATGGTTTCCTCATGGTTAAATCCTGTTGGATGCTTCTAGGGGCTGATGGATTTTATTGCTCCATTTCACATAAATGGAGGCCAAGACTCAGAGAGAGTAGTCACACAGCTCCTAGAGGCTGACCCGGGATTGAGGCAAAGAGATTGGTTCTCAGTCTTTTGCTCATTCTCCACATTGCCTGGAGCAGCTGGGAAGTCTTATCACTTGAGTTCCTATGATGGATTTGTTTACCTGTCCCTTTTAGCATCCAGACCAGAATGGAGGGCATATGTTGACAGGACCTAGTGCAGGAAGAAGAGGGATGCCCCAGGGGAGACATGCCTTCAATACACTGCAGTGAGCCCTAGGTTTCATAGTCAGCCTGGCTGGGACACCCCCACCCCCAAAAGGCTCCTTTAAGCTGTTTTAGAAATTTGATCTTAGAGTTCCTGTTGTGGCTCAGTGGTCACAAACCCGACTAATATCCATGAGGACACGGGTTCGATCCCTGGCCTTGCTCAGCAAGTTAAGAATCTGTCATTGCCATGAGCTGTGTCGAAGATGCCGCTCGGACCAGTGCTGCTGTGGCTATGGTGTAGGTTGGCAGCTATAGCTCCCATTTGACCCCTAGCCTGGGAACTTCCAAATGCCATGGGTATGCCCCCGACCCCCCAAAAAAGAAATTTTGATCTTTTCAGCCCCCTTCTAGACCTCCAGGGGAAGTGATGGGTCACATCTCTCTCTCTCTCACCCCCTCCATTCTACAGACTACCAAGAGTATAACAATCTTCTGCGTACCATCATCAGTGATTTCTGTCCTGTTGCCTAGCAATCCCAGGGCATTTCAGCCCTTCCCAACCAGAGGGTGGGTAGAGAGGGCATCCACGTGACTGGCTGGGTGTCTCTGGCTCCACCTGGCCCCACTTCCTCATGACCAGTTGCCTAACAACCAAAGAGGTCATCGTGCTCTGTGTCATCACCCTCCTCCTCATAGGAGATGAGCAGAGTCTCTTGAGGGCCTTTCCTCTGCACTTGGGAACCCCTTAGGTACACTCTAAAACGTGGGGCTCCACCCAGGGGAGGAGCTTCATTCCTGAGAGCTAAGTAAAGGGGAGGAGACACACCTCAGCCTGCAGTGCATCTTCGAAAAGCATAAAAGAAGAGTGAGGCAGGAACCTCATCATGCCAGCACAGTTCAGCTTCTCATGGTATGGTGCCACAGAGGTTTAGAGATCTCCTGGCCAGGAGGGCTGGCTTTAGGTCCTGGCCAGTTGCTCTGTGAAGGGAGAGAGATGGGTGGTCCATGTACCCAGGCAGCTCCTTAATCATCCTGTGGTTAATCTTGAATATGGGTGTCTAATTTTAACCATTTTATTTGGGAAAGATTTAGACCAGAGGCCCTTGTCAGGGATCCTTGGGACCCCTTAGAGGTTCGTGGACAGAATTCAGGAGGTTGGTAAACTTGGGGAAAAGTTGCATCTTTGTTTTTACTCGCCTCTGCTGAAATATATGAAATGTTGTAAATTCATGGCTTTATGAAATATTAATAAAACTGGTGACTTTGTCATCTATGGAAATCAGATATTTTTAATATTACTTTACAGTTGTTGAAGATATCACAAACTATCAGTTATACTCATTGCTACCTAGAAATTATGAGTTATCAGACCTGCCACTAGATTCTTAATATATTATTCATAAAGAAGCATGTATCAATACTCCATTTTTATTTTTTAATACTTTGATGACTAAATTTCAATGTAACTGGTTTCCTTTGCAATCCTATCATTGTTTAATGCAAAATATTTTTCTGAGGCTTCATCAGGCCACCAAAGAGAGCTTATGGTATAAAAAAAGGTGAAGGGATGGAGTGCCTTTTGGCATAGAGGGTTAAGGATCCGGTGTTGTCACTTTGGCTCGGGTTGCTGTTGTGGTGCAGGTTCAATTCCTGGTCAGGGAACTTCCATACACCATGGGTGTGGCCAAAAAAAAAAAAAAAGGTTAAGAGCCTCAGGTTTAGGCTCTGTAAGGTTTTCTCAAACTGAGACCCAAGGACATATTCTGGGGAGTCTTCTAATTTTGAATGTTCAGTTTTGCTGCTAAACAAATTTTGTTTGTTTTTTTGCTTCTTAGGGCCATACCTGAAGCATATGGAGGTTTCCAGGCTAGGGGTCCAATCAGAGCTACAGCTGCTGGCCTACGCCATAGCCACAGCAACACCAGATCCGAGTTAAGGCTTCCACCTACACCACAGCTCACGGCAACACCGGATCCTTAACCCACTGAGCGAGGCCAGGGATCGAATCTGAAACCTCATGGTTCCTAGTCAGATTCATTTCCATTGTGCCATGATGGTAGCTCCTAAACAAATGTTTATAATTTTGATGTATAATGTTCCCAATAGTTTGTACGACTACCTTATAATCCAGTACTGCTGTGTCATCTCAGTTTCCAAGTTTGCATTTACAACAGAGGTGGTGCAAGCAGCTCCACCAGAATTGTTCCATTCTGATTAGAAAAGAACAGAGACAAATTGAATATGTCAATGGTGACAGTACAAAACAACAAGAAGAAAAAAATCGTGTGGAAGTTGGTAGAAGGAAGTGCGCTAAACTCAAAGAACCTGCTTCCTTGTAGTCGGCACCCTCGTCAGGTGGCAGAATTCAGTGCAGCAACACAGTATCAATTATCACAGAAAATTAATGATTTTAGTTTGAATTGTTTTGAGTCATAAGTTTGTTTGAACTTGTAGTTCTGTCTGGGCTTTTACAGTAGTGTAATAAGTATTAGGATAAGTATCCTTAGCTTCATGTTTTATACTTCCTTCAAGAAGCTGGGCATGTTTTTCTTCTCCTTTAAGGGGACTCGTTCTTCAAGGGTGAGAAATATTGGGCTCTGGCCCTTACTCATAACTCTTCCGGTTTCCTTTTCTGGCTTACCCCTTTTTCTTTTCAAGAATAACTGAGGGAGGGTCTCAAGCATTAGAATGACTTAATTTCAAAAGCTCCCCAGATACTGGATTAAACAGCAAATCACCTAGTAATTTCTGGAAATTTCAAGAGTGTGATTCCTTGGTTTGTACAAAGTCACTTCCCACATTGTGAGGACTGAAGCAAATCAATGGTTTTATTCCGGCGAGTGCTTTGGATTGTTTGGCTTGCTCAAGAAACGGCTTCCTGGTAATGTTAGCACTAATCATGGGGGTGGGGGAGGGGAGTCCTACTGTCACGAAGTCAAGGGGACAGGGCAGGCTGAAAAGTGACATACATAAAATATCCCTCCTTTCCTAATCTACCTTGGAAGGTACTTAAGTCATGTGTCTCTCGTCCTATAGTTTAAAAATTATATTTTAGAGTCACTTCTAATGTCATGTAGTCTTTCACTTTGGGGACTATTTTGTATATGAGTGCCAATTCAGATGTAAGCTTAAGTCATCCCATATCACCCATGAATGTTGGCAGTGGAAGGAATATCTTTCCTATAGTTTCAGTTCTGGACTGAAAAACCGGGGAAGAAACTCCATTTTCTTTTTGGCACAAATCAGAAAAACAGCTACTGTGCAGTTTCCTTGTTAACTGGACTAATACTGTTGATTCCGATTTAAGAAATTATCTGGGAGTCCCCATGTGTCTCAGAGGTAACAAACTGAACTGGTATCCATGAGGATTCGGGTTCAATCCCTGCCCTTGTTCAGTGAGTTAAGGATCCTGCGTTGCTGTGGCTCTGGCGTAGACCAGCCGCTGTAGCTCCAGTTTGACCCCAGGACTGGGAACTTCCGTATGCCCGGGTTCGGCCCTAACAAGCAAAAAAAAAAAAAAAAAAAAAAAAAAAAAATTAACCTGAATATTAGTTTGAGTAGAATTGTGATCTATATGCAATATTAACTAGATCGGAGAGCTTTTACATTTTCACATGCATACATAGGCTCTCCCTACCTTCCTCAACATCCCATAGTTATTGAACTTTGTAAACTGGCATTGAAATATCACGACAATGTTTTGTTTGCCAATTTTATAAACTATGAGGTGCAATAATGTTATTTTTCAGAGACAAACCAGAGGTTAATTTCTCAAGGTTCTTGCTGTTTGTTTAGCAGCATTTGATGGAGGATCTTTTATATACATTTGTAATAGATGAAAAATAAACCAGATTTCAAATTCCTTTCTTTCTTCCTTTTTTTTTTTTTTTGTCTTTTGTCTTTTTAGGGCCGCACCCATGGCTTATGAAAGTTCCCAGGCTAGGGGTCTAATGAGAGCTACAGCTGCTGGCTGACACCACAGCTCACAGCAATGCCCAGATCCTTAACCCACTGAGTGAGGTCAGGGATCGAATCCGCAACCTCATGGTTTCTAGTCGGATTCATTTCTGCTGCACCACATGGGAACTCCTTTTCTTTCTTTTTTAAAGCAAACCAGGTACCAAGGTTTTTTTGGACCAAATTTTGTAGGATAAGTTAAACTTAAATTGCATTCTATTAATCAACATGAATGTATTTCTGTAAGTATAGTTATGTTGAAATTGTTTTAAAAAGCAAAAAAATCATATCTATATGTGTGTATGTGCATATTTTAAAAGACAAATGTATGTGTATATATATATGTATATATATATTTTTTTCTGTAATAGGGCCTAAAAATTTGAAAACCTACAAAGTGTCAAAGAGTTCAATTTAAAGTCTATCACAAAGGAGTTAAAAAAACAGTGATTAGGGTTCCTGTTGTGGCACAGCAGGTTATGAATCCGGCTGGTATCCATGAGGATGTGGGTTCCACACCTGGCCTCGATCAGTGGGTTAAGGATCTGGCATTGCCATGAGCTGCCTGCAGTGTAGGTTGCGTACACGGCTTGAATCTGGGGTTGCTGTGGCTGTGGCATAGGCCAGCAGCTGCAGCTCTGATTTGACCCCTAGCCTGGGAGTTTCCATATGCCACAGGTGCAGCCATGGGGGAAAAAAAAAAAAAAATGGTGATTAACTTTGACCCTCTTGAGGATTAAATATCTGGTGTTTTTAAAAGGTGTGTAGCCCTTGTTGGACTCTGAGTCTCATTTATTCTGGCAATGTCATTCCCAGAAATAAAGAATCTCAGCGGTTCTCATTGTCCTTCCACTGCTGTGGGGGCTTCTCCAGTTGTCCCGGTGACCTTACCCTGTTTCCAAGTTGCACACTAGCCTGCAGAGTAATGGCCAGCCTTGGATGGCGCTTGGACCCCTCCTTAAGGCAGCTTCTGCTGGGCAACACCCCCTACCTCCCCCGCCGCAATGAACTCCTGACTCCTTGAGGTCAGGATAGTTTCTCTTCCATCATTTTGGTTCCTGAAGTGCCCAGAAAACTCAGTCCCACCCCTCTTCCAGAAGGAACTTAGAAAACAGGAGTTCCCGTCGTGGCGTAGTGGTTAACGAATCCGACTAGGAACCATGAGGTTGCGGGTTCGGTCCCTGCCCTTGCTCAGTGGGTTAACGATCCGGCGTTGCAGACGTGGCTCGGATCCCGCGTTGCTGTGGCTCTGGCGTAGGCCAGTGGCTACAGCTCCGATTCGACCCCTAGCCTGGGAACCTCCATATGCCGCGAGAGCGGCCCAAAGAAATAGCAAAAAGACAAAAAAAAAAAAAGAAAGAAAAGAAAAGAAAATAAGTCTCCCAGGGCCTGGGTGGAGGATACTGCTTGAGGACTGTCACTGAGAGCAGCATCCAAGGAGGTTCCGACACAAGGGGTTCTTTTGGTTTGTGTGTGGTAAAAAATACATAAATTTACCGTCTTAATTTTTAGGTGTACAGTACAGTGTTGTCAGCTATATGCACATTATTGTACAGTAGATCTCTCTGACTTTTTCATCCTGCAGTACTGAAACTGTGCTCATTAAACAACTTGCTGTTTCCCTTCTTCCCAACCCCTAGTAACTGCCATTCTACTTTCATTTCTATGAATTTGAATATTTAAGATACCTCATATAACTGGAGTCATGTATCATCTGTGTTTTTGTGGTTGGCTTACTTACATAATGTAATGTCCTCAAGGTTCAAGCTGTTGTTAGCATATGCCAGGACTTCCTTGTTTTTAAGGTGGAGTAATGCTCCACTGTATGTATATACCACATTTTGTTTATCCATTCATCTATTGATGGACATTTAGGTTGCTTCCACATTTCGGTTATTGTGAATAATACTGCACTAGACATGGGTGTGCAAATGTCTCTTCAAGATCCTGTTTTAAATTATTTCGAATATATACCTAGAAGTGGGATTGCTGAATCATGTGGTGGTTCTACTGTTATTCTTTTGAGGAACCGCCATACTGTTTCCTAGGGCAGCTGCACCATTTTACAATCCCATCAACAGTGTGCAAGGGTTGCAATAGCTTCTTATCCTTGCCAACACTTGTTATTTTCTGTTTGTGTGATTTTTCTTTTTGATATTGGCCATACTAAAGGGTGTGAGGTGATATCTCATTGTGGTTTTGATTCAGTTTCTTTTTTTTGCAGGGGGGGCATATGGAGGTCCCCAGGCTAGGGGTCCAATCGGAGCTACAGCTGCCGGCCTACAGCACAGCCATAGCAACGCAGGATCAAAGCTGCATCTTCGACCCACACCACAGCTCATGGCAATGCCAGATCCTTAACCCACAGGCGAGGCCAGGGATGGAATATGCATCCTCATGGATCCTAGTCGAGTTCATTTAACTGCTGAGCCAAGAGGAACTCCCTTGATTCGCTTTCTCTGATGATTAGTGATGTTGAGCATCTTTTCATGTGCTTGATGACCATTTACATATCTTCTTTGGAGAAATGCGTGTTCAAGTCCTTTCCCCATTTTATAATTGGGTCATTTGGTTGTTATTGCTGTTCTTGAGTTGTATGAGTTCTTTACATATTCTGGATATTAATGCCTTATTAGATATGTTTTGTAAGTATTCTGTAGGTTGCCTTTGTACTCTACTGATTATTTCCTTTGCTGCACAGAAATTTTCAAGTTTGCTGTAGTCCCTGTCATCTATTTTTGCTTTTGCTTTTGTTGCCCGTGCTTTTGGTACCACATCCAAGAAATCATTGCCATCCCAATATCATGAAGTTTCCTCTATGTTTTCTTCTAGTAGCTTTATAGTTTGGGGTCTTACATTTAGATATTTAACATGGAATGCTTCATGAATTTGCATGTCATCCTTGTGCAGGGGCCATGCTAATCTTCTCTGTATTGTTCCAATTTTAGTATATGTGCTGTGGAAGCAAGTACAGATCTTTAATCCATTTTGAGATAATTTTTGTAAATGGGGTCAGAAAAGGGTCCAATTTCAAATGCAGGTTTGGGGGGGCAGCTTCACAGTGGGTTGACATTTTGTTCAGCCACTTGTATTTTTTTTTTTTGGCTCTTTTTTTAAGTATTATTGAGGTGTAGTTAATTTACAAGGTTGTGGTAATTTCCGCTGTACAGCAAAGTGATTGAGTCATATATATACACATACCTGTTTTCTTTAAATAAGACAACAGAACTTTGGTACAATAATTGTTAATGTAATCAATGCTAATGAGACTGCTATAAGACTGAATGTTTGTGCCCCCATCAAAATTCATGTGTTGAAGCCCTAATCCCAAATGTAATAAATCATTTCATTTTTAAAACAACTTTGAGCCCATTCCTTTATGCAGAAATTGAGGGATTTAGAGTTAGGTATTCTGGTATAAGTTGGGAACTTGGCAATATATACCAATAACAAAGAGTAGAAGGAAAACAACTACGCATATGTTATTAATGTGTACTAATGTTCTTTAGTTAGACCCAAGTAAACTATAAATATTAGACTTTTCTTTTCTGAGGCACTATTATACATTTTTTCCCAAATATTTCAAGCAGAAGCACATGCATCTCCTTTGTTAATGTGTTGATTATTAATAATAATGATGAATAATATGAATAAATAAATGGATAAATTTTTTTAAATTCCTGTGTTGAAGCCCTAATCCCAAATGTAATAGGATTAGGAAGTGGGGCCTTTGGGAGGTAATTAGGTTTAGATGAGGTCATGAGGGTGGAGCTCCTGTGATGGGATTAGTGTCCTTAAAAGAAGAGGAGTAGACCAGAGCACGTGGGCTTGCTCTCTCTCCCTACCAAGTAAACACACCATGAGAAGGTGGCCTTCTGCAAACCAGGAAAAAGGTCCTCAGCAGACACCAAATCTCCCAGCATTTGGATTCCCAGCCTCCAGAACTGTGAGAAATGAAAGTTTGTTGCCTAAGCCTCCAGTCTATGGTTTTCTGTTATAGTAGCCTGAATTAAGACAGAGTCTTTTTTTTTTTTTTTTTTTGCCATGCTGACAGCATGTGGAAATTTGCGGCACAGCAGCAACCCAAGCCACAGCAGTGACAATGTTGGATCCTTTTACTGCTAGGCCACCAGGGAACTCCTAAAACAGAGACTCTCACTGATTAAAACACAGGTCAAAGACCAGGATCTTATGCTTTATTTTTTATAATTCAAGGCACCCCTTTCAGCCTAGAAACCATCACCTGAATTGTATACTTGAAGGTATAACGTTGCCTTGGATCAGAAAAGCAAATTTGCCCATCTTAGGTTGGCTCCCTCCCCTGCCCAGCTCCTTGACTAGAGTGGCTATGACTTTGTCCCTATTCCTCCATCCCTCCTGAACCTCTACGTTTCTCAGGAGTCTAGAGGTATTTGACCATCCAGACTCTCATCAGCATCACTGGTCAGGAAAGCTTCCATTCATGCCATGGTCATCAGAGAGCATCTCTGCTGGCATTTCCCCAAGGAACACAAGTTACATTCAGGAGGCAACAGGCCTCATGAAAAGTTTTGGTGGTCACGTATGCTGAAGAAATCCAAAGTTACACAGAATTTAAAAGATTATTGCAGAACTTTTCCCCCTGATAGCTTAATGCGTCTTGTAGATCTGAGTGGAAGGTGGAGTTAGTGGAATATGCACTTTTCTTCCAAACTTATTTGACTATACAATCCCTTTTTTCACTGGTGTGGGATTCTTCTGAATCCACTTTGGGAAAGATAAGTTTCTAGGAGGCTCAAACCAGCTCCTAAATCAGCTTTGCCATTTTGACACTCTCCTGTAGATAAACACATGTACTAAATGTTTCCATCTATTTCTAATTTCCAGAAATAGTAGAAATTAGTAGATATAATTCAGGTAGAAAGATGAGTGCCTGTACATATATTTTATGTGTGCTCTTTTGTATGTATATTTTGTCAAAAGTTATTTTCTCAGAGTTCCTGTCATGGCTCAGCAGTTTACGAACCCAACTAGTATCCATGAGGACTTGGATTTGATCCCTGGCCTTGCTCGGTGTGTTAAGGATCTGGCGTTGTTGTGAGCTGTGGTGTAGGTCACAGACATGGCTTGGATCCTGCGTTGCTATGGCTCTGGTGTAAGCTGGCAGCAACAGCTCCGCCTTGACCCCTAGCCTGGGAACCTCCACATGCCTTGAGTGCAGCCCTAAAAAGACAAAAGACAAAAAAATATATATTTTTCTTTTGGAGTTCCCTGATGGTTCAGCAGGTTAAGGACCCAGCATTGTCACTACTATGGCTTGGGTTCAATCCTTGGCCTGGGAACTCCCACATGCCATGGTCATGACCAAAAAATTATTTTTCTCTTGCTTTAAGTATTATAGCTTTTATAATCCACATACCATTATCCGTGGACTCTAGAAATGAAGAAATGAGTTTCTTGATGTTTCAAATTTTAGTAAGCAAATCTAAAAATTGGTCATAAGCGGTTTATTCTTTTCTCACTTATCTATTATTTAAGTAATTAATTAATTTTTGGTCTTTTTAGGGCCGCACCCTCGACATACGTAAGTTCCTAGGCTATAGGTTGAATTGGAGCTGCAGTTGCCGGTCTGCACCACAGCCACAGCAACGTGGGATCCGAGCCATGTCTGTGACCTACATCACAGCTCATGGCAACACCAGGTCCTTGACACAATGAACAAGGCCAGGGATCGAACCTGAATCCTCATGGATACTAGTCAGGTTCCTTACCACTGAGCCACACTGGGAACTTCTTATCTATTATTTTAAATCTGTTTTTTTTTCAAAGTATACATACGGAGATTTTGAGGCTTGGATCGCCTGTAGATATCACTGAGTTGAACTTCACCTTCTATCCTTGTAAGCCTTTTGTCTAGGAATTGCCCTTCCTTTTCCCTCCCATTCTCCATCCCCAATAGCCAGGTTTGTAACACCTGAAAATCCTCACCGCCCAGAAGTGTTTGGACACCTTTTACTAACCACGTGGACAATGAAGCAGAGAAAGTAGATCTGGTGAAAGAAAAGCAAGGATCCTTTTGTGGAACAATGGGTTAAGGATCCAGTTTTGTCCCTGCAGCACTTGGGTCACTGCTGTGGTGCTGGTTCCATCCATGGGCTGAAATTCCACATGCTGTGAGCGTGGCCAAAAAAATTAAAAATGGGTAGAAGATCTGAATAGACATTAAAAAAAAGAAAGAAAGAAAGAAAGAAAAGCAAGAAGCTTCCCTTAGAGAAGGGCTGCCCTGATCCCTGACAACTTGTTCTTATCCCTGGTTCCACTCCTTTCCTGAGGACTGGCTAGGTTTCTGTCTTTGGGTTCTGTATATCCTAAATTTCCCTTCCCTGCCTAAGCTTGCTTGAGAACTTGTTCTCACTTGCCAATTTGGAAAGGGTCTAGCTAGTTCTTCCTAAAGTATATATGACTAATAAAACTCCCTGAGATTGAGAAACAAGACAAAACCAAACATCCCTAGTAGGAATTCATGAAATAGTTTATCAAGTGATTGAGCTATCAATTGAAATGTCCATCCCAGCTCTGTCAACTGAGGAGGCCTAGAAACAATGACTAACCTAGTAGCAATGACTATCTATAGTACCCAGATTTTAGTCTTGAAATACCATTTTCGACTAAAAGAAACCAGAGTTTCTTGGGAAAATGGTTGATTCCAGGTCTGGGGTAGGAGATGTCCAAGATGAGCCTGGACATCTTGTTTTGTTGGATAGCAAGGAAGTGATGAGGGATGATATCCCTCAGGTCAAAAGACTCAGGAGCCAACTTAAAGAGGCTCCCAGAATCCCCATCGTAGCTCAGCAGGTTAAGAACCCAACTAGTATCCATGAGGATGTGGGTTCGATCCCTGGCCTTGCTCAGTGGGTTAAGGACCTGGTGTTGCTGTGGCTGTGGTGTAGGTCGGTTTGCCCCCTAGCCTGGGAACTTATATATGCTGCAGGTGCAGTGAATGTGGAGAGAGCGCCATGAAGGGCATACTTGGAGAGTACAAAGTGGTGGGGTGCTGGCTATCCAGCCCCGAGAGCCACCTGTCGCCCCTCTATCGCAGGCAAATCTTTGTGCCTAATCATGTTGTTGCCAAGTTACTTGGTGTCTCAGCTGAAGATGAAGACATCAGCAGTGGAGACTATCTACTGTGGACAGGTGTTCCAGAAGTATCCCCTGAGGGTGAAGAACTTCAGCATCTGGCTGTGCTATGATTCCCTTGTTAGCACCCACTAGGAGTACGAGATACCAGGACCTGACCACAGCTGGCACCATCACCCAGTGCTACAGAGACATGGTGAAGCACCATGCCCAGGGCCCACTCCAGCCAAATCAAGAAGGTGGAGGAGATTGCAGCCAACAAGTGCCTCCAACCAGCAGTCAAGCAGTTCCAGGACTCCAAGATCAAGTTCCTGCTTCCCTATCAGGTTTTTTGTCACCTGCACAAGCCATGCTTCACCACCAAGAGCCCAAACACCTTCTTTTAGATACAAGCCTTTGGAGTTCCTGGACCTGCCCAAACAAAAACTAAGTAGGAAAAACAAAAAAACCAACCAAACAAAAAAAGGCTCCCACAAGCCCAAGATGGGACAATTTTAACTTCAGAAAGGATAATAATTGAAACCATTAGCTGTCTTGAGATTTGAGTTTGTACTGCTCTTTTAAAAGTCATCTTCAGAAAATGATCATCATTATCTTCAAAACTGTTAAATAAAAAGAATCAAATATTTGTTTTTGCCTTTCTGTTGAATTTTGCCACTGGGTAACCAAGTAGTAGATGAAGGAGAGTGTTTTTTAAAATAAAGTACCCAATTAATAAATAAAAAATAAGTAATAGAATATTACCATTTTGCAATCCCCAGTGACTGAATGGATCGACTCAGCATCAACAGTTACTAACATCACAGAACCTGAGATAACCAGCTACCAAGTTGCAGGAAATACCGAGGACAGAGGAAGGTGTTGAACAGGGGCTTAGAGAGCTGGAAGGATATGGGAAGCAAAACCCTGGACCACCAACAAAAGTAGCTGACATTTATTAGGTGTTACTACATGCCAGGTGTCATCCCTGCTTTCCATGTATGATTTCACTTCATCTTCATAACAACCTCAGGAAGCAGGTACAATTATCAGGCCTAATATACAGATAAGGAAACGGAGGCACAGAGAGGTTTAGTAACTTGTCCAAGGTCACACAGCTAGCTCCAGAACATACTCCCTTAAACATTAGGTTATATTGCCTCTCATTAAAAAAAAGTGTTTTTTGGTGGGGTTTTTTTGTTTGTTTTGCTTTGTTTTGTTTTTTAGTTCCCTGGTGGCCTAGCAGTTAAGAATATGGCATTGTCACAGCTGTGGCTTTGGTTCAATCAATCCCTGGCCCAGGGGACTTCCACATGCCACAGGCGTGGCCAAAAAACATAGAAACAAAAGGAAAGTGTTTTTTTTTTAAGAAATAAAAGTTATAAGCTAATAATGGCAAGTCCCTGCCTACACAGACACATACAAACTCTTAAGATCCTAAATGTTATTTAAGAAGATTTAAATTTAAGCCTAAAATTAAATTTAAAGATTTAAATTTAGTCTAAATTTAAATTTAAGGATTTAAGTGCAGGAGTTCCCTAGCAGCTCAGCGAGATAAGGATCTGGTGTTGTCACTGCTATGGCTCAGGTTCGATCCCTGGCCCCAGAACTTTCTCATGCCATGGGTCCAGTCAAATAAAAGAAGGTGCAAATGCTAAAACTGTAATACTAAACTAGGGATAGAAGAGTTGGGTGGGGTCCTTCCCCTAAATCTGGTTTAACCCCCACCAAATATCACATTGATTCTCTCCGACAGTGAAGGCTGTGGACAGTATTGATTCTTCTGAGCACATCTGAGATTTGTGTCTTGCAACAAATTTTAAGGTCCTGTGTCGAGCCTGATGAAAAAACTTTGGAGGCATCCTTATGAAAGAAGCACCTGAGGTTTGCAAGAAGGCAGCAAAACCAGTATCTTTTTGACATGCCCACTCTCCAACCACCCCATCACCCTGTTCCCAAGAATACAAAGAACCACTCCCATCTCACCCAGTTTCTCTCTCTGCCTCCCTCCCAGTCAGACCCAGCCCTTAACTGAAGCCAAAATGTGGATCCTGTCTGCTTTGTGTGGACACATCGGCCCTCAGGGCAGCCCTTGCCCTCCTGCCTGGGTCTTTCTCCCACACTCCTTCCTTTCCCTACCAGTTTTCTGGAAGCATCATTTTAAATCTCTGAATTGTCTCTTGCACAGCCATAAGAATTTACATTTTATCTCTAACTCCCCTTAGAAGGATTCCTGACTTGCACAAAGATGGAGTTTTGTGATTGTCATTTGTCACTGTTCCTACCCTTCCCCCAGAGGGTCCCTTCCAGGCATGCTACAGTCACCCCAGGCAGGAGGTCGCCTTCTCTCCCTGGTAATAAAGGGACCCTGTGGTCCTCTGGTGCTGCCCACATTGGTGTCCTGCCTCAGCCCACCTGCCTTGTTCTCTTCCTCCAAAAATGTGGAGATGTGGGTATTTATTAAAGTGAATTGTGGCGCGAAAGAGATATTTTGGCAGCTTTCTTAAACTCAACGAGGAGCTCAGGCATGAGGAGAAACAAGCACCAGATGTCTGAACACAGATAACTGTCACTGTCAGATAACTGTTTCTGAAAGCCCTTCCCTTTAATTTATGCGCACTCTATGAATAAATACGTTTCAAGTATGCCCGAAGCTGTTTTTTCAGTGAGTGCCAGCACTCTCAGTGTCTGGCATGGTGTCTCTGCTGTCCACGTGATGCTCCATCAATGAACACCAATTTGAAAGTTTTAAACGCTCTCTATTCTCCTGACATGTATTTCAACTTTTCAGGATCTGCTTCCTTCCAGGTAAAAAGGATAAACTAGAAGGAGAGGTACCTGCCTCTAAAACGGAGTCTTTGGGTGTCAGAAATTAGAGTTAGGAGATTGGAGGCATCTGAATATAGATCAAAATAATATGTCCTGTTCTGAACCAAGGGAGAATTGCCAGTGTCTTCAAATGGGTCAAAATGTCTAAAGCACTGGAATTCAACATGACTGAAATGATCCCCTGCCTTTGACTTTGGGCATCAAATCTGTGAGTGTTAGTAAATGTTTCTGTCTCTAAATCCTTTGTCCCACGCCCATGCACATAATTCTCATTTGTCCAAGTTGAATGAATGCCACGTGCCCATGTTTCCATCGTAGCCCCTCCCTCTTGGCTTTAAGATGGCCTCAATGCTGTTTGAAGTAGCACAGGCAATGGTGGTGAGACCTGGGTGCTGATGTATGTTGTGAGTCAGGAATTCTGAGGCACACGTCCATCACAGTGATGAGTCTCTTCTCCTGTCACTTCTTGTTCCTATTAGATCATCAGGCTAAAAATCCCCCCATATCAGTAATTGTTTACAAAGCCATCTGCAGGTACACCTCATGCTATTTAGGTTTACTGGTGCATACCCCAAATGAAGAACATTTGTCTTGTTGCTGCCATGATGTATGTAGCAATCCCGCAAGAATCAGTGCTCCACAGATTCATTAAGGTCGAGGGAGGGCCAGTTCTGTTTGTATGTGGATTTCCCTTTGACAAATGATGGCTCTCTTGCTTCTGAAATAAGGTACTTGCTTTGGTGAATCTTAATGCACAGGTTTCAACTTCACAATTGCATGCCCTAACAGAATAATCAAGTTTCTAGAAAGAGTTCTTTACACCTATTGTCTCTACTTCTGAACTTCCTATTTATTCTTGAATTCCAGCCCCCATCACTCCATCTTTCCCCAAGATCACCAGTGACCTCTGACTCACTAGATCCAGTGGGTGTCTTCAGGCTCCACTCTTGGACTTCCAGGAACATTCAACCCTGTGGACCATACTCTCTTGAAACACCCTCCTCTCTTAGATTTCTGGACACCCCCACCAACAGGTGTCCCTCCTTGCTCTCTGACCCCGACGCCCTGGCTGCTGTGTGGGGTCATCTTCGTTTAGTCATTGCATGTCGAGGCTCTTCAAGGTCATACTGGGCCCCTTTCTCTCCTGCTTTCTCCCCCACCTGTGCATTCAAGCCCAGTGTTTCAAGTACTATGTATGTCAATGATCTTGCACACAGGTCTCCCCCTCTACGTTTCAAATGTACTTCCAGGAGTTCTCGCCATGGCGCAGCAGAAACAAATCTGACTAGGGACCATGAGGTTGTCAGTTCAATCCCTGGCCTCGCTCAGTGGGTTGAGGATCCAGGGTTGCCGTGAGCTGTGGTGTAGTTGCAGATGTGGCTTGGATCCTGGGTTGCAGTGGCTGTGGTGTAGGCCAGCAGCTGCAGCTCCAATTAGACCCCTAGCCTGGGAACATCCATATGCCAAGGGTGCAGCCCTAAAAAGCCAAAAAAAAAAAAATGTACTTCCAAATCAACATGTCCAAAAGGCATGCTTTTTCCCCAAGAAAAAGAAGGAGGTGGAAGAAGAGAGAAGGGAAGGGAAAGGAAGAGAAGCGGGACACATCTCCCAGGTCTGGACATTTTTTTAGTTTTATCATCATGTTCTTATAACCTGACCACCTGGAGGTCAGTCATAGGCATCAAAAAATGCAGTGATGAAGTTCCATGGGATTGGCCACATCTCAGCAACTCTGGGACACAGGTTCAATCCCCTGTCCCGCACAGTAGGTTAAGGATCCTGTGATGTCACAGCTGCAGCATAGGTCACAACTAGGGCTTGGATCTGATCCCTGGCCCAGGACCTCCATATGCCATGGGGCAGCCAAAAAAGAAAAGAAATAAATCTAATGATCTCTAATGACAAGCCCCTAATATGTTGAAGTCACTGGGGGAGACCCCAGCACCCCTGACCCACCCTCTCCACTCGTTCAAGCTCAGTTGCAACTGCCCTCATTGTTCTTGCCTCTCCCACCTCTACCACTTTCTGTAGCTGCCATTTCCCTATTGCTCCAGCCACTCGTTGACAAGACCAGGGCCCCCACCCTGGCCCTCTTGACATTCAACTGCTGCCGCCATCAATGCAGAGGTGGGGGGGGGGCATGTTGCTGCCTCCACTGTCACCAAGCTCAGCTTTCTCAAGTCCAAGTGAACCCTGAAGCGTCTGGCCTGTGGGTGGGAAGCCCGCTGGTGCCCCAGGATGGTATCCAAGTAGCCTGACCCTCTCCTACTTCCCACCCAGCCTGCTTCTCTCAGAAGTTTGGGCAGCATTGTCCTGTCTCTCTTAGTTAGGAGAGTTGATTTCAGAGCCTCCAGAACTCAAGCTTGAATCTCCAAATCCCTCTGCTGTTCTCCCAAGACGCACAGTGGGCCGTTGTATACAAGAGGTTACTGATCGTCAGCTCTATTATCCTAGACCCTGCAGTAACCCCAGCATAATCCTTGCTACACTTTCCCCTCTGCCAAGACATCTCCCCTCTCCCCTCGAATGCCCTTTATGGGTTTAAGCCTCCTCAGCTCAATCCTTCCTTTCTCAGGACAGCCTCCTCTGACCCACAGACCAAATCAGATCTCTCTGTGCTTTGCTCCCTCTCTTCTGTAGCTCTTACTACAGTTTGTAATTCTATATTTGATTTCTATCTACATCCCCCTCTAGAAGATAAAGTCATTGAAGGCAGAAATTCCATCTTTTTTGCCCACCTTTGCATCACTGACACCCTATACAACACCTGGTCCATGGTAGGGGCTCAGGAAATAACTGTGGAATGAGTGAATGAACGATGATTCACTTCATTATATGTCAATCTTTTGAGAGCCTGTCTTCAGTAGAGCCATTTATCTTGGATGACAGAGAAAACCCTTTGAGGGGCAGTCACTAACCAGCGTGCGTTGCATGTTTGAGCACCGTAATATTTCTACTTGTGGGTTTGATACTCCAATTGCATATTTTATTAATTTCTATGAGGGTGGTGAAAAACACTGTTACTGGCTTGTGGGCGGTTAAACCTGGCTCTGGGGGAAGGGGTTATGTTACGAAATGGAAGGTGATTGGGGATACCAGTGCCAGGCACAGAGGAGGCTACAAGAACGCCCCAGCTCCTACCTGGGGACATCCTACCTCCTCCCTTCAGCTGTGCAGATTGCCAAAGACGTGAAGAAAGACTAGACAGTCCCAGAACCAAGTGGCAGGTGTTCCTATGATCCCCGTGGTCAAGTGGGGGTTCTTCAGATGGGTCTCAGAATGAGATTGCCTGGTTGGTTCCCGATGCTTCCGGGTTTACTCTGTGACTTGTCAAGTCACCACACCCTCCACTGTCAGAAGATGACAATGATATGTTTGACCAAAAAATGACAACAAAGCACTGGTGAGGTATTGAAATGAGGCTGGTTTTGGAGTCAGAAACAACATCTAGTTCACTGGTTCGTTTCTAGTATAAGTCACACATCAAGAATGAACCTTCTGGAGCTCCTGTCGTGATGCAGCAGAAACGAATCCAACTAGGAACCATGAGGTTGCAGGTTCAATCCCTGGCCTCGCTAGGTGGGTTAAGGATCTGGCGTTGCTGTGGCTGTGGTGTAGGCCGGCAGCTATAGGTCCGATTCGACCCCACTCCATATGCCTTGGGTGTGGCACTAAAAGGAAAAACAAACAAACAAACAAAGAATGAACCTTTGACAAGTTCCCTGGTGGCTCAGTGGCTTAGGGAGATCTGGCATTGTCACTGCTGTGGCTCTGGTCACTGCTGTGGCACGGGTTTAGTCCCTGGCCCAGAGACCTCAGCAAATGGAAGGTGAGGAATCTGGGAAGCGCTGTATGAAGGTGGGAAGGTGATAACCATTAACTTCTAGGGAGTACTTGCCATGGGTGGGCGCTGTGCTGAGCACTGCAGGCATTATCTCACTTAATCGACAATAGCCTATGAGGGTTCTTATTATCACTATGTTTCAGTTAATGAAACCAAGAGTCAGAGTAAAAAATATGCCAGAGGTAACACAGCTGAACAAATGTCAGAGCCAGGATTTGAAGCCTGTTCTGTTTGACTCCACATGAGCCCACTTAACCCTAAGATACACTGCCCATCAAGAAAGTTGAGTTCTAGCCCTGAATCCTTCATTGTGGGTGTCTTGGTGTAATTACTTCATTTCTGGAAAGTTTTAATATTTGTAAAATGTGATTAATAATACCTGTAGTGGAGGGTTTCTGTGAAGATTAAACAAGACAATGAACTCTTTAGAACTGTTCCAATCCAGCAGCCATGAGCCACATGTGGCCAGTAAGACTTCAAATGTGACTGGTCTGAACTGAGTTGGAACACAAGTGTAACCTATACACTGGGTTTCGAATATTTTTATGAAGAAAAAGAATGCAAAGTTCCCCTTGGCACAGTGGGTTAAGAATCCAGTGTTACTGTAGCTGTGGCACAGGTCACAAGTGGGTACAGGTTTGATCCCTGGCCCAAGAACATCCTGCAGGTGTGGCAAACATATGCTGCAGGTGTGTCAAAAAGAAAAAAAATTGCGAAAGAGCTCACTAATAATTTTCACATGGGGAGTTCCCATTGTGGCTCAGCAGTAACAAACCTGACTAGTATCCATAAGGACACAGGTTCAATCCCTGGCTCCGCTCAGTGGGTTAAAGATCCAGCATTGCCATGAGCTGTAGTGTAGGTCACAGATGTGGCTTGGATCCCATGTGGCTGTGGTGCAGGCTGGCAGCTGCAGCTCTGATTCGACCCCTAACCCAAGAACTTCCATATGCTACAGGTGCAGCCCTAAAAAGCAAAAAAAAAAAAAAAATCACGTGGAATATATGTTAAAATGATAGTGTATAGGGTTAAATAATATCTATTACTATAATTAATTTCACCTCTTTCTTTTTACTTTTTTAAAAATCTGGCTACTAAAAAGATGAAAATTACATATATGACTCCCATTATATTTCTATTGGACAGTACTGCTTTAGAGCACTTAGCAAGATAATGATTATTGTTGTGGTAATTTCACCCAGAACTCTATTCCATCTCCCTGCTGAGGTCAGCACCTAGACAGAATCTGACACAGAATGAGTTCCCCTTTTTCTGTAAGTGTGAGTTCTAATGAATTTTAAAAACTGTAGATTTTGGAGTTCTCTTGTGGCACAGCAGGTTAAGGATCTGGGATCTGGTGTTGTCACTGCAGCAACTTTGGTCACTGCTGTGATGTAGGTTTGATCCCTGACCTGGGAACTTCCATATGCCACAGGCATGGCCAAAAAACAAAACAAAACAAAGCAAAAAAAACCGTAAACACAAATGTAGAGGGGTTTTTTCCTCTGTTGTATTTTTTTTTGTCTCTTGAGGGCCACACATGTGGCCTACGGAAGTTCCCAGGCTAGGGGTCAAATCATCACTGCTGGCCTACACCACAGCCATAGCAACACTAGATTCTTAATTCACTGAGTGGGGCTAGGGATTGAACCCACATCCTCATGGATATTAGTTGGGTTCATTACACCTGAGCCACGACAGGAGCTCCCACAACTGTAGGTTTTAATCTTTTGAATCTAGTCTTTCTGATGTGAGTATTATTGTTGTTTCAAATAAAAGATCTTCCAAGTGGAGGGAAGTTTCTATGTCTGAGCCAGATATACTTTCAGTATATAAATGACAGTTTTAAAACATTCTGACCCAGATTCTTTATTCAGGTAACTGGAGAGGAAGCCACATCTTGCAGAGCCCAGGAATCACTTTTTCCTTACACATAATAGGAATGACCCTTTTTTTTCCTCCATTCCTTATAAAATGTTGCCTATCCCAATTCATAATGAATCACTACAATTGTTTCAAACCACTGTCCATGAAAACATATCATTTTAATGCATGCCCAAATTTCATCTTGTTGCTTTTGACCAGTCTAGATAATTTTGGATCCCGATTCTCCCATTTACTATCATGCCATCCCTTTCAGCTTCGTGTCTGTCTGCAGATTTCTTTTTAGACCTTCTATTGTTCATTCAGGTCACTAAGTGAGAACATGGCTAAAGACAGGACAGTTAACTAAATTATAACCTCTGTAAGGACAGAAGGACCAAACTTGCAGAGCTGAAATAGAGGACTGATCTACATTCCATGTTGGAGTTATATTGCAGTAACATGCAACTTATAATGAAAGGATTTTTGTTGCAGTGATGATAACACAGAAACCCCAACATCTCCGAGGTTTAACACAACTGAAGTTTATGCCTTCCTCACACATAACAGTCCAGTGCTAATGTTCCTGCTCAGTGAGTATCTGTCTTCCCTTTGCTGATTGAGTCCCAGGGGATTCCTTCCTTCACGTGGCTCTGCCAGCTCCAAGGGCCTTGTCATCCCCTGCAGCCAATCATTGAAGAGAGAACAACATGTGGAAGTTCCTGAGCCAGGGATCAAACCCATGCCACAGCAGCAACCCGAGCTGCTGACAACACCAGATCCTTAGCCTCCTGCTCCATAAGAGAACTCTGGCACCCACATTTCTTGAACCTGCCCTGAAAGTAGTATCCAATGTCTTATATTCATATTCAATCAATGCAAATTTAGCACACAGCCCCTCCCATAAAGAGGAGCTGGAAATACAGATCCAGTATGGCAGCCCATTTCTAGAAATATACTACATATGAAAGAGGAGCATGAAGTCTGGTTGATAGCTCTCCATCTCTGCTACCTTCTAAATGGTAATTATTGGAGTTTCCATCATGGCACAGTGGAAACGAACCCAACTAGGAACCATAAGGTTGTGGGTTCAATCTCTGGCCTCAATCAATGCGTTAAGTTTCCGGTGTTGCCGAGAGCTGTGGTGTAGATTGCAGACGCAGCTTGGATCTGGCGTTGCTGTGGCTGTGGTGTAGGCTGGCAGCTGTAGCTCGGATTCAGCCCTTAGCCTGGGAACGTCCATATGCTGTGGGTTCAGCCCTAAAAAGCAATAAATAAATAAATAAATGGTAATTATTTCCATAAGGATGTGAAAAATGCATGCAAAAAAAAATCTAGATGTATTTTCAGACTTCACAACTCTTTACCCATTATCACTCCCCCCAAACTCATTAAATAACACGTAAAATGCATTGCATAAAATAATAGAAATAATAAGAGACTGTAATCATTTATGATTTATAAGGAAACTACACTATTGCACCAATGGCAATTGTCATAAAGTGTACCCCTAAGATGGAATGAGTTAGGCATAGGGAGTAGTAAGATGACCAACCTTTACCTCTATTCCTTCCACTGGGGGGGTGAGGGAGATGCAGAGAGAAGGCAAGATAAATCAGTTTGAGGGAGGCTGTAGTCTGGTCTCCTCCTTATCACCCTTTAAGTTAGTAAAGAAGAAATGAAGTGTCAGCTGTTTTCTTTTTTTAATTTTAGTAACAAAAATCACATGTTGCTCATATTTGTTCCCTCTTGGCCAAAATTTCTGGATGATGACTTGCCAGCTAAATACCTTAGAAATATGGCTTAATACCTAAATGATCACATAAACATGTAAAAAATAATGTGAAATGTGAAAGGGTAAACATGAAGAGTAACCCCTGAATTTCTTCATATTCCCCATGGAATATCAAGCAGGCACTGGATTAAATATGTATTGATTTTTTTTTTTGGTTTTTGTCTTTTGTTGTTGTTGTTGTTGTTGTTGTTGTTGTTGCTATTTCTTGGGCCGCTCCCACGGCATATGGAGGTTCCCAGGCTAGGGGTCGAATCGGAGCTGTAGCCACCGGCCTACGCCAGAGCCACAGCAACGCGGGATCCGAGCCGCGTCTGCAACCTACACCATAGCTCAGGGCAACGCCGGATCGTTAACCCACTGAGCAAGGGCAGGGACCGAACCCGCAACCTCATGGTTCCTAGTCGGATTCGTTAACCACTGCGCCACGACGGGAACTCTGTATTGATTTTTGATGGATTAAATGGATCAAGAGTTTTTTATGATTGTGCCTTGCCTGAGTATTCTGTTCCAAAATACTTATTTTATTTTATTTATTTATTTTGTCTTTTCTAGGACTGCACCCGTAGCATATGGAGGTTCTCAGGCTAGGGGTCTAATCGGAGCTGTAGCCACCGGCCTACGCCGGAGACACAGCAAGGAGGGATATGAGCTGGGTCTGCAACCTACATCACAGCTCACAGCAACACTGGATCCTTAACCCACTATGCAAGGCCAGGGATCGAACCCGCAATCTCATGGTTCCTAGTCGGATCCGTTAACCACTGAGCCACAATGGGAACTCCCCAAAATATTTATTTTAATACATTTATACATATTACAGGCATCAATCCCCTGCATGGATGCTTTTTCTTTGATTTGAAAATGTACCCTAAATTGAGGTCTTCTCACCTCTTTAGTTCTGAATCTCTCTCCAGCTCTTAATCTGATAATTGGTTAAGGAACTAAATTTCTGTTCTGTATACGACTAGTATATAGTACATAAAAATGTCTAAGAGTTCCTTGGTGGCACAGTGGGTTAATGATCTGGTGTCACTGCTGTGGCTTGGGTTTGATCCCTGGCCTGGGAACAACTGCATGCCATGGGCACATAGAAAAAAATGTCTAAAACTATGTGACTATGGATATTTTTCTATTTAAAAGATAGTCACTTTGATCATATCATGCTTATTTACCTAACGTACTAATGTGGGGCAGGGAAGGGGATCAGTTTTATCCTATAAACATCTTGTTCTAAGCAATCTTATAAAAATATATGTTCTGCTGATTTAATATGCTCCTCCCTTAAAGTGGGAAAATGTTTTTATCTATGGCTAAATTCCAGCAGCCACACACACACACACACACACACATACAAAAAGATATACTTAAAAACATTAAAAAGAAAGGAAGTACCTATGTTGCACAGCAGGTTAAAGATCCAGCCCTACCACATCTGTGGTACAGGTTGCAACTGCAGTGTAGGTTCAGTCCCTGGCCCAGGAACTTCCACATGCCATGTGTGCAACCAAAAAAAAAAAACAAACAAACAAACAAAAAAAACTAACATAAAGAAAATATTCCCACATGGCAAAAATACTATAAGCAAAGTCAAAAGACAATGTAAAATGTGGGGAAATATTTGCAACTTGCATAGCCAAAACCTAATTTCCCTATTATATAAAGAATTCTTAGAAATAAAACAAAAACACAGTGGGAATTCCTGTCATAGCTTAGCGGAAACAAATCTGACTAGCATCCATGAAGATGCAGGTTCCACCCCTAGCCATTCTTGGTGGGTTAAGGATCCGGTGTTGCCATGAGCTGTGGTATAGGTCACAGAGGAGGCTGGGATCTAGTGTTGCTGTGGCTGTGGTGTAGGCTGGCGGCTACAGCTCCAATTCGACCCCTAGCCTGGGAACCTCCATATGCCACGGGTGCAGCCCTGAAAAAAAAAAATACAAAAAAAAGGAGTTCCCGTCGTGGCGCAGTGGTTAACGAATCCGACTAGGAACCATGAGGTTGTGGGTTCGGTCCCTGCCCTTGCTCAGTGGGTTAAGGATCCGGCGTTGCTGTGAGCTGTGGTGTAGGTTCCAGACGCGGCTTGGATCCAGTGTTGCTGTGGCTCTGGCGTAGGCCGGTGGCTACAGCTCCAATTCGACCCCTAGCCTGGGAACCTCCATATGCCGAGGGAGCGGCCCAAGAAATAGTAACAACAACAACAAAGACAAAAACAAAAACAAAAACAAAACAAGAAAACCCCACAAAACAAAACCTACTAATAACCCAATAGAAAAATTAGCAGGAGTTCCCATCGTGGTGCAGCAGAAACGAATCCGACTAGGAACGATGAAGTTGCAGGTTCGAGCCCTGGCCTCACTAAGTGGGTTAAGGATCCGGCGTCGCCGTGAGCTGTGGTGTAGGTTGCAGAAGTGACTCAGGTCTGGCATTGCTGTGGCCCTGGTGTAGGCCGGCAACAACAGCTCTGATTAGACCCCTAGCCTGGGAACCTCCATATGCTGAGGGTGTGGCCCCAAAATGTCAAAAGACAAAAAAAAAAAAAAAAAAGAAAGAAGCAAAGAATATAAAAGGCCATACAGAGAAAAGAAATACAATAGGCCTTAAACCTATGAAAAGGGGTTCAACTTCATTCATAAAATAAGTGTAAATAAAAATTGAGCTGAAAACATATTTAGCTAGGACTTTGGCAGAAATCTAAACCTATGATAGCACTCTGTAAGTGAGGGTGTGGGGAACGTTCGGGGGATAAGGTGGGACAATCTCTGCAGAGAGCAATTTGACAACATCCCTCAAAACTGAAAATGCATTTACCTTTCCACCCAGCAATTCTACTTCTGGGAATTTGCCTTAAACATATAACTTTTGTGTATAGTGACTCATATATTAGGTTATTCATTGCATTATTGTTTGTAATTGTAAAAATGATGGGAGTTCCCTGGTTGCCTAGTGGTTAAGGATCAGGCATTGCTACTGTTGTTGGCTCCAGTGGCAGCTGTGGTGCGGGTTCGACCCCTAGCCCAGGAACTTCCACATGCCAAGGGCATGGCCAAAAAACAAAAAAACAAAACACCTAAATGTTCACAAATAAGAGGACTGGATAATTAATTTATGGCTTATTCACAGAGTGAAACACATCAAATTATGAAAAAAAAATGTTAAACGAGGAAGCTCTCTTTGAGCTGATATAGAAAGATCCTCAAGCTATATATTAAGGGGGAAAAGCAAGATGCAGACCAGGGTGTTGGAAGTTCCTGTGTGGCATAGTAGGTTAAAGATCCAGTATTGCCACAGCTGTGCCAGAGGTCACAACTCTGGCAAGGGTTTGATCCCTAGCCAGGGAACTGACATGCTGTGGGTGAGGAAAAAAAAAAAAAAAAAGATGCAGACCACTGTGAATTATGCTACATTTTATAAAAAAGAGAGATTATTCCTCCGTGCTTATTGGCACATAAAGAAACTCAGACTAATATTAATGAAGGAGAGCAGATGGGAACCATGGCTAAGAGATGCCCTAGAAGGGACACTTCCATGAAAATGTTTCTAATACCTCCTGATGTTCTATTTTTAGCCTTGTTAATATATTGTCTATTCAATAAATTAATTTTCTAAAAGTAACTAGGTCTCTGTGAACTTTTTTTTTTTTTTTGGCTTTTTGCTATTTCTTGGGCTGCTCCCACGGCATATGGAGGTTCCCAGGCTAGGGGTTGAATTGGAGCTGTAGCCACCGGCCTACGCCAGAGCCACAGCAACACTGGATCCGAGCCGCGTCTGCAACCTACACCACAGCTCACAGCAACGCCGGATCATTAACCCACTGAGCAAGGGCAGGGATCGAACCCGCAACCTCATGGTTCCTGGTCGGATTCGTTAACCACTGCGCCACAACGGGAACTCCTCTCTGTGAACTTTTAACTCAACTTTGGTGGGGTGATGATGGTCTAAGGAAAATGTGAATTTGCATGACTGGTGACATAACAGTATGGTACAAACTGTTACATATGGCTCACTGATTGCTTCTATTCTCAAGTCTTTTCTCCCCAATGAAATGCCCCCTCTCAGGGTTTGAGGACAACTTATTGATTGATTAGATCTCTGACTTTCATCTCTGTCTCTTTTTTTTTGTCTTTTTGCCTTCTCTAGGGCCGCTCCTGTGGCATAGGGAGGTTCCCAGGCTAGGGGTCTAATCGGAGCTGTAGCTGCCATCCTACACCAGAGCCCAGCAATGCAGGATCCAAGCCTTGTCTGTGACCTACACCTCAGCTTGTGGCAACGCCGGATCCTTAACCCACTGAGCAAGGCCAGGGATTGAATCCGCAAGCTCATGTCTCCTAGTTGGATTCGTTAACCACTGTGCCACGACAGGAACTCCTCTCTTTTTATTATGAGAACTTTTTTTGTGTTTCTACATCTTCCTTTCAAATAAATCAAAATATTAGAGGGAAAGGACAAGTGGGTTAGAAAAGTTGCCAAGTAAATTGGGCCTCCTGAGGGTGTATCTTCAGGTTAAAAAAAAAAGGTAGTCTCCATCTCATTCATGAAAATGTGTTTGCTTTCTATTCAGTCAATTACCTATTATATGCTGGATGGTATTTTCTGGTTCAAATGGCTGTCTATATCAAATGCCAACATTTAAAAATCTATTTCCTCACCATAATAAAAAATCTATTTCTTCTGCTCCTGTTTCAATGTCAACAACTCTATTGTTAGAATCTGCAAGTTGGTGTCTTTCCAGCCAAAAGATAATTCAGCTGAGATGTTTGATTTTACGATACAAATGTGATCGCACTTCTCCATGTGACCTGCTTCCTGAAAAATCACTTAGTGGAGAAAAGAGAAAAATAGGTGAAAATTCAGTGCCTGCTGTACTGACCGCTGGGGTTGGTGACAGAAGCGGGCTGAGGGGACTCCTGGATCCCCTCCAAGAGGTATAACCCTGCTCTCCACCTTTGGTGGAGGGAGTAGGGCATTCTAGCCTCATGTTTCTCCAGAGCCTGGGTGTAAAGGGCAGCTTACTGCCCCACCCATCCAGTGCTTCCTGGTAGAGGAATCTAGGTGAGCAGTGGCAAGCCAGGGAGGCTGGCACAGTGAGGGGTGTCACCTGCCAACACCCAGGCTGGATCCCCAGGGCCCAACCTGGAGAGCCCAGTTCCCCTGATTGCATAAGACCCCTTCCCTAGGACAGAGAGTGTGCACTCTGGGCTGGATCCCCTGGCTTTAGCACCCTCTTCCCTCCCACTTCACAGCCTTTTCTTTTCCCAGCCCACTGTTTCACTGTTATTTTCTTATTCATGCCCAACTATAGAAACTCTAGAGCATAAATGCTTGGGCAAGCTATTTGAGGTCAATTAATTAATCTGGCTGGGTCTCAGTTTCCTCTTTTTCATGGTAACATCAAACCTTACAACCTTTAGAAAACTATTTGGTAGTTTCCTATTAAGTTAAATGTACATTTTTTTTAAATTCTCATCTTTTCAGGGCTGCACCCATGGCATATGGAGGTTCCCAGCCTAGGGGTCTAATCAGTGCTGTAGCTGCCGGCCTACGCCACAGCCACAACAGTGGATCCGAGCCTCGTCTGTGACCTACACCACAGTTCACAGCAATGCCGGATCCTTAACCCACTGAGCAAGGCCAGGGATCGAAGCTGCCTCTTCACGGATACTAGTCAGATTTGTTTCCGCTGAGCCATGACTGGAACTCCAATGTATACTTATTCTATTCAATTCCTAAGTATTTATCCGAGAGAAACTAAAGTCTATGTTCACTGAAACACTTGTCTACCAATGCTCATAACAGCTTAATTCATAATAGCCAAAGACTAGAAACAACTCAAATGTCCATCAACAAGTAAACTGAAAACACATGGTAATGTGTTCATTCAATAGAGTACTAGCTCAGCAATAAAAGGAAAAACTACTGATACATGCTTCAGCATGAGTGAGTCTCAAAAGAATTATACTAAACAAGCCGGCCTCTGTGATTCCATTTATAGGAAGTTCTAGAAAAAGCAAAGTGGATCTATGGTCTAAGAAACCAGAACAGTGGTTTCTTTGGATGGCAAAGACTGAGAAGGGCAGAGGAAACTTTCTGGAGTAATGGAAATTTCTACATCTTGATTAAGGTGAAGGTTACATGAGTATTTACATTAGTCAAAAATCATAGAATTGTACTTTAAATTTTGTATGTTTTATTTTATGTAAATCAAACTTCAATTTAAAAATATCTTTGAGGAGTTCCCATTGTGGCTCAGCGGGTTAAGAGCCTGACATAGTGTCCATGAAGACATGGATTCGATTTCCAGCCTCTCTTAGTGGGTTAAGGATCTGGCGTTGCTTCCAGCTGCAGTGTAGATCACAGATACAGCTCGGATCCTGCATTGCTCTGACTGTGGTGTAGGCTGGCAGCTTCAGCTCCAATTCAACACCTAGGCTGGGAATTTTCACATGCTTCATGTGCTGCTCTAAAAAGAAAAAAAAAAAAAAACTTTGAAAAAATAATAGGACCTACCTTACAGGGTTGTAATTATTAAATGACTGAATATGAAAAGTGCTTAGAGCAAGCCCTGGCACATAGATTATTACCATACAAGTATTCATATTGCCTTTATAGTAGCCTATACATGTAGTATTCACACGGCATTCATATTTAATATTTACAATTAATCTGATATCTGTGGCACTGTGGGAAAGACGTTTTATTTTAAAGTACTATTTGTCAGGAGTTCCTGTCGTGGCTCAGTGGAAACAAATCTGACTAGTATCCATGAGGACGCAGGCTTGATCCCTGGCCTCACTCAGTGGGTTAAGGATTCAGCGTTGCCATGAGCTGTGGTGTAGGCTGCAGATGAGGCTTGGATCCTGTGTTTCTGTGACTGTGAGGTAGGCCAGCAGCTACAGCTCCAATTCACACCCTAGCCTGGGAATCTCCATATGCCATGGGTGCAGCCCTAAAAAGACAAAAAAAAAAAAACCCAAAAAACAAAAACAAAAAACAAGTGCTATATGTCAGGAGTTCCCTTGTGGTGCAGTGGGTTAAGGATCCAGCATTGTCACTGCAATGGCTTGGGTGGCTGCTGTAGCAAGGGTATTATCTCTGGCTTGGGATCATCCACATATTGCGGATGCAGCCAAAAAGAAGAAAAGAAAGTACTAGATATGTCAGAATTTTTTACTTTCTTTTATATAACCCAACATATGCAAAACATTTTCATTTCATTACATAATAATAACTTTAGTAATGAGGTATTTATAGTCATTTTTCAAAGGTCTTCAAAATTCTGTGTATATTTTGCCATTATAGCATATCTCAATTCGAATGCTGAATTTTCGTCACAGTTGATCTGTTTATATTTTATAAACTGTATAGTTGAAAAAGTAGATTCAAATGATTGAAAAAGTAGATTCAAATCAGACTTGCTCCAAAGATGCTTAAGTTTTTTAAAAGTTGTATTGAGCATCAGTTTCTAACTGTGAATAAAATATAATGAAATAATAAAAATGGTTCCTCGGAGTTCCCGTCGTGGCGCAGTGGTTAACGAATCCGACTAGGAACCATGAGGTTGCGGGTTCGGTCCCTGCCCTTGCTCAGTGGGTTGGCGATCCGGCGTTGCTGTGAGCTGTGGTGTAGGTTGCAGACGCGGCTCGGATCCTCTGGCGTAGGCCGGTGGCTACAGCTCCAATTCAACCCCTAGCCTGGGAACCTCCATATGCCGCGGGAGTGGCCCAAGAAATAGCAACAACAACAAAAGACAAAAAGACAAAAAAAAAAAATGGTTCCTCAATCACACCAGCCAGGTTTCAAAGGCTCCACAGCCAAATGTGGATAATGGCTATTGTACAGGACGTCATATTCTTTCAGGTGTTCATCCTTTGCACCAGAAGACACTGCTAGGGAGTTCCCATTGTGGCCCAGTGGAAATGAATCTGACTAGTATCCATGAGGATGTGGGCTCGATCCCTGGCCTCGCTCAGTGGGTCAGGGATCCAGTGTTGCCATAACTGTGGTGTAGGTCGCTGACTGGCTCGGATTCCTTGTTGCTGTGGCTGTGGGTGTGGCATGCAGTTGTAGCTCCAATTTGACACCTTGCCTGGGAACTTCCATATGCTGCAGATGTGGCCCTAAAAAAAGCCAAAAAAAAAAAAAAAAAGAAGAAGAAGACGAGACTGTTAAACTTGTAGGGAACAGAATTTCCTTTTTCTTGGGGGTTCCTTTCGTGGCTCAGTGGTTAACGAATCCAACTAGAAACCATGACGTTGCAGGTTCGAGCCCTGGTTACCGTGAGCTGTGGTGTAGGTTGCAGACCCATAGGCCGGCGATTAGACCCCTAGCCTGGGAACCTCCATATGCCATGGGTGCGGCCCTAGAAAAGACCAAAAAAAAAAGCCAAAAGAGAAAAAGAGTTTTCGTTTTTTTTCCCTTTTTTAATTGCTTTTTAGGGCCACACCTGCAGCATAAGGACGTTCCCAGGCAAGGAGTCAAATCAGAGCTGTAGCTGTCAGCCTACACCACAGCCACAGCATCGTCAGATCCAAGCCTCATCTGCAACCACCACAACTCATGGAACACCATATCCTTAACCCACTGAGTGGGGCCAGGGATTGAATCCATGTTCTCATGGTTACTGGTTGGGCTCATTACTGCTGAGCCACAACTGGAACTTCTCAAAAGAACTGTCTACAAAGGAATTCAGGATGGAGGTGGAGGAGTCACTTTACCACTGTCCCAAGCTTGCAGGGAGTTGTGAGGATTAAATGGGGCCCTGTATCTCAGCTACATTTGTATTTGACTAATAATAATATAAATGTGTATAGTCATCAATTTAACTTTCTGACATAATGGTTATATTTGAGAAATGTTGCTTCAAGTCCAAATATCAAAAAAACCACAGAATGATGCAAGGGACACCACACATGCAACAGTTCCATGACTAATGCTCATAGATGCCCAAGAAGACATCATCTCAGATGGGATATTTAAACTGCCTCTCTAAGAGGCTGCTCCTGGCCTAGGTTTGAATGCTAGTTCAGCTTATGCTACATGTGATATTGAGGAAGTTAATCTCCCTATGCCTCAGTTTTCTCATCTGAAAAATGGGAACAATATCAACCCCATGTGGATTTTGGGAACAAGTGGAGAGAGAAGGCAAGTGTTTCAGAAATAAAAACAGTTGATCTCTAAGGAGGGCAAATGCTCATGGGGGTCTTTGTTCAGCTGGCTGTCTGGTGTGGGTGGGAGATATGTTCCCATGGGCAGTGTAAAGAAGGCAGGATCTATCTGAGGAAGGGGGAAAGATGCAGAAGCCCAGTGGAAAGTTTTAGAGAGGTGCCTGGGGCTAGGCAAGATTCATAGGCCTCTTAGAGAAAGCACCAATGAGAAATAGCCCAAAAGGCGACTAAGGGAAAGGTGTTTAACAGAATGACATGCTTCACCTTGTGCTGTATGTATAAAAACCCCTCTTTCCTTGGTCTCCTTTATAAGCCGTCAAAAAAAAAAAAAAAATCCTACAAGATTTATTAAAACCCTTGTGTAAATGAATTTTTTTTTTTTTTTTTTTGAGAGGAGTTGCTAAAATCCTTCAAGGGTGGCACAGGGAGGAAAGATAATCTGCAAACACCTAAATCTGGGTTACCCATGTGCCTTGCACTGTCCTGGGTTCAGGTTAAACGCTTTAAAAACCACATATATTTTACGTCGTGTGTAGGCGTCAGGGCGAAGAAGCTGCCTCATGGTTCACGGTGGGCTTGGGTTAGGCCTCCAGCTCGTGTTTCCAAAACAATAAAGGCGTCTTAGAGCCTCCAGGTGGGCGCCGGCGGCAGGGATGTGTCTAGAGCAGGTGCGGGTTCTGCCGGTGCACCCGCAAAACCTCCCTCTTTGGGGTGCAAATTACTGCCTCCCACCCTCCACTTAGGTTCAGGCTGTTGGGAGGCTGGGCAGCGAGCACCGAGCTGCCTCCCAGCTGTCGCGCCCCACCACGGTCTGGTGTGCGTTTTCGCAGGCCCCGCGTAGATTCAGCTTCCCCTCCAGGATCTGGACACAGTGGCCCACAGCCCGAGCAGGTGACAGGACCCTTTGAGCTCCGCGAGCTTTCCGAGCTGTAGTCCTCTGCTCGTGACTCTGGCCTCACGCCCACTAGCCGCCCCGACTCCCCACCCTGCGAGCCAGAGAGTACGCGAGGACACGTTCCCCGGCCGGCCGTGCTCTCCCTAGGGGCCAGGCCAGGGTCAAGGTCTCAGCTCTGCCCGCTCGCAGCGCCACCTTCTGGCGCTGAGCCGGCGGGAACGTGCCAGCGGCTCCGCTCGGCTAGTTCAGTCGCGGAGCGGGGCGGAGACTGGGTGGCCGCGTGAACCCCGAGGCCGTGAGGGGCGTGGCAGGCTGGGTGGCCCTGGACCACGCCGTGGTGTGTGCCGCTCCCCACCACTCCTGGGGCCTGCGCTCTACCAGTTGGAACAGAATGTTTTAGACTGGAGTTTTAAAATGACGCTCCGGACGTTGCTTGGATTGGAACAGGGTCAACAGCCGCAGCTCAGCTGCTGACGAGACCCAAGCCCTCTTTCAGGCAAGTCCCGGGAAAGCAGCCCTCCCACCCACCGAGGAGGTCAGGAGTTCCTGGCCTCTCCCCATGACCGCAGCCCACCCGCCTCTGCCCTTCGCCTCTGCTCCCCAAACCTCTATTTTGGGGATAGGCATGAGCTCTCCTGGCTCTGCCTCTCTCACCTGTTGAGTGTCCATCTGTTGGGACCTGGAATTGCCCTCTTGGTCTTTGTCCTCTTGCTTCACCTTCTCACCGTTAGCCTGTCTTCCCCTGTGACCCAGTCTCCCCTAGATCCTTCCTCAGCCCCACCCCTGACACTTGACCCTATCACAGCTCAGGCTCCCTCTGCAGCAATAACTCTAGGAGGTACTCAACTCCCCTCCCCATTCTCTTCCCTGTTTCCCAGTCTTCACAACTCTGTGGCTATTTCTGGCTTCCTAGTCCCTCACCTCGATAATCTCCATCCTTAACATGTGCCCCAAACGCTGCCCTCCCCCAGCTGTCATCATGGTTCCTGACTCAGGTCTGCCCCTCCCCCTCCCTCCCTTGAATCTGGAGTCACTGCCCCAGTCCAGCATAGGAACTTCTGACAGGGCCTGATGGAATTTGTGTGATCTACTGCTGTTCCCACGTGAGACTCTAGCTCTTGTCCTGCCCTGAGCCCCACTCCCAGCCATACTCTCACTTGTGATCACAGAGCTATCAGTGGTGCCTAGGGGCTTGGCAGGATCCTTTCTTCCTGTCCAGCAGGACTGCTGGGGTCCATGGATCAGATTCAGGCTCCAGATTTTTCTGCCCAAAGGTTTGGAGCTCTGTTTCTTAGTCTTACCTGCCATTGAGGATCCTGCAACCTCCAAGGACCTCCTGGTATGATGAAAGTGGAGGGGAGCTTGTCTACCCTCCTAGCACACCCAGAGATTCTCTTTGGTCAGCTAGACATTCCCATCAAGAATTGGTAAAGAGAGTTTCCACTGTGGTGCAATAGGATTGGCCACATCTCTGCAGCAATGGGTAGGTCAGATCCCTGGCCTGGGAACTCCATTTGCCACAGGGTGGCTAAAAAAGAAAAAAAAAAAAATTGGTAAAGGAAGCAAGGGCTGGTTTGATCCACAGAGTCTCAGCTGCCCCTGTTTCCTAAAGTTGATAATGGCCACCTAGCCACTTTCTGAGCACGTATTAAGGGACGATCATTGCCCTCTTCCCTGGCTTAGCTGAATCCCACCCCTTCCATCAAGGCCCAAGTTCTATGCAGCTGAGGGCTTAATTAAGAGCCTGCCTTGGTCATGTGCCATGATTTTCTCACTCTGTCCTTGGTCTCTCCAGAAAGAGTCAGTGATGTTAACTCTGTCCCTATGGTCATCTCTGAAGCACCCCATCACACCTTAGGCTGGACAGCCAGTCACATGCCAAGAGAGGCTGGACTTCCCTTTCCAGAGACACTGGGAATGTGTGCTGTGGATGAGTGCTTCTCCTGGAGGCCTCCACAGAGCTCTTCTTGGCTCATTACTGAGGACACAGTGTGTCCTGCCTCTGGATGCTTCTCACATTTTAGGATTTTTTTTTTTTTTTTTTTACATCAGAAAAAAACACTGGAGGAGGGGCCAGCAGGAGGTGGCTAACTTTTTATTTTTTCAAGAAATTCATTGATATAATCACCTACCATTACCATCATTTCATTTGTAAACAAGCTATTTTTAATTCTAAAAATATGGGAATGACATCATGGAAGCTTTACTCATACACGTTACTTTTTTTTTTGTACTTTTTGTTTTGAAATGATTTCAAACTTACAGAAAAGTTGCAGGGATAGTACCGAGAATCCCTATATACCCTTCACTTAGATTTGCCAGTTACTAAATATTTCACCCTATATAGTTTTATCATTTTGCACATGCACACATGCACAGAGGGAAAATAGTCTAACTACATAAATTTCTATTTTAAACCATTTGAGAATAAATTATAGATATGGCATCTCTTAACCACAAAATACCGTAATACTATTATCAAAATCAGGAAATTTAACATTTTTGATAAAATACTATTATCTAATCTAGATACATACCTTCTTCAGATTTTGCCAATTGTCCCAACAGTCTCCTTCCCCTCCCGCTGGGACTGAGGCTCCCTCCTCCTCCCCTTCCTCCTTTCCTTTCCCTCCTCCCTCTCTTCCTCCTCCACTTCTCTTCCCCCTCCTCCTTCATCTTCCTTTACTCCTTCTCCTTCTAAGAGCTGTTGTTTTCTCTGGTCCAGGATCCAGCCCAGGTTCACCTGTTGTATTTAGTTGTCATGTCTCTTCAGTCTCCTTCAGCCTGGAACTTTTCCTCAGCCTTTCTTTGTCTTTCATGACATTGGTGTTGTTCCTTTTCTAAGTACAGGTCAGTTATCATGTACAGTGTCCCTCAGTTGGAATTTGTCTGATGTTTCCTCGTGATTATATTCAGGTAATGCATTTTTGCCAAGAATACCACAGAAATGATGTGTCCTTTCTCGGTATATCACAGCAAGAAGCACATGACTTTGGTTTATCCTATTTTGAGAGATGTTGACTTTGATCACATGGTCAGAATGGTGGCAACTCTGTTTCTCCACTGTTGTATTACTATTTTCCCCTTTGGAATTGCTAAGTAATTTGTAAGGTGAATTAACAAGTCTTTTAAATGAAATATAATTGACTTTTTGGGAAACCCATGCCGTAATCCTTATTTTCATCATTTGCTTTTGTCTAAATATCTTTAAGATCATCAGTGAACAATACACCGGCTCTTGAAAAGCACTGCATGAGGATGCAAGCAAGTCATTCATTTATCTAACAAATACTTGAGTACTGTACATACCAGGTACCTTAGGAAAGGATGGAACACAGTCAGAACCCAAAACAATACAATTGAGTATAGTCCACTTTTGTAGAGGGCTCTGGACCTAACTTCTGATTTGCAGAATACACACAGGGGGCAGAGGAACAAGTTGAACAACATCTAGAGGAAACAATCATTAAATTCAGAGTATGGAACATTCTGTAAGAAGGCTAGCCTGCAGTCTTCAAAAGGACAACATCATGGAAAAAGAAAGGAGGGACTAATCTAGATAAAATGATACAACAGGAGTTCCTGCTGTGGCACAGTGGGTAAATGATCTGCCATGTCTCTGTAGTGGCCTGTTTCTGTGGTGTTGCTACTTCGATCCCTGGAACAGGTTAAGGATCTGGCATTGCCCCAGCTGTGGCTTAGGCTGCAACTCCAGCTGGGGTTTGATCCCTGGCCTGGGAACTTCTATATGCTTCGGGTGCAGCCGAAAAAGGAAAAAAAAAAAAAAAAAGATGCAACAATTCATGAACTTTGATTGAATCTGATTTGATCTTTTTTTTTTTTTAACTCTAAGTGGAGGACAACTGGGAAGTTTTCAAAATATAGACTAATATTAGATAATATTATGAAATTATTGTTAGTTTTCTTAGATATGATAATGGTTTTGTAGTTATGTAAGGGAATGCCTTATTTTAGGAGATGCATGCTAATGCATTTGGGGTGAAATGGCATGATGTTTGCAATTTATTTTCAAAAGTTTCAGTAAAAAATGTATTCATGGACTTCCCTTGTGGCACAGCAGTCACTGCTGTGGCATCAGATTGACCCCTGGCCCAGGAACTTCCATATGCCACAGGTGTGGCCAAAAAAAATGTATTTATACACATAAATATATAAAGAGAGAGCAAAATGGTAAAATGTTAAAAATTATTAAAGCTTGGTGGATAGCATAAGGATATTCATAATTCTATTTTTTTCAACTTTTCTGTGGTTTTGAATTTTTGAAAATAAAAAATTGAAGGACAACTATATAGGTATGATTGTGATCCATAAGCACAAAACTCTGTTTTATTTATTTATTTATTTATTTATTTATTTATTTTTGGCCGTGCTTTTGGCATGCAGAAGTTCCAGGGCCAGAGATTGAACCCATGCCATGGCGGTGACCAGAGGCACGGCAGTGACCAGAGCCACAGCAGTGACAATGCCAGATCCTTAACCTACTAGGTTACCAGGGAACTGCTAAAACTCCCTTTTAAATGTTGCTGAATTTATAGTAGTTTTTTTTTTTTATCCTTTTATGTTTTCTCTGCCAGTTTCTCTTCACTATCTTATGAGGAGAAGGTTCTTGGTTTTTTAATATTTAAAAAAGCTCCTAATTCAGCCTACCTGGAAAGTGTCTAGGTAACATAAGACATACATTACAGGAGTTCCCTGGTGGTTCAGCAGGTTAAGGATCTGGTGTTGTCACTGCTATGGCTTGAGTTGCTGCTGTGGCACAGGTTTGATCTTTGGCCCTAGTCTCCATGCCTCAAGCACAGCCAAGAAAGAAAGAAAGACAGACAGACAGACAGACATTACATGGAATTCCCATCGTGGCACAGAGGAAAGGAATCTGACTAGGAGCCATGAACTCACTCAGTGGGTTAAGGATCTGGTGTTGCCATGAGCTGTGGTGTAGGTCACAGACACAGCTCAGATCTCACATTGCTGTGGCTGTGCTGTAGGCGGGCAGCTGTAGCTCTGACTGGATCTCTAGCCCAGGAACCTCCATATGCCACAGGTGCAGCCCTAAAAAGCAAAGCAAACATTTTTGATGGCTGCATTGTATTCCTTTCTTTGGCTGACTGGGCCATAATTTATTTAACTTTCTTTATTTGACTCTTTTTTGTTGAGCATTTAAATTATATCCAGTTTTACAATGACATATTATTATACTGGGATGAACATCTTTATTGCTGAATCTTTACAGAAATATATGGTTAATTTATTGGTTAAATTCCCAAGTCAAAGTTGATATGAAGTTTGTAATGTGTTTCTTTTTTTCTTTTTTTTTTTGCTTTTTAGGGTTGCATTCTTGGCATGACCTACACCACAGCTCAGAGCAATGCCAGATCCTTAAACCACTGAGTGAGGCCAGAGATCTAACCTGCAATTTCATTGTTCCTAGTTGGATTCGTTTCCATTGCGCTACGACAGGAACTCCTGCGTTAAGTTCTTTATACATTCTCCTTTCATCTTTAGCCAGTATTATGAAATTGGCTCAGTGGTTAACGAACCCAACTAGTATCCAGGAGGATGACAGTTTGATTCCTGGCCTTGCACAGTGGGTTAAGGATCCAGCATTGCCATGAACTGTGGTGTAGGTCACAGACACTGCTTGAATCTGGCATGGCTGTGGCTGTGGTGTAGGACAGCAGTTGTAATTCTGATTCTACCCTAGCCTGGGAACCTCCATGTGCTGCGAGTTTGGCCCTAAAAAGACAAAGGAAAAAAATGTTATGAGGTCAGCCAGGTATGGACAGTAGTTGAGGCTGGGTGATTTGTATATAGGAGCCCATTATAGTAGGCTCTACTTTCATACATTTAAAAATTTTTACTTAATTAAAAAAAAAAAAAGGATGTTCCAGAACAGTTTAACAAGTAAGCGGGAAGATATTTGTACAATATATTTAGTTTCTGAAAAAAACCATATGATGTATAATCCCATTTTTGCTGAAAAAAAAACAAAAAACTTAGAAGGAAAACTGGAGAAGTACACACCCAAGTACCTTACCTTGCTTGTCTCTGGGGATTGGGTTATTCCACTTTCTAAAATTTATAGAAAAATATGAATTACTTTTATACTAAGAAGAAACAGCAAAAATGAAGTTTTGAAGTTTGAAGGAATGTTGCTGAATCATCAAATGTGTTTCTCTGAGGAGTCTGAAGGAGCCCCACCAAGCACTGGGGCCTTATACAGAGGTGGAACCATTGCAAGCCACAAGGTGGCAGTGCTGCTTGCGGAGGCTGCCCTCCTTGGCTGAGCACCCCCCACCCCCACCCAGAGAGTGTCCTTGCCCTTGGCTCCCTTCTTACCCTGAAAACCCAGAGCATCCCCTGAGAGAAGAAAGACCACCTGGGGTGCATGGTGCTCCTCCCTGCTCTGCACCTAGGTTAGTGGTGCAAATGGTGCGAGGGAGTGGAGATGGCAAAGCAGTTCCTTTCCTTGGGGAAACTGGGAGGCCTCTCCTACCTGTCTAGTTGTCTCTAGAGGTGGCAGCAGCTGCAGGCTATGTGTTTGTAAATATGTTTAAAAAATATTTTTATTAACATATACTTGATTTGAAATATTGTGCCACTTTCTGCTGTGCAGCTGTAAATGTGTTTACAAGAATATGTTCTGCATGTTTGTTTTACTGATCGTGTCATTTTCCTTGTTTGTGTGTGTGTTTTAATGTTTAGAACCTGTTCTTTATTTCAGAATAATAGTGTGTGAAAGTTGAAGAAAACACAACATTTACTTAGTACCCAATCCCATGCATATTTTCTTCTGTTTCAGTCCACGCATTGTTCATCATATTGGAAATCCTTACTATACCTGCCTCGGAAGCAGGATCATTGCACTATACTGATATAATTTCAACAAATAACTAGTAACCAGTATGCGATGTATTGAATAATGGTATCATTTTGCATTGTGCTCTGTTATATTTAATTATAATTATAATTAAAAATACCTGCAAAACAATAACTATATTTATAAAATCATTTCCCAATTAAAAAAACATTTAATAATTAATCAAAGTTGACATTGGCACATTGTTTATAAAATATACTTCACCTAATTTTTTTTTTCTTTTTAGCGCCGCAGGTGTGGCATATGGAAGTTCCTAGGCTCAGAGCCACAGCTGCCGGCCCTAGCAACCCCAGATCCAAGCCAAGTCTTCGACCTACACCGCAGCTCACAGCAACACATGATCCTTTTACCCACTGAGTGACACCAGGGATCATACCTGAATTCTCATGGATACTAGTCAGGTGTATTACCGCTGAGCCACAATGGGAACTCCTCACCTAATTTTTCAAAGTGTAAAATTTAATGGGTGGGTGTGTGTTTCCTTTTAGGGCCACACCCGCCTCATATGGAAGCTCCCAGACTATGGGTCAAATCAGAGCTATAGCCACTGGCCTACGCCACATCCACAGCAATGCAGATCAGAGCCGTGTCTCTGACCTACACCGAAGTTCACAGCAGTGCTAGATCCTTAATCCACTGAGCAGAGGCCAGGGATCGAACCCCTGTCCTCATGGGGACTAGTCAGGTTTGTTACCACTAAGCCACATTGGGAACTCCACTTTTGTTTTGTTTTGTTTTTTTAATATATTCACAGAGTCCTGCAACCTTCACCACAATCAATGTTAGGATATTTTTTTTTATCATCCCCCAAAGAAACTCTGTATCCATTAGTAGTCATTCCCATTTCTCACCATTATCTCCCTAAGCAAACACTAATCTGCTGTCTCTATACATTTGCCTGTTCTGGACATTACATGCAATTGAAATCAGACAATAATATAGTCTTTTGTGACTGATTTGGCATAATATTTTCAAGGTTCCTCTATGCTGTCATGTGTATCAATCAGTAATTAAGTTCTAGGAGTTGTGGCTCAGCGGGTCATGAAACTCACTAGTATCCAATGAGGATGCAATTTCGATCCCTGGTCTTGCTCAGTGGGTTAAGGATCTCGTGTTGCTGTGAGTTGTGTGTAAGTCATAGACATGGTGCAGATGGTGCAGATCCTGCGTTGCTGTGGCTGTTGCAAGTATGTAGTCTGGCAGCTGCAGGTCTGTTTCACCCTCTAACCTGGAAACTTCCATATGCTGCAGGTGTAGCCCTAAAAAGACACACACACACAAAAAAAAATCCCTTCTTATTGCTAAATAATAATCCATTGTATGGAATTTTACTTATTCATTCAAAAGTTGATGGGTATTTGGGTTGTTTCCACTTTGGGGTGGTTATGAATAAAGCTGTTATGAATATTCACATACAAGTTTTTGTGTGGATATATGTTTTCATTTCTCCTACGAATGTACTTCTGTAACTCTATGTTTAACTCTTGAGGAACTACCAGGCCATTTTCCAGTAGTAATGTATTGTAAGTTCCTGTTTCTCCACATCTAGTGCCTTTTTTTTTTCTTTTTTTGTCTTTCATCTTTTTAGGGCCGCACCCTCAGCATATGGAGGTTCCAAGGCTAGGGGTCTAATCAGAGCTACAGCTGCCAGTCTACGGCAGAACCGCAGCAATGCCAGATCTGAGCCGAGTTTGCGACCTGCACCACAGCTCACGGCAACACCGGATCCTTAACCTACTGTGCAAGGCCAGGGAATGAACCTGCAACGTCATGGTTCCTAGTTGGATTCACTTGCGCTGCACCAGGATGGAACTCTGACAGTGCTTTTTATAATCTTTTTGGTCATAGTCATCCTGGCAGGTATGAAATAATATGTCATTGTGTTTTTGATTTGCATTTCCCTGCTGGCTGCTGGTTATTTGTGTATTTTTTAAAAATTTATTTTATTGAAGTATAGTTGATTTATAATATTGTGTCAGTTTCTGGTATACAGCACAGTGATTCAGTTATACACATATATAATAGTTTGTATCTGCTAATCCCAAACTCCCAGTCCATCCCTCCCTGATTACCCCCACTCTCACCCCCTCGGCAACCACAAGTCTGTTCTCTATGTGTGTGGGTCTGTTTCTGTTTCATAGATAAATTCATTTGTGTCATATTTTAGATTCCACATGTAAGTGATATCATATGGTATTTGTCTTTCTCTTTTTGACTTCATTTAGTGTGATAATCTCTAGGTCCATCCATGTTGCTGTGAATGGCATTATTTTATTCTTTTTTATGACTGAGTAGAATTCCATTGTAAAGACATACTGCATTTTTATCCATTCATCTCTCCAGGGACATTTACTTGCTTCCATGTCTTGGCTATTGTAAATAGTGCTGCTATGAACATAGGGGTGCATGTATCTTTTTGAAATATGATTTTGTCCAGATACATGCCCAGGAGTGGGATTGCTGGATCATATGGCAATTCTATTTTTAGTTTTTTAGGGAACCTCTATGCTGTTCTCCATAGTGGCTCCACCAATTTACATTCCCACCAACAGTGTAAGAGGGCTCTCTTTTCTCCACGCTCTCTCCAGCATTTATTGTTTGTGGACTTTTTAATTATGGCCATTCTGATTGGTGTGAGAGGCAGTACCTCACTGTAGTGTTGCTTTGCATTTCTCTATTAATAAGCAAATTTAAGCATCTTTTCATGTGCCTCTTGGCCATGTGTAGGCCTTCTTTGGAGAAATGATGTCTATTGAGGTCTTCTGCCCATTTTCTTATTGGGTTGCTTGGGGTTTTGTTTTTTGTTGTTTTGTTGTTGTTGTTGTTTGGTTGGTTTTGAATTTTATGAGCTATTTGTATATTTTGAAAATTAAGCCCTTGTCAGGCCCATCATTTGTAAATATTTTCTCCTATAGGTTGCCTTTTTGTTTTGTTTACGGTTTCTTTTTTTTTTTTTTTTGCTATTTCTTTGGGCCGCTCTCGCGGCATATGGAGGTTCCCAGGCTAGGGGTCCAATCAGAACTGGAGCCACCGGCCTACGCCAGAGCCACAGCAACTCGGGATCCGAGCCGCGTCTGCAACCTACACCACAGCTCACGGCAACGCCCGATCCTTAACCCATTGAGCAAGGGCAGGGACCGAACCCGCAACCTCATGGTTCCTAGTCGGATTCGTTAACCACTGCACCATGATGGGAACGCCTACGGTTTCTTTTGCTGTGAAAAAGTATATAGGTTTAATTAGGTCTGATTTGTTTATTTTGCTTTTATTTCTATTGCCTTGGGAGACTGACCTAAGAAAACATTGGTACAATTTATGTCAGAGAATGTTTTGCCTATGTTCTCTTCTAGACGTTTTATGGTGTCATGTCTTAAACTTAAGTCTTTAAGTTATTTTGAGCTTATTTTTATGCATGGTGACGGTGTGTTCTAACTTCATTGATTTACATGCGGTTGTCCAGCTTTCCCAACACCACTTGCTGTAGAGACTGTCTTTTCTCTATTGTATATTCTTGTCTCCTTTGTTGAAGATTAACTGACCATAGGTGATGGGTTTATTTCTGGGCTGACTGTTCTGTTCCATTGGTCTGTATGTCTGTTTTGGTGCCACTACCATGCTGTTTTGATTACTATAGCTTTGTAGTATTGTCTGAAGTTTGGAAGGGTTATGCCTCTTGCTTTTTTCTTTTTTCTCAGGATTGCTTTGGTAATTCTGAGTCTTTTATGGTTCCACATAAATTTTAGGATTATTTGTTCTAGTTCTGTGAAAAATGTCATGGATAATTTGATAGAGATTGCATTAAATCTATAGATTGCTTTGGGTAGTATTGCATATCTGCTCTGGAGAAAAGTCTATTAAGATTCTTTGCTCATTTTTTAAGGTATTATTTGTCGCTTTATTATTGTAAGAGTAATTTATATATGCTAGATAAAATCACCTTATCAGACATCTGACTTGCAAATATTTTTGCAAATATTTTATCTCATTGTGTGAGTTGTCTTTTTACTTTCCTGATAGTGTTTATTCTCTGAAGCACAAATTGTTTAATTTTGATGAAATTCAATTTATCTGTTTTTTCTTCTGTCACTTGTGTTTTGCCCATCCTGAGGTCACAAAGATTTATGCCTACAGTTTCTATATTTCTTCTAAGAAATACATGGTGTTTATGGTTTGAGGTAGGAGTCCAACTTCATTCCTTTACAATTGGATATCCAGTTGTCCCAGCACCATTGGTTGAAAAGACTGTCATTTTGTTAGGGACATGGTTCGGATCATCAGTGTCGGAAAATGAGACACATGAACACGGCGAGATCTCGACAAGGCTCTTTACTTCTGCAGAAGGGCACGGGTGCTCAAACAGCATGTGCAAAGAAGAAAAGACCCTCCCTATTTATCCCTAACACAGGTGATATACCTGTCCCCTTCCCATTTGTCAGGTCAGGGTGCACATTCTTCTTGGTTGGCTAATTTGAAACAAATTGTTACTGGGAGAAGAAGGAAAGGGGTAGGGGGTCACGGGAAGGTGTTCAGTGGAAACAGGGGAGCAAAACAGAGTAACCAAGATTTCCTTTGATAGAAAAGACATTGTGTTACCTTCCACACTGTCCTCATTGTATTATCTTGGTACCCTCACTGACAATAGTTGATCGTAAATGTTAAAGTTTATTTCTAGGAGTTCCTGTTGTGGCTCAGCAGTAACAAACCCGACTAGTATCCATGAGGACACAGGTTCAATCCCTGGCCTTGCTCAGTGGTTGGGGATCCGGCATTGCTGTAAGCTGTGGTGTAGTTCACAGATGCAGATCGGATCCTGTGTTGCTGTGGCTGTGGTGTAGACTGGCAGCTGTAGCTCCAATTTGACCCCTAGCCTGGGAATTTCCAAATGCCAAAGGTGAGGCCCTAAAGAGCAAACCCCCCCCCAAAAAAAAACACACAAAAGATTTATTTCTAACTTTCAATTGTATCTGGTTGTTCCATATTTATCTTTATACCAGTACCATACTGTCCTGATTACTGTGAATTTGTATCAGGTTTTGAAATTGGGAAATTCAAATCTTTCAACTTTGTTCTCTTTCTCTCTCTCTTTTTTTTTTTTTTTTTTTTACTTCTTAGGGCTCACCTGCGACATATGGAGTTTCCTCAGGCTTGGAGTCCAATCGGAGCTGTAGCCACCAGCCTACAGCCTGGCCACAGCAATTCAGGATCCGAGCCGCGTTTGTGACCTACACCACAGCTCACAGCAATGCTGGATCCTTAACCCATTGAGTGAGGCCAGGGATCAAACCCGCATCCTCATGGATACTAGTCAGGCTCATTTCTGCTGAGCCACAACGGGAGCTTCTCAACTTTGTTCTCTTTCAAGATGAGTTTGGCAACTCTGGGTCCCTGGAATTTCCATATGAATCTTGAATTAGCCTGTCAGTTTCTAGAAAAATATCCAGCTAGGAGTCTTAGGCAGATTATATTGAATCTGTAGATCAATTTTAGGAGCATTGGCATCTTAACTGTATTAAGTCCTCTGTTTCATAAATGTAGGATAACTTAATTAGGTACACGTCTGATTCTTTATTTTCACTGGCAGGAAGCTAAAATATCAGATGGTTCTGGTTCACTCTCAAATATCTGAGTACCTTGAATAAAGCCTACTAAGCAGGTGAGTGTCATTTAGGACACCTTTTGGATAACAGTCCCTGAGATGATGGAAGTGCTCTGTCTTCATTGAAGGGGCTTATATGGTTTATAGCTTTCAAAAAACTCATTGAGCTGCTTTTAGTTCATCTGATGTATTTTAAAATTAATATACCTAAAATGGGTACATTTTATTATATGTAAATCATACCTCAATAAGGTTGATTAAAAATAAGTCCATGGGAGTTCCCATCATGGCTCAGTGGTTAACAAATCCATCTAGGAACCATGAGGTTGCGGGTTCAATCCCTGGCCTTGCTCAGTGGGTCAAGGATCTGGTGTTGCCGAGAGCTGTGGTGTAGGTCACAGACACGGCTTGGATCTAGCATTGCTGTGGCTGTGGGGTAGGCTGGTGGCTACAGCTCCAATTCGACCCCTAGCCTGGGAACCTTCATATGCCGAGGATGTGGACCTAAAAAAGACAAAATAAATAAATAAATAAATAAGTCCACACCAGGAGTTCCCATTGTTGCTCAGTGGTTAGCAAACCCGACTAGCATCCATGAGGACATGGGTTGCATCCCTGGCCTCGCTCAGTGGGTTAAGGATCCAGTGTTGCTGTGAGCTGTGGTGTAGGTCACAGATTCGGCTTGGATCCCGAGTTGCCATGGCTGTGGCATAGGTCAGCAGCTACAGCTCAGACTTGACCCCCTAGACTGGGAACCTCCATATGCTGTGGGTGGGGCCCTAAAAAGACAAAAAGACCAATAAATAAATAAATAAATAAGTCCACACTAGAATTCCCATTGTAGCACAGCAGAAATGAATCCAACTAGGAACTGTGAGGTTTGGGTTCGATCCCTTGCCTCACTCAGTGGGTTAAGAATCCTGCATTGCTGTGGCTGTGGTGTAGGCCAGCAGCTGTAGCTCCGATTGGACCCCTAGCCTGGGAACCTCCATATGCCACGGGTGAGGCCCTAAAAAAAAAAATCCACACTTGGGATTTGGCTAGTACAACTGCTCCAGCTGCCTCTCTATCTTATCTGTATCAGGTGCTTCATTACTTATCATAATAAATGTTCCAAATGGGTTTTCCTTGGTAAAAATACTTATCGGTCAATAAATTAATAAACGTTGGAGTTCCCATCATGGCGCAGTGGAAATGAATCCGACTAGGGACCATGAGGTTGCAGGTTTGATCCGTGGCCTCGCTCAGTGGGTTAAGGATCCAGCATTGCCATGAGCTGTGGTGTAGGTCACAGATTCGGCTCGGATCTGGCATTGCTGTGGCTGTGGCATAGGCTGGTGGCTGTAACTCCGATTAGACCCCTAGCCTGGGAACCTCCATATGCTGCGGGTGCAGCCCTAAAAAGACAAAAGACAAAAAAAAAATGCTTCCCTCAGTATTGTTGCACAGATCAAATGTGATAACATATGCAAGTATAGCTTTGATGGGCTTTACAAGTAAGCCTTGGCTTGTAGGTCAGAGATCCCCCAGGCTTCCAGCTTTTCCAACTCTCCACAATCCTAACCTAAATGCCTGAGAGGGAGTTCCCTTGTGGCTCAACAGTTTAAGGATGCAGCATTGTCACTGCAGTGGCTCAGGTTGGTGCTGTGGTGAGGATACGGTACCTGGTCCAGGAAATTTCATATACCTCAGCTTTACCAAAAAAAAAAAAAAAAAGAAAGAAAGAAAGAAATGGGAGTTCCCGATATGGCTCAGTATAACAAACACAACTAGTATCCATGAGGATGCGGGTTTGATCCCTGGCCTTGCTCAGAGGGTTAAGGATCTGGCTTTGCCATGAGCTGTGGTGCAGGTTGCAGACATGGCTTGGATCTGGCATTGCTGTGGCTGTGGTGTAGGCTGGCAGCTGCAGCTCCAATTGGACCCCTAGCCTGGAAACTTCCATATGCCTTGGGCGTGCCCTAAAAAAAGCAATAAAAGAAAAGAGAAAAAAAAATGCTTGAGAGGTCCCTCCAGCTGTCCTCTTGCCAGGATCTTAGCTTACATACAGTCACCTCCAGGTAACCCCCCAACAACATCGGGCCCCACCCATGGCCCAGGCCCCCAGGTGTTCATACTCTCTCTTTCCTTAGATATTATAAATAAAACAGTGTCCTGAATAATTGCACATCTTGTCCTTGGCTTTTTTCTCCCTGACCCTGGAAGTTAACCTGAGTCTTGGTTGGAAGAAGTTGGGCTGTACTGTTCTTTTGTACTGAGAGAGCAGGACTGACGATCCTGTCCAACAACGACTCCTCTGAGCTACCTGGTAGAACATGGGCTGCTCCCTGCAGCCTCACCTCACACAATGTGGGCTCTGTGTACCACAGCCAGGGAAGGTTAAAGCTGCTCATACCCTAGGGGTAAACACAGTCAATGGTGGTCACTGTCCCTCCAGAACTTTTTTTAGGTATATGAAAATATACTGGCTTGTTTTTAAGTGTGTGTTGGGTGGTAATTAAAAAAAAGAAAAAAGGAATTCCCATTGTCTCGCAGTGGAAACAAATCCAACTAGCATCCTTGAGGACACAGGTTTAACCCCTGGCCTCACTCAGTGGGTTAAGGATCCAGCATAGCTGCAACATAGGTCACAGAGGCAGCTTGGATCTAGCATTGCTGTGGCTGTGGTGTAGGCCGACAGCTGCAGCTCTGATTCGACCCCTAGCCTGGGAACTTCCATATGTCAAGGTGTGGCCCTAAAAAAATAAAATAAAATAAAAATAAGGAAATAAAAAGACTAGGGTCATTATCTTTCAATTCAACAAGTATTTATTGTTATATGTTAGGCACTTTGGAATCATTGAAAATCAAAATCATTCTGCAACTTGCAGTTTTGCTTAAAAGCATAAAATCATTCTGTGTCAATATATAATAATCTGGGAGTTCCCATTGTGGTGCAGTGGAAATGAATCTTACTAGTATCCATGAGAACGTGGGTTTGATCCTTGGCCTTGCCCAGTGGGTTAAGGATCTGGCATTAACGTGAGCTGTGGTATAGGTCGCAGATGCAGCTCAGATCCTTTGTTGCTATGGCTGTGTGTAGGCCGGCAGCTGTAGCTCCAATTCAATCCCTAGCCTGGGATGGGAACTTCCCTATGCTGTAGGTTCAGCCCTAAAAAGCAAAAAAATATAGATAGATAGATAGGTAGATATATAGATAGATAGATAGATAGATAGATAGATAGATAGATAGATAGATAGATAGAGGGAGGATAGATAGATAATGACAGTTTATTATATCTATAAAAATCTGTCACCTTTTCATCATTGTGAAACATTACTGCACTTATCACTTCGATGTATCTTTTTTTTTTCCCCTTATGCCTTTTATTTATTTATTTATTTTATTTTCCCACTGTACAGCAAGGGGGTCAGGTTATCCTTACATGTATACATTACAATTATATTTTTTTCCCCACCCTTTCTTCTGTTGCAACATGAGTATCTAGACAAAGTTCTCAAAGCTATTCAGCAGGATCTCCTTGTAAATCTTTTCTAAGTTGTGTCTGATAAGCCCAAGCTCCTGATCCCTCCCACTCCCTCCTCCTCCCATCAGGCAGCCACAAGTCTCTTCTCCAAGTCCATGATTTTCTTTTCTAAGGAGATGTTCATTTGTGCTGGATATTAGATTCCAGTTATAAGTGATATCATATGGTATTTGTCTTTGTCTTTCTGGCTCATTTCACTCAGTATGAGATTCTCTAGTTCCATCCATGTTGCTGCAAATGGCATTATGTCATTCTTTTTGATGGCTGAGTAGTATTCCATTGTGTATATATACCACATCTTCCGAATCCAATCATCTGTCGATGGACATTTGGGTTGTTTCCATGTCCTGGCTATTGTGAAGAGTGCTGCAATGAACATGTGGGTGCTTGTGTCTCTTTTAAGTAGAGTTTTGTCCGGATAGATGCCCAAGAGTGGGATTGCGGGGTCATGTGGAAGTTCTATGTATAGATTTCTAAGGTATCTCCAAACTGTTCTCCATAGTGGTTGTACCAGCTTACATTCCCACCAACAGTGCAGGAGGGTTCCCTTTTCTCCACAGCCCCTCCAGCACTTGTTATTTGTGGATTTATTAATGATGGCCATTCTGACTGGTGTGAGGTGATATCTCATGGTAGTTTTGATTTGCATTTCTCTTATAATCAGCGATGTTGAGCATTTTTTCATGTGTTTGTACTTCGATATATCTTATGCTCTGATAAATATGGAATTGACAGAGGAACCTACAGCTCTTTCTGTCACCAGCATAGGGTGGGATGCAATGAGCACCTTCCCTAAGATTAGGGAATTAGGCAACAGCATGGGTTATGGACTTAAGTCATAAGATCTTTTTCCCAAATGGGTTAAAATGCATTTTTCAGTTTTGCTTTCTACTGTGGATCTGTTAGGTCAGTATAACCACTTATGATCTACATTATTGTGATAGCTGATACTGAAGGAATTTGATATAATTGGAGGACAGTGCAGGGCAAGATAGGGCTGGAGAAGTAAGATGAGCCCTGAGCACCTGGGATTTTGGAGGCCGTGCAAAGAGCTGTGGGAGTAATTGCAATGTTTTAAGCAGGGGTAAGATTAGAGTTTTATTTTATTTTTTTCCAGGTTTAATGAAATATAGTTGACATATAACATGGTATTAGGTTAAGGTGCACAACATGACTTGATATGTACATATCATGATCATATATATATATGATCATGATATATAACATAGTATTAGTTTAAGGTGTATAACATGACTTGAGATATATATATATATGTATCATGATCATCACAAAAAGTTTAGCGATCCATCACCTCAAATAGTTAAAATTTTTTCTTGTGATGAGAATTATTAAGATCTACTGTCTCTGGAGTTCCCATTGTGGCTCAGCAGGTTAAGAACCTGACACAGTATCCATGAGGATGTGGGCTCGATCCCTGGCCTTGATCAGTGGGTGGGGATCCAATGTTGCCATGAGCTGTGGTGTAGGTCACAGATGGGGCTTGGGAATGTAATGGTGGCATTGCTGTGGCTGTGGCTGTGGCTGGCGGCTGTGGCTATGGCTGGCAACTGTAGCTCTGAATCACTTCCTAGCCTGGGAACTCCCATATGCCACACATGTGGCCATAAAAGCAAAAAAAAAAAAAAGAAAGATTTTCATTTCCCTGATGATTACAGATGTTGAACATCTTTCAATGTGTCTGTTGGCCATTTGTATGTCTCCTTTGGAAAATATCTATTAATTCCTCTGCCCTTATTTAATTGGATTATTGGGTTTTTGTGGGTTTTTTGGCAGCTGTAGGAGTTCTTTGTAATATTTTAGATATTAATCTCTTATTAGATATATGATTTGTAAATAGTTTCCCTCATTCAATAGGTTGCCTTTTCATTCTGTGGATGGTGTTCTTTGCTGTGCAGAAGTTTTTGATGTAGTCCCACTTGTTTATTTTTGCTTTTATTGCCTCTTTTGGAGTCAAACCATATCATCTAATGTCAAGGAGCTTACCACCTATGTTTTATTCTACAAGTTTTATGGTTTCAGGTCGTATGTTCAAGTTTTAGTCCACTTTGAATTAATCTTTGACAAGGGAGGCAAGAACATAAAATGGAAAAAGAAAGTCTATTCAGCAAGTATTGCTGGGAAACCTGGACAGCTGCATGCAAAGCAATGAAACTAGAACACACCCTCACACCATGCACAAAAATAAACTCCAAATGGCTGAAAGACTTAAATATACGACAGGACACCATCAAACTCCTAGAAGAAAACATAGGCAAAACACTCTCTGACATCAACATCATGAATATTTTCTCAGGTCAGTCTCCCAAAGCAATAGAAATTAGAGCAAAAATAAACCCATGGGACCTCATCAAACTGAAAAGCTTTTGCACAGCAAAGGAAACCAAAAAGAAAACAAAAAGACAACTTACAGAATGGGAGAAAATAGTTTCAAATGATGCAACCGACAAGGGCTTAATCTCTAGAATATATAAACAACTTATACAACCCAACAGCAAAAAAGCCAATCAATCAATGGAAAAATGGGCAAAAGACCTGAATAGACATTTCTCCAAAGAAGATATACAGATGGCCAGCAAACACATGAAAAAATGCTCAACATCGCTGACTATAAGAGAAATACAAATCAAAACTACCATGAGATATCACCTCACACCAGTCAGAATGGCCATCATTAATAAATCCACAAATAACAAGTGCTGGAGGGGCTGTGGAGAAAAGGGAACCCTCCTGCACTGTTGGTGGGAATGTAAGCTGGTACAACCACTATGGAGAACAGTTTGGAGATACCTTAGAAATCTATACATAGAACTTCCACATGACCCCGCAATCCCACTCTTGGGCATCTATCCGGACAAAACTCTACTTAAAAGAGACACAAGCACCCACATGTTCATTGCAGCACTCTTCACAATAGCCAGGACATGGAAACAACCCAAATGTCCATCGACAGATGATTGGATTCGGAAGATGTGGTATATATACACAATGGAATACTACTCAGCCATCAAAAAGAATGACATAATGCCATTTGCAGCAACATGGATGGAACTAGAGAATCTCATACTGAGTGAAATGAGCCAGAAAGACAAAGACAAATACCATATGATATCACTTATAATTGGAATCTAATATCCAGCACAAATGAACATCTCCTTAGAAAAGAAAATCATGGACTTGGAGAAGAGACTTGTGGCTGCCTGATGGGAGGAGGAGGGAGTGGGAGGGATCAGGAGCTTGGGCTTATCAGACACAACTTAGAAAAGATTTACAAGGAGATCCTGCTGAATAGCTTTGAGAACTTTGTCTAGATACTCATGTTGCAACAGAAGAAAGGGTGGGGAAAAAAATATAATTGTAATGTATACATGTAAGGATAACTTGATCCCCTTGCTGTACAGTGGGAAAATTAAAAAAAAAAAGTTTTAGTCCACTTTGAGTTGATTTTGTGTATGGTGTAATTTAGCGGCCCAGTTTCATTCTTTTGCATGTGGCTGTCCAGTGTTCCCAACACCATTTACTGAAGAGGCTATATTTTCCCCATTTTATATTCTTGGCTCTTTTGTCGTTAATTAATTGACTTTATATGCATGGGTTTATCTTTGAGCTTTCTATTCTGCTCCATTGGTCTATATGTCTTTTTTTTAATGCCAATACCATATTGTTTTGGTTATGATAGATTTGTAATAAAATGTTAAGTCAAGTGTGATGTAAGAGTTCCTTTTGTGGCTCAGCAGGTTACAAAGCCAACTAACATCCATGAGGATGTGGGTTGGATCCCTGGCCTCTCTCCATAGGTTGAGGATCCGGCGTTGCCATGAGCTGTGATGTAGGTCACATACCAGGCACTGACCTCAGATTTCTGACCACTGCACAGTACCCCACAGCATGGTAGCATCACAACTCCACAGTTTCTTTAACTGTTTCCTTAATTTTAGACACATTCTCTCCACATAATTTTTTATGACAAGTAGTGCTGCAATGAGTGCCTATCTCGTATGATCTTGTGCACATTTGTAAATATTTCTTTTTTTTTTTTTTTTGTCTTTTTGCTATTTCTTTGGGCCGCTCTCGCGGCATATGGAGGTTCCCAGGCTAGGGGTCCAATCGGAACTGGAGCCGCCGGCCTACGCCAGAGCCACAGCAACTCGGGATCCGAGCCGCGTCTGCAACCTACACCACAGCTCACGGCAACGCCCGATCCTTAACCCATTGAGCAAGGGCAGGGACCGAACCCGCAACCTCATGGTTCCTAGTCGGATTCGTTAACCCCTGCACCACGTCGGGAACTCCCTGTAAATATTTCTGATAGACTCCTCTTAGGGGAATTGCTTAATTAAAGGGAATGTGCTGAATAGTCCTAATCATTGTTCCCAGGCATCAAGATTGTGCCTATTTATTCTCCTACTGCTGGTGGAGGACCCTGCTCCCCAAGGTCTATAAGTAATTTTGTCAACCTGCGAGAGGAAAATGGGCAATAACCTTTTCAGTAGGAATCAGCCTCATATTAACTGAGCGGTTTATGACTTTCAGCACAGGGCACTTGTAGAGTATAAATTAAGAGAGGTCAAACTCTGGCCACTCCCATGGGTGAGCTTCAGGTTTGACTAACACTGGCTCCAGTTAGTCATGTGCTTTCAAAAGCGAGGTTTCTTTTCTCCCTCCCCACCCCCCTCTAAGGTATATGTCATTAACTCATTTATAGAAGAAGAAACAGATCCGGGGAGGATGATGCCTCCAAATCGCAAAGTTAACAAGTAGCAGAGCCAGGGAGGAAGGGGCAGTTTCAAGGGCAAGGCCATTAGCAACCATGGGGCTTGGGTGGGACCAGGCCTGGGCCTCAAGGCCAGATCAGTAGGGTGGGGGTAGGAGCCAGAAATGATGCTAAATTCCTTTCCAGGGCTTCAGAGTATGGGATCTGTTCTGCCTACCTCTGTCCTGGTTGGGCAGGAGGCAGAGGTTGTGAATGTGAAGAGATGAATGGCCTGGGTCCAGTAACTCAGAAGGACTGAGGGAGGGGTGGGGAGGACTGTCACCCTGGTGATGGCAGAGGTGTGTATGAGTTGATTATATGTGTGCAGGCTTTGTCTACAAGCTCAGGGGAAACCTCTTCCTAGCTGGCTGCTGCTCAGTCACTGCCCAGAGCCCTTAGGATAGACCTGGCTCCTCCAAATAAAAGCACCTCCTTGAACAACCCTTGTGTAACAGTGACTCTAAGTCTAGGAATTCCAAGGACAGACTCTTGTTTAACCACTTCTGGTTCTTGTAGACTGGTCTTCAGAACTCAGTGCTTTTTTTTCTTTTTTTTTTTCTTTGTCTTTTTAGAGCTGCACCTGCGGCATATGGAAGTTCCCAGACTAGGGGTTGAATCAGAGCTGCAGCTGCTGGTCTATACCACAGCCACAGTAACACAGGATCCAAGCCACGTCTGTGACCTACACCATATCTCATAGCAACACCAGATCCTTAACCCACTGAGCAGCACCAGGGATCGAACCCTTGTCGTCATGGATACTAGTCAGATTCATTACTGCTCAGAATGGGAACACCCCCCCCCTCCCCAACACATTCTATGATTTTATTTACTCCTTTAAAAACCCTACAGGGGAAGTACTTTCCTTCTTTTACAGGTTTGAAACCTGAGGTTCAGTGAGTCCTCGAGAGCTGGGCCTTGAACACAGCCCCTCTCCCACACAACAGAGGTAAGGGCACGATATACTTCTCTTTCTGCCAAGTGTGTTAAGGGGGCCTGCCTGCTAGCATCATAGCTGACCTGGTAGTTTGCTGGTGTTTTCAGATGTGAGAGGCCCAAGGGCTGCAGAGAAGAGCCTTGGACCCTGAACCTAGTGAGAATGTGGCCCAGGATCTCAGGAAGGTCGTCTCTCAACCTTCTTATTTGTAAAAATAGTAGGAAATCATCCATCCTGTGGTTATGTAAGAGAATATCTTTATTCTTAAGAAGCTCATATATATATGACTCACCTCTGCAAATTCTGAATTATTTTTACAAGGACAATTTTATAGTCTTTTTTAACTGAACATCCGTTTTGTACACTGTTGTACATCTGGTACACATTCCTTGTAAGTGTAATTTTAATGACTTCCAGCATTCCACTTTGTGTCATAATTTCTGCTCTCCTGTTGATGGACACTCAAAAGGAATAAGGGGATTGATATTAACTCAGCATGAACTTGGTACCAGGTGCTATCCACCACAGGCTTAGCATTATCTTATTTAACCCTCACGATCCTACTAAGATAAATATTTTTACCCATGATGTGTGGCTGAGGAGCTTATACTAAGCCAACCTCATTCAACTAGGGAAGATCCAGGATACAATTCCAGGCTCTGACTCCTCAGCCCATGCTGTGTCTCTGCTCGTGCTGTCCCTCAGTTTTCTTCATACCTAAAAGCTTTCTTTTTATCCTCCTCTAACTTCGCAGCTCTTTTTTTTTTTCACAGCTCTTTTTCTGTACTGCAGTTTCTGTTATATTGTTATTAATTCCATGTCTCAACTCTGAGGTTGGACTATGGACTCTTTAAGGATAGGTTAACAGCATGTTCATCTCTGGAACAGACTCACCTCAACAAGCTTAGCCCAGTGCCTTGCACATAGCAGAAGCTCCCCTCACTTATTCTTTCAACAAATCCTGTATCTATGGAGGGCCTAGTATGCCCCAGGCAGTGTTCTAGATTCTTGGGACATGTCAGCAATTCAGTATACAGCGAAGCTTACATTCTGGGGGAGGGCGATGTATGATAAAGAATGTAAGGGAGTTCCCGTCGTGGCGAAGTGGTTAAGGAATCCGACTAGGAACCATGAGGTTGCGGGTTCGGTCCCTGCCCTTGCTCAGTGGGTTAAGGATCCGGCATTGCCATGAGCTGTGGTGTAGGTTGCAGACGCAGCTCGGATCCCGCGTTGCTGTGGCTCTGGCATAGGCCGGTGGCTACAGCTCCGATTAGACCCCTAGCCTGGGAACCTCCATGTGCCGCGGGAGCGGCCCAAGAAATAGCAAAAAAAGACAAAAAAAGAATGTAAGTAACGAAGTTCCCGTTGTGGTTCAGCAGAAACAAATCTGACTAGCATCTATGAGGACGCAGGTTTGATCCCTGGCCTCACTCAGTGGGTTAAAGATCGGTGTTGCCGTGAACTGTGGTGTAGGTCACAGGTGTGGCTCAGATCTGGTGTTGCTGTGGCTGCAATGTAGGCCAGCAGCTCTAGCTCTGATTCAACCCCTAGCCTGGGAACCTCCATATGCCACAGGTGCGGCCCTGAAAAGCAAAAAAAAAAAAAAAAAAAAAAAATTACTTAAAATACAGCTTATTTATTTATTTATGTTGATATGCATGCTCTAGTTGATGTAAATACAGAATGACACTGTTATGGACAGAATGTTTGTACCACAGTCAAATTAAGATGTTGATGGGAGTTCCTGTCGTGGCTCAGTGGTTAACGAACCATGAGGTTTCGGGTTCGATTCCTGGCCTTGCTCAGTGGGTTAAGGATCCCACATTGCTGTGGCTGTGGCATAGGCTGGCGGCTACAGCTCCAATCCAACTCCTAGCCTGGGAACCTCCATATGCCTCAGGAGCGGCCCAAGAAATAGCAAAAAATAAAAAGGTGTTGATGCCTAATCCCTAAAGATTTATTATTTATTTTAATTTTATGGGCTCACCCATGGCATATTGAAACTCCTGAGCCAGGGATTGAATTCAAGCCACAGCTGCAAGCTACACTGCAACTATAGCAATACCAGATCCTTTAACCCACTGTGCCAGGCCAGAGATGGAACACACACCCCTGCATCAACCCAAGCTGCTGCAGTCTGATTTTTAACCCACTGCACCATGGCAGGAACTCCAAAATACAGTGTATTTATGTGCCTTTATCAGATAGGGACTTCTGATTTCACAGGGTCCACCATATCTGCTCTTCAAGAGTTCCTTTTATTTTTTTAATTTCAGCTTCTGAAACATGAAGATTTTTATAATTACATGAGCAACAGATATGAACACATAATCTACACAGGATAAAATACACATAGTTAACTGAAGTGTGGAAAATATTCCACCTCAATAGCCAAAGTAAAACAAAGAGATATCTTATTCAATAAGCAATGTATTCAAAGGTTACCACCAGTGGAGAGGAGGGTCTGGTGAGAGCTATGTGTATTGATATCACTGGCTGAAATATAAATCAGCTCGGCCCTTTTACAAAGTGTGTATCAATTCATGCAGCCATAAAAATATTACTGTTCTTAACCTGGTAATCCCACTCCTGGGAATTTGTCCTGAGGAAATTTTTCCAAATAAGTGAAAAAGCTCAATGTGGAAAGATCTTCATTGCAGCTATATTCATCAAAGTAAAAAAGTGATGGACTCGAAAGAGCAGTGGTTTTATTAGAGTCAGGTGTCTGAGGTTTGAGGGCTTGATTTGGGGATCAGCCACACTCAGTATCTGTGTGGTCTTGGATAAATGACTTGAGCCTATGTCTGTCGGGACGGAAGGAGGGAAACCAGGCTGAGAAAGTTGGCTGTGACCAGATGATGGAGGATCTTGACTGCTAAGCCAAGGTCTCCAGACTCTAAAAATATTACTGTTTTTGACCTGCTAATCCCACTCCTGGGAATTTGTCCTGAGGAAATTTTTCCAAAGAAGAGAAAAAGCTCAATGCAATTGGCAAGTACATTGTAAATGTTTGATCAGAGCTCCCCATCAGTAATATTAACCCAGAGTTCCTTGGTGGCTCAATGGGTTAAGGATCCTGCATTGTCATTACTGTGGCTGAGGTTGGATTCCCAGTCTAGGAAATTTCACACGCCACAGCTGTGGCCAAAAAAATAATAATAGTAAGATGAACAGAATGAGCGAGAAGGTAGAGGTGAGAAAGCCTCTTAGAAGGCTTCTGGAGTTACGGTCATGGCTCAGTGGAAACGAATCTGACTAGTATCCATGAGGATGCAGGTTCTATCCCTGGCCTCGCTCAGTGGTGTTGCTGTGAGCTGTGGTGTAGGTCGAAGACAGGGCTCAGATCTGGCATCACTGTGGCTAATCACAGCTCCAATTCGACCCCTAGCCTAGGAACCCCCATATGCCACGGGTTCAGCCCTAAACAAGACCCCCCCCCCAAAAAAAAGAAGGCGGCAGCTTCTGCAGTAGTCTATATGAGAAGTAATGATTAATTAAATGAAACAGCCTAAATATGTGAGTACCTTGTGGGTGATGAGCCATTATCATAAATCTCCAGCGTCCCTTAAGCATCTGGTTTACAGTCTGCACCAAGCAGAAAGATTACATAACAACACCTTATACTTCTAAAGCCCTTTACAGTTTAAAAAAGGTGCTTTCATGTGCATTATCTTGTTTGATGTTCTAGGGTGTTTATAAGTTAATCGTGTGAAGGTTTCCCATATATTCAACCCAGGCCTATGGGTTCATAATTCCCAGGGCCCACCCCTCCTCTTCTTCACGCAGCATCCTTTTTTCGTTCAATATTCAGGCATGCCATAGTTCTTTATTCCATTTCACTGAAAAAAAAGTATATATATATATATATATATATATATATATATGTGACTGAACAATGCACCAGTCTCCTCGCTTAAGTCCCTCTGAAGGCAGGTAAGCCATCGATCGGTGTGCTGGATTTGAGCTCATTTGGTTTATTTAATCATCTGTTCATCTTTCTCTGATTGCAGTGGCGTTTCGCATGTTCTACCATATGCTGTCCCCTAATGCTCTGCACACACAAGTGAGAGCCCACAAGGAGGCCTAGCCTTCCCTCTTCTCCCTCCAATTCCAGCCCTTCCCCCATCCCAGGACCCCCTGGAGGCCCCCAAAGGGAGCCCAAGTCAGACAGACCCAATCCACCAGAAATGGATCTAGCAATCACCCAGGAAATCTGGGGCCCAGGCCTGCACTATGAGGAAGACTTCCTAATTCAGGTCTTCTCTGGCTTCCAGAGGCACTAATGAGCAGGGCTAAGTGGTAATTAAGACTGTGCTCAGCTCCACATCACACAGCACAGCTGCAGCCAGACAGGAGGAGGGAGAAGGAGGAAGACAGGAAGGAGGGCCCCAGCCCTCTCTTTCCACTCTGAACCCACTCTGTTTAGTGCAGCAAGGAGTTTGCAAACCATGGGATGGAGGAGCCGGCCAGGGGTTGCTGCTCCATCCCATGGGGTGCCAATGGGCCAAGCTTTAGTTTGGTCATAGTTGAGAAGCACCCTCTCTTGCAACCAGCCTGGCACTACAGCACCGTGGGGCTGAGGTCTGGCAAGAAAGGGGAGGCTGACACAAGTACCCATTACCCATGCAGGTCCGCCACTGTCTTTGTGGAGCCTGGGACACCAAGGGTCTGCTCTAGATGAGGACCAACATCAATATCAAATCCTCCCGGAGCAATCCTCAGGAGATCCGAAGATCCAAAGAACCCGGTCCATTCCGGAAATCACACCTCCTTCCCAGAAGGGAGGCAGACATGAAAACTGAGACATGCCTTTTATTTAGAGTGTCTCTCTTTGGACTGTTGCATTTTTTCATCTTCTATTTCTATTTTTGAAAGAATCATTTGGCTCCTTTTATTTTAGCATCTTTTCCTTGGAGCAATAAAGGTGTCGTTGGCAATATGGAAAAAGTGACCTTTGATCTGAAGGAGTCCGGAGGGGAATCACTGAGTGTGGGGAACTGACCTTTTGTAACTACCCACCCAGAGTGCTGGCTGCGAAGTGTGAGATGAGCCTGCAGGAATGAGGTCTGGTGCCCTTCACAGGTCAAGTCGCAATGGGAGACGTGGTGCTGGCCGCGGGAGCATGTGCGTGCCTGCGCTCGATTCCTCTCTCCCGTGGTTTCTCTAGAAGGCTGTGGCTAACCTCTGTCCCTCCTCTCACTCTGTTGCCAGCTGTCCCAGTTCTCCTCTCTCCCTCTCTCCTTTCAGCCCAGCCCAGAAGCCTGAAGGCTGGGCCAAAGGGAAGCAGTTGTTGCTGTTTTTCCCCAGCTCCCGCTCAAACCTGACACCCACAGAAAGGTCAAGCCCACGTGGTTCAGCACATCCCTGCCTGGCCCGCCCTGGCTGTTACCATGACGACTGCTGGGCTGGAAATGTCCTTAGCCACCTCTACCCAGCACATTGGGTGGCTGTCCCAGGCTCCTTTCTCAGAAAAGCCATTCCTGCCAGGCATTCTGGAATTATATGGGACTTCTGGGACAGACAGACAGAGACACAGAAAAACAGACCAAGTCAAAGGCACACACACTGATGCGACAAAAGAGACATAAGCAGACTTAGAGACCCAGAGACTGTGAAGATGCAAAAGAGATGGTGACAGAGCCTCCTGACAGGGGACTGAGAGATAAATAAAGTGAAACACCGTCAGAGATGGAAATAAGAAAAGACAAAGAGAGGATGGAGGACCCATGATGACATCGACAACATAAGGAGAGAGAACCCCAGACTAAAAGGATAATGGAGCAGCCCCCGAGGCGGGGCCGGGGGGGTGGGGGTGGGGGTGGTGGTGGAGTGAGAGAACTCAGCTCTCACACCGCCTCAATCCCATCTAGTAAATTACCTTGTTATACACAGGGCTTGGATCTGATATTTCTCTTTGTCTCATCCTCTCCAAGGTCTCAGGTGGGGTCTGAGCCAATCGGCTGGCCAGGCTTTTCTCTGGCTCTTCTCTAACATTTGCCACCTTCGAGGAGGGATTTTGTCCTAAGCTAACATGGTGAACTTGACCCCTACTACACTCCAACACACATACGCACACACACACACACACACACACACACACACACACACACACACACACACACACACACACACACCCTATCCTTGCCCTTGGGAAGCCTTTGGTTGCATACAACCCAAATGCATAAAATACCTATTCTCAGACTCACCTCACCCAGGTAGTGAAATAGGCATCAGAAAACTGAGCAGGGATGATAAGAAATGAAGCCAGGGAGTTCCCTGTAGGCCTAGTGGTTAAGGTTCCAGCATTGTCACTGCTGTGGCTCAGGTTCAATCCCTGGCTGAGAACTTCCACATGCTACAGGTGCGTCCCCCCCCCCCAATTTTTTTTTCGAGAGTAATGAATGTGAACATTAGACATGATGAAGCCCCGGGAAGTAGTTCATATGAAAGAAGAGAGAAAAGATGGGCTGGGAAGACAATGAGTACCAAACAGGAAAGTGGGGGTAGAAGGGTGAGCAGAAGGGGTGGCAGGAGGAAGAGAGAGACAGATTCTCTGCCCAAAGCAAGCCAGAGAAGTTACAGGAGTCATGGGCCAACTTGGACTTGTCCTCTGGGTCTGGCCAGGAACTCTGACTCCAACATTAGGGCCAGGATTTTTCATCTTCCAAGGGTCTCCGTGGGTTTGAGTTCAGTCTCTCCAGGTCTTTGAGTTCTTGGTCATTTATAGCCTTTTCTTCTTAAGAAATAACAAGAGGGAGGTTCCCATCGTGGCACAGTGGAAACGAATCCGACTAGGAAGCATGAGGTTACAGGTTTGACCCCTTGCCTCACTCAGCGGGTTAAAGATCTGGCGTTGCCGTGAGGTGTGGTATAAGTTGCAGACATGGCTCAGATCTGTCATTGTTGTGGCTGTGGTGTAGGCCAGCACCTGTAGTTCTGATTAGACCCCTAGCCTGGGAAACTCCATGTGCCGCACCTGCAGCCCTAAAAAACAAAAACAAACAAACAAAAAAGAAATAATGAGAGGAGAATTCCTTGGTGACCTAGCAGTTAAGGATCCGACATTGGCACTGCTGGGGTGTGTATTCAGTCCCAGGAAATTCCACATGCCATGGGCATGGCCGAAAAAAGAAGACAAAAAGAAAGAATGAGACCATCAGCAGAATAAACTTGGAGCCCATCCAGCCTTTCACCTGTCCTGACCTTGAGCAGAGTATAGAAAGGACAATGGAGCCAGTGTCCCTAATGTCACCACATTCCCAGCTCACATGTGGGTAGAGAACAGGTGCCAGCTTGGCGGGCCCAGCCCTGTGCCCTCAGCCCAGAGCCCAGTAAGGGAGGGGGGCCCAGAAGGAAGAGGTGAGCCCAGAGAGCTGTGGGTGGACATTCAGACAAGGCTGTGCTGAATTAGCCAACTTGGAGAGCACTCTGCCCCACAGAGGCCGGGATGGGCAAAGCAATGGTCCCACACTGCCACGGAAGGTGGGTCCTGAGAGAGGAGCTGCAGCAGAAGCTGTTGGTGCCTTGCATCCCTTCAGCCTGTTTTTGAGGCCAACTGCAGCAGCAGTGGACAGTTCTGACACATCCTCTCCTCTCTGTCAGAGGCTTGCATCAGCCCCTGCAGGGCAGCCTGGGAGCAGCAGGAGCTTAGCTCTCCCAAAGGGCAGACCTCAGCCCATAAGGCGTGGCACTGGTGGAATTACATCCCAGATTTCTTCATCACTCCATGGGGAGTTTGGATCTGCAGACTTCTGGCTCAGACTGATCCCAGGAGGACTGAGCTGTAACTTCTCACAGTGGACCCCTCAGTGCTCACTTCCCTGTCTCACTGCTCCCTCATTCCTGTTCATCCCTTCAAACAATGCCCACATCCAAGTCCTTGTCTCATGACGTGTGGTCAGAGAACATAAAGTAGCATAAGGGCTGTCTTTCTGGCACCTTCAGAGCCAGAGTCTGTTCCATGGGGTTGAGCAAAGATACCAAGTGTTAGAGGGCTCTGCCTCTGCCTGCTCATTGGTATGTGATCTGGTACTTGTTGGAAGGGGTCATTATCATCTAGGGAAGGAAAAGAGCTCACTAGCTTTACCTCCCAGATGTTGGGGAGGCCAGCACTAACTTTTTAGCTGTAAGCTTACATGGGTCTCCCCTGGACAGCCATGAACTCTCATAACTGGAAAGGACCTTGGGGTCACCTAAGCCAACTTTCTGTGCAATACGGGAATCCCCTTTACATCCTGTCTGACACTTGCTTAAACACCTCCAGTGATAGGGAACTCACTACCTTTTATAAGACAGCCCTGTCCATTCTTGGACAGCTCTTAGAAAATTCTCATTATACTAAACGGTAACTGGGGAGTTTCCATCGTGGTGCAGTGGAAACAAATCCAACTAGTATCCATGAGGATGTGGGTTTGATCCCTGGCCTTGCCCAATGGGTCATGGATCCAGCATTGCTCTGAGCTGTGGCATAGGTCAAAAATATGGCTTGGATCCTGCATTGCTGTGGCTGTGGCGTAGGCTGGCAGCTATAGCTCCGAATTGTCCCCTAGCCTGGGAACCTCCATATGCCACTGGTGCAGTTCTGAAAAACAAAATGTAACTGGTTTCCCTGAAACTTCCCTGCAGTGGAACTTGTTTGTCAGTTGTACATCAATGTCTCATCTTTCTACCCAAGACTGCTCCAAATATTTCAAGGCCAAACGTGTCTACTACATCTTCTCTGCTCTAGACCAAAAAATCTTATTGCCTTGGTCTTTCTTCAGATAATTCAGTCTTCTGAGCTTCCTCAACCCAGACCTCTTCCAGGGAGCACTGTGGTTTGTCAGTGTTCCTTTTCAGTGTGGTGCCCAAAATATACTTCAGGGTAGCATGACCGTGCAGAATATATTTTTCACTTCTATGGCCCTACATACATTTTCTTTTCCTTTTTTTTTTTTTTTGGTCTTTTTAGGGCACATGCGTGGCATATGGAGGTTCTCAGGCAAGGGGTCCAGTCGGACCTGTAGCCACCGGCCTACACCACAGCCATGCAGGATCCAAGCCATGTCTGTGACCTACACCACAGCTCAGGGCAATACCAGATCCTTAACCCAATGACTGAGGCCAGGGATCGAACATACATCCTCATGGATGCTAGTTGGGTTCATTAACCACTGAGCCATGACGAGAACTACATTTTTCATTATAGATCTCTATAATTTTAGCTTTTTTTGGCAGGTATTAACTCAATTGAACTGTGAAGACACTGAATATCTGTGCTTTTGGCTTCACAGCATCTCTTTTGCTTTTTTTCTAGTAGCAGCAACTCTCCCCTACTTGCCATTCCTCAATGTGTCTGGTGAGATTGCCAACCACCAAGCTGTGTACACCTAGCCATAGATTTGGGCCTATCACCTAGGCTTGGTTAATAAAAGAGTATCCTTTCCTGGTCACAGTAATTGGTTCAATGATGAGCATGTGACCCAAGACAGACCGATAAGAATCCTTCCCTGGGATTTATTATATGGAGTTGGAAATGAGAGCTCTACCTCTGAATTTGCTAAACTGGGGTGATGTGTAGAACTCTCTGTGCTATACCAACACAGTAATCAAAGTCAATAGTGAAGGAAAGAGAAAAATGAAGATACAGTTTGAGTCCTTGGATCGAGCTGACCTTGAGGCCATCTCTACTTCTGTCCTCCCAGTGTCCCTTTACGACTTAATCTAGCTTGAGTCTAGCTTCTGTAACTAAAACAAATTCACAGTTCTCTGTCCTCTAATGTGTAGTTAATTCTTCCATCATAAATGAAAGTTATTACATTTATTCCTCATAGGTTTCATATTTTGTCTCATCATTCCGGTCTATAGAAAAATTATAAGGAGTTCCTATCATGGCTCAGTGGTTAATGAACCTGAGTAGCATCCATGAGGATGTGGGTTCGATCCCTGGCCTCCCTCAGTGGGTTAAGGATCCAGTGTTCCCGTGAGCCATGGTGTAGGTCATAGACACGGCTCGTATCCTGCATTGATGTGGCTGTGGTGTAGGCCGGCAGCTCCAGCTCCAGTTGGACCCCTAACCTGGGAACCTCTACATACTAAGGGTGTGGCCCTAAAAAGACAAAAAAAGACAAAAAAAATTAGAGTTCTGATTCAATCAATTATCTATTCTTCTCACTTTTGATAAGGATGTTTATCCAACTCATTGATAAAAATGTTGAGTTGGGCAGAATGAAAAGGAAAAAAACATCATGTCAGTTTATCAAACAATGAGTATACTTTTGAGATGGTTATTCAAACAATCATGAACCTATTCAACTCTTATCCAGCCTAGACCCTCCATCCTATCTCCTAGATCTTCTTACTTGATCAGGCACCACTCCAGAGACCATGCTACACCTCAGCATTCTGCCAAGCTACATGTTGATAATATCATCCAAAAAGTTCATAAAATTAAAAACCCAAAATTAGTTCTAGCTTTTAAAAGTGCTCAGAGGAGTTCTCATTGTGATTTAGCAGGTTAAGAGCCCGACATGGTGTCCAAGAGGATGTGGGTTTGACCCCCGGCCTCACTCACTGAGTTAAGGATCCAGTGTTGGAGTTCTTATTGTGGCTCAGTGGGTTAAGAACCTGACTAGTATCCATGAGGACATGGGTTCAATCCCTGGCCCTGCTCAGTGAGTTGAGGATATGGTGTTGCAGCAAGCTGTGGTGTAGGTCGCAGTTATGGCTCAGATCTAATGTCGCTGTGTCCGTGGCGTAGGCCAGCAGCTACAGCTCTGAATCAACACTTAGCCTGGGAACCTCCATATGCTTCGGGCTGTGGCCCTAAAAAAAAAAAAAAAAAAAGATCTGGCATTGCCTCAGGTGGCAACATAGGCCCCATATCTGGCATGGCAGTGGCATAGGCTGGCAGCTGTAGCTCCAAAACAACCCCTAGCCTGGGAACTTACATATGCCAGCGTAAAAAGGTGCAGCCTTAAAAAGAAAAAGAAAAAAAAAGTGCTAAGAAACTCTCAGTAATCCATCTCTCTTCCTGGGCACACATGCATGTACACACATAGTCACATCCATCCCCCAACTTCATTTCTGCTGCCTCCCACCCAACTTATCTCACCTGCAAAAGAACCAATTTTTCTTTTTAAGTGGATAAGGCTAGCATGAAGGCAGAAAAGAGTCTGTTTGGGAAGAAGCAACTTTTACTTCAGAACCGTCTGTGCTATTTAGCACAGGGAGGAATGGGAGGTGGGGAGAATGGAAGAAGGTAAGTGTCTCAGCTGCTCACTGACACTTGGACAACTTAGTAAAGCCTGGCGCTAGAAGGTGGGGAAATCAAGGAGCAGAGGCCCAGTGGTGCTCCAGGAGAAGTAATGGAGAGTACAGGGTCTGGGGAGAGCTAGACCTGTTTCTTAGTCCTTGGAGCACCACTTCCTAACCACCCACCACTGCCCTGGGGTATTATCTGGTGCCAGGCTCCACTCTTCCCACTCACTCACACTTCATTCCACTCAGTTACCAAGTTCCAGAGATTCTTCCTCCTAAATGGTTCTTCATATCCACTTCTCTCTCACCTCATTGCTGCATCCTCATTCATGTAACCATCATCTCTTCAAATATCTCTTCCACCCCTCTCACTCTCTTCATTTTCTGGGACTCAAATTATATGTAATTAGACTGTTTGATATTGTCTCACAGCTCTGGGAAGCTTGGCTTTGTTTTTTCCCTCCCTCACCCCCACTCCCCTCTCCTTTTTGTCCCTGTGTTTCAGTTTGGAGAATTCCTATTAACCTTTCTCAAGTTCATTGATTCTTTCCCCAGCTGTGCCTAGCCAATTGAAAAGCCTATTGAAGGAATTCATCTCTGATAGCATGCAATTTTTATTTCTAACATTTCCATTTGGCTTTCTTACTGTTTCCATGTTTCTGCCCAAATTCCCATTTCATTCAACCAAATTGCCTAACTTTTTTCCAATAGGCTCTTTAGCATATCAAGTCTTTTTTTTTTTTTTTTTTTTTTTTTGCCCCCACCCACAGCATGCAAAAGTTCCAGGACCAGGGATCAAACCCATGCCACAGTAGAAACCTAAGCCACGGCAGTGACACTTCCCGATCCCCAACCCACTGCACCACCAAGGAAACTGCCCTGTAAGTAATTTTTATTTTAAAGTCCCTATCTGGTGGTTCCCACATCCATGTCATCTGTGAGTCTGGTTCTGTTGATTTCTTAATCTTTTGGCAATGAATTGGGGTTTTTTCTTTGTTGACTTTTCATGTTTTGTAAATTGAGTGCTAATCCTGTGTGGAACAGCAGAGACTGAGGTGAATGTATTTATCCCTGGAAATGGGCATGCTTCTCCCGCCAGCCTGTTGGTCTGGGGCAGTGGAGTCAATCTACAGGAGTCAGGCAGGGTTTGGGGTTGGTTGTTGTCATTAATCTCAGTGGATCACAGACTTCGAAGGGGTGGGCTGCTTAGAGTGGAGACCAGGGTGTCAGAGGGTTTCCTGTGTTCCTGCTTGGTCCTCCCCTTTTCAGCCATCCCAGCAGGCCTGCCCTGCCACCCAGAGGAGACTGTATTGCTAGCTATTTGGTGCTAGACTCAGGGGGTGCAGGGCAGGACAGGGTCTCTGATATCCCGTTTCAGCTTTGGTCCTTAGGCAGGTCCTGTGAGTTTCAGGACTGGGGTTTCTCAGTATCTGTACTCCTGTTCCAAATAACAGCTGACTTCTGCCTCGTTTCTTTGGTTGGTTTGGGGGTGGCCAAATGTTCTTGCCCTATCCCCCAACAGAGCAGACAATTGCTTGAATTTTCAGCCTAAAACGGTTTCCTGCTTCTCCCCTAGGGGTAGAGGACTTTTGCTTCTCTTCTTCCCCCAGAGGCAATGGGGTTTTAACCTGTGTTCAAGAAAGACAAGAAGGGAGTTCCCATTATGGCTCAGTGGAAACAACCCGACTAGTATTCATGAGGATTCGGGTTTGACAGCCTCACTCAGTGGGTTAAGGATGTGGCGTTGCTGTGGTGTAGGTTGCAGACATGTCTCTGGCCTGGCATGGCTGTGGCTGTGGCGTAGGCCGGCAGCTGCAGCTCCTATTCGATCCCTAGCCTGGGAACTTCCATATGCTGCAGGTATGGCCCTTAAAAAAAAAAAAAAAAAAAAAAGGACAAGAAGTTTTTTATCCCTCACCCAGAGGCAGATGAGTTTTGCTTGTTTTTAAATTAATTTTTTGAATTTTGCTTTTATTCCTCCCCCTAAAGCAAGACTTGAACACCCCTCCCTTAGTAGCTTAAGGCGGTTGCTTATTGGAGAGAAGGATTGTGGAAGCAGCTGAGGCTTTTTGTCTTCCTCCAGCAGCTGCCTTAATCAACTCCTACATGCTTGCGCCACCAAGGAGGAAAGCTCCCTCCCATTTCCTGCACTGCTCACACTTTTTCTCATGAGCCTTGGGGGTGGGGGTAGGTCTGTGGAGAAAACTTGCCTTGAGTATAAACTCCCTTGTGTCTGAAATAGTCTCCAGCTATTCTAAACTGACACACTAGCCCGTGTGTAGCCTTTAAACTTTTGCTAAAATTTTCGTTGGTTTCGTCTTGCCAGCTCATAGGACAGCCACCCCTGTCTGCTCTGCTAAAGCTGAAAACTGTTCCTGTGTGTCTCTCCTTGAAGAGGCCTTACTTAGGTGCCTCGTGACCTCAGTGTTCTGAGGGCTCAAGAAAGGCTATGAGGAGTTCCCGTCGTGGTGCAGCAGAAATGAATCCGACTAGGAACCATGAGGTCATGGGTTCCATCCCTGGCCTTGCTCAGTGGGTTAAGGATCCGGCGTTGCCATGAGCTGTGGCGTAGGTTGCAGACGTGGATTGGATCTGGCATTGCTGTGGCTGTGGTGTAGGCCAGCAGCTGTAGTTCCGATTGGAGCCCTAGCCATATGCCATGGGTGCGGCTGTAAAAAAGACGGAAAAAAAAAAAGAAAAGAAAGGCTATGATTTTGTAGATTACCTGGCTATTTCTCATCATTACAGTGGGAGTGACATTTTCTTGCATTAGTAAATACTTGTTAGAAATACAAGTTCTCAGGTCATTGTCACCTCTTTCTCAGGCAACTGCAACCACCTCACAGCTGGTCTCTGCATCCAATTTTGGTCCTCTTCCTACTGCATTCAGCATAAGTACTAAAATTCTGTAACCATCAGGAGTTCCCTGGTGGCTAGAATGTTGGCATTGTCACTGCTGTGGCTCTGGTTATAGCTGTGTCATGGGTTTGATCCCTGGCCGGGGAACTTCCACATGCCTCGGGTGTGGCCAAAAGGAAAAAAAAAATCTGTAACCATCAGAAATTAAAAGAGACTTTGCAGTGAAATATTTGAAATTAGCTACATAAAATCTGAAAACCAGGTTATGGTGTGCCAGTCATCTATCACTGAGTGACAAACCAAACCAAAACGTAGTGGCTTAAACCATGTCATGTATTCAGTTCGTGAAATCTATAGGGCTTGCAGGAACAGCTTGTCTCTCTGTTCCATTTGGTGTCAGCTGGGCTGGTTTGAAGGCCTGAGATCATTTTAATCACTTGTATGGCTGACAGCTGGGATGGGAAGACCCTAAGAGCTGGGGACTGAACTGCGGGAGCCCCTCTAGCTCTGGGTGGGGCCTCTCTAATGTGGAGGCTTCGAGGTAGATAGACCTCTTAGGTGTTGGCTCAGAACTACCAAGGAGGGGAGTTCCCATCATTGCTCAATGGTTAACGAATCTGACTAGGAACCATGAGGTTGCGGGTTCGATCCCTGGCCCTGCTCAGTGGGTTAATGATCTAGCAAGTTAAGGATCCAGCATTGCCGTGAGCTGTGGTGTAGGTTGCAGGCTGTGGCGTAGGCTGGCGGCTACAGCTCCCATTCAACCCCTAGCCTAGGAACCTCCATATGCTGCGGAAGCAGCCCTAGAAATGGCAAAAAGACAAAAACAAACAAACAACCACCAAGGAGGATATTGAGAAAGAGAGAGGTCCCAGGTGAAATGTTTTTATGACCTAGCCTCAGAAGTCATATTATTTGTTCTGTACTCTGTAAGTAAAGCAATTACATAGGTCTACCCAGGTTCCCAGGGAGGGAGTATTGACCCAACAGCTCAGTGGAAGAGTGTCCACACCACACAGTGAGATGAAAGTGTGGGATGTGGTGGATTGATGTGGCCATCTTTGGAAAATACAGTCTGCCATACGTGATTCTCTGTGTTCTGTAATAGTGAAAAATAACTTCAGAGAAATCAAGCCAGAAAATAAAAACAAAGGAAACCCGCAAGCCATCGGATTGCATTATTTCACATAGACAGATCACTGCCCAGTGTGAATTTGTGCTCCCCTCATCAATTTAAACATGTCAAATCCATGGCAGCTGTAACCATCTTTCTAGATGCAGTTCTGATCCTGTCACTGCCCCTCTTGTTTGCTTTTTTTGTTTGTTTTGTTTTTTGTTTTTTTCTGGCTGTATCTGTGGCTTGTGGAAGTTCCTGGGCCAGGAATCAAATCCAAGCTGCAGCTGCAAATGGATCCTTAACCCACTGATCCACATTACTGCCCCTCTTAAAATGATCCTTTGGCTCCCTGTTGCCCCCCAAATAAATTCCAAACTCCTTAACATAGCTTATTAAGCCCTTCATGGTGCCTTATTTATTAATTTCTAACCTCATTTTCTGATTCTTCCTCCTTTGTCCCTTTCACTCTGATTAGACCACTTTCCAGTATCCAAACTTTCTTTTGCTTTAGGCCTCTGTACTGCTGTTTTCCTCTTCTAGGATGTTTCTCTGCCCCCACACTCTTATCCCTCCATCCCCTCGAACTGCCACTCATTTTTCTGGACTCAGTTTCCCTAACCCGGCCTCTCTCCCACCTCCCACCCTACTGGCCTCAGGCTGTCATACCTTCTTCCCATATCCTCTCAATGTGCTATGCAGCATTAGTGATTACAGCACCAGTTAATGAGGCCATAGCTCCATCAATCCATGTTCAGTGGAAGATGCAGTTTTTTTTTATTCACCACCATGTGCAGTGTCTGCAGCATGGCAGGGGCTCAACAAATATCGGTTAGATGAATGGACCTGTGCCTTAAATAGCCTACGGGGTTCAAGTTAACAGCCCTCCCCCTAGCCTAAGATTGCCATGGCCGTGACCTGTCTTGAGTCTTGTAACTGAGGAAGGGCCAAAGTTGGTTGGGATAGTATGGAATTTGGGGGGAAGTATTGGCTGTTTTGTGGCTGGAGCTGTTCCTGAGGTTTTAGGGGACTCACTCCAAAGAAGAGCCAGGGAGTGGCTCCAGGGTGTCTTCCCTCCTCTGGTAAGAGTCCTGGTGGCCAGGCCTGCCTGAGAGAGACATACCTCAGCAACAGCTGGTGGGACTTTTGTTTACTTGCTGTGCCTACATCCAGAGCCTATTTCTGGAGCAGGTACTGGACCCAAGCCTGTGCCATTCTAGCACTGATGTTGCCAAGCCCTGTGCCAGGAGAGAAAGGCGGCACTTGCATACCTTATCTCTCAGGCTCCAACCCAACCTTCTCTGGACTTTCCCAGTCATTACTGTTGGTAACTGCCCTTCTCTGACTTTAAGGTTTAGCACTAACTATTGCTCCATTTGCTCTAATTTTCTGTTTCACTAAGGACATGAGGAAGGAAGAAAGTTCAGCATAAGAAAGGCTCTCTCAACTCATAAATTTTACTGCTTTGAGGAAGTCCTAACTGGAGTTCCTTAGGGTTTCTAGGGTCAAAGGAAACAGATCAGCATTTTTGCCCAATATGATTTTTGCTATGGTTAGTCCAATTTCAGAAAGGGAACTGGAATAGAAAGAGGTCATTTAACTTATTTATGACCCTACAGTAAGCCACAGGATGGATAAAGATAGCACCTAAGATTCTTGGTTTCAAATTTAGTACTACTTTGAGTTCCCTTTATGGCTCAGTGGTAACAAATCCAACTAGTATCCATGAGGACACATGTTCCATCCACCCCAAGCCTCGCTCAATGCGTTAAAGGATCCGGCACTGCCATGAGCTATGGTGTAGGTCACAGACTCAGCTCAGATCTGGCATTGCTGTGGCTGTGATATAGGCCAGCAGCTGCAGCTTCGATTGGACCCCTAGCCTGGGAACTTCCTAAAAGACAAAAGAAAAAAGAATTTGGTACTACTTCCATCACCTAGGTTAAATTTATATTAAGAAGTTATTTTTATTAGCACCACGCTCTAACCAACTGAGCTAACGAGCCGCTGTAAATTTATATTAAAAAGTTAGCTTTGGGAACAAATATCAAATTCATTTTCAGTAAGTGGAGTTTCACTCTTTTTCTAGAGCCATCACTTAAGTAGTGTTGACAAATGAAGTGAGAAGGTAGCCGGAGATCTGGCGCCTACTCCCCACACCTCCCCTGGGTTTGTACCCCGGGGTAAACACCTTTCAGTTCCACAGTTCCTTTTCAGCTCCTTTAAATCAACTCCCCACCTTCTCATAGTGAGATTTCTGTTTCTTAGATAGAAAATGGGAGGTAGGGAAAAGGCAAGGCTAGAGTCTTGTCTGAATGATAGAAACACTATTTTCTGGTTCAGAAACAATCTCTAACCATCTATGATCAGCTGCTCTTTGGGAGAGTATTTGGGGATCTTATTGCTATTTTTCTTAAATTGTTGTTACCAAAGAGGAATAATTTTGTTTTATCATGCTGGGAGTAGAAAAATCTTAGTTTTTCTATTTTTTTTTTTCCTTATTAAACTGCCTGCAAAGCCATTAGATGGCTCTGTAGGAAGAATGAGGTCTGCACCTCAATCCCAGGCAGAACCCCTTTGCAAGCTGAGGGAAGGGCCAGATGATTGTCAGTGGATGGCTTCCTCAAAGTATCAGGAGAACACAGAGGGTCACTATCTACATCAAAGGTATCCTACTAATACAATGCTGTAGGAGTAAATTTAACACTGTTAGTCAATGGCAAAAAGAGGAAAATATATCTAGAAATTATTATAACAACAATATTCATATATTAAGCAAATATATGGAATCACCTAGTTGGTTCCCATGCTTTTGGACAAGGCAAATATTTGATTTAGAAATGAACAAATGTTCTCTGAAGATTTTTATGGCTGCCCTGCTCATTATTAGCGATCTGGAAATTATAACTCAGAAACAAGCTCCACTGGAGCCATGGCCTCAGAATCTTGTCCTCAGAGCACCAAGGTTTGGCTTATCAGAGGGCACATGTTAAAAACAGGTATCTGGGGAGTTCCCATCATGGCTCAGCAGTTAACGAACCTGGCTAATATCCATGAGGACGTGGGTTCAACCTCCAGCATTGCCATGAGCTGTGGTCTAAGTCGCAGATGCGGCTTGGATCCCGAGTTGCTGTGGCTATGGCATAGGCCAGCAGCTACATCTCCGATTCAACCCCTATCCTGGGAACCTCCATATGCCTCGGGTTCGGCCCTAAAAAGACCAATAAAAAGCAACCAGGAATCAAGGAGTTCCCATTGTGGCTTAGCAGGTTAAGAATCCGACTAGTACCCATGAGGATGCAGGTTCAATCCCTGGCTCCAGTCGGTTGGTTAAAGGATCCAGCGTTGCCTCAAGCTGTACTGTAGATCACAGATGCAGCTCAGATCTGGCGTTGCTGTGGCTGCGGTGTAGTCTGGCAGCTGCAGCTCTGATTCAACCCTTAGCCTGGAAACTTCCACATGCCACTAGTGCAGCCCTAAAAAGACCAAACAAACAAACAAAAAAACCCAAAAATGAAAACAGGAGTCTGGCAAAGGTTACCAGCTCTTCTGTGCTGACATGCATTTGCCTTTACCTCATCATGGCTTGGGAGCATCTCTCTGGGAGGAATCAGGTCAATAGCACCACCCACACGGCTATTCTGATGAGAATAGTTTTATATGGACAATACAAACTGAACAAGAACACCATAAAACAAGGAAGGAAACAGGCTCAGCCAGGAAAGCTGCCACAAGGAAGCAGACATGGAAATATTCAGGAGTGGTTTCCAATATCACTATCACCATATTTACAAGTCCTAATTTGGAACCTGGCCCTTTTTAAGTGCAGAAGGAAGTTAGGGGAGAAACCACACATGAAATAAAAAATGTATATGTACACACAGAAACAGCCACATTTTCACACTTCTTTCGTCCATTTTTTCCCACAAGGAACAAATCAGATGAAGGAAAAGCCTAGCTTCTTTCCTAAAGTCCTTGTATTTATTATGGACTTGTTAAAGAAACCCCAGTGTGGCCTGGATTCAAGGAGGCAGACTTCACTTTCTTTGGCCCCAGGCACCCCTCACAATTTACCAAGGGAATGCTTGGGACACAGGCAGGAATATCCAGAGGCAAGAAAATAAATGGCTCATTTAACTTATACATTATATACAAGGGCATCCATTTCTCCAAATACTTTCATACTTGGTCCTTCACTAGATTCTTAGCAGACTTCTCTCATGCAGCAACAGAGCTCAGGCAAGCTGTGAGACAGAGAGGGAGGCGGTATTTTGATCCAGCACTCACTGGGTCAGTCACTTTGCTCAAACCAGTCACATGTGCCAACCCCTGCACGTCCTCAGGGGCCCACAGCTGCTCGCTTGGCAGAGTGGAAGGCTTGGGCTTTTTCCCTCCCTAGATTTCTCCTTGCTGCTGCTGACGCCAAGCTCTCTGCTGTTCCCTCCGGACCCAAGACAGCTGCTTGGCGTGGTGCGTGTGTAATTTACTGTTCCGCCGCTGCTGGCTCCTCCCCGGCCGATGGCTTCTCCACCTGTGACTCTGGAGGAATCAGATACTGGACCTCCTCTGTACTGATGGCTACTTTATCTGGCTGGAGCCACCTCTTGAAATGTTCCAAGGGTGCTAGGAAAGAACAGGAGAATGGGGTGACAGCATCAGACCTTACAGATTAATCACTTAATGATGATCTCAGTTACTCAAAGACTGCCTTCCTGCCCCCCACCAATTTCTTCCTATGATTGCTTTTCACGGCTAACATGGGAGCGCAGCTACTCCTCTGACAGCTGTGCATCCTGGCAGCTTTCCTGGCATAATTTACCCCCTGGTGGGTACTTGGGTGATAAGCAGCACCCGGCCCCCTTCAAATGCTGAGTCTCTGAAGGCTTGATGAGAATAGCTGAACAGCTTATGCCTCAGTCCTGTCTTTTTTAACTCAAAACCGGAGAGAAGAGAAATTGTCAAGGGGGAGGAAACATTCAAATAAATACCAGATTATTAGTGAGGCAGAAACCAGAGCATCTTGAAATCTCTTATACCTAAGGTAGTCTGAGGTTCAATTATACATACAGTGCTTAGTTGCGCTAAGCACGATTTTTTCTATTTTTTCATTTAGTTCATTCTCCAGCAGGATGCCAAGGAAACACCTGAGTAGCAATGTCTCCCACAAAGGAATGGCCACTATGCCAGAGGGCTCTTTTTTGTCCCCCTCTCACCTTCCTTAAGTACCCATGTTCTTCCACTCTAAGGCTATTAGACAGTCATGGTAAAATACAAATGACTAGAAAGAATGTAAACCTCATTCTAGGCTCTTTAACAGCAAAAAGTCATAAGCCAAGAATAAAGCCATAACCAGCAGATTTTTGACACCTAAATGGGGGAATTATGTTGCAGACAGTAGGATTCCCAGCCCATGACTCCGTTGCCAAAAGCATACCACGAGAGGGTCAACTACCTGGCCTTCACATACATGAGGAACCACACAGTCTCACTACAAAATGTTTCCCTCACTGATTTTCATTTGAATAATTTCTTATTAAACTTTTAAAGTTCTGTTAGGAAGAATAATATTAAGACTAGCTGGGGAGGGAGTTCCTGTCATGGCTCAGTGGTTAACGAATCTGACTAGGAACCATGAGGTTTCGGGTTCCATCCCTGGCCTTGCTCAGAGGGTTAAGGATCTGGCGTTGCCATGAGCTGCTGAGTAGGTTGCAGACATGGCTCAGATCTGGCATAGCTGTGGTTGTGGTGTAGGCAGGCAGCTGTAGCTCCAATTTGACCCCCAGCCTGGAAACGTCCATATGCTGTGGGTGTGGTCTTAAAAAGAAAAAAAAAAAAAAAAAAGGATAGCTGGAGTTCCCTAGTGGCTGAGCAGGTTAAGGACCTGGTGTTATCACTGCTGTGACTAAGGTCGCTCCTGTGGTGCAGGTTTGATCTCTGGCCTGGGAACTTCTGAATGCCCTGAGTGCAACTGAAAAAAAAAAAAAAAAAAACAAGCATAGAACTGATTATGTGCCAGATGCTGTTCTAAGTGCTTTGTACATGGTAACTCATTTAGTGCTCATAATAACTGTCTGAGGTAAGAAGTACTATTCCTGCTTTACTGAGCAGGACCCTGAGGCACACACAGGTTACTTACCCAGGTACATACAACAAATAAGTGACAGAGTTACTATCTCAGGTGTCAAGCACCATCCTACTCTTTGTAGCAGAATGCCCTCTGCTCCTTTCTGCATCCAGCCCACCTGCAGATACTGTCCTTCTCTGGTACAAAACCAGAGCCCAGAGGGAGCTCAATGGTCTCTCAACTCCCAAAGCCCAAGGGTACTTCCATTCATCTGCTCTTTTTTTATGCTGCCTTGTTTTGTTTTGTTAGGTATGTCAATGTACGTCATCTTTCCCTGAGGACCCCCCAAAAAGGGGAGGGTTGTCTAAAACATCCTTACATCTCTCTACTCCTTTGATATCATGCACAGTGCCTCCACACAGCAGATGCTTAAGAAATTCATTCATTCGTTGTATCTACACAAATTTCAGTATCTACAATATGACAGAAACTCTATGAGGCCATGGAGAGTCAGGGTAAAAAGACATGGTTCCAGCTGTTGATCGATAACTACTTTCTCAAGCACACTATGTGCTTAAAAATGAAGATGATGGTTTATTCTCAACTCTCCTCAATCTGTGATCAAGATGTAGGTGACAAATTCGCTTTTTGGCCAAAATACTCATTCGCAAAAATCTGCTGCTGGGCTAAAAGCAAATAAAGCAACCTTACAAAAGATGATTTTAGCTCCGAAAAGCTGATGTTGATATCAACTTATATCTGAACCCAGATATAAGAATTCCTCCCTGAATTCTTTAGAGGAAGAGAAATGCCTTCAATGAAACACACTGTCACCTGGAACTAGACTGGGAACCATTTACCTCTCATCAGAATCAAGTCCACCCACGAAAAACTCCGATGCTAACTTCTCCTGGAGGAACCGATCCCAGCATTCTTTCTTTGCTTGGGCCAGGGTTCGAAGCATGTCCTTGGAAGTCACTTCCTGATTTAAACCTTTGATTTTTCTCAGTTTCTTTTCTAAAGAGAGAAAAAGTTGAGCTTAACAAGGAAAGTGAATATGGAACAAAACTAATCTAAAATACAAAATGCCCACTTAAAGATTCTCTCAATGATGAGTAGCTGCACACTCCCTGAAAAAGAGCTCCTTTTTTTTTTTTTTTTTTTTTGTCTTTAGGGCCAAACCCATGGCATATGGAGATTTCCAGGCTAGGGGTCGAATTGGAGCTACAGGTGCTGGCCTACACCACAGCCACAGCAACCTGGGATCTGAGCCTCAACTGCAACCTACACTACAGCCCATGGCAATGCCAGATTCTTCACCCACTGAACAAGGTCAGGGATCAAACCCGAATCCTCATGGATACTAGTTGAGTTTATTAACTACTGAGCCACAACAGGAACTCCAAGAACTCTTTTTTTTTTTTTTAGGGCCGTGGGTGTGGCATATGGAAGTTCCCAGGTTAGGGGTCCAATTGGAGCTACAGCCGCCAGCCTGCACCACAGTCACAGCAGCACCAGATCCGAGCCACATCTGAGACCTACACCACAGCTCACAGCAACACCGGATCCCTAACCCACTGAGCGAGGCCAGGGCCCGAACCTGCATCCTTATGGATGCTAGTCATGTTCGTTAACTGCTGAGCCATGAAGGGAACTCCCCTATTCAAGGCTTTAATCACACATAGAAATCTTAAAGGTTTCTTATTATCGAGTTTAGAAATCTTAAAGGTTTCTTATTATTGAGTTCTCATCAAGTCAATGTTAGTGTCTAATATCATCATGTCTAATGGTCATTGGATCTTTCTTCATTTTCTCTAATTCTTTCTCAAGAGGTTTGGAAACCACTTTATGACACTGTAACCAAAAGAAAAACCATTTACTCCTCAGAGAGACTATTTTCAGGAGTTGAAAAAAAAAAAAAAAGATAGTATATACATGTCAAGCCAGGAAAAACAAGCATTCCTTAGAGAGGTACCTGCTGGGCCTCTGTGATTTCAAAGAAAAACATGCCATCAATTTATTTATGAGAACCTATGGGGTTAAACATTTTTTGATACAGTGGAGAATGAAGACATTGTGAAGGAAAAAGAAAAAGGTACATTTCCCTTTATTTGCCTTCCATGAAAAATGAGCTCTTTGGAGTTCCTGTGGTGGCGCAGCAGAAACAAATCCAACTAGGGACCGTGAGGTTGCAGGTTTGATCCCTGGCCTCACTCAGTGGGTTAAGGATCTGGCGTTGCCATGAGCTGTGGTGGACAGACGCCGCTTGGATCCTGCGTTGCTGTGGCTCTGGCATAGGCCAGTGGCTACAGCTCCATTGGACCCCTAGCCTGGGAACATCCATATGCTGCAGGTATGGTCCTAAAAAGACAAAAAAAAAAAAAAAAATTCTTGGTTAAAGAAAAGGAATCTCCCAATACATATTTTTAAAAAGCTGTTCTACTTGTGGCCTGGATATTGGAGCCTAATAAAAACAAACATCTTGGAGTTCCTATCATGGCTTAGTGGTAATGAATGCAACTAGTACCCATGAAGACACGGGTTCGATCCCTGAGTTAAGAATCCCACGTTGCTGTGGCTGTGGTGTAGGCCAGCAGCTGTATCTCTGATTCGACCCTTAGCCTGGGAAATTCCATATGCGTGGGTGTGGCCCTACAAAACAAGACACACAAAAAAAAATCTTGTAATCTCTTTGAGAGTGGTGCATATGGCTTCCTGATGATAGCTGTTTAATCACTCTTTGCATTTTGAAGAAGACAAGAAAAGTATAACCATTTGCCTTCTGCTTTAATTTGGTCTTGCCTTCAACTATAATAAAAGGGTAAATGATGACTTTTTGGAGGGAAGGGTGGACATCAAACCCAGGACCAACAGAATCCTTATGATTTGCAATCTTGTTTTCATTTCTAAACAGGCTACATCAGCTAGAACCCACTGATCAGAACAAACACCTTTTGTTGCTATATATTACCACCAAAAGTTCACCCCTAGGAGTTCCTGTCGTGGCGAAGTGGTTAACGAATCCGACTAGGAACCATGAGGTTGCGGGTTAGGTCCCTGCCCTTGCTCAGGGGGTTAAGGATCCGGCGTTGCCGTGAGCTGTGGTGTAGGTTGCAGACGCGGCTCAGATCCCGAGTCGCTGTGGCTCTGGCGTAGGCCAGTGGCTACGGCTCCGATTCAACCCCTAGCCTGGGAACTTCCATATGCCACAGGAGCGGCCCAAAGAAATAGCAAAAAGACAAAAAAAAAAAAAAAAGTTCACCCCCTATTAAAAAAAAAAAAAACCACCCTGCAGTTGATAAATGTTTAATACTTGAGGAGTTTTTCCCAGAGGATATGAAAAGGGTTATGTATATCTCATGTTAAACTGGCTAAAAGTTTTTAATTGTTGCTCTTAGTGGATTCACTAATATAAGTTTATTTGGCAATAAAATCAATCTTCAGGAGTTCCTGCTGTGGAACAGTGGGTTAATGATCTGGCTTGTCTCTGTGGAGGTGCTGGTTCAATGCCCAGCCCAGGCATAGTAGGTTAAGGATCCGGCATTGCTGCAGCTGTGGCATAAGTTGCAGCTCTGACTTGGATTTGATCCCTGGCCTGGGAACTTCCATATGCTGCAGGTGTGGCTGAAAAAGAAAAAGCCAAACAAGGAGTTCCCATCATGGCGAAGTGGAAACGAATCTGACTAGGAACCATGAGGTTGCAGGTTTGATCCCCGGCCTTGCTCAGTGGGTTAAGGATCTGGCATTGCTGTGAGCTATGCTGTAGGTCGCAGACGCGTTGCTGTGGCTCTGGCGTAGACTGGCATCAACAGCTCGGATTAGACCCCTAGCCTGGGAACCTCCATATGCTGAGGGAGCGGCCCTAGAAAAGGCAAAAAGACAAAAACAAACAAACAACCCCCCCCCCCCAATCTTTATATTGGCCTTGAAGTAGTCTTGGGAGCTGGAAAAGGTTTTCTCCCCTCCGAGTGTGCTGGGTCCTTGACCAGGTGTGATCAGGCAGAACTGACACCCTTGCATCCTCCAAACCTGCCTGCCACTTTCTCCCAGACTCTGCCAGATGCAACAGAAATGGCTCTCATTTTCTCAGGAAAGGACATTTTAATCACCTCCTTAACTGGTTTTAGAAAGGATCAGTGGATTTTAACTTTCTGAACCAGTCTTCATCAATCAAAAACATCACTGAATCCATGAAAACTTCTTACAACCCTGGGCACAGAGTACCAACAAGCCAAAGGATCTGGTTCTCCAGCTTTCTCCAACTGTTGCCTCTTCTACTTAACATCATTAAACAGATGTTCTGACTACCACAACAGAATTGTTAACCTCCTCAGCCATTGCTGCAAGTATTACTATCCCATCTCTGATGGCTTCCCAACAAATTTCATATCACATCTTCATCTTTCTCATTTTCCATCATTCCACCTATGTTTTTCTCATAACTTTTTCCTCCAGTACATCATTAACCAAATTCCTCTTGTTTTTCCAAGAAATGTCTTGGCAATCATGTAAACTCTATTCTGAATCTTCTTTCTGTTCTTCCTCAAAAGCTTCTTCTTCCTCAATTGCCTTTCCTTCCTCAAATAATTATTCCCAGGTTTGTTTTGTGACACACCGATGCATCCCATCAATTTTTTAAAACTTTAATTAGAGTATAGTTGATTTACAATGTTGTGTTAGTTTCAGGTATACAGCAAGGTGAATCAGTTATACATATACCCATTCTTTTTTAGATTCTTTTCCCATACAGGTTATTACAGAATATTGAGTAGAGTTCCCTGTGCTACACAGTAGGTCCTTGTTTGTAATCTGTTTTATATATAGTAATGTGTATATATTAATCCCAGACTCCTAATTTATCCCTTCCCCCCATGTTTCCCCTTTGGGAACCATAAGTTTGATTTCAAAATCTGTGATTCTGTTTCTGATTTGTAAATAAGTTCTTTGTATCATTTTTATTAGATTCCACATATAAGCGATATATTAGTCTTTCTCTGTAATAGATGTTTTTATTTTTTTATTTTATTTTTTTAGGGCTGTACCTGAGGCATATGGAAGTTCCCAGGCTAGGGGTTGAATCAGAGCTGCAGCTGCCAACCATACTACAGCGACAGCAATGCCGGATCCTTAACTCACTGAGCAAGGCCAGGAATTGAACCTGCATCCTCATGGATACTAGTCGGGTTATAAATGGCTGAGCCATGATGGGAATAAAGTCTGGCAATCACGGCCCTAAACTGCTATTTTTCTTTCCTCCAGCATGAGACAATGTAAATCTCTTTCCTGTGTTTGGAGTCTAAATACTTACACATAAGGCCAGGACAGGACAGTGAAATATGTTCAGGAAATATTTAAAAAGTAAAATGGCTAACAAGAGGCAGAATAAATTTTGTCAAATACTCCCATCCCAACAATCTATTAAATATGTAGCATCAAAATCCTCATGTAGGAGTTCCAGCTGTGGCACAGTGGGTTGAGATCCAGCTTGTCTCTGCGGAGGCGCTGGTTCAATCCCCAGCCCAATGCTGTGGATAGGATCAGGCATTGCTACAGCTGTGAATTGTGTCACAGCTGTGGCTCAGATTAAATCCCTAGCCCAGGAACTTTCTTTTCTTTTTTTTTTTTTTTTGTCTTTTTGCTATTTCTTGGGCCGCTCCTGCGGCATATGGAGGTTCCCAGGCTAGGGGTCTAATCGGAGCTGTGGCCGCCAGCCTACGCCAGAGCCACAGCAACACAGGATCCAAGCCGCGTCTGCAACCTACACCACAGCTCACGGCAACGCCGGAACGTCAACCCACTGAGCAAGGGCAGGGACCGAACCCTCAACCTCATGGTTCCTAGTCGGATTCGTTAACCACTGCGCCACGATGGGAACTCCTCAGGAACTTTCATATGCCTTGGGTACAGCCGAAAAAGAAAAAAAAAAATCCTCATGTAGCTCTGGGGTCATGACCTTTTCTTTCAGAATGGCTTAAAGTTTGACACTTTTGGGTTATCTGAATATATGAGCGACTAATAGTTGACAAGAGCATTCTATAGAATAAATGAATAAATGAAGAATTTAGGTAAAACAGAAGTTCCTGTAGTAGCTCAGTGGTAACAAACCCGACAAGTATCCATGAGGATGCAGGTTTGATTCCTGGCCTCACTCAGTGGGTTAAGAATCCAGTGTTGCTGTGAGTGTAGGTTGCTTACTGAGCTCGGATCCCGAGTTGCTGTGGCTGTGGTATAGACCAGCAGCTACAGCTCTGATTCAAGCCCTAGCCCAGGAACTTCTACATGCCACAGAGGTGCGGCCTCCTAAAAAGAAAAAAAAAAAAAAATTAAGTAAAACAGAGATAAGAAGTGACAAAGACTGTTTTAAGGGATGTACAAGGGAAGGGGGGCTCCTTCCCAAATACCAACCTAATCCCTCACCCCAGAATTACATCTGACAAATACATGTGCTAAGGACCAAAAAAAAAAAAAGAAAATTTAAGAACAGAAAACAAGATTTGATGTAACAGAACTTCAACATGCTTCCTTAAAATCGCCAGATTCTGATTAAAAAAAAAAAAGAAAAGAAAGCCATCTAACTTACCTAGAGACGCTAAATACACTTCTGAATCCTGCAAGGGAGCCCAAGGCTTTACAGCTGGTTGCTCAGGAAAGTGTGGGGCTTCCCTCTGGCCTGTGCCTACAGGGTAAGAATCCATAAAGGAGTCTGAGAAGGCATTGCTGGCACCATCCTCTTGGTCAGGATGTGGCAGACAGGAACAGATTTCAGCCCAAAGATCAGGGCCAGATCTTGTGGTTGTGGAGTCAACGCTCTCAAACATTTTCATTTGGAATCTGAGCTGAAAAACAGATGTTCAATTGAATAAGGACTGGCTTAGGAAGGAAGTTAATAGCATTTTAAGAAGTCTCTCTTGGAGTTCCTGTCATGGCGAAGTGGTTAATGAATCCGACTAGGAACCATGAGGTTGCGGGTTCCATCCCTGGCCTTGCTCAGTGGGCTAAAGATCCGGCGTTACCATGAGCTATGGTGTAGGTCGCAGATGCGGCTCGGATCCCCCCGTTGCCGTGGCCCTGGCATAGGCCGGTGGCTCCAGCTCTGATTGGACCCTTAGCCTGGGAACCTCCATATGCAGCAGGAAGCGGCCCTGGAAAAGGCAAAAAGACAAAAAAAAAAAAAAAAGATGTCTCTCTTGGAGTTCCCAGTTGTGGCACAGCTGTAATGAACCCAACTAGTATCCATGAGGAGGTGGGTTCAATCCCTGGCTTCGCTTAGTGAGTTGAGGATCCCGTGTTGCCGTGAGCTGTGGTATAGGTTGCAGACTCTGCTTGGATCCTTCGTTGCTGTGGCTGTGGTGTAGGATGGCAGCTGTAGCTCTGATTCAACCCCTAGCCTGGGAACTTCCATATGCTGTGGGTGTGGCCCTAAAAAGCAAAAAAAAAAAATTCTCTTAACAAAATTTAAAATGTCTTCTATCATATTCTTATGTTATATATAAAAGGAGACAAAAGGGTAATGGGTTTGCTCAATGGGTTTGCTCTTCTGGCTCTGCACACAAGTTGTTTTCATAATGAAGTCTGTCTTTTTAAAATGGAACTTTTAGGAAGTTCCCATAGTGGCTCAGTGGTTAACAAATCCGACTAGGAACCAGGAGGTTGAGGGTTCTATCCCTGGCCTTGCTCAGTGGGTTAAGGATCCAGCATTGCCATGGGCTGTCGTGTAGGTCGCAGACGTGGCTTGGATCCCAAGTTGCTGTGGCTGTGGCGTAGGCCAGCAGCTGTAGCTCTGATTGGACCCCTAGCCTGGGAACCTCCATATGCCATGGGTGTGGCCCTAAAAAGAAAAAAGATAAAAATAAATAAATAAATAAATAATAAATAAATAAAAATGGAAATTTTAAGAGTTCTCCTTGTGGCTCAGTGAGTTACAAACCCAACTAGTGTCCATGAGGATGCAGGTTTGCTCCGTGGCCTCGCTCAAGGGGTTAAGGATCCAGCACTGCTGTGAGCTGTGGTGTAGGCTGACAGCTGCAGCTCTAATTTCCCCCTAGCCCGGGAACTTCCATATGCTGTGGGTGTGGCCCTAAAAAGACAAAAAAGAGGGAGCTCCCTGGTGGTGTAGCGGAAACAAATCCAACTAGGAACCATGGGCTTGGGGGTTCCATCTCTGTCCCTGCTCAGTGGGATCCAGCGTTGCCCTGAGCTGTGGTGTAGGTCACAGACTCGGCTTGGATCTGGTGTTTCTGTGGCTGTGGTGTAGGCCAGCAACTACACCTCCGATTGTACCCCTAGCTTGGGAACCTCCATATGCTGTGGGTGGGGCCCTAAAAAGACAAAGAAAGAAAGACGAAGAGGTAGATATTTTCATCATTTTACAGATGAAAAAACTAAGGATCAGAAAGGTAACTTGTCAAAGGCACATTACTGATAGAGTGAATCCTTGAATGGAAACTAGATCTGTGCGGCTCCAAAAGCCATGTTTTTACCCACTCTGCCTGTTGGGGACTAACTGAAAGTACCCTGAGCAGAGCTAAGTAGGAAGGGTTACCCACAAAGCCTGGGGGCTTTCATAACTATTTAGTCTAGTAGAATGAACGGACACTTTTCTTTTCTTTGCTTTGCTTTCTGGAGGCTCCTTTGTGATTAGGAAGGCTGCCTGGAAAAAGGTCTGAATAATTCCATGAGAGAGAGCCCTGCCAGCGCAAGGGCCCAGAAGTAAAAGGGCCAAATACGTGACGGAGGTCCTGGTGAACTTATGTCAAGGACCACAATGAAGCGCCAACCCCAACCCTAAGTCGTCTGAACCCACCCAAACCAAAACTTTGCTCGCACCAGAGCCCGGGTCTCCTGGTCCAGACCAATGCGGAGAACTCTAGTGTCCAGATTCCGGGCCTCATTTACTCCGGCCTGAAGGACGTGCAAGGCTGGACGAGTCAGGCCTCTCGGCCCCTCTGTGGTATCTCTGGATGCGGCCGGAGCCGGGGATACAAGACCATAGGCACCCCCGCGCCTTTTCACCTACCGTAACAACCCGCCCAGCGGCCCGCAAACGCTCAGCTCAGGTCAGTCTCTAGCAGCCGGGAAGAAATGGAGGGGGCGGAGTCTCCGGGGTGACGGACCCCCAGAGTCCTCCAACTACCGTCCAATCTGGCGATGTTCTGTTGGTCTATTGGTCGAGCGGAGCTCGCTGGGTAAGGAAGTGAAGAGCAGATGGGCGGGACTGTTGTTGCCTGGAAACGATGCAGAACACGCCCCGGGCCCCTGTCTTTCCTGGGGCGGGGCTGATTCCGCTTTTATCTGTGCGTTCCAGAATCAAGGACAGCGCATTCCACGTTTCCTGCTCCAATAGCGAAGCCCAGTTTCCAAAGGCTTGACTTCTTGATTCCCTCTGCAGGTTAATCTCGGCAGTTCTCTGAGTTGGTGTTTGTCTCCGAAAATTTGAGCCCTTCTATAGGCAAGTTAGAGCAATTTTGCCCCTCGATTGGGGAATAGAAGGGATCACTTTCCTTACTCTCACGAGAGATCCATGTCCCATTCACCGAAACTTTCTCTCATTTAGTCACTAGCCATCAAGTTCCTGCTGTGTTCTAGACATTGTGTTAAGTGGGAATTGAAGACAGTTAAGACTTGGTATGGGTCCCAGCTTTACAGTTTAGGATGAAGAGCCATGGAGACAGGCATGTTTATAAATAACAGCAAAGAGTTATAGAGAAATAGAACTGTGGCTAGAGTACATAAAGGAGAGAGTGGTCATGGAAGGTATGTATCAAAAGGCTTTTTTTTTTTTTAAGGAGATGGGCTTTGATATCCTTCAGGGGTTATCAGTTTGCTGAGATGCAACCCTCACAACCCCATCCCCAATTTCCAGGGCTGGTTTCTCTCTCCCAAAGAAACATGTGAGGAAGACATCAGCCAACTATCCATAGAAGTAATATGACTGAGGATATAGTATCTAGATGTGTCCAAAGCCAATCAATGTGGCTATGTGGTAATAACCACCACCATGTGGAAGGGAACTATGAGGTACCCTGTTATTCACATAACCATTCTTAAAGAGAACAGACAAACCGAAGGAAGTAGAAAGCAAGAAGGTTAGAAAACAAAGGAGCAAATAATAGGCAAGATTTTGCAGTGCTTATTCATAGGGAATATACAAGAGTGGGCGGATCCCCAGAGTCTTCCAATTGCCACCCAACCTGGTGACATGAATTTGGCAGTATCTGATTCATAAAAAGAGTCATTGTCATAGGTTTACTGGAGCTTCATTGAGCTCCTCCATGGTCTTTCAACTTATGAAGTTTTCTCTAATTTCCTGCTCACCAAAAAAACAAACAAAAAACCCCCCAAAAAACTCTTGATCAAATTTGGCCTCTTAAATATCTTGATACTGGGATTTGGATGACTTTAACAGTAGGCACAAATAGTGACTGGTATAAAATTGAATACTTTTTTAAAATTTAAAGTTACAGTTATGGAGCTCCCGTTGTGGCTCAGAGGTAATGAACCCTACTAGCATCCACAAGGATTCAGGTTCAATCTTAGCCTTGCTCAGTGAGTTAAGCATCTGGCATTGCCATGAGCTGGTGTAGGTTATAGATGCAGCTCGGATCCTGCATTGCTGTGGCTGTGGTATAGGCCAGCAGCTGCAGCTCTGACTCAACCCCTAGCCTGGGACCTTCCATATGCCAAGGGTGCGGCCTTAAAAAGACCAAAAAAAAAAAAAGTTACAGTTATAATTTAGCAAATAGTCATCTTACCATGTCCTCTGAGCTTAATTACTATGTGTGTTGAATAAATCCAAACCAGATTCTGGACTTGCAAAGCTGAAACCATAGGCCCTGGTGATCTCTCCCTACCTAAGGACTGCTCACACTGGGAAGCCACATGAGGGCAGTCAGCATCCCTCTATACTAGACTCAGCTATAACCACAATGTGATTTGTACACTTTTTTTTTTTTGGTCTTTTTGCCTTTTCTAGGGCCGCTTCCACAGCATATGGAGGTTCCCAGGCTAGGGGGGTTCCCAGGCTAGGGGTCTATTCGGAGCTGTAGCCGCCAGCCTACACCAGAGCAACGCGGATCCAAGCTGCGTCTGCAATTTACCACCACAGCTCACAGCAACACCGGATCCTTAACCCACTGAGCAAGGCCAGGGATAGAACCCGCAACCTCATGGTTCCTAGTTGGATTCGATAACCACTGTGCCACGACAGGAACTCCTGTACACATGTTTATGGTTTTTTTGGGGGTTTTTTTTGTCTTTTTGCCATTTCTTGGGCCGCTCCCACGGCATATGGGAGGTTCCCAGGCTAGGGGTCTAATCGGAGCTGTGGCCGCCAGCCTACGCCAGAGCCACAGCAACACAGGATCCGAGCCACGTCTGCGACCTACACCACAGCTCACGGCAACGCCCGATCGTTAACCCACTGAGCAAGGGCAGGGACCGAACCTGCAACCTCATGGTTCCTTGTTGGATTCGTTAACCACTGGGCCACGACTGGAACTCCCTGTACACATGTTTTTTTTAATTTGTATCCTCTTCCAGCCTAGGCCTTCAATGAAATCATGAACTGTGTCTTTCTTACCTCTGTATGTCTAGAGCCAAGTGATGTTTAGCAAATGTTCAAATTTGTATGGTGTCTGAATATTTAAATTAGAACCTTCATGGTCAAGGACTACACCGAACTGGGCCTAGACCTAATCTCATCTCCATGTTGCAACCAGGGTCATCTTTTTGGAATGGAGGTGAGATCATGTCACAAGCATCCATACACACACACCCCAGAAACTCTTTGATGATTTCCCCCACATCTCTTTTTTTTTTTTTGTCTTTGTTGTTGTTGCTATTTTTTGGGCCGCTCCCTCGGCATATGGAGGTTCCCAGGAGGTTCCCAGGCTAGGGGTTGAATCGGAGCTGTAGCCACCGGCCTACGCCAGAGCCACAGCAACGCTGGATCCGAGCCACGTCTGCGACCTACACCACAGCTCACCACAGCTCACGGCAACGCCCGATCGTTAACCCACTGAGCGAGGGCAGGGACCGAACCCGCAACCTCATGGTTCCTAGTCGGATTCGTTAACCACTGCGCCACGACGGGAACTCCTCCCCCACATCTCTTAAATGAAAGACTTAAGATCCTGGTAGCTTAGCAGGTTAAGGATCTGGCAGCTGTCACTGCTGTGCCTCTGGTTACTGCTGTGATGTGGGTTCCATCCTTGTCCCCAGAACTTCTACGTGAGGCAGGCGAGGCCAAAAATAAATAAATAAATAAATAAATAAATAAATAAATAAATAAATAAAATTAAAGACTTAAATCTTTATCATAGTAAGTTAGGTGGAGTTCTTAATTCAAACAATAGAGCTCATTCTAGCCAGTTAAGCAGTAAAAGGAATTAACTAAAGCTGCTCTGTACAATAAACTTTCTAGGATCATAGGAAAGTTCTGTATCTAATCTGTCCAATAAGGTAGCCACTAGCATCATCTTGTTATCGAGCACTTGAGATGCAGCTTGTGCAACTGAAGAACTGAATTTTAAATTTTCTTTCATTTTAATTTATTTAAATTTAAATAGCCACACAGGGCTAAAGACTACTCTATTGTACACTACAGGATTAAAGGATATCAAGAAATTCACATGGGCCAAAGAGTCAGACTTAGAGATCTATACAGCCAGAAACAGTGTCTAAACGTCACTGAAGGACTGCTCAGGGAGCACCCCAATGCCACTGAGTATAGACACAGCATCAGGGCATTGGACACAAGAATCTCCCCCATTGTCGTCCCCCAAACCAGATGCCACCAATGCTAGCATGTCAGATATGGATTCCACACTGTGCCTGTTTCCTCTGCTGTTTGCCTCTGAACAAAAGATCCTGCCTGATCAGAGCTCAGGTGATGGATGCCGAAATTGCAAGTGAGGCTGGGAAGGACAGTTTCTGGATTCCACATCTTAGAGACGGTACTTTATCTGGGAAATTCTCCACACAAAGAAGATCGTTGATGCTGGATCTCCAAAGCATCGATCTCCAAAGAGTGTGACAGAAGTCTACTTAGCATGGTCTATAGCAGAGCTTTTTAAACTTTAATATGCAGATGAATCATCTGAGGATCTTGTTAAGATGCAGATTCTCAGAATTCCTGTAGTGGCTCAGCGGAAACAAATTCAACTAGTATCCATGAGGATGCGGCCTCACTTACTGGGTCAGGGATCCAACATTGCTGTGAGCTGTGGTGTAGGTCATAGACACGGCTTGGATCTCGAGTTGCTGTGGAGCAGGCCAGGGGCTACAGCTCCAATTTGATCCCTAGCCTGGGAACTTACATTTGCCGAGGGTGCAGCCCTAAAAAGAAAAAAAAAATGTAGATTCTCAATCAGCAGGTCTGGAGGGAAGGAGGAAAAATATTCTGCAGCTCCAAGTTGCCAGATGTTGCCCACGTTGCTAATCCATAAACCACATGGGCGTAGCAAGGATTTATACAATCGTACAGGGTCTCACTCTCTAGATCTCTCCTTGTCTGTGCTTCAGACACGTTCTGAAAAATACTTTTTTTTTTTTCGGTCTTTTTGCGTTTTCTAGGGTCACTCCCGGGACATATGGAGGTTCCCAGGCTAGGGGTCTAATCGCAGCTATAGCTGCCGGTGTATACCAGAACCATAGAAACACCAGATCTGAGCCGCATCTGTAACCTACACCACAGCTCACAGCAACATCGGATCCTTAACCCACTGAGCAAGGCCAGGGATTGAACCCACAACCTCATGGTTCCTAGTTGGATTCGTTAACCACTGAGCCACAACGGGAACGCCTCTTTTTTTTGGTTTTTTTAAATAACAACTTTAGGAGTTCCCTTATGGTGCATTGGGTTAAGTAAGGATCCCACGTTGTCACTGCAGTGGCTTGCGCCTCTGCTGTGGCTTGGGTTTGATCCCTGTCTCAGGAACTTTTGTATGCCATAGGCACAGCCAAAAACAAACAAACAAAAGGTTATTGAAATATAATTCACACTCCATAAAATTCACCTTTTTGTCATGTGGCTGGTTCTCAGAGGCCTTGGCTTCTCTTGATTTGGCTGTTTCTGAGTTTGTTTGCCAGCTCTCTTGTGAATTTTTTTTTTAAATGAATTACACAATATACATTTTTTAAATAGATTTTTTACAAAGACTATATCATGTTACACATTTCTGGCTCTTATTTTTCTCGCCATTTACTTGCCTGTAGGTTCTCTGGGCTTCAGTGTCCTCATCTGAAAAATGACGGTAGCACTTATAGGGTTATTATGAGAATTCACTGTGTTAAAATACATACAGCACTTAAAATAGCACTATATATGAGTGCTTGCTATTATCGTTATTATTTTCATTCCACAAAACCTACGTCAACCGCACTTGCTTGATTTCATTCTTTTTAATGGTTATGAACAGAATTTTGTGATGAAGAATGATGTATCCATTCATTCGACTTTTAGTGGGCAATTGCTTTGCTTCCATTTTTTGGTTACTAAAAAGCAACATTGCAGTAAACACCTTTGTATATATACCCTTACCTACATTTTTTTTTCTTACTCGGGGACGGATTGGCATAGCTAGGTTAAAGAGTATGTGAGTGTGTGTACGGTTTTAAATTTCATTAAACGCCATATTGCTTTCTGAGAAGAGTGTGACAGATGCACAATTCCACCAGTAATGTATGGGTGTATAGTTTTTCCTTCAATCCCACCAACAGTTGATCTTTCTGCTCTTTTTAAATTTTCTCTTGTGAATTCTATGAGGCACTAATATCCTTTCAATAATTTCCTCTTTGGAGTTTCCTTTGTGGCTCAGCGGTTAACGAATACGACTACCATCCATGAGACCTCAGGTTCTATCCCTGGCCTTGCTCAGTGGGTTAAGGATCTGGTGTTGCCATGATCTGTGGTGTGGTCCCAGCCGAAATTTGGATCTTCCATGACTGTGGCTGGGGCATAGGCCAGCAGCTATAGCTCTGATTGACCCCTAGCCTGGGAACCTCTATATGCCGCGGGTGTGGCCCTAAGAAATTAAAAAAATAATAATAATAAATTTCCTCTTTTATAAATTAAAAAAAAATTGGTTTCAGTATTTTGCATTTAAGTATTTTGGTTTCAGTATTCTACATTTAAGAACTCTGACAAATACATCTTCTGATCCACTTGCAGTTTTAATCTCGGGACAGGAGCATATGGGAAGCAACTAGGAGATCTCTAATCTTTCTCATGATGTTAGGGGGATCGACAAGTGTAAAAACATTGCTTCTGGGGTGTGTGAGTTTAATTACATATATATATCAAATTTACCGAGTTAAGTCACAAACTATCACATCTTTTTAAAGTAAACAACACAGTGATTCTTAGTATATCCAGAGTTTAGAAATCCTCATTTTATTTTGTTTTAAAATAACTCCAGACGCGGCTCGGATCCCGCGTTGCTGTGGCTCTGGCATAGGCCGGTGGCTACAGCTTCGATTCAACCCCTAGCCTGGGAACCTCCATATGCCGCGGGAGCGGCCCAAGAAATAGCAACAACAACAATAACAACAACAAAAAAGACACACACACACACACACACACACACACACACACACACACACACACACACAAACAAATTAAAATAACTCCTTTCAAGAGTTTTTCCAGACGCAAGACTTTGAGCAACTATACGTTATCTCCACTTTTAACTTTTTTTTTTTTTTTTGCTATTTCTTTGGGCCGCTCTTGCGGCATATGGAGGTTCCCAGGCTAGGGGTTGAATCGGAGCTGTAGCCACTGGCCTACGCCAGAGCCAGAGCAACGCGGGATCCGAGCCGCGTCTGCAATCTACACCACAGCTCACGGCAATGCCAGAGCCTAACCCACTGAGGAAGTGCAGGGATCGAACCCTCAACCTCATGGTTCCTAGTCGGATTCGTTAACCACTGCGCCACGACAGGAACTCCCGTTATCCCCACTTTTAATGAGTCATTCTCCTAGCCTCTCAACTCTTTCAACTCACTCCTTCGCTCCTACTCCCCTCTCAGTCCCATCCCGGCACGAGGCCTCAATGATTGGTTGATGCCAAGTGACGTCCTCAGATCGCGACCTAGAAGCCGCGGCCACGTGGTTATGTTCCTGGGCGGCCGCTTGTGGCTCCCGGTTCTTAGGCAAGTGTGCTCCAACCTCCGGCGTCTCACCTTTGCCAGGACTTGGGGTGGCCGTAGGGACCCCATGGCGGAAACACTCTCGACCCGGGCCGAGGCCGCGGGCGGGCTGAAGGCCCCGGCTCAGCAAAACGGAGTTGCGGGTGGCGAAGCTAGGGAACCGCAAGGGAGCCTGGAGCCTGCGGGCCCTGGAGTGGAGCTGGCCCCGGGAGACGCGAAGCAGGCCTCAGAGATCGAGAAGCAGGCCCCGGTCGTAGCCCCCGGCCCAGGCAAGCGGAAGAAGCGGCGGGGCGCAACCGGAGAGCGTGTCGTGCCGCCCCCGAAGAAGCGACGGGCAGGGGTTAGCTTCAGCGATGAGCACTTTGCCGAGACCAGCTACTATTTCGAGGGCGGCCTGCGCAAAGTGCGGCCCTACTATTTTGACTTTCAGACTTACTGCAAAGGCCGCTGGGTGGGCCACAGCTTGCTGCACGTCTTCAGCACCGAGTTCCGAGCCCAACCCCTGGCCTACTACGAGGCGGCGGTCAGGGCGGGCCGCCTGCACCTCAACGAGGAGCCCGTGAAGGACCTCAGCATTGTGCTCAAGGTGGAGTCTTGATGGGGCCTGCCCGGAAGCGGGCAAGGAAAGGGGCAAGGCTTTTTCCACAGTTACCAGGGCATAAGTATTGGGGTAAAATAGGGGTAATTCTGAAGACTTCTCGTTTTCATTTGGAACACTCTTTTAGTGCCCATTTTTGCAAGTAGACAGCCTGTATGCTTCAGAACTCAGTCCACTTATCCCTTCTATCAAGGTGGCTTCTGTGTTGCCAGGGGCCAGGAGTTGGAATTCTTATAGCTTCTTTTATGCAGCCTTGTGGCACTGGCCCAGATGACTTTCCACCTTGCATTGTAGATCTCTGTACAAATAGTAATAACGGAGACTATCATTTTTATCCCCTGACTCTGTGCTGGGCACAAAGTTAAGCATTTTATGTACTTTAACATTTAATTCTAATGACAGCCTTGTGGAGTGGATAATGCTGCCACCTCTTACCTGTTAGGAAGCTGAGGAAACTAAGGTAAACCTCACAGAGGTAAGGCAGCACTGCCACCTCCAGTGCCTGTTTTCTTTTTTGTTTGTTTTGTCTTTGTTTTTCAGGTGCGGCATATGGAAGTTCCCAGGCTAGGGGTCAGATCCAAGCCACCTCTGACCCACGCCACAGCTCGAAGCAATGCCAGATCCTTAACCTGCTGAGCCTTGACATGAACTCCCAATGCCTGTGTTCTTACAAGTTCTACATTTATTGTACAGCCTGATGTGATAAACTTGTGAAATGAGAGGAATAGAGACTAGAATTGTCTAGCCCAGTGCTTTGATCCTTTAAAATTCCATCACAGCTAAGAGATATCAGACACCTGTGTCAGTAGAAGTGGCTCTCCAAGGTTGTGGGAGTTCACAAGGCACTTTTTTCTTTTGTAGAATGAGTGGTTTGAATCCTTTCTTCTGTCCCAATTTTGAGAAGCACAGTTCTGGACTGACCCTCACATTTTACAGATAAGGAAACTGAGGCCTAGAAAAGCTAAGTGGCTTTTGTAGGAGTGTGTAGTAAAGAGTTCCCCTTGTGGCTCAGCAGAAATGAATCCAACTAGTATCCACGAGGACACAGGTTCGATCCCTGGCCTCACTCAGTGGGTTAAGTATCCGGCGTTGCCATGAACTGTGGTGTAGGTTGCAGACACAGCTCAGATCTCACATTGCTGTGGCTGTGGTGTAGACTGTCAGCCATAGCTCCCATTTGACCCATAGCCTGGGAACTTCCATATGCACATGTGGCCCTAAAAAGCAAAAAAAAAAAAAAAAAAGTGTGTAGTAAGCCTGTGGCAAATTCAGGTCTGAAGCCCAAATCTCTGGACTTAGAGCTTGGTGTTTGTTCACAGTCACAATAAGTGATACTTTAGAAAATTTTAATTTTAGAAAAATAATTTAGAAAAATTAATGTTCTTCCTTTTAGAAAATTTTAATTTTTAATTATAACCGTTGCATAGAAATACAAATGAGCAGAACAAAAAAAAAATGCATACCCCACCACCCAAAAATGTCACCGTTAACATTTTATGAATGTCCTTCTAGCACTTTTTCAGTGCCTATCTGCCTGTGTGTCTGTAATTTTACAAAATGAGGATCCACTGTGCACACTGCTTTTTCTGCTTCAGGATGTACTGTGACCATTCTTCCAGGCCAGTAAGGAAGAGGGGAGGAAACTGTAAAGTCGACTGATTACATGTGGCTGGCCCTTGGGCTGACCAATTGCCTTATGTCATTGGCAGGACAATGACTTCTTACGGAACACAGTGCACAGGCATGAGCCACCAGTTACAGCAGAACCTGTCCGCCTGCTGGCAGAGAACGAAGATGTGGTAGTTGTAGACAAGCCTTCTTCCATTCCTGTCCACCCCTGTGGCCGCTTCCGACACAACACGGTCATCTTTATCCTGGGCAAAGAGCACCAACTCAAAGAGCTACACCCATTGCATCGACTTGACCGCCTTACGTCCGGGGTCCTCATGTTTGCCAAGACAGCGGCCGTCTCAGAGAGAATTCATGAACAGGTTCGGGACCGGCAGGTGAGACAAGCTTTTGCCTCCTTCAGGTTACTTCCTGGATCCATGAATGCTCTGTGTTGAAAAGATGTCACTGGAGTTCCTGTTGTGGCACAGCGAAACAAATCTGACTAGTATCCATAAGGAAGCAGGTTTGAAATCTGGTCTCGCTCAGTGGCTTAAGGATCCGGTGTTGCCATGAGCTGTGGTGTACGTCGCAGATGCAGCTGGTTCCGGCGTTGCCATGAGCTGTGGTGTACGTCGCAGATGCAGCTGGTATCTGGCATGGCTATGGCTCTGGCATAGGTCAGTGGCTATAGCTCCAAATCGACCCTTAGCCTGGGAACCTCCATATGCCAAGGGTGTGGCCCTAAACAAACAAACAAAAGGTGTCACTGAGTTCTGGATCTGAAGTGAGCCTGGTCAAGCCTCCTATCTTCAGGAAAGTCAACACACTTACATTGCCAGAGACAGGTTATTATCTCTTGTGTTTCACAAGATATTTATAGAGTTGATTTATATCTCCTCTCTTGGTAGTTTGCCATTTTTTGGGTTTTTTTTTTGCTTTTTAGGGCTGTATCTGTGGCATATGGAGCTGTAGCTGTTGGCCTACATCATAGCCACAGAAACATGGGATCCGAGCCACATCTTCGCTCTATACCACAGTTTATGGCAACACCGGATCCCTGACCCACTGAGCGAGGCCAGGGATTGAACCCACTTCCTCAAGGATACTAGTCAGATCGTTTCCTCTGAGCCACAGTGGGAACTCCCAGTAGTTTGCTGTTTTGAGGTGGTTTTGTTTGTTTGTTTGTTTGTTATTTTTGATGTACCCGAAGCATATAGAAGTTCCTAGGCCAGGGAGTGAATCCAAGCCACATCTGTGATGACCCATACCACAGCTATGGCAATGCTGGATCCTTAACCCACTGTGCTGGGCCAAGGATCAAACCCTTGCCTATGCAGTGATGCAGGCTGCTGCAATCAGATTCCTAACCCACTGTGCCACAGCAGAAACTCCTAAAGTTTTAAAGTGTTGTCAGACTGAGCAAGGTTTTTTGGCCATGTCTGACACGCAGAAGTTTCCAGAATGGGGATCAAACCTTCACCACAGCAGTGACAATGCTGGACCCTTTAACTGCTTGGCCACAAGGGAATTCCTGAGCAAGGTTTTTAAGAATGTAGGGAGAGCCTACTTGGTAGAAAGATTCTGGATAGAGGTGGAAGAGCTTGGGTAGAAAAGTTAAATGGTAGTCATTGTGGTCTTGAGCCTTGTAATTCTGAATCTGGCTATAATATGTTTATACCATGCTCAGCACCAAGTATGTTAGACCATAGCTAACTGAATCCTTAAAACAGCCCTGTTGAAATGAATGCTTTTCTTTCTTTTTTTGGGGGGGGGGGGGAACCTCCATGGCATGTGGAGGTTCCCAGGCTAGGGATCGAATCAGAGTTGTAGCCTCTGGCCTACGCCACAGCCACAGCAACATGGGATTCGAACTGTGTCTTTGACCTACACCAAGTTCATGACAATGCTGTATCCTTAACACACTGAGCAAGGCCGGGGATCAAACCTGTGTCCTCATGGATACTAGCCAGATCCGTTTCCACTGAGCCATGTTGGGAACCCCAGTAAATGCTTTTCTTTCTTTTTTTTTTTTAATTTTTTATTTTTTTTGTCTTTTTCCTATTTCTTTGGGCCGCTCCCGCGGCATATGGAGGTTCCCAGGCTAGGGGTCAAATCGGAGCTGGAGCCACCAGCCTACGCCAGAGCCACAGCAACGCGGGATCCGAGCCGCGTCTGCGACCTACACCACAGCTCACGGCAACGCCGGATCGTTAACCCACTGAGCAAGGGCAGGGACGGAACCCTCAACCTCATGGTTCCTAGTCGGATTCGTTAACCACTGCGCCACGACGGGAACTCCAGTAAATGCTTTTCTAATCAAATATTTTCTAGACAAATTAACGGGATTTAAAGAGGCTAAATAGGAATTCTCTCATGGCTTAGCAGGTTAAGGGTCCAGGATTGTTACTGCTATGGCTCTGGCATGGGTTTGACCCCCTGGCCCAGGAGCTTCCACATGTTACAGGCACAGTCACAAAAAACAAGAGGCTAAGTAATGTGCCTAGGATTGTGCAGCTGGCCAGTGGTGGAGCTGGGGTTTGAATCCTCTTCTGTCTGACATGGGTACATTCGTTATCACTGCAGGGAATTTGGGCTTCATGAGTTTAGGCTTTGTGCTGACTTGCTCCCTCTTTCTTCCTGTTTAGCTGGAGAAGGAATACGTGTGCCGGGTGGAGGGGGAGTTCCCTGCTGAAGAAGTAACCTGCAAGGAACCCATCTTGGTGGTGTCTTACAAGGTAGGGGTCTGCCGTGTAGATCCTCGGGGCAAGCCCTGTGAGACAGTGTTCCAGCGACTGAGCTACAATGGCTGCTCCAGCGTGGTACGCTGCCGGCCACTCACAGGCCGCACGCACCAGATCCGAGTCCACCTCCAGTTCCTGGGCCATCCCATCCTCAATGACCCCATCTACAACTCAGTCGCCTGGGGCCCCTCCCGAGGCCGAGGCGGCCACATTCCAAAGACAGATGAGGAACTACTTCGGGACCTTGTGGCAGAGCACCAGGCCAAACAGAGCCTGGATGTGCTAGATCTCTGTGAGGGCGACCTGTCCCCTGGTCTCATAGACTCTACAGCACCCTCCTCAGAGCTGAGCAAGGACCATGTAGAAGAGTTGGCTGCATCTGCCCAGAAGATGGATGGAGCAGTTGAGGCAGCCCCTCAGGATCTGGACACAGTGCCCTTGGCACCAGGGAAGGCAGCCGAAATGGATGTTGTGAATCAAGAGACAGACCCACTCTGTGCAGAGTGCCGGCTGGTGCGACAGGACCCCTTGCCCCAGGACCTTGTGATGTTCTTGCATGCTCTCTGCTATAAAGGGCCAGGCTTTGAGTACTTTTCACCAATGCCTGCCTGGGCTCAGGATGACTGGCAAGAGGGCTGAGGGCTGTGGCCAGTGGAGGGGTTACTTCTTGGGTTGGAAGAGGGATAGGCCGTGGGTAGTAGGAGCTGACCACATACACTGTACTCAGTTTCTCAGGGGTGAGGTTGGGCTCTTAAAGGAACTGCTCATACCTCCTTCTTTCTTCTCCCTCCAGCTACAGTTTGGGGACTTTTTTTGGTTTGTAAATAGATCTCTTTTTTTTCTAACACCTTATATGTCTGGTTTTCTTACTACTTGTTTCTTTTTGGGTTTTTTTTCCTGTCTTTTTTAGGGCCGCACCCTAGACTAGGGGTCTAATTTGAGCTGCAGCCGCCGGCCTATGCCACAGCCACAGCAATGCCAGGTCCAAGCCGCATCTGCAACTACACCACAGCTCACTGCAACGCCAGATCCTTAACCCCGCTGAGCGAGGCCAGGGATCGAACCCGAAACCTCATGGTTCCTAGTTGGATTCATTTCCTCTGAGCCAAGACGGGAACTCCTCTTTTTGTTTTCTTAATTGAGATAAAAGTCACTTAACACAATTACCTTTTAAGATAGACAGTTTAGTGGCATTTCATACATTCACAGTGTTGTGCAGCCATCACCTCTTAACTAGTTGCAAAACATTCATCACCCAAAAGGAAACCTGTACTCATTAAACAGGTATTCCCTGTTTCTTCTTCCTCCCAGCCCTTGATAAAAGTAGTCAATTTTCTGTCTCTATGGATATGCCTATTCTGGATATTTCATACAAATGGAATCATATAATATATGACCTTTTGTATCTGTTGTCTTTTGTTTAGCATAATGTTTTCAGGTTACAAACCACCCTTTGGCTGTTGTGAATAGTGCTGCTGTGAACATTTGTGTGCAAATTTTTGTTTGAATACGTTTTCCATTCTTTATATACTAAGCGGTGGAATTGTTGGGTCATATGGTAATTCTTTTTATTTTTTTGAGGAGTCACCAAACTTTTCCACAGCAGCATATTTGAGTTCTTTTTGCATTTTTTAATTGGGTTATTTGATTTTGTATTGCTGAAATGAAGGAATTCTTTACACATTCTGGGTATTAACCCCTTATCAGATATATGATTTTTTATATATTTATATAAATATATATTTAGATTCCACATAGAAGAGAGATCATATGGTATTTATCTTTCTCTGTCTTATTTCACTTAGAATAATGCCCTCAAGTTCCATTCATTTCCTTCTTTCTAGCTGAGTAATACTCCATTGTAGTCATTCATCTTTGGATGCTTAGGTTGTTTTGATGTTTTGGCTGTTATAAATAATGCTGCAATGAACAGGAGGTACAGATACCATTTTGAGATGCTGATTTTAATTCCTTCAGATGTATACCCAGAAGTGAATTTGCTGGTAATACCATACTGCCCTCCAAAAAGATTATACCAATTTCCATCAGTAAGTAGTGTGAAAGGCAGAAGCAGCTGAATATAGTGACTATGAAAGAGCTGGTCAGGCAGCTGCATTTTCAAGGCTGGCTTTAGTTCTAACTGTGTGTTGGAATCATGGGTTTCCCGGAATGTCTGCATCTCTCAATGGATGACCTAGGTTTGCTTGGGTCAGTTTTGCTCCTGAAGGCTTTAGAGAAAATGGCCTCATTTCAGAGCCACTTTAGGCTTTGGATCACTGGTCCTCAGGACTATGGATTTTTTAGAACATAGGATTATTGAAAACCAAAAATGGGAGCAGAACAGCCTAAGGAATGTGACCAGATTTTGGATGGATAAGTTTATTGCAGTCAGAGTTATCATCACCAAGGAACTCATTCGACTTAGAACACCTGCTTTGCACATGGCAAACAATATTGTCTATGATTATGATTCTTGTTTTCCTACCCTCCAAACCCCTTTTGTACTCTCTTCCTTTCATGTGAAGCTTGTCCATGTTTTCAAAACGGCAACATTTTTATCAGCCATTAACCACACCAAAATAGTTAAGAATTGGAATTCCTGTTGTGGTTCAGCAGATTAAGAACCCAACTAGTATCCATGAGGACATAGGTTCAATTCAAGGTCCTCTTTAAGGACCTGGCATTGCCACAAGATGTGGCATAGACTGCAGATTTGGCTCAAATGGCATTGCTGTGGCTGTGGCGTAGGCTGGCAGCTAGTTTGGATTCGACCCCTAGCCTGGGAACTTCCATCTGCTGCAGGTGCAGCCCTTAAAAAAAAAAAAAAAAAGAATTGCCTAGTAAAGTTGAACATACACATGCACATAACTATTGATTCCATTTCAGGTTATAGACCTAGAGAAACACACATGTACCTCAGGAGACATGTATAAGAACATTCACAGCAACATTCTTAAAATAGCAAAAAACTGGAAACAACTGAAATATCTGTTCATAAGAATTCAGACAATTATATACTAAGTAGCAGTGCAAATGAATGAATTATATGGATAAAACTGTTGAGTGAAAGAAGTAACAGATGAATAATATTCCATTTAGGAGTTCTCCGTCGTCGTGGCACAGCGGAAATGAATCCGACTAGGAACCATGAGGTTTGCGGGTTCGATCCCTGGCCTTGCTCTGTGGGTTAAGGATCTGGCGTTGCCATGAGCTGTGGTGTAGGTCGCAGACACAGCTTGAATCCTGAGTTGCTGTGGCTCTGGCGTAGGCCGGCAGCTACAGCTCTGATTAGACCCCTAGCCTGGGAACCTTCATATGCCGTGGGTGTGGCCCCAGAAAAGACCAAAAAAAAAAAAAAAAGATTCCAGTCCCTGAAAAGACAAAAAGACAAAAAATAAAAATTAAAAAAAAATGATTCCATTTATATAAAATTCAAAAACAGGCAAAACATTTATGTATATATATACATATAAGGAAAGTAAAAAGATGGTTAACACACAATTTAGGGAGTTCCCACCATGGCACAGTGGGTTAAGAATCTGACTGCTGGGTTGCTGTGGAGGTGCAGGGTCTATCTCCAGTGCAGTGGGTTAAAGGAGTAGGAACTTCCATATGCTGTGGGTGCAGTCATAAAAAAAAAAATTTAGTGAAGTAGTCTTCTCTTTGGCAAGAGGATGCCAGCAGAGGGACACATAGGAAGCTTCAAAGTTGCTGGTAATAATTCTGTTTCTTAACCTGGCTTGGATATACATTGTATTGGTTTTATTCTTTTAAACTATACATACACAATATATTACATGTATGTATTATATCATTGTATGTGTAATATCTTTCAAGATAAAAAATTTTTTAATTATTTACTTATTTTTGTCTTTTTAGGGCCATTCCCATGGCATATGGAAGTTCCCAGGCTAGGGGTCCAATTGTAGTTACAGCTGCCGGCCTGTACCGCAACTTGGGATCTGAGCCACGTCTGCGACCTACTCCACAGTTCACAGCAACACGATCCTTAACCCCACTGAGCAAGGCCAGGGATGGAGCCCGCATCCTCATGGATACTAGTCAGGTTTGTTACCACTGAGCCAACATGGGAACTCCAAGATAAAAATTTTTAAATAAGTGTTCAAAGAGCTCTCTCTCTCTTCTTTTAACCTTTAGTTATATCTGAAATAGTGACTCTCTTCACCCACTGCACAACTCCCAAATCTACTTTACCTCCATGTAGCTGGTGGGAACCTAGCTAGTCCCTAGACCATGAGTCATTTTCATCAGGGATGGAAAGAGAGCATCCTTTGTCTAGGATTTTGGAGACAGTAATGAGAAACAATATACAATAATTTGCAAAAGTGACTCACCACTTTAATATGCCTTAGTAGATTCAAATAGTGCTGCTTTATCATAGCTTTAAAAGAGCTGAGGGATCTAAAAGCAGTTTATGGTTCTGGTATTCCAGATTTTTGACATGCTTTTAGACACAGAGAGCCTTGTGCACTTGTTTAATATGGCATCTAGACACAAAATTCTTGTCTTTTTGTCCTTTTTTTAGGGCCACACCCGAAGCATATGGAGGTTCCCAGGCTAGGGGTCTAATCAGAGCTGTAGTTGCCGGCCTATACCAGAGCTATAGCAATGCCAGATCTGAGCTGCAACCTACACCACGGCTCACTGCAACACCGGATCCTTAACCCACTGAGCGAGGCTGGGGATCGAACCTGCAACCTCATGGTTTCTGGTGGGATTCATTTCCGCTGCTACATGACAGGAACTCCTAGGCACAAAATTCTTGAAAATACTTCAGTAGGTAAACAAGTGATAAAATTTTTCTGGTTCTTTTTTCTTTTTTGTCTTTTTGCTATTTCTTGGGCCGCTGCCGCAGCATATGGAGGTTCCCAGGCTAGGGGTTGAATCGGAGCTGTAGCCACTGGCCTACGCCAGAGCCACAGTAACGCGGGATCCGAGCCGCGTCTGCAACCTACACCACAGCTCACGGCAACGCCGGATCGTTACCCCACTGAGCAAGGCCAGAGACCGAACCCGCAACCTCATGGTTCCTAGTCGGATTCATTAACCACTGCGCCACGACAGGAACTCCCTGGTTCTTTTTTCTTATAAACCTTCCAACATTTGAAATGTCGGCGTTAAGTTAGGTTAAAATTTTTAAAAGAATAGTTTTATATTTCATCCTAAATGCTAAATTGTCCAGAATCAGAATTGAGGCAAAATTATAAAGATTAAGAATTTTAGGATTTACCTGGTAGTCTAGCAAGTTAAAGATTTGGCACTTATAGTGGGTGTGGCTTGGGTTTGAATCCCTGCACTGCATGTTGTGGGCACAGCCAAAAAAAAAAAGAATTTTACAAGCAAAGGAATGTCAAAGATTGCCAGCAAAACACCATAACCTAGAAAAGAGACGTGGAACAGATTCACTTTTATGGCCCGTAGGTGGAACCAATCCCACTGACACCTTGATCTCATACTTCTAGTCTTCAGAGCTGTGAGATAATTTCTGTTGTTTAAGCCAAAAGAAATTAAAAAATTAAGTCCTGTATTATGGGCTAAAATAAAGGTTGCCTCTGTTCCTTGCTAGGTTATACCAAAAAATGATAACCGATAGTCATTGAAAGGACAGTTGATTTGAAGTAATCCTTTTAGGGAGTACCCAGAAACTACTGTCAAGGAGCTATTTTAATTTTCTAAAAGCTAAAAGAAAAAAAAAAAACTTTTTTCAGATGTCAAGTTTATGTATCATCTAAGAATTTAAGTAGTTCCCATCACGGCTCAGAGGAAATGAATCCGACTAGTATCCATGAGGACGCAGCTTCAATCCCTGGCCTTGCTCAGTGGGTTAAGGCTCTGGCATTGCCATGAGCTGTGGTGTAGTTCTCAGATCCAGCTTGGATCTGGTGTGGCTGTGGCGTAGGCCACCGGCTACATGTCCAACTCGACCCCTAGCCTGGGAACCTCCATATGTCATGGGTGCGGCCCTAAAAGACAAAAAAGAAAAAAAAAAGGTTTTTTTAAGTCAGAATTTTAAATCTATGGCTATATTAGCAATCAATGGGAAGTTGATCATTTAGATGCCTTGGAATCATTCATGGTCTATTTTTATCACTCAGTATGTTGTCATAGTTCAGAACAAGCACTGCCTTCATTTATCCATTGTAACATTTCTAAGCATTTACTGAAGGAATTTGATCTAGAATTGATAAATACAAATCAAAATCAAAAGATTCAGATAGAAATATTCAAGAAAGAGGAACTGTGAGAAAGAGGGGAAAAAAGTACTCAGTCAATGACCTTTTATTCAGTCCAAAGAGAAATATGAAAAACTTATTCCTTCACAGTGCCACAATCAGAAAAGGAGTTATTGCTTCTGTTTTTAACACCATGGACTCATCAGTCATGTCCTCAGGTCTTGCCTTCATCCATTGATTTTACCCCCACTGAAATTGGGTTTGACCTAGTTTTACTTCATTCTGGAGATTTCAAATAAAAATTTTGAAATTTGAAATCTGGGGCATTGCTCATCCTCACTGTGATGAGAGGGAAAAATGTAACTGATTGTTGCTTTTTAACTATCCAGAACAATCTTTGCAGAAGAGAGAAAGCATGGGATATAGCAAGTGTTATTCCCCCTTTCCCTTAGTCTATTGGCATTCATTAAGTTGGTCTTTCCTAAGCAAGTTTACTATAAACTAGTTTTCAATTTTTCCTTTATTGATCTTCAGTATGAAACTATTGGTTTTTTTTGTCTTTTTGTTGTTGTTGTTGTTGCTATTTCTTGGGCCGCTCCCGCAGTATATGGAGGTTCCCAGGCTAGGGGTTGAATCGGAGCTGTAGCCACCGGCCTACGCCAGAGCCACAGCAACGCAGGATCCGAGCCGCCTCTGCAACCTACACCAGAGCTCACTGCAACGCCGGATCGTTAACCCACTGAGCAAGGGCAGGGACCGAACCCACAACCTCATGGTTCCTAGTCGGATCCCTTAACCACTGCGCCACGACGGGAACTCCACTATTGTTTTATTTTCAGCTCAGTAAGCATTCCTAGAAGTTATTATAGCAAGGTGGATGTTTTCATGTAATAGCATGAAGCTCAGGGAATGACTTGGGTTGGTGCTGCAGACTCAAATGCCCGTATTCATTTTTGAACCTCTCCAGGTCTTGTCATGACTGTTTCCAGAGATGGTGAGTGGGACATTTCCCCAGCTGTGACAAGACAGGACCCAAAGATGAGTTTTACAATCTCTTCTCTGGGTTTTCAGGTACAGACTGAATTCACTTCATTGTCAAAACCAAACTTTGCAAGTCTTGCACCCCTAGGTCTGGGTTTAAAAAAAAACTCTAGGTATGGGTTTAAGAAACTGGGGGCGCGCGCGCGCGCACACACACACACACACACACACACTTCACTGGATTTTACTTCTTCCTTATGTGTCAGCTTTGTCCATGAGGGCTGCTGACACATAGGACCTTGCCCAGGAGGCAGAGCATCATCAACAAACACTGGACAGTTCCAAGAACACCCCATTCTCCAGAGAGAATGGGTCTTCTTGAAGCTGGACTTGGAGAATGAAGACCCATTCCCTGGCACTGAAGTAGTAAAAGAGCTGGAATATCTTGGTAATGCATTTGGCTGTGCAATGGTTCTTTCTTTTGTGGTCTTCAAAGGGTCTGCAGTAGTTCAGGATAGGACTTGTGAAGAACCCTGATATTAACGGAGAACTACCTCTTTGAGCTGTAATTTGTTGACAAGTTTGGGAGAGTAATGGGGATCTTTCCAAATGTAGCAGCCATTCCCACAGAATCATCTTGTCCAAGTCGTCAGTTGCAGCTTCTCCAGTAGATGGCGCCTCTAACTCTTTTACTGCCTTCCTTTCTTATAAATTCCTTTTTCCACTACTAATGCAAGTGTCGTCCCCCCACCCCATCCCTGGGGGCTTTTAAATAATCTGGCATGTTGTTAATCCTTTTTTTCCTTTCTTTCTTTCTTATTTTCCCCAGCTGTGACTCCAGACAGGATCCAAAGATGAGTTTTACAATCTCTTCTCTGGGTTTTATGGAGACTTCACTTCACCCTCTGTGTTAGCCTTAATCCTTTTGATTCTCTTAGGAAGAGGTAATAAACACAGTTCTTATACATCAAAGATCATAGAAATGCAAAAATGGAAACTGTCAGAGCCAGGACTTGTTCTAATTTCATGTGAAAGTAACCGCAAATGAACTATACATGAAAAAACATGTAAACTGAGGACTAGAAAATTGAGCTTCTACGCACAATTTCTTTTCTTTTTTTTCCCTCTAGACACTTCCAGTGCTTTATATTTTCAGAACTTCTATAGCTCTATAGCTGAAGATTTTCCTTTGAGAAAATAACCCACTCGCTTTTTTTTTTTAGTCTTTTTTTAGGGCCACACCTATGGCATATGGAAGTGCCCAGGCTAGGGGTCAAATCATAGCTGCAGCTGCCAGCCTACACCACAGCAATGCCAGATCCGAGCCATTTCTGCGACTTACACCACAGTTCACAGTAACGCCAGATCCTTAACCCACTGAGCAAGGCCAGGGATTGAATCTGTATCCTCATGGATACAAGTCAGATTCGTTCCCACTGAGCTATGATGTGAAATCCCCCCACACACTTTTTATTTATAGAGACTAGACATATTGATACACCTTATCAATTTTCCAGGAAGTCATCACTGTGAAAAGCAGACAAAACTCAGAAAAATGATGCAGTCTTACCAGCCTTTAGAGAGGCTGCAGTACCATTGGGCAATTTAAGTACACTCTGCCAATGGGCTGGGGAAACACAGGAAGCTACAGGAGCATCTATGAGGGGTACAAAGGCCCAGAAATACGAGAGCATTGGACTAGGAGAGAGAAACCTAAGGAGCTGCAGGTTGCAGGGCGAGGAGAATCTTTTTTTTTTTTCTGTCTCTTCTAGGGTGGCTCCCACAGCACATGGAGGTTCCCAGGCTAGGGGTTGAATAGGAGCTGTAGCCACTGGCCTATGCCAGAGCCACAGCAACATGGGATCCAAGCCGCGTCTGCAACCTACACCGCAGCTCACGGCAATGCCGGAGCGTTAACCCACTGAGCAAGGCCAGGGACCGAACCCACAACCTCATGGTTCCTAGTCGGATTCGTTAACCACTGCACCACAACGGGAGCTCCTGGTAATCTTGATGGAGATAACATTTAAGCTGAGATCAGAAAGAGAAGCAGGGAGTTCCCGTCATGGCTTGGTGGCTGACGAATCCAACTAGGAACCAAGAGGTTGAGGGTTCGATCCCTGGCCTTGCTCAGGGGGTTAAGGATCCAGCGTTGCCATGAGCTGTGGTATGGGTCACAGACGTGGTTTGGATCCTGTGTTGAAGGCCGGCGGCTACAGCTCAGATTAGACCCCTAGCCTGGGAACCTCCATATGCTGTGGGAGTGGCCCTAGAAGAGGCAAAAAGACAAAAAAAAAAAAAAGAGAGAGAGAGAGAGAAGCAGGCGCCAGCCAGGCAGGAGTTGATGGGAAGGGGTTGGGGCGGGGGGGCAGCAGAAGCATGATCCAGGGAGAGGAAGTGGTAAAGCATCTGCAAAGGTCTTGGAGAAAGGCCTGGTTGGGGGGCGGGGGGAGAGTTAAGGTTAAGGTCAATGTCTTGAAGGCACATTAGAAAAGTCCTCAGGGGCTCTTAATTTTTTTGTGGCATAGACCTTTGGCAGTCTGGTGAAGCCTATGAGCCCCTTCTTAGAATATATATATATTTTTATGTTTTTTGCTTTTAGGGTCACACCTGTGGCATATGGAAGTTCCCAGGCTAGGGGAGAATCCTAGCTTCAGCCGCTGGCCTACACCACAGCCACAGCAACGCAAGATCCGAGCTGTGTCTACAACCATAGCTCACAGCCACACTAGATCCCTGACCCACTGAGTGAGGTCAGGGTCAAACCCACATCCTCAAGTATACTAGTCAGATTCGTTTCTGCTGCGCCACAATAGGAACTCCAGAATATTGTTTCTAAATGCATAAAATTGTTGGATATAAAGTCAACGAAGTTGGAATACAGCTATCAAAATAGTTTAAAAATCTATGATACAATAATATAATGCAATTACTTCCTTATGAATGAATAGCATTATAAGATCTGATGGCATATCTAATAACTACCATTATTTTGAAGTAGTAGCAATGAGCATTAAGCAATAACTGTGATCTGATATAATAATATCTGTTATTTCCTTTTTTTTTTTTTGGCTTTTCTAGGGCTACTCCTGTGGCATATGGAGGTTCCCAGGCTAGGGGTCTAATTGGAGCTGTAGCCGCCAGCCTATGCCACAGGCACAGCAACACCAGATCCGAGCCGGGTCTGCAACCTACACCACAGCTCACGGCAACGCTGGATCATCAGCCCACTGAGCAAGGCCAGGGATCGAACCCACAACCACGTGGTTCCTAGTCAGATTCGTTAACCACTGTGCCACGTTGGGAACTCCAACATCTGCTTTTTCTATTGGTGACAAAATCACAGGTAAGGTTAATACTACTGTAGTTTGTTGCTTACCTGTATTGAAGGAAGTGATTTCAATGAAAATAAACCTGCAATTTTTTTCCCCACCAAAATAATTGAATTTTTTCCATGGACCCCTTGGGAATGTGTAGAATCCAAGTAGAAACCCTTCCTAGCAGCAGGGTGGCAAATGGATTGGAGAGCAAGGCTGAAGGCAGGTGCTGAGATGCCCCCAGCCCTCAGCCCTCAGCCCTCAGCCCTCAGCCCTCAGCCCTCAGCCCTCAGCCCAGGGAGGTATCAACGTTCCTAAGAGATTTGGATTGATGAGGGAGGAGCCACTGGAGCCTGCGAGCAGTGGCAGCTGCCTTCCACCTTCAGGACTGCAAACTTTGGTGAAGACACTTGCCAGGTGCCAGGTTCTGGGGTACCATACAGTGGAGAGAGAATGTGTAAACCATTACTGCAAGGGATAGATGAGTGCTACTTCCTAATTTCCAGCACAGTAAAGGACAGTGGTTGAGAGCCACCAGAGTTTGACACACTTGGGTTACAATGCCTTTTCTGCAATTTCAGAAGATTTATAATCTTGGGTAAGTTTATCTTTCAGTGACCTCATCTGTAAAATGGGGTAATAAAAATGTCTATCATGATCACAATGTTATGGTGAGTTCAAGTGCTGAAATTCATTGTGGTACTGGATAAATGAAGGTTTTTAAATATGATGCCTGGCGACTTTTCAAGAGAAGAATCTCTGTTCTTTTTGTACTTCCTGTTTTTCCCTCCCTGCTTAAATCCAAGAGAGAAATTAAAACTTTCTCCTCTGGAAAGGCAGTTGTGTCTTCAGCCTCTGGCTCCTGGATACTACCAAGTCTCCACGTGTTGTCAACATCTTTTTAATGTTGTATACTTTTCTTAAGTACCTGCAGCCTGCTGGGGGCTGAAAGAAAATCCTGAACAGTGCCCCTTGCTAGCTTTGGAAGTGAAACCTGATATTTCATAGTAAGGACAGATATTGGAAACCTTGGGGTAAGAGTCCACAGTAATCAAAGTCCCTCATTCAGAGGCTGAGTTAATTAATATGGAGCAGACCATTGAACATACAAGAATAGGAATAATTGCAGAATTTTATGCACTGTCGCGTACTTCATTAACAAGAAATGAAAATCCTCTGGATAAATGTCTCCCTTCCTAGGAGGTGGTAAGGTCATTCCCAGGTTATTCTGTTTCTGCTCTCTCCCTGTGCCCCTTTCTGTCTCACTGCTTCATGGGGATCCAGATCACCCCCATCTCCTCAAACACAATCTCCTGCTTAGTTAGTCATAGACTACATGTTTCACTAGGATGGCTGTCAAGCAAAGTTGTCATGCTTTCAGAAGGTGCCTCTGAAATGCATTTACTGAAGAGGGACTAACTACCTTGTTAGCCTCTTCCAGACATATTTTTAGCATCATGGTTATTATTTTTAAAATCAGACTAATTCCTTGTTCCCTTAAAAAACATATATTTACTCAGCAAATGTTTTAAAATGCTGTTTTGTGGCAGAGTTTTTGCTATGTTGTAGAGATGCGGAGAAAAGAGACATGCCCTCACCTCTAGTAGCTGTTAGTATGTCAGGGAGGTGAGACACTGCAGAAAATGACTGTTAAGAAAATTTGGGGAGGAAAAATGGGGGCACCAAGCCCGGAAGGGTTCCTCAGTAGGTAATGCCCAGGCTGCATCCTAAGGTGTCATTGAGTTGGCGGGGCTGGAGAATGCTGTTCAGGATGGAGAGAACAGAATTAAAAAAAAAAAAAAGAAAATGAGAAATTAAATTAAATCCATTTTTAATTAAACTCTAATTCCCAGAGTCTCTTTCTCTCCATTTTCTTTGTCTATGATGTCAGAGTGCTCCAAAACCCGTCTTTCAAAGAGTCCAACCGGAGGTACTAAGTTGACTAGTTTATTCTACCAGAAATGAATATTCAACTGTTTCCATTCTGTAGGCAAATTTGAGTTTATAGCTCAAAGGCGCAAAAGTTGTCTCCGACGAGGATGGGATTCGAACCCACGCGTGCAGAGCACAATGGATTAGCAGTCCATCGCCTTAACCACTCGGCCACCTCGTCTCAGAAGCCTATCTCTTCCCGGTAGCTATAGGGAGTAACACGAGGGGGACGTGACGCAATATAATGGAAGCCACCATTTTGTACGGAAGCAAAGATCCGATAATTTTTTACAGCAAGAAATAAACAGATGGCCGCTCCCATATTGTGCGGGATTTGCAGTAGGGAAGGACAAAGGAAGATTCGATAGAAAATGAGATAACCCTGAAAGAAATAAAATTGGTTTGAAAGGAAGTTTCATTAAAGGAGTCTTAGAAAAGCTCTGGAGCCTAGGGGGCGGAGCCGAAGCGTTGAGCGGCTTTGCGCATGCGCTTCAGCTAGGCGGTTAGATTTGAATGCTGCGCTGAGGCTGCTGGGCGTTGTGAGGTGATGTCCTGAGGCGGCGGTGAGTAGCTTCTAGGGAAGTGTGCTGACCCCAAACAAGTCTGGGATTTTTGTCAAGCACTTGGGCCGCAGCGGGTAAGTTTCGTCCTGGACTTCTGGGGAGGGGTTACCTTAGATTTTGTACGTGCGGTCGGAAGGCCCCCGGGTGGGAGGTAGGGGACGCTGCTACAACCAGGCTGCCTCGGAACGCGCGCGGCTGAGTAGACAAGCTTCTGCCCGGGTGCTGGGCTCTTTCTTTTCTGACCTCGGCCTGCACGTCTTGCCGCCTCCCTCCTCCTTCCTCCCTAGCAGTCACCATCTACACCTGGGCCCCTCGGGCCGCCTGAGGTCGCTAGTCCGCGGCGCCTTGCCCCGCCCCGCCATCTTCTGTCAGGGCTTCGGGACCCTTCTTCGCCCTTGAGTTCTCTTCCCGAGGGAACTCACGGCTGTTGGCATTTTGTACTCAGTCTTTTCTTGGCTGTAAATGAAGTGACAGCAGTAGGTGAATTTAAACTCCCCGCTTGTAGTTTATTTATAGTGTCTGAGCCGAGTGACAGCAGCTCTAAGCAAATTTTGGGTTTCCTTCGGATGGAACAACATTAACTAATAAAGCCAGTGTTAGTTCGCCACAAATATCTTTTAGGCCAGAATTAAAGAACCTTTTCTTGCTGTTTATCTCAATACTAGAAGTGAAGAAAAAGGTTCTGCAAAAATATATTGCGGATTGGAATTTTTTTACATAAATGATTTATTTGCATTTTTTAGAAATTGAGGTATAGTTGATTTACAAAGTTGTGTAATTTCTACTTACAGTGATTCAGATATATATATATATACACACACATATATATAATATATACATTCTTTTTAATATTCTTTTCCATAATAGTTTATTACAGGCTACTCAATATAGTTCCCTGTGCTACACTCTAGGACTTTATCCATTCTGTGTATATCCATTTTACATCTGCTGTCGCCGCCAATTGGAATTTAAAAGAGGTTTATTGAAATGGGACAGAGAAGACCAAAGCAGAACTTACTTTATTTTTTTAATTTTTGGTCTTTTTGCCATTTCTTGGGCCGCTCCCGCAGCACATGGAGGTTCCCAGGCTAGGGGTCGAATCGGAGCTGCAGCCACCGGCCTACACCAGAGCCACAGCAACGTGGGATCCAAGCCGCGTCTGCAACCTACACCACAGTTCATGGCAACGCAGGATCCTTAACCCACTGAGCAAGGCCAGGGATCGAACCAGCCAACTTCTTGGTTCCTAGTTGAATTCGTTAACGGCTGAGCAACGATAGGAACTCCAAGCAGAGCTTTCTTTAGTTATTAAGATTGAAGTTTTCAGTTGAATTGGAGCAATCGAATTCCTCAGATATGCGTTGGGTTCCTTGTTGTCTTGTACTGGGGCCAGGAGCAGATGATTCAGTCCCTCATCTAGAGTTTACAGTTCAGAAAGCAAAGAATTAATATGCACAAATAATTATAAGACAAGACTATGTAAAGGATTGTAGGATATTCTAAAGGATTATAGGAGCACAGAATAGGGGAGCTTATTTGATGCTTTTTGGCATTGGAGACTAAAGGAGGTTTCTTGAGACAGTGGCATTTGAGGTGGTACTTGAAGAATGATTTATAGAGATGGGGAGTTAATGCATTGTAAGATTTTGCTAATTAAAGGTTGGGTTCAAAGCAATATGATTTTCCTTGACTCTGAATGGCTGGAAATGTTTATGAGATGACAAGTAGATGTAAACTGAGTAAAAATGTTTGGAGTGGTAGTGTTGATGTGTTTAATGCTAAGTAAGAGATAGTAGAAGATACTCTAGATAATTGATAGTAGGACAGTGCTATCCAATAAAACTTTCAATGTTAATGGTAATATTTTATTTCTGTACTGTCCAGCACTATACATTAGTCACATGTTACTGTTGAGCAACTGAAATGTGGCTATTGTGACTGAAGAACTGTATTTTAAATTTTATTTCTTTTTAATTAATTTAAATTTAAATAGGTAATAGCTACTGTTTTACTGTTTTGAACACCACAAGTCTAGAGCCTCTATCACTGGACACTGAAGCATATTGCCTCTAGATAGTGGTAGTGTAAATGAAGGAGTGGACAGATAGCCAGTTAGTAAATATTTCAGGCTTTGCAGGCTCCATAGTCTGCATGATCTCATCACATTTCTTCTTTCTTTGCTTTTCATTTTGTTGTCTACAACCCATGTAAAATGTAAAACGCTGCTGTTAAGGGCACATTTGACCTAGCAGCTACAGCTTGTGGGCCTCTGGATTATTTAGACTAACAGTTCCCAAACTTTCTTGGCTCGCGGTGCCCTTAGGCCAAAAGAAATACTTAACAGTTGCATCTATTAAGTGATTAAGTCCAGACAATTTTATATTTTTTAAATTTTTTACTTTTATTTTATTTTATTTTTTTTGCTTTTTTTGCTTTTTAGGACCACACCTGCGGCATAAGTTCCGCAGGCTAAGTTTCACACCCAAGTTCCCAGGCGAGGGACTGAATCAGAGCTGCAGCTGCCTGCCTACAGCACAGCCACAGCAACGTGGGATCTGAGCCATGTCTTTGACCTACACCACAGTTCACAGAAACACTGGATTCTTAACCCACTGAGGGAGGCCAGGGATCAAACCGGAATCCTCATGTGTACTAGTCGGGTTTGGAATTGCTGAGCCACAATGGGAACTCTAGTCCACACAATTTTAAAAGTTGTTATTGAAGTTCTCTTGTTGTTGTGGAAACCGCAAAAACCGTGGCAGTGGAAGGAGACAAACAGCACTCAGAGATATGGAAAAGCAAGGTTTATTCAGCACTGGTGCGGGCTCAGAGGAGTCACCTCCAGAGTCTGAGCACCAGGTCTTTGTTCTCATTAACTTTTATACACTACAAGGTCTTCATTTTCCCATGTAAGCATCCCAGACCTCCCCCCATCCCCAAGCAGACAGTGTTCCTCCCTAAGAAACTGAGCAAGCAAGGTTATAGAAGCGGAACTGATAAGCAATGCTGGGTACATGATTAACAGTGCTGCTGGCTTGGACATAGGGCACACAGTTGTTACATTGTTACAAGAAGGGTGGTATAGTGAGGAGCATAGCTGGAAAGGCAGCTGCCTCTTTAGCCAAGGGGGGTTGTTCTTTAGCTAAAACTCTTATTTCATTGTGATGCAGCAGATTAAGGATCCAGCATTGTCACTGCAGTAGCTTGGGTTGCTGCTGTGACACAGGTTCAATCCCTAGCCTGGAAACTTCCATATGCCACCGGGATAGCCAAAAAAAAATTTTTTATTAGGCAATCCTAATCATTTGGTAGCCATTTGAAACTACACATAAATTTAAGGGAAAGATAGTATTTTATTTTATTCAATTATTTATTATTGGTTATGTGTGTCTGTTGAACAGCTTCTAAATCTTAGAATCAGATTGGATACTGCCACCCTCATTTCCTGTACCTCACTGGTAAAATGTACTTGCTCTATATTACAGCAACTGCCAAAAATCTAGCTTTGCAATAGTATGTTATGAAAACTAATGTAATATGAATGAGTACTGTTTTGAGCTAGTAGTGCTGGATAGATATTGAGAATTGTTGTTAATCTCAAAAATTAAAATATCCCGGAACACCTTTGTGAATTTGCTATAGCTCCCCTCCCTGTGCGCCGGGTGCACAGTTTTGGAACCAGTCAATAATCAGATAATGTGGCAGTGATCAAAAGTTCAACTATAACAGCATTTTACAAATGAAGTTTTGGAGGAGTTGCTGTTGTGGGGCAGCAGAAATGAATTCAGCTAGGATCCATGAGGATGCGGGTTCGATCTCTGGCCTCGCTCAGTGGGTTAAGGATCCGGTGTTGCCGTGAGCTGTGGTATAGGTTGCAGACTTACAGCAACAACTCGGACTTAAAACAATGCAGACCTAACAGCAACAACGCGGATCCCACATTGCTATGGCTGTGGTGTAGGCAGCCAGCTGTAGCTCCTTTTCCACCCCTACCCTCAAACTTCCATATGCCTTGGGATTGTAAGTATAATCAACTCTGCTATTTAAAATGTTATCTTTATGTCTTAAAATTTTTTTTGCTGAGTAATGTTAAATTTTCATAAATTTGCGTTTTATGCAAATCTATTATTTTGATGCTTGATTGATTATATTTTGAGATTGAATTATTATATAATCCATAACTCTTATAAAGTTGGGCAAATTTTGATTTGAACCACTGAAATCCATATCCTCACAATTGGAAATAGTCACTGATTTCATCTTGAATATAAGAATTTTTCCAGGAGTGGTAATTATAACAGAGTAGGTTTTTTTTGTTTTTTTCTTTTTTTGGTTTGTTTTTTGCTATTTCTTTGGGCTGCTCCCGAGGCATATGGAGGTTCCCAGGCTAGGGGTCGAATCGGAGCTGTAGCCCCTGGCCTACACCAGAGCCACAGCAACGCGGGATCCGAGCCGCGTCTGCAACCTACACCACAGCTCACCGCAATGCCGGATCGTTAACCCACTGAGCAAGGGCAGGGACCGAACCCTCAACCTCATGGTTCCTAGTCGGATTCGTTAACCACCGCACCACGACGGGAACTCCCAGAGTAGGTTTTTTTTGTTTGTTTGTTTTTTTGTCTTTTTAGGACTGCACCCACAGGATATGGAAGTTCCCAGGCTGGGGGTTGAATCAGAGCCACAGCAACTCAGGATCCCAGCCATCACTGAGCGAGGCCAGGGATCAAATCCATGTCCTCATGGATACTAGTCAGGTTCGTTAACTGCTGAGCCATAAATGGGAACCCCGTAACAGAGTGCTTTAAACTCCTCAAAATTTCTCATTTCATAGCCCCATAGTGAAGTTTTTCCTTCCTTCCTTTTTTTGGCCTTCCCATAGAACGTAATCCTGAAATCACAACTCTGCTCTTAATCTCTTCATAGTTTATCATTTCTCTTTCTTTTTTTTTTTCACCTTTTCTCATACTGTTTATTTGTTACAGAAAAATTTTTCTTCAGAAATGGATGGGATGTCTTCAGAGGCTAATGAAGAAAAGTAAGTGCATGATATGCAGCTAAAAATATTAAATTCTTTTTTTTTTTTTTTGTCTTTTTGCCATTTCTTGGGCTGCTCCTGCAGCATATGGAAGTTTCCAGGCTAGGGGTCGAATCAGAGCTGTAGCCACCGGCCTATGCCAGAGCCACAGCAACTCGGGATCCCAGCCGCGTCTGCAACCTACACCACAGCTCATGGCAACGCCAGATCCTCAACCCACTGAGCAAGGCCAGGGATCGAACCTGCAACCTCATGGTTTCTGGTCGGATTCGTTAATCACTGTGCCACGACGGGAACTCCTTAAACTCTATATCCAAGATACCTTCTCAATTAGTAAGACATGTTGATAACTTCTGAAACCTTTTCCCATTCTGTTCCAGGGAAAAGAAGTAAATATTACAAAGTAACAGCACTCCTTGCCATATCTTTATATAAACTCATCTAGAGTCAAATCTGAGAGGGACTTTAGAGACCACCTCCCATCTCTTCAATTTAAGGATGAGAAAATTGAGGGCCAAGGAAATTAAATGATTTGCCTAAAGTTGGCATTACAAACTGGTGGCTGTTCAGCCTGCAGTTTTACTGGGCTCATGTTATTTCTTGGCAGCAGTTAACCTGAGTGGAGTAACATAGCATGATGGTCAGACCTTTATAGTATGAACATCACTTATTTTTCTTGCACCTGCTAAATTATCTGTTTGGCCCTTCTTTGCCATTTGAATATTCAAACCCAGTCTAAAAATCACACAGTTGTCAAACTAGAGCTTATAGTCTCTTGATTTATGGTCTATTTATCTTATAATTTTACTTTTATCAATAGGTAAATAGTATTGTACTAGTGGTATACCATATGTATTTTAAAACATTGACTTTCTAAATACTGAGTTTAAGGCTGTAAACTTTTCACATTTTATTAAGTGAAAGTGATGACCAGTTTAAAAGCGTGTAAGGGATGTTGTAATGATGAGTTTTAGAAATTCAGTCTTTTACTGATGTATATGTAAATTTTTTTTCCTCTTTCAGTGACACTGTAGAAAGACCTGTTAGAAGACGACATTCCTCAGTAAGAAATACTTATTTAAACTAATAATTGTTACTTTTTATCTAATGATGAGTATATATCCCAGTAATATATATGCATATGTTTTTTTTGCTTTTTAGGGCGGCACCCATGGCATATGGAGGTTCCCAGGCTAGGGGTCTAATCAGAGCTATAGCTGCTGGCCTACGCCACAGCCACAGCAATGCAGGATCTGAGCCTCATCTGTGACCTACACCATAGCTCATGGCAATGCTGGATCCTTAACTTGCTGAGCGAGACCAGGGATCGAACCTGCAACCTTGGGGTTCTTAGGTTCGTTAACCACTGAGCCACCACGAGAACTCCTATACCCCAGTAATTCTGACTGTGGTATCACCATCCCAACCCCACTGGCTTCTCTTGCTCTCTGGATAAAGACTCAAACATTGGAGTTCTTGCTGTGGCACAAATATATATATAAATATAATATATGTATATTTGAACTTGTGTACAAAGCTGTAGCAGGATACAAAATAATATAATTCAAACTGATTTAAGCACAAAATTTATTGTTAGAAATTAGAAAAAAAATCCAAAGATAGGGATGTTGTTAGGCACAACATAACTGACCAGGTGTTCCAACAATAGCACCAATGGTTCTAACTATTGTTCTTAGTAAGCATCTTTGCCACAAAGCTTTTTTGCCACATAATTAATTGGCAATAGTGCAATTTTGCCATTAAGGTTAAGTAACTAATTGACAGTTTGGTTTCATTTCTTCATTGATGCAATATTTTCATTTTTATATTACGTGAATCTGAGAGAGGCCAAGGGTCTCCAAAGCAGAGTTGAACCCACATTTCCCATAGAATTTTGGAATCTCTCTCAACAGACATATAACAGTATGCCAAGAACAAACTGCATTGTTGAAGGCTTTCACAATGCAATACAAAGCTTAGTTACAAATATGCATCCTAGTATTTGGAAAGTGATAACCTGTCTTAATGAAGGGAGAAGTTTTAGTGAAAAAGAAAAAGTGTGATGCCAAATGAAGAAAATGAATGAATCAATAAATTAAAAACTTATAAAATACTGTGAGCAAAAGACAGAGACAAGTGCTTAAATACAACCCACAAAATAAAATAAATTATTTGTGTAGTATTGCCATGAATCACACATTCTTTCCTTTCTCTTTTTAAAATTTTTCTTATTTATTTATTTATTTATTTTTGATTTTTAGGGCCACATCCGCAGCATATAGAGGGTTCCAGGCTAGGGTTTGAATTGAAACTGTAGCCGCCGGCCTGCACAACAGCCACAACAATGCCAGATCCAAGCTGTGTCTTCGACCTACACCACAGCTCATGGCAACACTGGATCCTTAACCCACTGAGCAAGGCCAGGGATTGAACCTGCATCCTCATGGATGCTAGTCAGATTCGTTAACCACTGAGCCACGATGGGAACTCCAAATTTTTCTTTTTTATTTAAACAAATTTTTTTTCTTTTTATGGCTAAACCTGTGGCATATGGAAGTTCCTGGGCCACAGATCAAACCTGTGCCACAGCAGCAACCCCAACCACTGCAGTGATCACAACATGGGATCCCCAACCCACTGAGCCACATGGAAACTCCTCATTATATCCTTTTATTTATATCCTCTTTTATTGCAAAATTGCTATAGGGCAATTAGTTATGCAGTGAAAATGTTTGCCCTGAAGATGTCTGTCACAGAGATAACTTACAGTGAAAGTGCTGGACATGATCACCAATACTGGGATTTCCTTTGATTTTTTTTGGCTTTTAGGGCTGCACCTGCGGCATATGGAGGTTCCCAGGCTAGGGGTCTAATCAGAGCTGTAGCTGTTGGCCTACACCACAGCAACACCAGATCCGAGCCGAGTCTGCAACCATAGCTCACGGCAACACTGGATCTTTAACACACTGAGCAAGGCCAGGGATTTTTTGCTTGTTTGTTTGTCCTTTCGTCCTTTTAGGGCCACACCCGAGGCATATGGAGGTTCCCAGGCTAGGGGTCTAATCGGAGCTGTAGCCGCTGGCCAGAGCCACAGCAATGCCAGATCCAAGTCACATCTGCAGCCTACACCACAGCTCACGGCAACGCCGGATCCTTAACCCACTGAGCAAGGCCAGGAATCGAACCCGCAACCTTGTGGTTCCTTGTCTGATTCATTTCTGCTGCACCATGACAGGAACTCCTTTTATTTTTTATACTCTGATCACTTTCTCTGGGTAATCTCTATTATCTGACAGGCTTTCTCCCATCTTTTTTTTTTTTTTTTTTTTTTGCTTCTTAGGGCTGCATCCACAGCATATGGAAGTTCCCAGGCTAGCAGTTAAATCAGAGCTGTAGTTGCTAGCCTATACTACAGCCACAGCAACACAGGATCCAAGCCACATCTGCAACCTACACCACAGGTCACAACAACATCAGATCCCCAACCCGCTGAGTGAGGCCAGGGATTAAACCCTCATCCTCATGGGTTCTAGTCAGGTTCATTTCTACTGCACCATAACAGGAACTCTAGGCTTTCTGCCTGTGATTACTACAGTATATCTAGCTCGCCCAACTTTTAAGTTCTATGTGAAAAATAGTGTGTATTTCCTCAAGATAAAAGAAAAACCCATAATACTCAGGACTGCATTGTGTTGGCTCAATTATCTTGATATGGGTCAAGTCCTCATTACTAAACCAGTCACTGTTGAGCACAGAATATCATGTGCAGATTTTTCTTGGCCAGGGCTAACTGTTGAACCCTACAGTTGGGGTAGAGGTTTACCCCAACTACATAGAATGAGAGTAGGCAAAGTAATTGGGGAATGTGGGAAAGAAGAAGGGAATATTTAAACTAGCCACAAAGTGTAGCACTGAGCAATATGAATATGACGAGTTTTAGAGGTTTTTACATGAATTGTAGCATCTCTACCTTTCTACTCATGGTATAACTTGAAATGAGGTGATTATTAATAGATATGGCAGGTTTTCTTGAATAATTTTCTTACTTCTAGATTTTGAAACCCCCAAGGAGCCCTCTTCAGGACCTCAGAAGTGGGAATGAAACTATTCAGGTAAGTCTCAAGTACAAGTGCCTTATAGATGACTGTTTTCAGTGATTGATTGATTGATTGATTTAATTTATTTTTACTCTTTTTTTTTGGCCATCCAGCAGCACATGGTGTTCCCAGACTAGGGATCAAATCCTGCGACAAGGCAGGATCCTTTTTTTTTTTTTAATTAGTTTTTAATTTTTTCTATTACGGTTTATTTACATTGTTTTTTCAACTTCTGCTGTATAGCAAAGTGACCCAGTCATTCATATATATATATATATGTGTGTGTGTGTGTGTGTGTGTGTGTGTGTGTATGTATATGCACATGCATTCTTTTTTTCACATTATCCTCCATCATGTTCCATCGCAAGTGACTAGATTTAGTCGGATTTGTTAATCACTGAGCCATAACGGGAACTTCTGTAGGGAGTGTTTTCATGACATATTCAATTTCATTTCTAGTGATCAGTCTGTTCAGTTGATCTATTTCTTCTTGATTCAGTTTTGGCAGGCTGTAAGTATCTAGAAGGTTGTCCATTTCTTCTAGGTTATCAAGTTTGTTGGCATATAATTGTTCATAGTACTCTCCTATGGTTTTTTTTTTATTTCTGCAGTATTTGTTGAGATTTCTCCATCTTCATTTCTTATTTTGTTTATTTTCAATTTTGTTTACTCTCTCAACCAGCTCTTGATTTTATTGATTTTTTTCCTGTTGTATTTTGAATCTCTATTTTATTGATTTCTTCTCTGATCTTTATTTTTATTTTTTTCAAGTATCACAATGTTTATTGCTTCTCCTTTGATCTTTATGATTTCCTTCCTTCTGCTGACGTTAAGTTTTGTTTGTTTTTCTTTTTCTAATTCTTTTAGGTGGTGGGTTAAGTTGTTGATTTGAGATTTTTCTTCTTTTTTGAGGAAGGCCTCCATTGCTATGAACTTCCCTCTAAGCATTGCTTTTGTGGCATCCCATAGATTTTGAATGGGTGTGTTTTTCATTATCATTTGTCTTGAGTTTTTTTTTTTTTTAGCGAGTGCACTGATTTATTTATTTATTTATTTTTGTCTTTTTGCTATTTCTTGGGCCACTCCCATGGCATATGGAGGTTCCCAGGCTAGGGGTCGAATCGGAGCTGCAGCCACCGGCCTACACCAGAGCCACAGCAACTCGGGATCCGAGCCGCGTCTGCAACCTACACCACAGCTCACGGCAATGCCGGATCCTTAACCCACTGAGCAAGGGCAGGGACCGAACCTGCAACCTCATGGTTCCCAGTCGGATTCGTTAACCACTGCGCCACGACGGGAACTCCTTTTTTTTTTTTTTTTTTTTAGGGCAGCTCCTGTGGCATATGGAGGTTCCCAGGCTAGGGGTCCATTTGGAGCTACAACTGCTGGCCACAGCCACAGCTACAGCCACAGCAATGCAGTATCCAAGCTGCGTCTGTGACGTATACCACAGGCTCATGGCAACACCAGATCCTTAACCCACTGAGCAAGGCCAGGGATCAGACTCACAACCTCATGGTTCCTCTTCGGATTTGTTTCTGCTGTGCCACAGTGGGAACTCCTGTCTTGAGGTATTTTTTAATTTCTCATTGATTTCCAAGTTGACTCATTGTTTTTTTAGTAGCATGTCCTTAAGTCTCCATGTAGTCAGTTTTTTATCATTTCTTTTTTTTAATTAATTAATTTATTTTTTGTCTTTTTGCCTTTTCTAGGGCCGCTTTCAGCAGCATATGGAGGTTCCCAGGCTAGGAGTCGAATTGGAGCTGTAGCCGCCAGCCTTTGCCACAGGCACAGCAACACCAGATACGAGCCGCGTCTGCAACCTGCACCACAGCTCACAGCAACGCCAGATCGTTAACCCACTGAGCAAGGGCAGGGATCGAACCCGCAACCTCATGGTTCCTAGTCGGATTCGTTAACCACTGGGCCACGGCTGGAACTCCTTTTTTTTTTTTTTTTCTCATTTCTTTTTTTGTGGTTGATTTCTAGTTTCACGCCATTGTTGTTAGAGAAGATGCTTGAAATAATTTCCGTACTCTTAACTTTGTTTAGGTTAGTTTTGTGCGTCAGTATGTGGTCAATCCTTGAGAATGTTCCATGTGCACTCGAAAAGAAGGTATATTCTGATTTTTTTGGATGTAATGTCCTAAAAATGTCCATTAAGTCTAACTTTTCTGTTGTGTCATTTAGGATTTCTGTTGCCTTATTGATCTTCCATCTAGAGGATTTTTCCATTGATGTGAATGGGGTGTTAAAATCTCCTACTGTTATTGTATTCCCATAAATTTCTCCTTTTATGTCTGTTAGTAGTTGTTGTATGTATCTGAGTGCTCCTATATTAGGGACATATGTATTGATGATTATAATATCCTCTTCTTTAATGGATCCTTTTCTCATTAAATAGTGTCCTTTGTCTTTCTTTATGGCCTTAGTTTTAAAGTCTATTTTGTCTGATACGAGTATTGCAACTCCTGCCTTGCTGTCTTTTCCATTTGCATGAAATACCTTTTCCCATCCTCTCACTTGCAGTTTATGTATCCTTTGTCCTAAGTTACATCTCTTGTAGACATCATATTGTAGGCTTTTGTTTTTTTTATCCAGTTTGTCACTGTATGTCTGTTTTTTGTTTGTTTGTTTTTGTCTTTTTGCCATTTCTTGGGCCGCTGTAGCACAATATGGATGTTCCCAGGCTAGAGGTCGAATCAGAGCTGTAGCTGCCGGCCTACACCACAGCAATGTGGGATCCGAGCCATGTCTGCGACCTACACCACAGCTCATGGGAATGCTGGATCCTTAACCCACTGAGTGAGGCCAGGGATTGAACCCGCAACCTTATGGTTCCTTGTCGGATTCGTTAACCACTGGGCTGCGACAGGAACTCCATTGTATGTCTTTTGATTGGAGCAGTCTATTGACATTTAAGGTAATTATTGATAAATATATATTTATTGCCATTTTAAACCTTGTTTTCCAGTTGATTCTGTGTTTCTCCTTTTTTTGGTTGGATGATTTTGTTTTATGCTTGTGTCCTTTTTAGATTTTGTGGATGTAATATTTTGTTTTGATTTGTGGTTGCCCTGTATGTTAATGCTTTCCTATATCTGCTTGCTTTAGCCTGATAGTCATATAGGCTTTTTTTAATCTTAAAAAAAAGAGTCTAGATTTTCTTTCCTTCCTCATATTTTATGATTTTGAAGTCCTTTTTAAACATCTTCATTCTTCATGTTTGACCTTTTGCTGTTCCTTGTGTTCGTAGTTGCTTTTACAATAGACTTATTTTCCCCCTTTTATTTCTGTATACTGGCTTATTTAATTGATTTCTTTTTTTTTTTTTTAGGGCTGCACCCACAGCATATAGAGGTTCCCAGGCTAGGGGTCCAATCAGAGCTACAGGTGCCGGCCTACACCACAGCCACAGCAACACCAGATCTCAGCCATGTCTGCAACCTACACCACAGCTTACGACAATGCCGGATCCTTAATCCACTCAGTGAGGCCAGGGATTGACCCTGTGTCCTCATGGATGCTAGTCGGGTTTGTTAACCACTGAGCCACCACGGGAACTCCATGGAGCTTTAAAACTAACAGAATCTCAATAGTAATTTTGGAACTAATTCCTTCATTATATAGGAGAGAAATATGAGGTCCAGAGAGGTTACATATTTTGTCTAAGCTCACGTAGCTAGTTAGTGCAGACTTTAAATTGAAGCTCTAGGAGTTCCCGTCGTGGCGCAGTGGTTAACGAATCCGACTAGGAACCATGAGGTTGCGGGTTCGGTCCCTGCCCTTGCTCAGTGGGTTAAGGATCCGGCATTGCCGTGAGCTGTGGTGTAGGTTGCAGACGCGGCTCAGATCCCGTGTTGCTGTGGCTCTGGCGTAGGCCGGTGGCTGCAGCTCCGATTTGACCCCTAGCCTGGGAACCTCCATATGCCGTGGGAAATAGCAAAAAGACAAAAAAAAAAAAAGAAAAAATAAATTGAAGCTCCAATCTCCTAATTTCAAACTCAGTGCTCTTTTCCAATATACCACACAAATTTCAGCCTATTGTTATTAGGCTGAATGCTGCCTTTATTGTCTGCCAGGATCTTAACAGAGATGATGAACCTTCCTGATTCTTTGTTATGATAAAACTTATGCTTAGTTATCCCAAACTAAGACTGTAAAATTCCCTATGGATTTTTTTTTGGGGGGGGCTAAAATTTTTATGGCCGTACCTGAGGCATATAGGAGTTCCCAGGCCAGGGATTGAATCTAAGCCATAGTGGTGACCTCTGCTGCAGGTGCAGCAATGTCAGATCCTTTAACCCACTGCACCTGGCTGGGGGTCAAACCTCCATCTCTGCAGCACCCCAAGCCCTTGCAGTCGGATTCTTAAGCCACTGGGCCATGGAGGGAATTCCTCATCTTTTGCTTTTTGTATTTAATATCTATGTGAATAAAAATGTTTGTGGAGTTTCCATATTGGCCAGCAGTTGTGAATCCAATTCGTATAGGTATTTGATCCCTGGCATCGCTAAGTGGGTTAAGGATCCAGTGTTGCTGTGAGCTGCGGTGTAGTTTGCAGATGCAGCTTAGATCCTTTGTGGCTGTGGCTATGGTGTAGGCCAGCAGCTGCAGCTCCAATTCAGCTCATAGCCTGGGAACTTCCACATGCCAAAGGTGCGGCCCTAAAAAAAAAAAAAAGTTTTTCCTTGTTAAGATGAGGGAAAATAAAAATAGTATATTATAAGGAAAAGATGCATCACTAATCATTGCGGAAACACAAGTCAAAACCATAGTGAGATAGCGACTTGTATCCATTAGGATGGACTATTAAAAAAAACCAAAAAAACAGAAAATAGCAAGTGCCATGGATATGGCCCTAAAAAGACAAAAAAAGAAAAAGAAAAGAAAGTAAGGAGAATAGTGATTGCCAGGGGCAGAGAGGAGGGAAAAATGGGGAGTTGTTCATCAACAGGTACAAAGATTCACCTGTGCAGGATGAATAAGTTCTAGAGATCTACTGTACAACATTGTTCCTATAGTTAACAATATTGTACACTTAAAAATCTGTTAAGTGGGGTAGGTGTTTTGTTTTTTTTTTTCTGGCTTCTCTTTTTTGACTGTACCCGTAGTGTATGGAAGTTCTCTGGCCAGGGATCAGATACAAGCTACGGCTGTGACCTATGCCGTAGCTGTAGCAATGCCAGATCTTTATCTCACGGCACCACAGAGGGAACTCCTAAGAGGATAGATCTTGTTAAGTGTTCTTACCCTAATAAAATAAAAATTTAAAATTTAAAATGTAGTTAACAGGAGTCCCTTTTGATGCATCAGGTTAAGGATCTGATGTTGTCACTATGGTGGCCTGGATCACTGCTGTGGCATGGGTTCAGTTCCTGGCCTGGGAACTTCCACATGCTTTGGATGTGGCCAAAAAATAAAAAATAAAGATAAAAAATAAATAAACTTAAAATGTGGTTAATGTATGATTGGGTCAGTTTGCTGTACAGCAGAAATTGACAGGACATTGTAAATCAACTATAATAGAAAAAGTAAAAATACTACCAAAAAAACATGGTTAAGATGGCAAATTTCATATTAATTGTGTTTTACCACAATATAATTTTTTTTTTAAATTATAGGTGCAACCTCAGCATATGGAAGTTTCTGGGCTAGGGGTTGAATCTGAGCTGCAGCTGCCAGTCTAAGCCACAGCCACAGCAACCCCAGATCCGAGCCGTGTCTGTGACCTACACCAGAGCTCAGGGCAGTGCTGGATCCCTAACTGACAGAGTGAGGCCAGTGATCGAACTTGCATCCTCATGGACGCTAGTTAGGTTCATAACCCGCTGAGCCACAACAGAAACTCCTAAAAAATTTTTTAATCTTAAAAATAGTGTAGTAAGTTTACCATATTAGGCAATATATCGCTTGTTTTGTCTCCAGTCTTTCTTCTATTTTATAGCAAAGTAACTAGTCATTTAAAGAGGCGAGAAAAGGTAAGTAAAAAGACAGTAATTCAGAGTTCCAGATGTGGTCCAATAATATCAGTGGCATCTTGGGAGCTCTGGGATGCAGGTTCAATCCTTGGCCCCACACAGTGGGTTAAGGATCCAGCGTTGCCACAGCTGTGGCTTAGGCTGAAATTGAGGCTTGGATTTGATCCCTGGCCTAGGAACTCCATATGCCTGCGGGCGGCCAAAAAGGAAAAATAAAGATAGTCATCACCTTCCTTAAATATATGTTGTTTGTGTCAGTGGGCTTATTATCATTCACACTGAAAATCATATTCATGTTAAGTGCTTCTATAATGGAGTTTTTTTGAGAATTAAATTAATTATCAAAATTAATAACATAATAATTAGAATAAGACCTGATCTCTGTCTGTAGTACTCTGGAGACTGTGGTTTCATTAAGAATCATACCGTCTGTTCTCTGCCCTTAGGAATCCAATGCTTTCAGAAATAAGAAAAATTCTCGTCGAGTCAGCTTTGCAGATACTATAAAGTAAGTTGAAATGAGAAATAATGTTACAGATAACTTTTTTTATGTTATACCTAATATGCTGGTACTAACTGATTTAGATAATTTGTGTTTCTATTAGATAAACATTAGAAAATTATTGTTTAAAAGGCTTTTATTGGAGTTTCTGTCGTGGTGCAGTGGTTAACGAATCTGACTAGGAGCCATGAGGCTGTGGGTTCGATCCCTGCCCTTGCTCAGTGGTAAAAGGATCTGGCGTTGCCGTGAGCTGTGGTGTAGGTTGCAGATGTGGCTCGGATCTCGTGTTGCTGTTGTTCTGGTGTGTAGACTGGTGACTACAGCTCCAATTTGACCCCTAGCCTGGGAACCTCCATATGCTGAGGGAGCGGCTCAAGAAAAAGAAAAAAAAAAAAAAGGCTTTTATTTAGCATTATACTGAAAAGAGAAACATGGAAAGCATCCCCTATAAAATCATGACAGCAGTTACTTACCATCTTATTGGAAGTGCTAACCAACAAAAATACTAGACAGAGAAAATGGAGTTATAAAAATTGGAAAGATGGGGATAAATCTATTACCTTTGCAGATTGAATGATTAAATATTAGGGAATTCCAAGAGTATCAATTGAAATAGCTCTATTAACAGTAAGCAGTAAGATACACAATTAATATGTAGAAATTAATTTATTTCCTATATAAAAATAATAACCAGAGAAATATCCTTTTTTCCGTTGTGTTATATTTTATTGCTGTAAATTAACTAATAGTGTATAAAAAATAAAACATTACTGAAGGATGCTAAACTAAGAATTGTCAAAAAAAATATTATTAATTAAAAAAAAAAATAAAGAAGCATTCCTATCGTGGCACAGCGGAAACAAATCTGACTAGGAACCATGAGGTTGCAGGTTCGATCCCTGGCCACACTTAGTGGGTTAAGGATCCTGTGTTGCCTTGAGCTGTGGTGTAGGTCACAGACTTGGCTCAGATCCCATGTGGCTGTGGCTGTGGCTGGCAGCTGTGGCTCTGTTTGGACCCCTAGCCTGGGAACCTCCATATGCCGCAGGTGTGGCCCTAAAAATAAAAATAAAGAATTGTATAGCAAGTTCTTTCATGGCATAGCACATTAAGGATCCAGTGTTGCTACAGCTATGGCACAGGTCTCATTTGCAGCATGGGTTCAACCTCTGGCTGGGGAACTCCACATGCTGTGGGTGTAGCCAAAAAAAAAAGAATTACAGAATTATAGTCCAGGTATGTGCTAAGGCGTGGGATTGCTGGATCATGTGATTGTTCTATATGTAGTTTTTTTAATTATTATTACTATTTTTCTTTTTAGGGCCACATCTGTAGCATATGAAAGTTCCTGGGTTAGGGGTCGAAAAGGAGCTGCAGTGGCCAGCCTACACTGAAGCCACAGCAGTGCAGGTTCTGAGCCACATCTGCAACCTGTGCTGAAGCTTGTGGCCCTGTTGGATCCTTAACCCACTCAGTGAGGCCAGGCCTGGAATGTGCATCCTTTTAGAGGCAGTGTCTGGTCTTTAACCCGCAGAGCCACAATGGGACCTCCAAGAAATGGGTTGATCTCTTAGAGATAGGCTTTAAAACTAAACAGGTTCACTAGAGATTTGTGTGTAAATAAGAATGCTGCTACTAAATATTTTGTGAGAAAAAAATCAAATGAATAAGAGCAAATCAAAAGACATTCCTTATAAGATCAAGACATTCCTTATAAGCATTTTTACTGAAGAAGTAATTATAGGAGTTCCTGTCGTGGCTCAGTGGTTAACGAATCTGACTAGGAACCATGAGGTTGCAGGTTCGATCCCTGGCCTTACTCAGTGGGTTGGGGATCCGGCATTGCCGTGAGCTGTGGTGCAGGTTGCAGACGCAGCTCGGATCCCATGTTGCTGTGGCTCTGGTGTAGGCTGGTGGCTGCAGCTCCAATTCGACCCCTAGCCTGGGAACCTCCATATGCTGCAGGAGCGACCCTAGAAATGGCAAAAAAAAAAAAAAAGTAACTATAATGTAAATATGGCTTGCTGATCATGGAATCTGAACCATTAGTTACTTGAATGATTCAGAATGTTTAATGGCACCATGCTATGAAACCTAATGAATCCATCTCCACAGTATATCCGTACACCTATTGCAAGCCTTGAATGTTTCTGTGTACTCCTTGAACAGGTGTGGCAGAGGTTTGATGTCATAACTCATTTGTTCTCCCATTTGTTTCAGACTGACTTTTCTTAAATATGCTTGCTTTAGAAATAATGTTAAGGTAAAAATAACAGTTTTTATTTTTTGTTAAGATTTGATTATTTCCTGTGGTGTGTTAGATATTTTTATGTAAATTTTTTTTTCAGGAATTCCTGTCTTGGCTCAGTGGTTAATGAACCCGACTAGCATCCATGAGGACTTGGGTTCGATCCCTGGCCTTGTTCAGTGGGTTAAGTATCTGGCATTGCCTTGAGCTATAGTGTAGGTCACAGACATGGCTCTGATCTGGAGTAGCTGTGGCTCTGGCGTAGGCTGGAGCTACAGCTGCAATAGAACTCCTAGCCTGGGAACTTCCATATACCACGAGTGTGGCCCTAAAAAGACCAAAAAAAAAAATTATTTTTTTCTTTTGAGTTACTTTTTTTAGGTTATATTCCTCAAAGTAGAATAGCCAGGCTTAAAAGATGTAGTTGTGGAGTTCTTGTTGTGGCTCAGTGGTAATGAACCCAGCTAGTATCCATGAGGACTCGGGTTTGATCCCAGGCCTCACTCAGTGAGTTAAGGATCTGCTGTTGTCTTGAGCTGTGGTGTAGGACACAGACAAGACTCAGATCCTGTATGTGCAGTCTTAAAAAAAAAAAAAAGTGGTAGTTGTGTAGTCATTATTACATTTTTGTTATTGGTTTTACTACTTCTAGTAATGTACCTTTTTTCCTAAGACCCTATATAAAGATTAGATTTTAGCGCTTATTTTTAGCTGACTTAATTGATTTTTGATTTAGTCATTGTATTTTTAAATTTTTTTAAAATTTATTTATTACTCAAATGAATTTATCACATCTGTAGTTGTATAATAATGATCATAACAATCTAATTTCACAGGATTTCCATCCCACAACCCAAGTACATCCCCCCATCCCCAAACGGTCTCCTCCGGAGACCATAAGGTTTTCAATGTCTGTGAGTTAGCATCTGTTCTGCAAAGTTCAGTCTGTCCTTTTTTCAGATTCCACATGTCAGTGAAAGCATTTGATGTTGGTGTCTCATTGTATGGCTGACCTCACTTAGCATGGTAATTGCTAAAAATGCCGGTATTTCATTCTTTTTAATGGCTGATTAATGTTCCTTGATTTAGTCATTTTAATTTGTACTCTGTCATCACTATTTTTCTGTGTTTTTTTCATGTATGCTTTTTTCTTCTCATTTTGAATTTTTAAAAAAAAATCTTCTCATCTACCTAGGCAATATGGAACAAAATATTTTAAAGTTTTTGTGTGGTCGAACCCTTTAAATTTTGGGTTATTAAAGCATAAGTCCTTCTAAGTTCATAAATAATTTTTGTAACAGATTATACCTTTGTATGCTTTCCTTACATTGTAAATACTGTGTAGGTTGAAAAAAAAAAAAAATTAGAGTGCAAAGGGAGTTCCCATTGTGCTGCAGCGGAAACGAATCTGACTAGTATCCACAAGGATGCCGGTTCAATACCTGACCATCCTCAGTGGGTCAGGGATCCAGGGTTGCTTCGAGCTGTGGTTTAAGTTGCAGACATAGCTTGGATCCTGCATTGCTGTGGCTGTGGTGTAGGCTGGCAGTTGCAGCTCCCATTTGACCCCTAGCCTGGGAACTTCATGTGCCACGAATGTGGCTCTAGAAAAAAAGCCAAAAAAAAAAATGAGAGTATAAGGAACAACCATAATAAAGATAAATTTACAGAAAAATGAAAGAATTATTTTGCCCTTTCCATTAGTTGTCTTCATATGTTTCCTAAATATGCTTTTTATTTTTTAAATTTAGTATTATCATTATTTTTTGCTCTGCAGCACATGGAGGTTCCCAGGCTAGGGGTCAAATCAGAGCTGCAGCTGCCGGCCTACACCACAGCCACAGCAATGCCACTGTATCTGAGCCTCGTCTGCACCTACACCACAGTTCATGGCAACACCGGATCCTTGACCCGCTGAACAGGGCCAGGGATCAAGCATGCATCCTCATGGATACATCCTTAGGTTCATTACTGCTGAGCCACAACAGGAGCTCCCTAGCTTTTTTTTTTTTTTTTTTGTCTTTTTGCCTTTTCTTGGGCTGCTCCCATGGCATATAGAGGTTCCCAGGCTAGGGGTCTAATCAGAGCTGTAGACGCCAGCCTACGCCAGAGCCACAGCAACTCGGGATCCGAGCCGCATCTGCAACCCACACCACAGCTCACAGCAACGCTGGATCCTTAACCCACTGAGGGAGGTTAGGGATTGAACCCGAAACCTCATGGTTCCTAGTCAGATTCGTTAACCAATGAGCCACGACAGGAACTCTCTTTTTTTTTGGTCTTTTTGAGTATGTTTTTTAATTAAATTGTATACATTTGTAATTTCCTCTTTGCCTATCTAATATGTAGTGTTCTAAAATTTAGATCTTAAGTCATGTATATATGTATTTCCGCATTTCCTTCTTTATATTGCTTTCATTTTTTTTTCCTCTGTGTTTTTTCTTTTCTTTTTTTTTTTTTTGTCTTTTTGCTATTTCTTTGGGCTGCTCCCACGGCATATGGAGGTTCCCAGGCTAGGGGTCAAATCGGAGCTGTAGCCGCCGGCCTACGCCAGAGCCACAGCAACGCGGGATCCCAGCCACGTCTTCAACCTACACCACAGCTCACGGCAAAGCGGGATTGTTAACTCATTGAGCAAGGGCAGGGACCGAACCCGCAACCTTATGGTTCCTAGTCGGATTCGTTAACCACTGTGCCACGACGGGAACTCCTGTGTTTTTTCTTTACATGTAATTTGGGTTATTCATTATTAGTTTTCATTGGTAACTTCCCTCTTATTGTGTCGTAGCAACCTTTTTTAGTTCTAATACTTTTTTGCTGTGAAACTTAATATGTTGGATAACTTTATAATTATCTTTACTTTTCTCTTGTTTGTTCATAGATTAACTTTTTAGCTGTGAAGACTTTTACTTTTTAATTTTTAAATTTTTAATTAAAAAAATTTTTTTTTTTGTATTTGTAGGGCCACACCTGCAACATACAGAGTATCTCAGGCTGGGGGTCCAATTGGAGCTGTAGCCACTGGGCTATACCACAGCCACAGCAATTTCAGATCCAAGCCAAGTCTGTGACCTATACCACAGCTCACAGCATCGATGGGTCCTTAACCCACTGAGTGAGGCCAGGGATCGAACCTACATCCTCATGGATGCTAGTCAGATTCATTTCCACTGAGCCAGGATGGAAACTCTCTCAATAGCCTTTAAAATTTTTTTTTGTTTTCTGTGTCTGTGGGTCTATTTGTGTTTTGTATATAAGTTCATTTGTATCACTTTTTTGAGATTCCAAATGTATGATGTTTGTCTTTGGCTTACTTCACTTAGTATGATAATCTCTAGCCACCATGTTGCTGCAAATGGCATTATTTTATCCTTTTTTATGGCTGAGTAGTATTCCATTGCATATATGTACCACATCTTCTTTATCCATTTATCTGTCAGTGGACATTTAGGTTGCTTCCACATCTTGGCTGTTGTAAATAGTGCTGCAGTGAACATTGGGTTACATGCAACTTTTCAAAATAAGGTTTTCTTTGAATATATGCCCAGGAGTGGGATTGCATGGTCATATAGTAATTCTGATTATAGTTTTTTAAGGAAGTTCTATACTGTTTTCCATAGTGGCTTTATTATATTCTAACCACAGCATAAGAGGGTTCCTTTATCTCCAAACTCTCTCCCAACATTTATCATTGGTGGACTTTTTGATAGTGGCCATGCTGACCAGTATGAGCTGATACCTCTTGTAGTTTTGATTTGAACTTCTCTAATAATTAGTGATGTTGAGCACCTTTCCATGTGCCTTTTGGCTACCTATTTCTCCTTTTTTTATTTTTTATTTTTTGTCTTTTTCTAGAGCCTCACCCGCCATATATAGAGGTTCCCAGTCTAGGGGTCTAATCAGAGCTATAGCCGCTGGCCTATGCCAGAGCCACAGCAATGCAAGATCTGAGCCATGCCTGCAACCTACATCACACTCATGGCAATGCCGGATCTTTAACCCACTGAGCAAGGCCAGGGATCGAATCCTAAACCTCATGGTTCCTCGTTGGATTCGTTAACCACTGAGCCATGACAGGACCTCCTATCTGTTTCTTCTTTGGAGAAATGTCTATTTAGATCTGCCTCCACTCCCACCCCCTTTTTTTCTTTTTTGGCTATACCTGCAGCATGTGGAAGTTCCTGGGCCAGGGATTGAATCTGAGCTGCAGCTGCCACCTAAGCCATGGCTGTGGCACCACTGGCTCTTTAACCCACTGCATTGGGCTGGGGATTGAACCCATGTCTCTGCAGAGACCTGAGCCACTGTAGTCGGAGTCTTTTTTTTTTTTTAATTTTTTTTGTTGTTGTTGTTGTTGCTATTTCTTGGGCCGCTCCCGCGGCATATGGAGGTTCCCAGGCTAGGGGTTGAATCGGAGCTGTAGCCACCGGCCTACGCCAGAGCCACAGCAACGCGGGATCCGAGCCGCATCTGCAGCCTACACCACAGCTCACGGCAATGCCGGATCGTTAACCCACTGAGCAAGGGCAGGGACCGAACCCACAACCTCATGGTTCCTAGTCGGATCCCTTAACCACTGCACCACGACGGGAACTCCCCTGTAGTCGGAGTCTTAACTCACTGTGTGCCACAGCGAGAACTTCTTTAGTAATCTATTTTTTTCTAGGGTTTTCCAGACAGAATCTCACATGAAAATGGTGAAAAAGTCAGAAATTGCAGGTAAGTTTGTTACTATAATCCTGCTAAATCTGTTTTCTGCATAATCATGAGTGGCTAAGCAGATAATTGGTATAACTTAATATCCATCTTATTGCTTAAAAAAGTGTAACTTGAGCCATGGAGGCCAGAAAGTAAGGTGCATAGTTAGTGATTTCTTTTATTGTTGTTAATGTCTTTAAGGAATTTTTCTAATGCTCTATTGGTGTGTTATTGAAAACCTTTAATCTTTTCTTTATTTGTAGAAACAGAAACAGGAGGAAATGTTCTAATTATACAGTAAGTAAGAAAAATGTGATACAAATTATTCTTTAAAAATTGTACGTTCCAGAGTTCTCTTGTGGTCTAGTGGGTTAAGGATCTGGCATTGTCACTACAATGATTTGGGTCACTGCTCTGGCACAGGTTTGATCCCTGGCCTGGAAATTTCTGCATGCTGTAGGCACAGCAAAAAAAAAAAAAAACCAAGAAATTATGTATTCCTCTTTTTGAAGTGTTTTTTAAGGTTATATTATTTTTATTTTTTATTTTCATCTCCTTTATGTGGGAGACTTAGGATTAATTCAGAAAGCAAATTCTGGAGTTCCCATCGTGGTGCAGTGGTTAACGAATCTGACTAGGAACCATGAGGTTGCGGGTTCGATCCCTGCCCTTGCTCAGTGGGTTAACGATCCGGCGTTGCCATGAGCTGTGGTGTAGGTCGCAGACATGGCTCGGATCCTGCGTCGCTGTGGTTCTGGTGTAGGCTGGTGGCTACAGCTCCGATTCAAACCCTAGCCTGGGAACCTCCATATGCCGCAGGATCGGCCCAAGAAAAGGCAAAAAGACAAAAAAAAAAGAAAGCAAATTCTTTGTGTAGTTTAATATACTGCTATAGCTGATAAGTATGTGTATTATTCAGCATATCCTTTTAAGAGTGATGAATTACTCTACTTTCACAAGTAAATCCTTAAATACATTAGGTGCCCCTGTTGTGGCTCAGGGGTAGCAAACCCAACTAGTATCCATGAGAATTCGGGTTTAATCCCTGGTCCTGCTCAGTAGGTTAACGATTTGGTGCTGCTGTGATTTGGGGTGTAGGTTGCAGATGCAGCTGTGATTTGACCCCTAGTCTGGGAACTTCCTATATGCCACATGTGTGACCCTAAAACAAAACAAAACAAAACAAAAACAAATAAATAAATAAATGCATCAGGTAGTACAAAATGATAAATACCAAGTCTTCAGATTTTTCTCATTGAATTAGTTTTTTCTTATTATAAAGTTACTACAAAAATTAAATAGCAGTAGGGCTTGTACAAATGAAAAGATGCTTGTGTGAAAAAAAGAATGTGTGTGTATATATATATATATAAACACACACATATAATTGGGTCACTTTGCTGTACAGCAGAAATTGAGAGAACATTGTAAATACAGTATAATAATTTTTTTAGCAAGTTTCTTCATCATAAGGAAAATACAAACAAGTATATTCAGATATAATTTTTTGTCTAATTTAAGAATATAGGTATAAATTATAGAAGGCGTTTGGCAATTAGTGGGTATAAATTGTAGAAAGCAGTTGGCAGTATCATTCAAAGTTTTAAATGCACATACCCTTCGGCTTAGCAATGTCATGTCTCAGAATTTATCTTACCAATATGCTTGTAAGTGTTTTAAATGATGAGTATATAAAGTTATTCACTGCAATGTTTATTTTAATAGTAAAAGATGTGAAAGATTCTAAAGGCCCATCAGTAAGGGACTGGTTAAATAAATAACAATTTTTCCATCTTATTGACTAGTTTTGAGCTGAAAAAAAAAAAAGATGCTCTTCATATGCTGATACAGAAGGATCTCTAAGTCATATTGCTTAGGCTCCTCATAGATAGCCACTGCTGTATCTTGGATGTCCCTGCAGATTTCTTTTTTTTTTTGCTTTTTTAGGGCTGCACCTGTGACATATGGAGATTCTCAGGCTAGGGGTCAAATCGGTGCTATAGCCATCAGCCTACTCCACAGGCACAGCAGCCACCAGATCCGAGCCACGTCTTCGACCTACACTAAAGCTCATGGCAATGCTGGATCCTTAACCCAATGAGTGAGACCAGAGATGGAACATGCATCCTCATGGATGCTAGTCAGATTCGTTTGCACTGAGCTATGACAGAAACTACGCAGAAATTTTATTTGTATAGCCAAGTGCATGTTTATCTTTTTTCCACTTAATTTTTAGTTTATATTGGATTATAGCTTTTACGTATATCCAAGTGTATATTTTTTTATGTCTTTATTTATTTATTTTGCATTTTAGGGCTGCACCCGTGACATATGGAGGTTCCCAGGCTAGGGGTCCAATTGGAGCTACAGCTGCTGGCCTCTGCGACAGCCACAGCGACTCAGGATCCGAGCCGAGTCTTCGACCTACACCACAGCTCACTGCAATGTCAGATCTTCAGCCCCACTGAGCGAGGCCAGGGATCAAACCTCATGGTTCCTAGTCAGATTTGAAATGCTTCTGCTGCTCCATGACAGGAATGCCTATCCAAGTGCATATTTATCTTTAGCCTTTTTTTTTTTTTTTTTTGGCTATAGCTCTGGCATGTTGAAATTCCCTGGCCAGGGATGGAACCTACACTGCAGTTGCAGCCTGCACCTCAGCTGTGGCAACACCACTTTGTTAATGTTGTTACATACAGATCTGTCCTCAATCTATTACAATCTGTTGTTTGTCTGCACCAACAATTTATAGTCAGCTCCCCATTGATGGATATTTAGGTTGTTTCCTTTTACTTACCTTTTTTTAAAAGCTAAATTTCTAGAAAATGAGTTGCTTAATAGGCCATTTTAAGACAATAAAAAGGATGTGTATTAGGCATTTTTTATAATATTCTTGCAACTTTGATTTCTGAAAAAATTTAATGGTAAGGTCCTTTAATTGTTTTGTAATTTTTTTTCTGCTAGTATTAGATGAGTCTTTTTCTGCCTATGGGAGTTCCTGGGCCAGGGGCTGAATCAGAGCTGCAGCTAAGGCCTACACCACAGCCACAGCAACATGGGATCTGAGTCACATCTGTGACCTACACCATAGCTCGGAGCAATGCCTCATCCTTAACCCACTGAGCAAGGCCAGGGATCAAACCCACATCCTCACAGAGAGAATACCAGGTCCTTAACCTCCTGAGCCACAATGGAAACTCCTAGATGAGTCTTTTTTTTAAAGATATTTTTGGAGTTGTCTACCAGTCACCCTGTGAAAACCTTCCCTACACTTTTAGCTGTTGTGATTCTTGATAATTGTCCAAATTAGAGATTTTGAGATTACTTTTCAATTTTTAGGAATAACAACCCAGAAGAAAATCATTGTGAAATTACTGGTGAGTATGATCAGAATATTTTTCTTATCATACATATTTTTCTTCGTCTAGGTTCCTTGAAAAGTGATATGTAAGAGAACCATGAGCAAAATATATGGAAAGAGTGTTGATATTTATACAAAATCTGTAATTTAAAATGTCACAAACTTACTTATATTTCTCTCACACCTGCTGTTCCTCTTGTCCTCTGTCTTGAACTCCCACTAGCTCAGTCATTCACTCAAGTCAGGAATTTTTTTTTCTTTCCGCTGTCCATTTGGCCCTACTCTGTTTCAATTCTGTCTCCTAAATATCTTGCACCTATGTTACTTATTCTCTGTTCCTTCTGTCAGTATTTGAATTCAAGTTCTCACAGTTCTTTCTTGGGCTATTGTATTTAGTTTCTTATCTTTCTAATGTATTTAACATATTTCTAAATCTGATTATATTACCTCCCAGCTTAAAGTTGTTCAGTGACACTTTTTTGCTTACAGGTTAAAACCGAAACTCATTAGCATAAACTGAGAAAGCGTTTTATAATTTGGCTTGTTTTCTTCTCCAGCCTTATCTCTAGTCTTATGTAAGTATCCTGTGCTCTAGCCCATGAATACCTGCTTGCAGATCCCCATGTAGACTTTTCTTCTGCTTGTATCCATTTGTAAATACTATTTCCTCTACCTAAAGTGATCTTCCTAATCCACTTTGTCTAACAGTCTTCTCATCTTTCACTTAGTTTTCACTTCTAACTTTAGTGCTATTCAAAGTAGCCAGTCCACAAACTTATGGTCCATGACAGAAAATGAGCTGTACTAGAATGTAAATCCACTAGACAATAAGCTACTGTTTAGTTAGCTGACTTTTTTTTTTTTTTTTAAGCAAAACTTTACTTATGAAAGGAATTTTATATCAGCTTCAAGCTCCTTATCTTATAAGTGTTTCACAGACTGGCATCATACATTAAGTAGTATTGGGTTAAATTGAGCCTTTGCTAAATAAAACCAAGGAGTTAGTTGCTCTGTTTTATGCTCGCACAACACCCCTTTTATTTCTCAGTCTATTATAGCATTTGTTATACTATATTTTAGGTATTTACTTTTGGCTCTCTTATTAAACTATGAACTCTTTTAAGTCTAGAAATTTTGTTCTTTGTGGTTTAGTATATAGTTGAGTTTGGGGACACATAACAGATTCTGAATCAATATTTGTTAAATAATTGAGGGGAAGCTTGATTTATAAATATGACATTTTCTTTTTATGGCCATACCTGCAGTGTATTGAAGATCCCAGGCTAGGGGTTGCTGGCCTGCTCCATGGCCATGGCAGCGCCAGATCTGAGCCAAACCTGTGACCTATGCTGCAGCTTACAGCAATGCCAGATCCGTAATGCACTGAGTGGGACCAGGTGTTGAACTTGCATCCTTATAGACGCTATGTCAGATTCTTAATCCTCTGAGTCACAGCAGGAACTCTGGAGATGTTTAATAAAAAGCCTATAATTTGGGAGTTCCTGTCGTGGCTCAGCAGTTTATGAATTTGACTAGCATCCATGAGGATGAAGGTTCAATCCCTGGTCTTGCTCAGTGGGTTAAGGATCCGGCGTTGCTGTAAGCTGTGGTGTAGGTTGCAGGCGCATCTCGGATCCTGTGTTGCTGTGACTGTGGTGTAGGCTGGCAGTTATAGCTCCGAAGCAACCCCTAGCCTGGGAACCTCTGTATGCCACAGGTGCGGCACTAAAAAGCCAAAAAAACACAAAGCCTATAATTCATCATATTCAGTTGAGTTTTCCATAAACTCTTTAAAATACTCTGAAGATTTGCTTTTAAACTTTATTTTGCATGTATTTCTTATTTTATTATAGCATCTTCAGACCCTTCCTTATTTCCAAAGTCCCATCACCTAAACCTTTATATTTCACATCTAAAATGTCTTGGGTTCCTGCTGTGGTGCAGCGGGATCAGTGGCATCTCTGCAGTGCCAGATGCAGGTTCAATTCCTGACCCAGAACAGTGGTTTAAAAGGATCTGGTGTTGTTGCAACTGTGGCTTGTATCTAATCCCTGGTCCAGGAACTCCATATGTCGAGAGGTGGCCAAAAAAAGAAAAAGTATCTTGAATATAATTTCTTATTTCCATTCTTATTGTCTCTTGCCTTAACATAAACTTTCAACATGTTGTATCTGTACAGTTAGAGTAGCTTCCTCATTGGTTCATCTTCTCTTGAATCTGTCTTCTTGTCCTTCTCTTGAATTATTTTTGTAAAATGCACATCTCATTTTACAAAGGGAACATCAAGAGTCCTTACATAGTATAAAAGATACTTCAAAATTTTAGTCTTAACATTTCAATCTTATCGGTACTCTTTACTATGTAACTTCTGTTCAGAAAATAAATGGAAAAGCGAAGGAAGAAAATAAGTAGTTTATACTTTCCACCTTTAGAATCTCACCTTTCAAAATCTCTACCACATTCTGAAAATATTTCAGTCACACAGAAAATACAGTAATCACTGATCTCTCTGTTTCTAAAATGGGACAATTAAGTCTTAGTGAAATTTAATACCTTAGTCCTTAGGAAGGAAGTAGTAACTAAAAAAACTTTAGTAAATACTTACAACTGATGAAGCACCCAAGAAAAGGAAAATCAGGCTCTTGGTGATACATATTTTTGTCATTGACCCACTGTTTTTCTTTTTACTCAATAGGGATGAATACATTGCTTTGTGCTCCCATTCAGACCCAGATGCAGCAGAAAGAGGTATGAGTTCATGCAAGTGCTTCATATTTTAATCTTCCTTGATGGTTAAAACTTAAGACACGGAGTTCCCATCGTGGCGCAGTGGTTAACGAATCCGACTAGGAACCATAAGGTTGCGGGTTCGATCCCTGCCCTTGCTCAGTGGGTTAACGATCCGGCGTTGCCGTGAGCTGTGGTGTAGGTTGCAGACGCGGCTCGGATCCCGCGTTGCTGTGGCTCTGGCGTAGGCCGGTGGCTGCAGCTCCGATTCGACCTCTAGCCTGGGAACCTCCATATGCCGCGGGAGCGGCCCAAGAAATAGCAACAACAACAACAACAAAAAAGACAAAAAAAAAAAAAACTTAAGACAGGAGTTCCCATCATGGCTCATTGGTTAACGAATCCAACTAAGAACCATGAGGTTTCGGTTCGATTCCTGGCCTTGCTCAGTGGGTTAAGGATCCGGTGTTGCCGTGAGCTGTGGTGTAGGTCGAAGATGTGGCTCGGATCCTGCGTTGCTGTGGCTCTGGCGTAGGCCGGCAACTATAGCTCCAATTGGACCCCTAGCCTGGGAACCTCCATATGCTGCGGGAGTGGCCCTAGAAAAGGCAAAAGAAAAAATACAAAAAATAAAAAAATAAAACTTAAGACAAAAAATTAAAGGTAATGACGTGATTTAGGGATTACTTACCAAAGTGGACCAGCATAGATTAGAAAAACTACCCAGCTTTCTAGTTAACTAAGCATAGTTAAATCACTGCTAGTTTAAATAATAGGGAAATATAGTTAATATATCAGGACTTCTCAGACTTTAATGGGCATATGAATCATCTCAGGATTTTGTTAAAATATAGATTCTTATCTAGTAGATCTGGGATAGGTCCTGAGGTTCTATACTTCTAACAGTCTCCTAGGTGATACTAGTGCATTGGTCCACAGACCATACTCTGAGTAGCAAAGAGTTAGACCATGTCCTTACAGTTAAAACCACTATCTTCAAGGAAAACCCAACCCCTAAGAGTATAGAGTATATTCTGAATTAGCCATCATGCACTTATTCCTTCCAAGTCTTTTTTTTTTTTTTTTTTTTTAGGGCCACATCTGCGGCATATGGAAGTTCCCAGGCTAGGGGTTGAATCGGAGCTATAACTATTGGCCTGTGCCACAGCAATGCCAGATCCAAGCCATGTCTATGATGTACGCCACAGCTCACAGCAATGTCAGACCCTTAACCCACCGAGCTAGGCCAGGGCTTGAACCCACATCCTCAGGTTTATTACTACTCAGCCATGACTGGCACTCCCCAAGTCTTTTCTACTTAGAATGAGAATGACCTAATACAGTAATCAGAATTTTCATTATAATTACATTTGCTACTGTCAGTCTTTTTATTTTTTAGTCATTCTAATGGGTATATAATGTACCTTAACTTTTTATTTGTTTACAAACACTAAAAATAGGAGTTCCTGTCATGGCTCAGTGGTTAACAAATCCAACTAGGAACCATGCGATTGTGGGTTCGATCCCTGGCCTTGTTCAGTGGGTTAATGATCCAGCGGTGCCATGAGCTGCGGTGTAGGTTGCAGATGAGGCTCGGATCCCGCGTTGCTGTGGCTCTGGCGTAGGCTGGCGGCTATAGCTCCGATTAGACCCCTAGCCTGGGAAACTCCATATGCTGTGTGTGCAGCCCTCGAAAAAGAAAAAAAAAAATTATTTACTACACACCACACCATTGATTCAAACTAACCAATGTATTATGAAACCATTATTTTGAATTATTTATATAATACTCTTTACATGGTACATGTTGTAAAATACCTTTTTAGAACTTTGCATTTGATCTGATATATGTTGCTTTTGTTGTAGATTTTAACAGAATACAACCATGAAAGGAAACATGCAAATGACCAGACAGTCATCTTTTCAGATGAAAACCAAATGGACATGACAGCAAGTCACACTGTGATGATTACCAAAGGCCTTTTAGATTGTATGAAAAGTGAAAAGTCCACCAAGATAGATACCACATCATTTCTGGCTAACTTAAAGCTCCACACTGAGGATTCAAAAATGAAGGAAGAATTAAAATTTCCCATGGATCGAAACACTTCCTCAGAAAAGAAAAGAAATTTCAATGATTTTGTAAAAAAATTGAAAATAGGAAAATCGAATGCTTCTCCTTTTACAGGACCTGATAAAGAAAATTCTGAGATGGATTTTCATTCCAAAGACTCAAATGGGGCCTCCTCTATACATCAAATGCATGTATCTCTTAGTGTAGATGAAAATAGCAATAATATGACTAGATTCTTTAGAGAACAAGATGATGAGATGAATTTTACCCATTGTCATACAGCCAATATTCAGACTTTGGTTCCCACATCAAGTGAGGCCAGTGTAAGGGAATTTAAAGGTGATGATGATACAATTTATGGCAATGACTTAATGGACTTGACAGTTAACCACACTATACAGAAGTTACCTTCAACACGTAATCTGTCTGATATAGAAAATCAAACTCAGAATGTCATGATGGATGTTTCAACAGGTTATGGAACTAAAGCCCCAGGACAGAAGATAGCCTTTAAGGATAAACTGAATGATGCTTTTCAAGACCCTTCCTTAAACCCTAAAGGTGAAATACATATTACCAGAAGTCATATTACAGGGATAGAAATTCAGACAGTTACACAGACATCCAACCAAGATATCAGAACATTGGACATGATCCCAGGATCTATGTGTTCCAGTCCAGCTATTCAAGATTCTAAGACATGTTTCTCTTCTACTTGTAGTGATGCAATGGAACTAACCAAGTGTCTCTCAAGTATGAGGGAGGAAAAAAAATTGCTAAAGCATGACAGTAATTATTCTAAAATGTATCCCAGTCCAGATGCCTTCTCTCTTCTCAGAGAGAAAACTGTTTATTCAGGAGAGGATAGCATGGACATTACCAAGAGTCACACAGTTGCAATAGACAATCAAATTTTTAAACAAGATGAGACAAATGTACAGAGAGCAGCCACATCAGTATCTGAAAAAGAAATGGTGCCCCCAAATCATATAATTATGTCGGAGGATGGGGAAATGAAAGTAAATTGTAGCTCAAAGCCCCTTGTATCTAAGGAAAGATTGCAGCAGAGCTTGGAAAATCCTTTATTTATTTCATTGACTGACAAAAAGACTGAAATCTTCACAGATAAAGATATGGATTTGACTAAAAGTCACACAGCTAATTTAGGAAGTCAGTCACCTCTTGCCTCTTACAGTTTGGCATCTGTGAATGTCAGTAAATCTCACTTTCATAGCAAAAGTCCTTCCGATGAATGGGAAGAAATGACCAAAGGTCATATTGAATTATCTCAGAAAACAAACATAATATCTAAAAACATACCAAATGATACCTGGGACAAGGAAAAAGATCAAGTTTTGAAGATTGCACCCTGTCTTGATAAAAATTCTCCTCAGTCACCTGATATGCACCAGGACATAGCAGTGAGCCATAGTATAGTATACTCTGGTGGAGGTCTTGATAAACAAGTACAACTGGGAAATAACAGAAATACAATTTCTTGTGAGCAATCTTTGTTTCCTACTACAAAGCCATTATTTTCATCCAAAGGACAGTCTGCCATGAGAAGTCATAATATTGCTGTTAACAATCAAACAGTGGAATCTGTATCAGGCCAGAATTCTGAACTGCCTGAGTCACTGAGGAAAAGTGTAGGCAATTCCATGCCTGACTGTTCTCACAACGAGAAAATTATTTGTTCAAAGAAGGGGCAAAATATAGATTTAATCAAAAGTCACACTGGTTTCATTGGATTTGGCCCTTCTGAAGTTCTAGAACTGGGTAAGACTAATTTAGAAGACACTAACAATCAGCTAACAACAGTAAATAGGCAGATAGCTGTGAAAGTTGAAAAATGTAATGAAAGTCCTATAGAAAAAACAGGAGTATTTATTTCTAATGATACCATGGATTTATCTGAGGGCAAAAATAGACAGAAAACTGGAATTCTGAATGAAAAGCAAGACATCAAAATTTGTGGAAGGAAAAGTCTTGGCAGACTAAAAATTGATAAGACTATTGTATTTTCAGAGGGAGATGAGAATGATATGGATATCACCCAGAGTTATACAGTAGAAATAAATCATAGACCTTTATTGGATGAACATGATTCCCATTTGGTGCCTTTGGAAGGAACTTCTAAAACTGTTTTGTATACATGTGGGCAGAATGACATGGAGATCACCAGAAGCCACACAACTGCCATAGAATGTAAACCTGTCTCACCAGATAAAATAACCACTAGGCCTATAGACAAAACTGTAGTGTTTGTAGATAATCATGAAGAACTAGAAATGACAAAATCCCACACTGTTTTCATCGACTACCAAGCAAAGGGGAGAACTTTGCTTCCAGACCAACCTAACTTTGAACTATCCAAAAGAAAAAACCTAGGAAAATCAAAAGTGACACCAACTTCTGCTGAGGGGAGAGTTTTCTTTCCAGAGAATGATGAAAATGATTGTTCAGTAGCAAAAGTCATCCAGCTACTACCAGGGGAATGGTCTAATAGTCATCCTTTAGAGAAAGCTGTAGCATTTATAGCTGATGATAACGTGGAAGTATCTAATAAATCAGCCATTTGGAAAAATGACAAAAATGTACAACAGCCTGGATTTCAGAATGAACACTTGTCAGACAAAAGTCAGAGAAGGAAAAGCCTTAGCCTCAAGAATGACAAGAGCATAGCATTTTCAAAGAATGATGAAAATGATATGGATGTCATCCAGAGTTGTACAACGGAAATAAATAACAAATGTGTTCCTGAAGATAGAGAGGACTTCCGTTTGGTGCCTTTGGAAGGAACTTCCAAAACTGTTTTGTATACATGTGGGCAGGATGACATGGAGATCACCAGAAGTCACACAACTGTCTTAGAATGTAAAACTGTCTCACCAGATAAAATAACCACTAGGCCTGCAGACAAAACTGTAATGTTTGTAGATAATCACAGTGATCTGGAAGGTACTAAGTCCCACACTGTTTTCATTGATTGCCAAGCCACAGAGAAAATACTTCAAGAGTGCCCTAAATTTGGAACAGCAAAAGAAAAAACCTTGGGTGTTTCTTTTCCCAAGGATGATAGCTCTGTTCAAGAAATCACTAAAGAACAAACATTGGCTGTAGAAAACAAAATTGTTTTCCACCCTGAGCAAAAGCGTCATGTGATAACCTGTGTTCCTACTAATACATTGTCTGGAGGTCAATGTGAAACAGAAATCAAATTCCATAGCACTGCTATCAATGAAAAGGTCATGAAAGTTGCAGGCCAGGCCTGTACACTAGAAAAACCCAAAATTGAAAGCTGTCACTTAAATAGTAGAGATAGAAGAAATGTGGATTTTAAAAACAGTCCTGTAGCTTCTATTTTTGGATCTGGTGATAATTATTCCTGTTTACCTAATGTTACTTCCCTTTTTGATAATTTGGAGGGGAATGCCATGTCCTTATGTGATAAAAATGTAAAAGCCAGTTATTGCCCGGTGCAAAATGATCTTGCTTGTGCAGCTAATTTGGCCAGTGAACATTATTTGAAATCTGATGGACTGCCTCTTTCTGCTCCCTGTTCTTTGTTAGAGAAGGAAAAAGTTGTTCAAACTAATACCCAAGGACAGTTAGACCGTGTCATAACAGTGCTCAAAGATCAAGATCTGATTAAGGACCCCTCAAATCTACCAGCTAATGAAACTTTACTTGGTGGTGAAGATTTGGGGGAGATGACTAAACTTAACTCAAAGCAAGTATCTTTTAAGTTTTCAAGAGATCGGATGGAGGCCTTTGTTGATGATATTTGTGTTGCTTCTCAGCAGCATCGGTCAACCCAGTTACCTCCTTCACCTCAACAAGAACAGAGTATTGTCAATAAAGATGAATCAGTTTTGTCTAAAGCTGGAAATAAGAATGTAAATATTGTTAGAGGAAATTCTTCTGTACTTTCATGTGAAAATGACTCTAAAATGCTCAATAATGAGAAACAGTTTATTTCAGAAAAAGAACTGAAGGAAAATATTCAAACTGCCAAATGTAATGTAGTTATCGATTTCCATAGTAACTCAGACTTGACTAAGCAAGTTGTTCTAACTCATATCAATCCTAGAGAGACATCAGATCCTGTAATGGCATCAAATGCTGCAAACTTTAGTACTGTCAAACCAAATCTGAATAATTTGAATGGAAAAACTGAAGAATTTTTAGATTTCCAACCAGTTCATATACCACCTTCTCCAGAACAATTACTTGAATTAGTAAATAAGGCACACAGTGATATGAGTATAGTGCAAGCTACAGAAATACATAATGTTAACATAGTGTCTAGCAATGTTAAAGATGATAGAGATGAAGAAAATAAAATTTCTCATAATAAAGCTGAAACTAATTCTGTATCGTCAATGACAGTTGTAAAAGATAAAGTGAAGAGATGTTCTTTGGGTATATTTTTGCCCAGACTGCCAAACAAGAGAAATTGTAGTGTCACCGGTATTGATGACCTGAAGCAGATTCCAGCAGAAACAACTGATTTAAATCACTTGGAAACTCAGCCAGTCTCCAGTAAGGATTCAGGCACTGGATTTGTTGCAGCTAAACTGGACTTAAGTCCCTCTCAATATATAAATAAGGAAAATCTCCCTATATATCCTGGTGAGGTTAATTTGTCAGATTCTATTAGCATAGATATTGAGGAAAACGCCTTGACTGAGACATACCAAAAAGAGATTTCACCATCTGAAAATAAAATGGAAGAAGGCTGCAATAGCCAGAAAAGAACCTGGGTACAAGAAGAAGAAGATGATATTCAGAATGAGAAAAAAATCAGAAAAAGTGAGATTAGGTTTAATGATACTGCACAAGATCAGGAGGTGAGCTCTGTCTTAAAAGTAAGAAATGTTCTTTTTTAAAAAAATTATGTGGAGTTCCCATCGTGGCGCAGTGGTTAATGAATCTGACTGGAAACCACTAGGTTGCGGGTTCGATCCCTGGCCTTGCTCAGTGGGTTAAGGATCCAGCCTTGCTGTGAGCTGTGGTGTAGGTCACAGACGTGGCTCAGATCCCGTGTTTCTGTGGCTCAGGCTCAGGCCAGCGGCTACAGCTCTGATTAGACCCCTAGCCTAGGAACCTCCACATGCCATAGGAAGCGGCCCTAAGGCAAAAAAAAAAAAAATTTGTGAGCATTGGTTCCTTTGTGGCTCAGTGGTAATGAATCCAGCTAAGCTCCATGAGGATGCAGGTTCAGTCCCTGGCCTCACTTGGTGGGTTGGGGATCTGGCGTTGCCTTGAGCTGTGGTGTAGATGACAGGTGCGGCTCAGATCCTGAATTGCTGTGGCTGTGGTAGAGGCCACAGCTGTAGCTCCCATTAGACTCCTAGCCTGGGAACTTTTATATGCCAAAGGTTGCAGCCCTTAAAAAAAAAAAAAGGTAAAAAATTATGAGTATTGAATTTTAATTTTAGTCTTGGTTAAGTATGAATTGGTCATTTTCAATTATAGGCCTAGAGAAATACCTTATGTAGAATCTTAAGAAATTAATTGACCAGCAGCTAGATTTAAACACAATTTGAAGTGACAGATGGGCACAAAAAAATGACATGGAAAGTAGTACAAAAATTAGTGTTGAAATTGTGTAATTCTAAATATTCTATCACTTCTAATGATTGTTATTGTTGCTTTGCATATGAGAATCTCTAGGCATTGTATGTGTAGTTCCAAAAGTCATCTTCAGTGTTAAAATATTTGGAGGGTAAAGATGTGAATTTCATAAAGAAAAGCTGGACTGAATTTTCTTGGCTAATGAGGATACATAGAAGCTGGGAGAGTCCATTTCTTTTGAGGAAGGGAGAATGCCTAGATCAAGCCCAGTATCTCAAAGTGAAGTAAATGAGATTTTGTGTTTATTTAAAAAGACATAGGAATTCCCGACATGGCTCAGTGATGAATGAATCTGACTGGGAACCATGAGGTTGCAGGTTCAATCCCTGGCCTTGCTCAGTGGGTTAAGGATCCAGCGTTGCTGTGAGCTGTGGTATAAGTTGCAGATGCGGCTTGGATCCCGAGTTGCTGACTGTGGCGTAGGTTGGCTCCGACTGGACCCGTAGCCTGGGAACCTCCATATACTGCGGGAGCGACCCTAGAAAAGGCAAAAAGACAAAAAAAAAAGAAAAAATTTTAATGTTGAGGGAACACTATGATTTGGATAACTTGGGGAGAATACAACCTATGACTCAAACTGTTTTATAGGTGGAGAAATAAAGATTAGGAAGTATCATAAGTTCATAGACAAAGTTTAAACACTTTTGAGAACCAAGTAAGCTTAGAGGATGATTTCAGTGGTTCCATAAGGTGAGGCCCTGAGGAAATGGTTCATCTGTGAAACTTTGAAAGTAGTATCGGTAATATGAAATTTATAACTGAGTAGCTTCTATGAAAATTATTTCATAGATATAATTTTATTATTTTGTATAATAAATATTTATTATTATTATTATTGTATTATTTTGTTTAATAAATATTTTTTGAGGGTCTAATATGTCCTAGGTTCTGTTTAAGTCCTGGGAATGCACCAGTGGGAATTTACAAACAAAAATCTATTCTCATGGAGCATGCATTCTAGATATTGTCCTTAAAACCGTAAGTAGGCAGATAAATACGGCCTATAAAGTCAATTGGTTAAAATGATAGGGACCATATGACTTATTTGACTTCAGCCAAAGGAATCTTGATCCCCTGGGGAAGGAAGTACTAAAGCCTGGGAATATGTTTCTTCTCTATACTCTAGACAGGCCACCATATACAACCATTATTCTGTTCTGGTTTTTTGCAGTGTGGTAGCCCTGACCCTGGTGGCCAGTAGTTGAGTAATTGAATGGGTCAACATTTGGTAGCTCATAGGATCTGGCTGTAACCTAAATACCTCTGAGAAACCATTTGCTTATGCAGTATAATGCCTGAAGCTATTTCTATATATATATATATATATATATATAATAAATTGATTTAATGGCAAATACATGAAAGTGAATTAATGAAGCTTTGTTGACATTAATAAGTTTCATTTCCTTTGAGTATCTCAGTGAATTCAATATCTACTGGAAATTTTAAGAATTCTGTTTTGAAGACTTTCTGCTAATAAGACATGAAAAACAGCTTTGAGGAGTGTTTTTCTCATCTACTTCTTTTGGTTTACTCCAGTTTTAGTTACTGGTGAAATGAAACCACTTCAAAAAGAAAAAACCAGTATCCCACAGAACTCTTAAGGAGCTAGGGTGCTTTTAAATGAACATTTTTGTAAGATGGTTAAAAACAAAGGAAATGAAAACAAAACAAAACAAAGGAAATAGAAAACTGTGAGGAAGAATATGCTGTATTAATGGAACTGTCTCTAAATTGTGTTTTCCAGAAATTTCCATCAGACATCAATAAGTTTTTAAATACTCTGTCAGATTCATTTTCTTGACAGTTTCTTTATAAGGAGCTCTATTTATTTCTATATATATATTTTTTTTGTCTTTTTATTTGTTGTTGTTGTTGTTATTGTTGTTGTTGTTGTTGTTGCTATTTCTTGGGCCGCTCCCTCGGCATATGGAGGTTCCCAGGCTAGGGGTTGAATCGGAGCTGTAGCCACCGGCCTATGCCAGAGGCACAGCAACGCAGGATCCGAGCCGTGTCTGCAGCCCACACCACAGCTCACGGCAACGCCGGATCGTTAACCCACTGAGCAAGGGCAGGGACCAAACCCACAACCTCATGGTTCCTAGTCGGATTCGTTAACCACTGCGCCACGACGGGAACTCCCTATTTCTATATATTTTTAAATAAAATTACTTCAAACTCTAAAAGCCTAATAATTTGGCTGTAATTTATTCTAATTCTCTACTAAGGTATTTTATATGACCAGAGGATAAGTTTTGTGTTAGAAGTATTTCTCTTGGGAGTTCCTGTCATGGCTCAGGGGTAACGAACCCGACTAAGATCCCAAGAGGACTGGGGTTCAATCCCTGGCCTTGCTCAGTCGGTTAAGGATCTGGTGCTCCCATGAGCTGTGGTGTGATCGCAGATGCAGCTTGGATGCTGGTGTTGCTGTGACTGTGATGTAGGCTGGCAGCTACAGCTCTGATTCGACTCCTAGCCTGAGAACTTCCATAATGCCGCATAGGTGTGACCCTAAAAAGACAAAAAAAAAAAAGTGTTTCTCTTAGCATTCAACAAACATTTAATCATAAGTATATAGTGTTATGACTTTATCCTTATGATATTTATTGATCATTTCAGATTTTTGATCACCATGCTGAAGAGGATATAGATAAAAATGCTAACAGTGTGTTGATAAAAAGCCTGAGCAGGACTCCATCTAGTTGCAGCAGTTCTCTGGATTCAATCAAAGCTGATGGGACCTCTCTGGACGTTAGCAGTAAGACCTTCAAAAAGGCTAAATAATTGAAATCATCTGCTTACCTGGCTAATAATAAATGTATTTCAATTCAGGAGATATTTGAAATTTGTATAAGCTTTTTACAAGTTATAGCTTTTTACGAGTTATAAATAGTCGATAAGTAAAATGATAGTTTATTTTTAATTCTTAGTTATTTTAATAAACTGAGAAGTGTCATGTTATAGAAGTGATTTTCTTAAGAAGCTTTGAATTAGTATAGAAACATTAAATTGAGCCTTAAAACTGTAATACACCCTGCCTTACAACCATCTTTCCAAAAAGATCCTACCAGATAGCTTTAAGAACACAAACCAGGAGTTCCCACTGTGGCCCAGGGGGTTAAGAATCCAACATAGTATCCATGAGGATGCAGGTTTGATCCCTGGCCTTGCTCAGTGGGTTAAGGATCTAGTGTGGCCGTGAGCAGTGGCTTTGGTTGCAGATGTGGCTCAGATGTGGCATTGCTGTGGCTGTGGCAGAGGCCAGCAGCTGCAGCTCTGATTTGACCCCTAGCCCGGGAATTTTCATATGGTGCAGGTGCAGCCATAAAAAGAAAATTTTAAAAAAGCATGAAATATACATAAACCTAAAAGGTAACTAAAATTAAGTTTAATTTTGACTTGTTCTTCACCTGAATTTGCTTTACTTTTAGCACACCCCAGTACTCAGATAGAATCACAGTTTCTCAGAGATACTGTTTGTGAGCAGAGCTTGATGGAGGTATGTTAAAATATTTCTCATTTCTAACGCAACTGATTTCCTAATTTTATTTTCTCTTGTTTAATTTTTTTAATGTGAAATATTTTTGGCTATACTACCCAAGGCAATTTATGTATTCAGTGCAATCCCTATCAAATTACCAAAGACATTTTTCACTGAACTAAACTATGAAATATTTCAAATATACATAAAACTAGTTTTTAGGGTTTTTTTTTTTTATAAGGACCCAACATGGCAATTAATTATATGGAGTAAAAAACACAATTGGGAGATCTCAATTCTACTGTTACTGAATAACCTTAAGAAATAATATTAGGAGTTCCTGTCATGCTCAACAGAAATGAATCTGACTAGTGTCCATGAGGACGTAGGTTCGATCCCTGCCCTCTCTCAGTGGGTTAAGGATCTGGCGTTGCGGTAAACTGTGGTGTAGGTTGAAGACGCGGCTTGGATCCTGAGTTGCTGTTGCTGTGACTGTGGCGTAGGCCGATGGGTATAACTCTAATTCAAACCCTAGCCTAGGGACCTCCGTATGCTACGAGTGTGGCCCTAAAAAGCAAAAAAAGGAAAAGAAAGAAAGAATATTAGATAAAATCTGCTCAACTGTAGCCTACAACTATCTAGGTAATATTTCCACAAATATATGCAAAGTACTTTAAGCTATTTAGAAACAAATGAAGTGGTTGTTGTCAAAATGAGCTCCTCACCTTGAATGCACACTTTTTTTCTCTTTCCTCAGAAATTCAGAGATGGAAGAATAACAATAAAGGAGTTCTTTATACTTCTTCAGGTCCACATTCTAATACAGAAACCCCGACAGAGCAATCTCCCGGCCAAAGTAAGTTCAATTTCTTGGCAAAATAGTTATCTTAGTTAAAATATATTATACTTGCTTTTTAAACTACATCAAAGCAAGCATTTATTAAAAAACAAAAAAAGAATCTAAGGAAGCACATAATTCCTACAGAAAGTGTCCTACAGAAGATACATTTGGAGTTAGCATAAAAATTGATTTTTTTTAAATACCATGTGGAGTTCCCATTGTGGCACAGTAGAAACAAACCCAGCTAGTGTCCATGAGGAAGTGGGTTCGATCCTTGGCCTTGCTCCATGGGTCAAGGATCCGGCATTGCGTTGAGCTGTGGTGTAGGCTGCAGACGACGCTTGGACCTGATGTTGCTGTGGCTGCAGGGTAGGCCGGCAGCTGTAGCTCCAGTTCAACCCCTAGTCTGGGAACTTCCATATGCAGACCCTAAAAAGCAAGAAAAAAAAAAAAATCACAAATTTTGAAAAGTGAATTTTTGTTGTCATTTCTTGCCATCTATTTTGTTTTTTATACATTTTCCTGAATGCATGCTTTTTCCTATTATTTTCCTATTATAAAAACCTGGAGTTTTCGTCACGACGGCTCAATGGTTAACAAACTAGTATCCATGTCGGATGTGGGTTTGATCCCTGGCCTTGCTCAGTGGGTTAAGGATCCAGGATTGCTGTGAGCTGTGGTATAAGTCGCAGATGAGGCTCAGATCTGGCATTGCTGTGTCATAGACCAGCAGCTACAGCTCCGATTTGACCCCTAGTGTGGGAACCTCCATATGCTGTGGGTGCGGCCCTAAAAAGAAAAGACAAACACACAAAAAAAGAACTATAGCAGAAGTTTTTAATAAACATTTTTCAAAATAAAGATATATACAGAGTTCCTGTTGTAGCTCAGCAGTAACACCCAACTAGTATCCATGAGGACTTGGGTTAAGGATCTGGTGGTGCCATGAGCTGCTGTGTAGATCACAGATGTGGCTTGGATCTGGCGTTACTGTGGCCGTGGCATAGGCCAGCAACTACAGCTCTGATTCAACCCCTACCTGGGAACTTTCTTTTTTTTTTTGCTTTTTTAGGCCCACACTTGTGGCATATGGAAGTTCCCAGGCTAGGGGTGGAATCGGAGCTACTGATGTAGGCCACAGCCACAGCAATGTGAGATTTGAGCTGTGTCTGCGCCCTACACCAAAGCTCATGGCAACAGTAGATCCTCAACCCACTGAGCAAGGCCAGGGATTGAACTGGCATCCTCATAGAAACCAGTCAGATTTGCTTCCACTGAGCCACAGTGGGAACTCCTTGCCCCAGGAACTTTCATATGCCAGAGGTGTGGTCCTGAAGAGAAAACAAAAATCAGTAAAAATAAAAAATATTCAAAGTATCAGAATAGACATCTCTCCAAAGAAAATATGCGAATGGAAATTCTCATCGTGGAGCAGAAACGAATCAAGGAACCATGAGGTTGTGGGTTTGATTCCTGGCCTTGCTCAGTGGGTTAAGGATCGGGTGTTGCTATGAGCTGTGGTGTAGGTCACAGATGCGGCTCAGATCCTGCATTGCTGTGGCTGTGGTATAGGCTGGCAGTTGTACCTCCGATTGGACCCCTAGCCTGGGAACCTCCATATGCTGCAGATGTGGCCCTAAAAAGCAAAAATAAGTAAATAAGTAAATAAAAATTTAAAAAAAAAGAAAATATGCATATGACCAAAAAACAAATCATGTTCAGCATCATTAGTCATTAAGAAAATGCAAATTAAAATGAGTTGAGGAGTTCCTTTTGTGGCTCAGCAGTAACAAACTAGTATCCCTACTAGCATCCGTGAGGATTTGGGTTCTATCCCTGGCCTCATTTTGTGGGTTAAGGATCCACCATTGCCGTGAGCTATCGTGTAGGTCACAGATATAGCTTGGATCCTGTGTTGCTGTGGCATAGGTCAGCAGCTGCAGCTCCAATTTGACCCCCTAGCCTGGGGACCTCTATATGCCACATGTGTGGCCCTAAAAATAAAAAAATGAAATAGTTACTGTTTCACACCTGATAGGATAACTGTAGTCAGAAAGATAGAAAATAAGTATTGGCAAGGATGTGGAGAAATTGGAATTTTCATATATCGCTGGTAGGACAGAAAATGATGTAGCCACTTTAGAAAACAGTTGGATATTTCCTGAAAAAGTTAAACAAAATTATAATATGATCCAGCAGTTCTGCTTCAAGGCATATACCCAAAAGAACTGAATACATATATCCTCACAAAAACTTGTACATGAGCATTATTAATAGCCAGAAAGTGAACTGCTTAATGGTTATTTGGGGCTGGGATGGGACTGGAGGAGAATGGGAAATGACAGATAATTGGTATCAAATTTCTTTTAGGGGAATGAAAATGCTCTAAAATTAGCTTTTGATTGATGTTGTACAACCCTGTTAATATATTTTTAAATCGTTTAGTTGTATATTTCAGTGGGCGAATTATAGGATGTAGAAATTAGATCTCAATAAAGCTGTTTAGAGAAAAATCAGTTGCAGGAGGATTATGTATCTAAATGTGAGAAGTAAGTCAAAGATGGAAACTGGGAAGATAGTCATGCATCCCCAACCTCATCATTCTTTTTTTTTTTTTTTTTGGTCTTTTTGCCTTTTCTAGGGCCACTTCCTGCGGCATATGGAGGTTCCCAGGCTAGGGGTCAAATCGGAGCTGTAGCCACTGGTCTACACCAGAGCCACAGCAACACCAGATCCAAGCCGCATCTGTGACCTACACCACAGCTCACGGCAACGCCGGATCCTTAACCCACTGAGCAGGGCCAGGGATTGAACCCACAGCCTCATGGTTCCTAGTTGGATTCGTTAACCACTTCGCCACGACGGGAACTCCAACCTCATCATTCTTATCAACATAGTGCCGCTTCTCACTAGCATCTCCTTGCCTCAGCTGTAGATGGGGAGTAGAAAGGTGCCTTGATATGCATTTAGAGTCTACACCCTTCTTAGGAAAAGCAGAAAGAGTAACCTAAGGACCAGAGAAAGCACAGGGGAAAAGGAGGAACAAAGAGGATGCTGGTAGAGTGGAAGAGGGCTAATCTTTTTTTTTTTGTCTTTTTTTTGCCTTTTCTAGGGCCGTTTCCACAGCATATGGAGGTTCCCAGGCTAGGGTCCAATTGGAGCTCTAGGCGTCAGCCTACACCACAGCCACAGCAATGCCGGATTGGAGCTGCTGCCGCCGCGACCTACACCACAGCTCATGGCAATGCCGGATCCTTAACCCCCTGAGCAAGGCCAGGGATTGAACCCACAACCTCATGGTTCCTGGTTGGATTTGTTAACCACTGAGCCACAACAGGAACTCCAGAAGAGGGCTAATCTTTAAGGGTATGAGTTTTCCTCTTTCGTCTCAGGCCTTGCAGAGTTCAGGAGGAGGCAGTGCTAGGGGAATACTTCTGGGAGCAGACCCATCAAGATGATAAGGGAGTTCATGATGTATCAGGAAAGAAATTTTAAAATCCCAAAGTAGAGAAAGGACAAAGAAATGGAGTATGCATGGGTCATAGAAAATGAGGTTCACAGCTATGGGCTTCTATCTGTTCCAGGACTTGGATGACTGTGAGTCTTTTTTTTTTTTTTTTAATTTTTATAATTTTTTATTTGTTTATGTGTGTGTGTGCGTGTAGTCATTCTAGAGCCACACCCAAGGCACATGGAGATTCCCAGGCTAGGGGTCAAATCGGAGCTACAGCTGTTGGCCTCCTCCACAACCACAGCAACGCCAGATCCGAGCCACGTCTGCAACCTACACCACAGCTCATGGCAGCACCGGATCCTTGACCCACTGAGGGAGGCCAGGGATCAAACCTGGATCCTCATGGATGCTAGTCAGGTTCGTTAACTGCTTAGCCATGACGGACTCTCCTTTAAATTTTTTTTTTTTTTTTCCCAAAGGTCCACACCTATGGCATATGGAGGTTCCCAGGCTAGGGGTCAAATTGGAACTGTAGCCACCAGACTATGCTGCAGCCACAGCAACGCGGGATCTGAAATGCATCTGTGACCTACACTGCATCTCATGACAACACCAGTACCTTAACCCACCAAGAGAGGCCAGGGATCAAACCGACGTCGTGATGGATACTAGTCAGAGTCTGCTGAGCCACAGTGGGAACTCCCGTGAGTTTCTTTTAGAGGGGAACTGGGGATAGTCTTCTTGAGACAGGTGGGGGATGAGTAGCAGCCCTCATAGACAAATGTACAGCACCCATATATGTGTTTGCGGGAGCTGGGCTGGCAGCCCCAGCAAAGGTTCTATATAGAAATATCAAATCACTGTATTGTGTAATAAGAACTAATAATAGTGTTGAAGGTCAATTTTATTTCAAAAATAAACTCATAAAAGAGATCAGGGAGTTCCCGTCGTGGCACACGGAAACGAATCTGACTAGGAACCATGAGGTTGCAGGTTCGATCCCTGGCCTCACTCAGTGGGTTAAGGACCCGGCATTGCCAAGTTGTGGTGTAGGTTGCAGACGTGGCTCGGATCTGGTGTTGCTGTGGCTCTGGCGTAGGCCGGTGGCTACAGCTCCGATTCAACCCCTAGCCTGGGAACCTCTATATGCCGCGGGAGCAGTCCTAGAAAGGGCAAAAAGATAATAAAAAAAAAAAAGAAAGAAAGAAAGAGATCAGATTTGGAGTTACCAGAGGCGGGGTAAGGGGATGGGTGAAAAGAAGGGGAATTGGATCAAGGCAGTGAAAAGATACAAACTTCCAATTGTAAGATAAATAAGTACTAGGGATAGAAGGTACAACTTGATAAATATAATTAAAACTGTTGTATGTCATATAAGAAAGTTGTTATAAGAGCAAATCCAAGAGTTCTCATCACAGGGGAAAAATTTTTTTCTATTTCTTTAATTTTTTTTTTTTTGTCTTTTCTAGAGCCATACCCGCGGCTCATGGAGGTTCCCAGGCTAGGAGTCTAATTGGAGCTGTAGCCGCTGGCCTATGCCACAGCCACAGCAATGCCAGATCCAAGCCACATCTGTGACCTACACCTCAGCTCACGGCAATGCTGGATGCTTAACCTTCTGTGCGAGGCCAGGGCTTGAACCCGCAACCTCATGGTTCCTAGTCGGATTCGTTTCCACTGCACTAAGACAGGGACTCCCCGACATTTTTTAATTCAGTGAGTTTTATTATTTTTATACCTGTACAGCCATGATCACAACCTAATTTTAGAACATTTCCATCCCTTACCCCCAACCTATCTCCCTTGGTAACCATAAGTTTTTCAAAGTCTGTGAGTCTGTTTCTATTCTGGAAATAAGTTCATTATATCCTTTTTTTAGATTCCACATGTGATAGCATATGATGTTTGTGACTGACTAACTTCACTTAGCATGCTAATTTCTAGGTCCATCCACATTGCTGCAAATGCCATTATTTCATTCCTTTTGTGGCTGAGTAATATTCTATATGTATATGTGCTACATCTTCTTCATCCACTCCTCTGTCGATGGATATTTAGGTTGCTTCCACGTCTTGGCTATTGTATATAGTGCTCCAGTGAACATTGGGGCACATGTATCTTTTTGAGTGAAGTCCAAACATTTTAAACAGTTGGTAGCTTTCTCTCTCAATTGTCTTTTAAAGTATAAGGTCCTCTTCTGTATTTCTCTTTCTCTCTCTTTTTTTTTTATGTTGAAACCAGGTTTTCTATCCAGTGGTAAGTACAAATTTTGTCCACTGTGCATATTCAAACTTTCATTTCAATGTATTCCTCTGTTTTTTGTATTTTTTGTAATTGGTAGAGGTTTAATCAGATGATTTGTTTTTCAAGTTTACTTTATATCTGTACTTCCATCAGGAGATAATATCTGGTGATGATGTGATGATCATCCATTAATAATCACTACCTGTGAGTTCTCCAGTGTCTCTGCATGTTGAGGATATGATGTTGTCACTGCTGTTGCTGGGAATTTCTGCAGGGTGCAGGTGTGGCAAAAAAAGATCACTATCTAGTAATTCATTGGGACTTGTAAAATAATGATATCCTAGTTTTCTTAGTTTTTTTTCATTTCTTGTCCAAATACTAATATAAAGAGAAATATTCCTTTATCAAGTATTTGGCTCCTCTATGAAGGACAATCAGACAATTTCCCAAGGAGGCTTGATTTCTTTGAGAAAATCTGGAGTTCTCTGGTGGCCTAGTGGTTAAGGATTTGGTGTTGTCACTGCTATGACATAGGTTTAATCCCTGGCCTGGGAGCTTCTACATGCCTCAGATCAAAAAAGAAAGAAAGAAATCTAGTGTTGCCATTTCTTTCTTTTGTTCTTTATTTATTTATTTATTTATTTTTTTGGCTTTTTAGGGCCATATCTGCAGCATATGGAAGTTCCCAGGCTAATGTCAAAATTGAAATTACAGCTTCTGGTCTACACCATAGCCACAGCAACAAAGGATCTGAGCCATGTCTGCGACCTAAACCACAGCTCACGGCAATGCCAGACCCTTCAACCCACTGAGCAAGGCCAGGGATTGAACCCGCTTTCTCATTGATGCTAGTTGGATTTGTTTCCGATGCGCCACAATGGGAACTCCAGTTGTTGGCCATTTCTTTTTGAGAAGCATTGAGCTTTGATTTTTGCTTATAAATTTAGCCTAAAAAATACTTCAATTATAGTTGCTCTTAGCACTTTTTTTGTTTGTTTTGCTTTTAGCACTTTATACTTTCTTAGCACATCTGTTGGAAAGCTTGTTATAGATAGAGAAAGCAGATTAAAACTTCATTCATATTTCCTTTTATTTTATCAACTAAAAAGGGAGAATGAAAGGAAACTAACATTTGTTATATTACTTTAGCAGGCCCTGAGCTTTGGTACCTTTAAAATAAATACAACTTGGAGTTTCCGTCTAGGCTCAGTGGTTAATGAATCTGACTAGGAACCATGAGGTTGCAAGTTTGATCCCTGGCCTTGCTCAGTGGGTTAAGGATTCGGCATTGCCGTGAGCTGTGGTGTAGGTCTCAGACGCAGCTTGGATCCTACGTTGCTGTGGCTGTGATGTAGGCCCGAGGCCATAGCTCCGATTCAACCCTTAGCCTGGGAACCTCCATGTGCCACAGGTGCGGCCCTAAAAAGACAAAAGACGAAAAAAGAAAATAAATAAAATAAATACAGTTTTTACTTTAATCTTAATAGGTTGGTTAATTTTGTGCCCATGTTATAGATAAGAAGACCAAAGCATAGTGGTAAAACAATTTGTTCTGTGCCACACTGCCTATGAATAATGGACAGTTGTGGGATATTGTTTAGTTTGACTTGTTGTTGTTGTTGTCGTCTTTTTGCCTTTTCCAGGGCCACTTCCCACGGCATATGGAGGTTCCCAGGCTAGGGGTTGAATCGGAGCTGTAGTCTTCAGCCTACACCAGAGCCACAGCAACTCGGGATCTGAGCCATGTCTGCAACCTACACCACAGCTCATGGCAACGCCAGATCCTTAACCCGCTGAGCAAGGCTGGGGATCGAACTCTCAACCTCATGGTTCGTAGTCAGATTCATTAACCACTGCGCCACGACAGGAACTCCTGTTTAGTTTGATTTTTATTTGGAATGAGCTGACTTGGTTTTTGCAGTTACTTCAAGGACATCCAAAAGTGATAGTATTAGAGCTATAAGACCTTTATAAATGAATATATATATATATATTTATATATATAGTTTGTTTGTTTGTTTGTTTGTCTTTTGTCTTTTTTAGGGCCGCACCCGCAACATGGAGGTTTCCAGGCTGGGGTCTAATCAGAGCTGTGGCTGTCAGCCTATGCCAGAGCCACAACAACGCCAGATCCGAGGCACGTCTGCAACACCACACAGCTCATGTAACGCTGGATCCTTAACCCACTGAGCAAGGCCAGGGATTGAACCTGCAACCTCATGGTTCCCAGTCGGATTCATTTCTGCTGCACCATGATGGGAACTCCAAGACTGTTTTAAAATAACCAAATTTTTACTGCCTTACTTTACATATGCCAGAAAAGTTTGAGTACAACCTAGGATAGAAGTAAGGATCAGGAATAGAGAAAGAGAATAGAAAAGGATAATCTGGGAAATTGGCATCTTTTTTCTTTCCTTTAATGAAGAGGCTCCTGGTAAATTTGAATTTTCAGGTATTGATATTATAAGAATATTATGTAGCCATTTTCCTCCCCCTTCCCCAGCTTTATCAAAGTATAATTGACAAGTTAACATCTAGTCATTTTCAAATCATTTTCAGTACTTTGTGTGAAACATCCAGTTTCTGTCAACATCTATGAGAAATGGACTTTGGGGAGTTCCCGTCTTGGTGCAGTGGTTAACGAATCCAACTAGGAACCATGAGGTTGCGGGTTCAGTCCCTGGCCTTGCTCAGTGGGTTGGGGATCCGGCGTTGCCGTGAGCTGTGGTGTAGGTCACAGACGCGGCTCGGATTCCGTGTTGCTGTGGCTCTGGCGTAGGCTGGTGGCTACAGCTCCAATTAGACCCCTAGCCTGGGAACCTCCACATGCCCCGGGAGTGGCCAAAGAAATGGCAAAAAGACAAAAAAAAAAAGAGAGAGAGAGGAAAAAAAAAGAAATGGACTTTGACCTCAGAGACTTGATTTCAGGTTCCAACTAGTAGCTTAACAGTTTTTGGGAGTGTCCATTATGGCTCAGCAGGTTAATTAGGACCTGATGTTGTCTCTGTGAGGACACATGTTCAATCCCTGGCCTTGCTCAGTGGGTTAAGGATATGGCATTGCCGAAAGCTGCACTGTAGGTTGCAGATGAAGCTTGAATCCTGCCTTGCCATAGGCCTGCAGCTGCAGGTCCAGTTCAGCCCCTAGCCTGGGAACTTCCATATGCTTCTGGTTCATCTGTAAAAAAAACCCAAAAACAAAAAAATTGGAATTTTTCCAATTTTTCTTTGTATATTATTTATTTATTTATTTATTTTTTCTTTTGTGTTTTTAGGGCTGCACCTGGGGCATATGAAGGTTCCCAGGCTAGGGATCCAGTCGGAGCTGTTGCTCCTGGCCTACACCAGAGCCTCAGCAACACCAGATCCGAGTCGAGTCTGTGACTTACACCACAGTTCATAGCAACGCCAGATCCTTAACCCACTGAGCGAGGCTAGGGATCGAATCTGAAACCTCATGGTTCCTAGTTGGATTCATTTCTGCTACGCCACTACAGAATTCCTGTATAATTTTTACAGATAGGCACTCTGAGGAGTTCCCATCAGGACTCAGTGGTTAACAAACCTGACTAGTATCAATGAGGACATGTGTTCAATCCCTGGCCTTGCTCAGTGGGTTAAGCATTCAGTGTTACCACGAGCTGCGGTGTAGGTTGCAGACGCACCTTGGATCCTGCGTTGCTGTGGTAGTGGTGTAGTCTGACAGCTGCAGCTCTGATTCGACCCCTAGCCTGGGAACCTCCATATGCTGTAGCTGCAGCCTTTAGAAGAAAAATAAATAAATAAATAAAAATAGGCAATCAGACTTGAAACCGTTCTTGAACAATGTTTTGTCCTCAAAATACTGCTTTTGAGGGATTTTTTTTTTTTTTTTTCCAGTTTACTGTAAACACACCACCTACTCCAGAAGACCTGATGTTAAGTCAATGTGTTTACCGGCCCAAGATACAGATTTATAGAGAAGATTGTGAAGCTCTTCGCCAGAAGATTGAAGAGTATGAAAGTTTTCATTTTTTTATGTTTTGTTGGATGGGTGAATAATTTGTGTGCCGGGGTTTGACTAGAGTAACACTGGCATAGGAAAAACTGACAGCATTAATTGGCAGTGTCATATGGAATGTGGGAAAGAGCTTTGTAGTCAGATGGAAGTTCATTCTTGGATAGCATTAGCTATATAACCTTATGTAAGTCATTTAACCCTCATTTCCACATCTGTCAATTGAGGGTATTAATAGCTACTCAGTAGGGAGAAATGAACAGTAGAAATAGTGTATATGAAAAGTTTTCATGCCATTCTTAGCAAAGAGTAGGTCCTTAATAAACAATAATTATTAGGTTATGATAACAAACTGATTGCAAAAAAAAAAAATCTTTAAAAGAAGATAGTACCCTTTAGAGATTTATATGTGCCTAAACTATGATTGCCTTTAAGTTCATGATTTTATCACATTTGCCCTTAATTTACATTTATAAAAGTATATGGTTTACTCAGACTAAGCTTAGTGGTTTGGTATAAGTAGATGCTGCAGAGTACAAATTAGGTATATCCAGATTCTCGCAGATAAATCAGAACTTGCAACCCAAAATAATGTTTATATCATACTTACCTAGAATTGCTGAACTAAAGTTGAATCTTACAAACTGAAAATAAATAGAATAACTCTTAAGAATCATTTTTAAAGCTTTTGGTGGTGAGCAATATCAAAATATAATGTATACATGAAACTTACATATTATAAGCCATTGTTACCTCAATAAATTAAGTTAAAAGGATGGAGTTCCCATCGTGGCACAGTGGTTAACGAATCCGACTAGGAACCATGAGGTTGCGGGTTCGGTCCCTGGCCTCACTCAGTGGGTTAAGGATCCGGCGTTGCCGTGAGCTGTGGTGTAGGTCACAGACGCGGCTCGGATCCTGCGTTGCTGTGGCTCTGGCGTGGGACAGTGGCTACAGCTCTGATTCGACCCCTAGCCTGGGAACCTCCATATGCCACAGAAGTGGCCCAAGAAATGACAAAAAGACAAAAAATTTAAAAAAATTAAAAATTTAAATTAAAATTCAAGGAGTTAAGTAGCTTTAAAACTAGAAATTTATGATGCTGTTAAAGTCCTGAAGATTTGATTTGCCTGATTCTGGTTTGTTTATTAAACAAATAAATATGAACCACCTACTATGTGCCTCTGTACTAAGTCCTGAGGTTCATCATGAACAAGACAGATTTCTTATCTTCATGTTGTTTAAAAGAGTTGGATGTCTCAAGATTTGTCTGAGAATGTTTTGTTTTGAATGAAATAAGTAGATCTTGCATACAATGAGGTCTGTTAAATGTGCTCTACTGTTTGATTTTGCACCTATGTGCATGAATATAAGATCATCTGATAAAAATTTATTTCCTCTGCTTATTAACAAGAGACTAATAAATAGCATTGCTGCTTTTTTTAAATGCTATTCTTATAAAGGTGAGATAAGACTTTGAACTGAATTGGAACTTTTACTTAAAATAAAAGCTATAACTTTGAATAATTATGCATTTGCAGGCCTTGAGGATTCTTTTTTTTTTTGTCTTTTTGCCTTTTTGCCTTTTCTTGGGCCGCTCCCATGGCATATGGAGATTCCCAGGCTAAGGGTCCAATCAGAGCTGTAGCCACCGGCCTGCACCAGAGCCACAGCAACGCAGGATCCGAGCCGCGTCTGCAACCTACACCACAGCTCACGGCAATGCCGTATCCCCAACCCACTGAGCAAGGCCAGAGACCAAACCCGCAACCTCATGGTTCCTAGTCGGATTCGTTAACCATTGCGCCACAATGGGAACTCTGAGGATTCTTTATAAGCAACATATTTTCACTTTGGAGTTCCCATCATGGTTCAGTGGTTAACGAACCCAAGTGGTATCCATGAGGACCTGGGTTCGATCCCTGGCCTTGCTTAGTTGGTGAAGGATCCATTGTGGCCATGAGCTGTGATGTAGGTTGCAGACGCAGCTTGGATGCTGAGTTGCTGTGGTGTAGGCTGGCAGCTGTAGCTCTGATTGAACCCTTAGCTTGGGAACTTCCATATGCCTCGGTTGCAGCCCCAAAAAAGACAAAAATTTTTTTTCATTTTGGAGGATGAGATTTCTATTTGGCAGAGACATTTTTGAATCATAACATCCTAGAACTGTTCTACAGTGTTGAAATAATCAGGCTGGTACGGGAGTTCTCTTCACAGCTCAGCAGTTAATGAACCCGACTAGGATCCATGAGGATATGGGTTCAATCCCTGGCCTTGCTCAGTGGGTTAAGGATCTGACATTGCTGTAAGCTGTGGTGTAGGTCGAAGACGAACCTCGGATCCCTGTTTGCTGTGGCTGTGGGGTGTAGGCTGGCAGCTGTAGCTCCAATTAGACCCCTAGCCTGGGACCTTCCAAATGCTGCTGGTGGGGCTCTCAAAAAAAAAAAAAGTGAAAAAAAGAAAAAGAACAAATCAGGCTGGCTACTGTTTCTGAGTGAATTCCCTACTTAATGTAGAAAAGAACTAGGAAAAATTAAATTAAGTACGCTTACAGATCCAAGTTGATTCATTATAGCTAAATTCTGAACTCCATGCTAATTAACTTTTTTGTATTTCAGATTAAAGCTTTCTGCACTGAACCAAGATAAACTGTTGACTGATGTAAATAGGAACCTGTGGGAAAAAATGAGACACTGCTCTGATGAGGAGGTACTTTTGTTTCGTTTTCTGAATGGAATCAGTATAGACATTTTGAACAATGTTTATTGTGAAACTAGTAATTGTTACTTGATAATTAGTGATGAGTATTTAATTTACTTCTCAGATGTAATGTTAACAAGGTTTTATTATATATGAGTCATTGTTAATATATAATCTTTTTAAACACTAAGTGATCAATTTAATATATGAAATATATTTGAAATTTATTTAGAGTTCCCTCATTCTTATTTGCCTTTCACTTAGATAGATGGAGAATAGATTAATTAAATAATAAGGAACTCAATTTATATTTATCCTAATATATGTAAAGGTTTTATTAGCTAAAAACCTGTCATTTTCTAATTTGTAATATAAATTAATTAAAAGAAGGAATCAGGAGTTCCTGTCATGGCTCAGTGGTGAATGAATCCAACTAGGAACCATGAAGTTGCAGGTTCAATCCCTGGCCTCGCTCAGTGGGTTAAGGATCTGGCGTTGCCTTGAGTTGTGGTGTAGTTTGCAGATGTGGCTTGGATCTGGCATTGCTGTGGCTATGGTGTGGCTGGCAGCTGTAGCTCTCATTAGAGCCCTAGCCTGGGAACCTCCATATGCCTCAGGTGCGGCCCTAGAAAAGACAAAAAGACCAAAAAAAAAAAAAGGAATCAAAATTGAAATCTTTGTTTCTCTTCTTTAATTATTCAATGGAGTTAAATTGGCAAATTAGAAGCCTTAAGAATCAGAGTCTAGGAGTTCCCGTCATGGCGCAGTGGTTAATGAATCCGACTAGGAACCATGAGGCTGTGGGTTCAATCCCTGGCTCTGCTCAGTGGGTTAAGGATCCGGTGTTGCCGTGAGCTGTGGTGTAGGTCACAGACGCGGCTCGGATTCAGCGTTGCTGTGGCTCTGGCTTAGGCTGGCAGCTACAGCTCTGATTAGACCCCTAGCCTGGGAAACTCCATATGCCGCAGGAGCGGCCCAAGAAATGGCAAAAAGACAAAAAAAAAAAAGAATCAGAGTCTAGAATGGGCATAGCTTAGCATGTGGCAGTTCAACCAGCCTTCTCAGACTATTTGCCTTTTCTTTTTTTTTCTTTTTTTTCTTTTTTTTTTGTCTTTTGTCTTTTTTGTCTTTTGTCTGTTGTTGTTGTTGCTATTTCTTGGGCCGCTCCCGCGGCATATGGAGATTCCCAGGCTAGGGGTTGAATCGGAGCTGTAGCCACCGGCCTACGCCAGAGCCACAGCAACGCGGGATCCGAGCCGCGTCTGCAACCTACACCACAGCTCACGGCCACGCCGGATCGTTAACCCACTGAGCAAGGGCAGGGACTGAACCCGCAACCTCATGGTTCCTAGTCGGATTCGTTAACCACTGCGCCACGACGGGAACTCCCTATTTGCCTTTTCTAACTCATTTGTTTTAATGAATTATAGTCTTTAACTTTGCCTTACAGCTCAAGGCCTTTGGCACTCACCTGAACAAAATAAAATCACGTTTTACCAAGATAACTAAAATCTTCACTCATCAAGGAAAAGTGGCTCTATACAGCAAGCTGGTACAATCGGCTCAGGTAATTCGAGACACTTAAGAGCTTAGCTATTATAATTACTTCATAGTGGTTGTGGAATATGATGAATGTTCCTTAGGAGACATGTGAATGAGAGTTGGGCCAAAACCTAAAAATTAGAGTTCCTGGAGTTGCCATCGTGGCGCAGTGGAAACAACTAGTAACCATGAGGTTGTGGGTTCGATCCCTGCCCTTTCTCAGTGGGTTAAGGATCTGGTGTTGCTATGAGCTGTGGTGTAGGTCGAAGATGTGGTTCGGATCCTGTATTGCTGTGGCTGTGGTGTAGGCGGCAGCTGTAGTTCCAATTGGACCCCTAGCCTGGGAACCTCCATATGCTGCGGGTGCGACCCTAAAAAGCAAAAAAAAAATGGAGTTCCCATGGTGACATGGTGGTAACGAACCTGACTAGTATCCACGAGGACGTGGGTTTGATTCCTTGCCTCGCTCTGTGTTACGTGAGCTGTGGTGCAGGTCGAAGATGCAGCTCACACACTACGTTGCTGTGGCTGCGGGCATAGGCCGGCAGCTACAACTTTAATTCAACCCCTAGCCTAGAAACATATATTCTGCAATTGTGGCCCTGAAAAACAAAAAATAAAAAAAATAAACAAAAAACTTAAAAATTATTCATTAGACATGGGGTTCAGTTTATGAAAAGTAGCAAATCCTGGCATCCTCAGTAATTCTACAATATATTTACTAATATGGCTCTACGCCTCATCTCATTTGTTATCTATATTTTACATAGTGAAATAAAACTATAGGATTTTGATATTCCAGTGCTAAGGACTATGGTGTAGTAGTATCTTCCCCATAGTCCATACTTGGTTATATATGCGTGTTCATGTATTTAAGGTAACATTTCCTGGAGTTCTCTTCTAGTGCAGCAGGTTAGAGATCTGGCGTTATCACCACAGTGGCTTGGGTTGCTGCTGTGGCAAGGGTTCAGTCCTTGGCCTGGGGACTTCCACGTGCCACAGAAAAAATAATAAATAGAAGAAATAAAAATAAAGTAGCATTTCCCAAAATGATCATCTTTTAAGAAAGTTCCTGCAAAAAAAAAACTTTACATTGGTAAATAAGTCTGGGAAATATTACATGGTGTGTCCCCCTTTTGGAGAAATATAATAGCTAGCATATTATAATCTAAGGTCAGAAAATTTTTTTTCTAGTCTAAAAGGAAAAAAATGCTATAATTATATTTGACCAGTGTTTCCCATGTTCGGGCATACAATATTTTTTATGAAATCTTTTTTTTAGGGGGAGGTGCTGCAGGTGTGGCATATGAAAGTTCTCAGGCTAGGGGTCAAATCAGAGCTGCAGCCACTGGCCTACGCCAGAGCCATAGCAACTCCAGATCCAAGCCTTGTCTGTAACCTATACTGCAGCTCACTGCAGTGCTGGATCCTTAACCCACTGAATGGGGCCACATCCTCGAGAATACTAGTTGGGTTCATTTCTGCTGAGCCACACTGGAGACTTCTGAAATCTTTTTTTTTTTTTTTTTAATGTATATTAGCAGCTTATGTTACATGAAAATGCTGAAATAAAGGAAAGTACAAAAATGAATTTATATTAATCTGTTATGAAGGCTTTTTTTTTCCTCTTGGCTGTCCCCATGGCATGTGGAAATTCCTAGGCTAGGGATCAAATCCGAGCTGGACCTATGATCTATGCCACAGCTGCACTAATGCCAGATCCTTAACCCACTGTGCCACAGCAGAAACTCCCATAATCTGTTATGAAGCCTTTTTTAAAAATAAAAGAAAAAAAAATTTAAGACCAGACTTGAATCTTTGATCTTCATTTTAAGATTTGTCTGTTCATGATATAGACACAGCAGTTATGTTAGCAATTTGAACCATTTTTAATGTTACAATGTTTTGTTTGGAGGTTTAACTTGACAGTCTGTAAAATTGTATGTTTAGAATGAGAGGGAGAAACTTCAGATAAGGATAGACCAGATGGACAACATACTTAAGAAGATGGATAACTGTCTCACTGAGGTGGAAATAGGTAAAGTACCTTGAATACTTTTCCAAAAGAAAATTTAATTGTATCTAAATGCTTCCTTATAGTATACATTGCTGGTAGTACTATGCTGAAGGCTTGTAGTATCAGTTTGAGACATTAAATTAGAGCTCCTTTTCTGTGGTCATTCATATCACAATCAACAAGAGATGCCCAAGAGAATAAGTCTCTTTGGAAAGCTCTTCATAACCTAGACCATAATCTTGTGTTGTTGGGTTTTTATGGTTTTTTTTGGATTTGTTTTTTAAATAAATGAATTTATTTCTATTTGAAAATTATCTATCCTTTCAATTTGACCTCTCATAATTCCAGTTTGTTAGTATTGTCCTGAAACTGCTTTTTCACAGATCATAAAGTTTCACATAATCATCAAATTTGGTAGCTCTCAATCCTTAGTCATGTTGATCTCTTTTAGCATTTGACAATGCTGGTTATTCATCTCACGCCTGGGATCAACCCTCATGGCAGTGACCTGAGCCACAGCAGTGACAATGCAGGATCCCTAACTGATAAACTACCAGGGAACCCCCTGGTTATTCTTTTTTTCTTGACACTTTCTTCTACCTGAACTCTATGATAATGCACTTCCCTGACCCTATTATTTTCTCCTGGTTGTACCTTTTAGTTCGTCTATTGGCCCTTCTCTAACTCCTTGTATGGTGACAGATTTTTATCATCTACTTATTTCTATATTCTCTCTCCTAAGGCTTTCATCTGCCTTAACAATTAGGTTTATATAAATAATGCCCAAATTTAGTTAAATTCATCAAGCATTTGTTGAGCACCTACCACATGGCAGAAACCATGCTTAGCATCAGAAAAAAGATACTATATAACACAAATTTTTGCCCTTAAGTGGCTCACAGTCACTTTGGGTGAGGGCATCTTTAGCCTCTTTGTCTTTGGTTCCAGACAACATTTCCAGTTTCCTGTTGAATCTCTCTGCAAAAATTTTTTTTAGAGGACACAACATTGTAAATCAACTACACTTAAATAATAATGAAAAAAAAAAGATTTTAAAAAGTTAACTAAATAGAATAATCTGGAATATATAACAATAAAAATTGACATAAGTGAGAAAAAAATGTTCTTAAGGAAAAAAGGGGGCAGGGGGGGTTCCCTGGTGGTCTAGTAGTTAGGATTCAGCGTTTTCAAGGCTGCAGCCCTGGTTCAGTCCCTGGTGCGGGAGCTGAGATTCCACATCAAGTTGCTGCAAGCTAAGCTGAGAAAGAAAAATGTCCTTAAGCACCTTAAATATTTTGTGAAAAAAAAATTTAAATTTATTGTCTTATATTTCCAAAATAAAATCGGAAAACTAGTTCTATGATGTTTCTCCATCCTTATTAATGGCATCATCATTCTAGTATATTGTAAAAGGCTCAAAACTTTTATTAATTTTGAGTCTCTCATATCAAAATCTACATTTCTGCTTCTTCAACATCTGTATTCTTTCCCATTCCCATTAAGGTTGTCATTAATTCTGACGTGCTATTTTAAGCCTTCTAATCTTTCTACACTCTTAATTTCATTCTATGTCTTTCCAGTCCAACTTGCACATTTCTGCCAGATTAATAATTATGAAGGACAGTTTTCATTGTTATCCCTTGGAAAACTTTTCTGTCTTTCCATTTATTACAAAATAAAGTCAAAACTCCTGAGCTTGACATTTAACATTCTGTACAATCATTTTGACATTTAACATTCTGTACAATCATTTTCAGATATTCCTTTCTTACATGGTATACTATTATTCCCTTACACATACTAATTTCAGCCAAATCTTGTCATTTCTATGCATTCCTGCCACTTTGTCTTTGCCTCATGCATTCTTCTATTTTTTACCAAACGATGTGTTCCCTGTCTCCCTTGAGCTACTGTGGCTATTTTGTTAGTACTTCTTATAGTACCTATCACATTAAGTAATTATAGTTACCTTTGTATAGTTTATTTTCCTAATTAAATTGTAAGCCACATGGGGGGAAATATCCACTTTTATTTCTCATGCACAGAATAAGTGCCTAGTATATGTTTTCTGCATTGAATTGGTAATAAGTATATGAATTCCTTAGTCTTAAACTGTCCCATCCTTTTGTTCATTACCTTGCTTTTTCACTTTACGAAAAAATAATAGGAGTTCCCATTGTGGCTCAACAGTTAGCAAACCTGACTAGCATCCATGAGGTTGCAGGTTCGATCCCTGGCCTCGCTCAGTTAAGGATCTGGCATTACCATGAGCCGTGGTGTAGGTCACAGATGCAGCTTGGATCTGGTGTTGCTGTGGCTGTGGTGTAGGCCTGCAGCTACAGCTCTGATTGGACCCCTAGTCTGGGAACCTTCATATGCTGAGAGTGCAGCCCTAAAAAGGCAAAAAGACAAAAATAAAATAAATTAAAGTAATACAAAAATTAAAATAATAGAAGCCATTAGGGCTGGAACTTCTAAAGCCAAAACACACTCCTTCTCTGAGTACCACTGAATGGCTTCCTATTTCTTTCTTCATTATGCCTTGAGCAAATTATTGAGTACCCATTATGTGCCGGTGCTAAGAATACTACGGTGTTTAAACAAAGCTTTATGCACTTGTGGAGCATCTAGTCTAGAAAAGATTATAAGAATTAAATACATAGTTTTATGCTAATTGCTATTGAAGAGTGGATACATGGTACTCTAAGTTCCTGGTACAGAAATCTGGCCTAATTAGGTCAAGAGAGGCTTCCCTCTGAGGAAATGGCATTTCAGCTAAGATCTGAAGACTGAGTAAGAATCGTAAAGTAAGAATCAACAGGAGAGCAGACTATTCAGTATAAGGAAGCAGAAAGCAGACTATTCACTATGAATAGCACATGCAGAAGCCCTTTTGTGGGAAAGACTGTTTCAAGTACAAGGGTCTGAAATAAGGCCAGTGTGTCTAGAATAGAGAGAACGAAAGGGAATATAGTCTGAGATAAAGCTGGAGATGTTAGCTTTAGGGGCCAGGCCAAGGAGGACCTCTTAAGGAGTTTAACTTTTTCTAAGAACAGTGAATATCCTTTGAAGGATGTTAAGCACTGGCTACAGTGTAGATACTGGATTTGAGTAGATCAAGAGCAAATAGTTATTGGACTAGTATGTTTAAGACAAGAGCTTATATTAAGGGAGCCTGGTGGTGATGAAGAAAAAGATTCAGAAAATTTTTTTTCTTTTTCCTTTTTAGGGCTGCACCTGCGGCATACAGAAGTTCTCTGAGTACGGGTTGAACTAGAGCTGCAGCTGCCAGCCTCCACCACAGCCACAGCAACACCAGATCCAAGCTGCATCTGCAATCTATGCTTGTGGCAGCACTGGATCCTTAACCCACTGAGTGAGGCCAGGGATCGAACCCACATCCTCATGGATACTAGTCGGGTTCTTAACCCACTGAGTCACAACAGGAACTCCAGATCTGGAAAATATTTTTGTGGTAAAAATCCAGACTTGGTTTGGATATAGAGAGATATAGGGCTTTTAAGAGTGATTTCGAGGTTTCAGAAACAAATTAAAAAATTTAAATGGGAGTTCCCATCGTGGCGCAGTGGTTAACGAATCCGACTAGGAAACTAGGAACCATGAGGTTGCGGGTTTGGTCCCTGCCCTCGCTCAGTGGGTTAACGATCCGGCGTTGCCGTGAGCTGTGGTGTAGGTTGCAGACGCGGCTCGGATCCCGCGTTGCTGTGGCTCTGGCGTAGGCCGGTGGCTACAGCTCTGATTCAACCCCTAGCCTGGGAACCTCCATATGCCGTGGGAGCGGCCCAAGAAATAGCAACAACAACAACAAAAAAGACAAAAGACAAAAAAAAAATTTAAATGTGTGTGTACATTGTATATGTGTATCTGTTCCTTCTTAGTCCATGGGGTTGCCTAACAACTTTGATATATGTAAATTATATATAAACAATTTCCATCTCAAAGTGTCCCCTGAGAAGCTACTATTGGAGATCATCATATGGCTCAAAGTTCTTAATCTGCCACTATAAGCAGGTCTTCATATGAAAGTATTATTGTTATAGTTTAGTGCTTTTTTGTTAGGGAAAGGTGGGAAAAGACAAATGTTTATAAAATACTCTTAACATTTTATTTTGGGGCCATCTCTTCTTTTCATCTCTGGTTGTTTATTTTTGACTGAGTTATTCTAATGCATGTTGTCTACTTTAGAAACTAAGAGTTTGGAGGATGAACAGAAAAACATTCCTATGGAAGAATGGGATTCTAAAGTGAGAGCTGCCGAGAAAGGTAACTGAATTAATTAAGAAGATAAATGGGAGGGTGAATTCTCTGTTCTGAGTTTGTTTATTTAGGTGAGATTAGTGAGATAGACTTTTCAATAAAACATGATTTTGTAGCAATATTTTAATGTGTACATTCTGATAGATTTGTTTTTCTTTTTCTTTTTCAAAGAACTGGGACAGCTGAAAACTGAGGAAGAAAAACTTCAAAGGTTAGCCTTCAGTTTGGATGTTAGAAAATATTCTAGCAGTTCTCTTGTGGCTCACCAGGTTAATGTTGTCTCTCTGAGGATGTGGGTTTGATCCCTGGCATGACTCAGTGGGTTAAGGATCTGGCATTGCTGTAAGCTGTGGAATAGGCCACAGCTGCAGCTCCAGTTTGACCCCTAGCCCAGAATGTCCATATGTCCCAGGTGCAGCTGTTAAAAAAAAAAAGGAAAAGAAAATGTACTAAGCTTTACATGGATAAATGACTTCCCACCTCTAGAAACTGATAAGATTGAGGACATTAGTATTGACTAAGGGTGAGTCAGAGCTTCTGTTCCACTTTGAACTTAACCTTGGAAGCCATATAGTCAACACTATTTTCTATTGTTTACAGAACATTAATCCAAGGTACTATGTCTCAAGCTTGAATACTATCAGGATCTTCTTAAAATAAACCTAGAAATTCCCATTGTGGCACAGTGGAAACAATTTCAACTAGTATCCATGAGGATGTGGGTTCAATCCCTGGCCTCACTCAGTGGGTTGGGGATCTGGCATTGCCTCGAGCTGTGATGCAGCTTGGATCCTGCATTGCTGTGGCTGTGGTATAGGCCAGCAGCTCTAGCTCCATTTCAGCCCCTAACATGGGAACTTCTATGTGCCTAGGGTTCAGCCCTGAAAAGCAAAGAAAATAAACCTAGCATTAAACTGTTTTTTCATGGTAAAAATAAATATTATATATATATAAATAAATATAAAATGAAGTATGCATTTCATATACTCATGGATCTTATTTAACTGTAAGACTAAAAGCAGATACAAATAATGACAGGGAGTACCCTTTGTGGCTCACTGGTTAAGGAACCTGACTAGGATCCATGAGGTTGTGGGTTAAGGATCTGGGGTTGCTGTAGGCTGTGATGTAAGTTACAGACATGGCTCGGGTCCTGTATTGCTGTGGCTGTGGTGTAGGCTGGCAGCTGTAGCTTCAATTCGACCCCTAACCTGGAAACTTACATATGCCGAGTGTATTGCCCTAAAAAGCAAATAATGATAATGATAATACAAATAATGGCAAAACCAATAAAATTCCATGAGTTTCCGTCATGGCTCAGCTGTTAACAAACCCAACTAGCATTCATGAGGACGCAGATTTGATCCCTGGCCTCACTCAGTGGGTTGGGGATCTGGTGTTGCCATGAGCTGTGGTATAGGTCACAGACATGACTCCGATCCTGCGTTGCTATGGCTCTGGTGTAGGCCAGTGGCTACATCTCTGATAGGACCCCTAGCCTGGGAACTTCCATATGCCGTGGGTGGGACCCTAAAAAGACAAAAGACCGGGAAAAAAAAAAAAAAAAACTCCAACTGGCAACATTTATTTGACAGGTGATAAGATTTGGCTAAAATTAAATTGAAGCTAACAAAATAACAAAATTAAAGTACTATTTAGCTCTAGTAAACTAAACAAAACCAAATACAGGCACCAGAATTATGGTATGTTTCTGTTTTAAAGTGGACATTCTTATCTACATTATTCTTATATTTTTCACATCAAAATGAAAATGTAAATTTTAATCTTATTTTTAAAAAATTTTTTATTACTTGATGAATTTATTACATTTATAGTTGTGCAATGATCATCACAACCCAGTTTTATAGGATTTCCATCCTACAACCCCAGTGCATCCCCCCACCCCCAACCTGTCTCCTTTGGAAACCATAAGTTTTTCAAAGTCTGTGAGTCAGTATCTGTTCTGCAAAGAAGTTCATTCTGTCCTTTTTTCAGATTCCACATGTTAGTGAGAGCATTTGATGTTGGTGTCTCATGTCTGACTGACTTCACTTAGCATGATAATTTCTAGGTCCATTCATGTTGCTAAAATGCTGGTATTTCATTCCTTTTAATGGCTGAGTAATGTTCCATTGTGTATATGTACCACATCTTCTTGATCCACTCCTCTGTCGATGGACATTTAGGTTGTTTCCATGTCTTGGCTATTCAAAGTAGTGCTGAAATGAACATCAGAGTACCTGTGTCTTTGAGAGTCATGGTTTTCTCTGTATAGATGCCCAGGAGTGGGATTGCTGGATCAAATGGTAGTTCTATTTTTAGCTTTCTGAGGAATCTCCATCCTGTTTTCCACAGTGGTTGCACCAATTTACAATCCCACCAACAGTGTAGGAGGGTTCCTTTTTCTCCACACCCTCTCCAGTACTTACTGTTTGTAGACATTTTGATGATGACCATGCTGGCTGGTGTAAGGTGGTACCTCATAGTGGTTTTGATTTGCATTTCTCTAGTAATGAGTGATGTTGAACATCTTTTCATATGTTTTTTGGCCATCCATATGTCTTCTTTGGAGAATTGTCTGTTTAGATCTTCTGCCCGTTTTTTTGATGGGGTTGTTCATTTTTTCGGTATTGAGCTGTAGGAGGTGTTTATAAATTTTGAAGATTAATCCCTTGTCAGTTGCTTCAGTTGCAAATATTTTCTCCCATTCTGTGGGCTGTCTTTTCGTTTTGTTTAAGGTTTCCTTTGCTGTGCAGAAACTTTTAAGTTTGATTAGATCCCATTTATTTTTATTTTTATTGTCATTACTGTAGGAGGTGGATCTGAGAAGATGTTGCTGTCATTTTTGTCAGAGAGTGTTTGGCCTATGTTTTCCTCTAAGGGTTTTAAAGTGTCTGGTCTTATATCTAGGTCTCTAATCCATTTTGAGTTTATTTTTGTGTGTGGTGTTCTAATTTCATTCTTTTCCATGTGACTGTCCAGTTTTCCCAGCACCACTTTTGAACAAGCTGTCTTTTCTCCATTGTATATTCTTGCCTCCTTTGTCACAGATTAGTTGATTGTAGGTGCATGGGTTTAATTATGGGCTTTCTATCCTGTTTCACTGATCTATATATTTCTGTCTTTGTGCCAGTACCATACGGTTTTGAGGACTATTGCTTTGTAGTAGAGTCTGAAGTCAGGAAGCCTGATTCGTCCAGCTCCATTTTTCTTTTTGAGAATGTCTTTGGCTATTCTGGGTCTTTTGTGCTTACAAACAAACTTTAAAATATTTTGTTCTAGTTCTGTGAAAAATGTTCTTGGTAATTTGATAGGGATTTCATTGAATCTGAAGCAAGTGGCCACACCTGTGGCATATGGAAGTTCCTGAGCTAGGGGTGGAGCCACAGCCACTGTAGAAACAACACTGAGTAGTTATGTTGTGAGCCACACAGGAAGTCTAATAATAATCTTAAAGGAAATATAAACTCCTGAGGATATCTTTATGGACCCCAATTTGAGATTTAGGCCTTTCCTAATTAGGCCCATACTTCTAGTTTAATGCTTATCAACAAACAAACAATGCAAAATGGATTGCATTCACCTCACTAGGAAGCCATTTAGCACAAGAGTTTAACCTCAGCTCCTTTTTTCTCTTTTTTCTTTTTCTTTTCTTTTTTCTGTTGCCCTTGCTGCCCTTGGAAGTTCCTGGACAAGCCAGATCATTAACCCACTGTGCCATAGTGGGAACTCCAAGTTTTTGTCATAAACTTTTATTTTAATGAAGTCTGAATTTTCTAACAATGGCTCTATCTTTCTGTAAATACCTGGTTTGATTTGCAGAAATCTGTTAGAACTGGAGGTACAGAAAGAGCAGACACTTACTCAAATAGACTTTGTGCAAAAACAAATAAGCAGAACTGAAGAACTACTGGATCAGTTGAGGTAAGGAAAAGCAGGTGGCATTAATTTGTGTTTTATCCTGTGCCTTCATGGTTGTGTAAATCCACTAGTGCAATAGACATGTATTTATAAAGTGTATCATTTTTAAACCTACAATACAATGCATCCTCAAAAAGAAAAAAAGAGGTAATATACACAACACTAAGCTGAAAGAGCTGAAAGTATACAAAGTGGGAAAGCCATAGAATTGTAATTTAGGAGTTCCCATTGTAGCGCAGCGGAAATGAATCCTACTAGGAACCATGAGGTTTCGGGTTCCATCCCTAGCCTTGTTCAGTGGGTTAAGGATCCAGCGTTGCTGTGACCTGTGCTGTAGATCGAAGATGTTGCTGAGATCCTGCGTTGCTGTGGCTATGGCGTAGGCTGGCAGATACAGCTTCAATTGAACCCCTAGCCTGGGAACCTCCATATGCTTCGGGTGTGGCCCTAAAAACACAAAAGACAAAAAAAAAAAAAGAATTGTAATTTAAAAATACTTAATATTTTATATTGCCTAGTCTTGGTTTTTCTCTGATATACAAACAAAGATTGAGTCAGTTCTTATTTCTTTCAAACACATAAGTTTGTACATTCACAATATTTGAATTAAAATAATGGTTATCTCCTAAGCCAGTAGACAACTCCAGCATCTGCTCATGTTACTGTTCAGGTGATATCAAAAGTTAATCCTCTTATTTCAAAAATTGTTTTTTTGTCTTGTTTATCTCTTTTCAGCTTGACTGAATGGGAAATCGTGGAGTGGAGTGATGACCAAGCTATATTCACCTTTCTTTATGACACAATAGAACTCACCATTACCTTTGGAGAGCCAGCAGGTGAGTAGCAAGAGTATAATAATTCCTCTGCAGATAAATGTATGGCTAAACTTACTAAAGATTCATATCTTTATTTTAATATAATAACAACTATTGACATAATGAAGGCACTGCTGAAAATATTAAAAGAGGCAATAACCATAATTAGTGATAATGGAATTTTATTTTCTTAAATAAAAAGTAAAATAAGGAGGTTCCCTAATGGCACAGCAGGTTAAGGATCCGGTATTGTAACTTCCATGGGTTGGGTCACTGATGTGCTGCTTGTACAATTCCTGACCTGGGAACTCCCACATGCCACGGGTGAAGCCAAAAAAAAAAAAAAAAAAAAGTTCCAGAGTTTCCGTTGTGGCGCAGTGGTTAACGAATCCGACTACGAACCATGAGATTGAGGGTTCGATCCCTGCCCTTGCTTAGTGGATTAAGGATCTGGCATTGCCGTGAGCTGTGGTGTAGGTCGCAGACGCGACTTGGATCCCACGTTGCTGTGGCTGTGGTGTAGGCTGGCAGCTAAAGCTCCGATTAGACCCCTAGCCTGGGAACCTCCGTATGTCGTGGGAGCAGCCCAAGAAATGGCAAAAAAAAAAAGTTCCTTTTCTAAATGAATACCATTAACTTCCATTCAAGTCCAAAATTAAAACTTAGGAATCACTCTATACCTCTTTCTTCCTCACCAGCATATCTAAATCATAAATAAGACTTACTGATTTTGATTTAATATTCATCCACTTTTTTCTTTTTCTCTTTGGCCATATCTGCGGCATATGGAAGTTCCTGGGCCAGGAATTGTACAAGTACCACATCAGTGACCCAACTCATGGAAGTGATAAGGCCAGATCTTTAACTGCTAGGCCACCGGGGAACTCTCATCCGCTTTTTTGTATCTCTCTGTCAATAGTCATCTCTAATCTAAATGACTACAGTAACACTATAGCTGGTCTTTCTGAATCATCTCCTTTTCCTCTCCAGTTCTTTTTCTTTCCTGTAGCAATAGTGATTATTGAAAATCTTATTATGCACCTACTACTCTTAGACTAATAATCAATATACTTAATATAGCCTGTAAGACCCTGCATGAATTGAATTTTTCGTCCTTTTCCTACCTCATCTTATACTGTTCTCTGCATATCAGCCACAGTGGATTTATTTCATTTCTTTAAGAAACCATGGTCTTTCATGCTCAGACATATTCCATCCTACCTCAAGACATTCATACTGATGTTTCTTACACCTGGAAGTTCTTGTTCCTGTCTTAGTCATTCCAGGCTGGCATTAAAAAAAAATAAATAAATAAATTGAGTATCTTATAAACAACAGAAATTGATTTCTCACAGTTCTGGAGATTAGAAGTCCAAGGTAATGATGCCAGCATGGTCAGGTGAGGGCCTTCTATGAGGTTGCACACTTTTCATTGTATCCTCACATGACCAAAGACCTAGCTACCTCTCTAGGATTTCTGTTATAAGAGCACTAATCCCATTCATGAGTGTTTCACCCTTATGATCTAAGCACCTCCCCAAAGGCCCATCTCCCAATACTATTGCATTGGACATTAGGATTTCAGCATATGACTTTTCAGACTGTAACACCTGTTTTTCACTAAATAAATGTCTACTAATAATCTTTAAAAGCTCAGCTAAATTATCACTTTCTCAGGAAAGTTTTCCCTGACCCTCCTTTTACTTCCTCTGCTGCTTCCTATCCTGGTAGTTTGTTTGAGGTTTTTTTTTTTTTTTTTGGTTTTTGTTTTTAAGGGCCACACTTGCAGCATGTGGAAGTTCCCAGGCTAGGGGTCCAGTTGAAGCTACAACCACCAGCCTATGCCATGGCTACAGCAACTCAGAATCAGAGCGGCATCTGCAACCTACACCATAGCTCACAGCAACGCCAGATCCTTAACCCACTGAGCAAGGCCAGGGATTGAACCCATATCCTCATGGATCCTAGTCGGGTTTGTTAACCGCTGAGCCATGAAGGGAACTCCTAATTTATGTTCTCATTTCTTCCTACAGTTTTCCTAATAGCACTTATTACACTTTGTACTTCTTGGTGTGTTTATTAGTGCAATTATCTGTATGTCACCCTGAGCTATACACTTCTTGAGAACATAGATTGATTATGTCTGTTTCACTATGGTATCCATAGTGCCAAATAGCAAATATTCAACCAAGTGAAAAGAATCAGAATTTGAGAGACAAGAGATAACTCTGGTGTCTGGGAGAACAATCAGCCCTCCGGGCTACCTAAAGCTCATTACTGTAATGCTGAAAGCATAAATCATTTTCACTGTATTTGTAATAGGTATGGGGAAGTCATAGTCATTTCCTTTATATGGTTCCTGAAAATAATATTATCTTTGCATAGAAGTTAGGGGTCAGGAGTTCCCATTATGGCTCAGAGGAAATGAATCTATTATCCATGAGATGCAGGTTCGATTCCTGGCCTTGCACAGTGGGTTAAGGATCCGGCGTTGCCATGAGCTACAGTGAAGGTCTCAGATGCAGCTTCCATCTAGTGTTGCTGTGGCTGTGGTGTTGGCTGGCAGCTACAGCTCTGATTCTACCCCTAGCCTGGGAACCTCCATATGCCGTGTGTGCTGCCCTAAAAAGACAAAAAAAAAAAAAGAGAGAAGTTAGGGGTCAAAGAAGGAGGCCCTGATAAATTTACAAATTATGTACCACACCTTAAAGTTCCTTTAAAGGCCTACCAGTTAATATAGTTCAGAGAGTCCCCCCTATAGTTCCTATTAAGGATCCAGCGTTGCCACTGCTGTGACTTAGGTCCCTGCTGTGGCTCAGGTTTGCTCCCTGGGCCAGGAACTTACAAATGCCATGGGCATGGCCAAATTTGTGTGTGTGTGTGTGTGTGTGTGTGTGTGTGTGTGTAGTTCAGTGTAGTTCAGCATTCTCAGGGGAGACATTACCATATACAGAGAATAAAATAATTCAAGGATAAACTTCCAACTGCCTGTGAAAAAACTGCTACCCAGAAAGAGTAGGATTCTAAAATACTGAGAATAATAAGTCAGACAATAATTCTGGTAATTCTGGTTCTTCCTAGTTGGTCTTCCTTTCCTGGACAAAGCTTATAGGAAGATTGTTGACCTGCATTTTCAATCTCTGTTAGATGGTAAGTTCCAAACATTTAATCTAATCTTTATTGGAAATTATAAGTACAAATTGCTCCTTGAGAACTCTTTTACATACTAAATTAAATATAAACAAAAACAACATTAAGAATTTATTCTTAGAAATGTGTATTAGACCTAAAACTACTTGAAAATTATTCCAAATATTGGGTGGGTTTTAACAGAAAATTTTTTTAAGTTATTACTAGATCTTGAGCAATGATTAATAATAGCTATTTCTATAGTTTAAGAATTATCAGAGTTCTCCTCATGGCTCAGTGATAACAAACCCAAATAGTATCCATGAGGGTGGAGGTTGAATCCTTGGCTTCACTCAGTGGATTAAGGATCTAGCGTTGCTATGAGCTGTGGTGTAGGTCACAGACTTGGCTCAGATCCCAAGTTGCTGTGGCTGTGGTATAGGCCGGCAGCTACAGCTCCTATTTGACCCCTAGCCTGGGAACTTCCATATGCCACAGGTGCAGCCCTAAAAAGACCCCCCAAAAATTTATCATTATGAGTACTTACTCTGTATCAGGCGTGTATATTATTTATATCAACACTACTCCCCTTTTTATAGTTAGGGAACTATAGCTTAAAAGAAGTAACTGTTGGAGTTCCCATCGTGGCTCATTGCTTAACGAATCCGACTAGGAACCATGAGGTTGCGGGTTCGATCCCTGGCCTTGCTCAGTGGGTTAACGATCCAGCGGTGCCGTGAGCTGTGGTGTAGGTTGCAAACGTGGCTCAGATCCCGAGTTGCCGTGGCTCTGGCATAGGCCGGTGGCTATGGCTCTGATTCGACCCCTAGTCTGGGAACCTCCATATGCCTCAGGAGCTGCCCTAGAAAAGGGAAAAAGACAAAAAAAAAGCAAAGTAAGTGTTGTGCTTAGGATCACTCAGGAAGTAAGGAAAGCTGGAATTTAAACTCAGCATTATGTCACATTAAAGCCTATACTTTTAACTAACTTCTATTCTGTGTGCGATGAAAGCTTGAGTTTATATCAGAACTTCTTGTGTTCACTATATATGTTGATTTATTGTGTTTAAAAATAAAATGGAGTGTATGCTTATATATCTAGTACTTTGAAGGTATTTCTCATTAATATTTCTATCTTATATGTATATAAAATATATGAATAATAAGTAATACCCTCCTTTTGATTTTTTTTCCCTTTCCTTAGGGGATAAAGCTCCACCTTCCTCCCTTTTAGTTCATAACCTTATTTTCCAGTATATTGATCAACAGGAATCCTGGAAGAAGAAATGTTCAACACAGCATCAGGTACCCAAGGTAAATTCTGATTGAAATATTTAAAGGAAAATTATGTTAACTGTCTCAAAAAATGTAGAAATGAAATTTTATATAAGTAATGGTAGATCCTGAAATGATAAATATATTAAACTGTTTAACTTTTAGAGGTTCTTCATGGATGAAAGAGCCAGTTAAGTGTTTTCATACTTTCATCTTTTTTCTTTTATTTTTCTTTTTTTTCTTTTTTTTTTTTGTCGTTGTTGTTGTTGCTATTTCTTGGGCCGCACCCGCGGCATATGGAAGTTCCCAGGTCAGGGGTCAAATCGGAGCTGTAGCCACCGGCCTACGCCAGAGCCACAGCAACGCGGGATCCGAGCCGCGTCTGCAACCTACACCACAGCTCACGGCAACGCCGGATCGTTAACCCACTGAGCAAGGCCAGGGATCGAACCCGCAACCTCATGGTTCCTAGTCGGATTCGTTAACCACTGTGCCACAACGGGAACTCCTCTTTTTTTTCTTAAAGTATAGTTGATTTTCAATGTTGTACCAATTTCTGCTGTATCTTTTACTTTTTTTTTTTTTTTAATTCTTCCCAGATGCTTCAAGAAATCTCACAGGTAGTAAGCCATTGCAAACTCCTTGGAGAAGAAATTGAGTTTTTAAAACGATGGGGACCAAATTATAACCTGATAAACATAGATGTGAACAAAACTGAGTAAGTGTATTAGGGCTGCTATAACAAAATAACACAAACTGGGTGGCTGACAACAGAAATTTCTCGCCTCACAGTTCTGGAGTTGGACGTCTGAGATCAAGCTGTTTGCGGATCAGTTCCTTCTGATGGCTGTGAAAGAGAATCTGTTTTATGCCTCTCTCCTAACTGCTGCTCATTTGCTGGCAGTCTTTGGCATTCCTTGGTTGTAAATATATAATCCCAATAGCTCCTCTCATCTTCACATGATATTCTTCCTGAGTGTATGTCTGTGTCCAAATTTCCCCTCTCTGAAGTTCCCACTGTGGCTCAGTGGGTTAAGAACCTGACTAGTATCCAGGAAGATAGAGGTTCGATCCCTGGCCTTGCCCAGTGGGTTGGGGATCTGGCGTTGCTGTGGCTGTGGTGTAGACTGACAGCTGCAGCTCCAATTTGACCCCTAGCTCCGGGAACTTCTACATGCTGCAGGTGTGGCCTAAGGAAAAAAATAAATAAATATCCCCTCTTTATTAGAACACCAGTCATTTTGGATTAGGGGCCCACTCTACTCCAGAAGGACCTCATCTTAACTAATTAAATCTGTAATAACTCTACTCACAAATTAGGTCACATTCTGAGGAACTGCAAGTTAGGGCTTCCACGCATGAATATTTAGGGGACACAAATCAACCTATAACAGTAAGTAATTAGTCAAAAACATATTAAAATTATTTTATTAATGAGTTTCATTGCTAATAATGAAAGTACAACCATCATCATACCTTGTTCCAGATGTTTTACCCTCTCTTCATTTGATAAGGACAAGAAATGATGTATACCAAAGTTTCACAACCCAACCTAATATAAAAGGAAACTATTTGTATTTCATTCTAATTTCATTTTGTATTTTTAATTGAGGATCTTGTCTTTTTACAGATTGAGGCTTTTATTCTCCAGCTCAGCAGCATTTGCCAAGTTTGAGATAACGTTGTCTCTTTCGGCTCATTATCCATCTGTCCCATTATCTTTCTCTATTCAAAATCACCTTGGAAACATTGGGTGAGTAAAGGACCCTCAGGAAAGGGTTTCCAACCACTTTTTTTCCTTTGTTATATCTTTTGATATCTTTTGATATAACAAAGTGGTTAGAAAATGGATATATCATAGTGAAAGCAAAATTTCACCGCTCTCTGACTTCATTTTGAAGAATTTGTTCTTTTAAAATCAGTGACCTTCATTGCTATATCCAGTGGCTACTAGAGACTTTTGGTCTATTCTTTAATACTTGCTCTACTTTTTGAAACTCCTACCTAAAAGAGGAATTAAGAAGGAAAAAAACTCTGCATGTGCTTAGTCCAAAAAATATTTGAACAAGTTTTATAGCCTTAAAAACAGAATTATCACTTAAAAAGCTATGCAGTCGTAATTCTTTTCTCAATTAGTTTATGGAAACAGACCTAAAAATATTTAATTTTTACTGTATAGTTTGTGACTTTTTGGACATACTGCTGACAGTTTGTAAGATGACAGAGGTTAGAATATGCCTGCCTCAAATCCACAGCAAACACCAACAGTTTAGATTTTTATAGCCAGAGAAAGAAGATAAGTCAAGATATCTCACAATTACATACAGAATTGATTCTTAGGCCTTATTTTTAGAATCTCAGTTGAAACTGGACAATCTTATTATTTCCATAAATTCCTATTTGTACTTCCCAGGAGACTCAGTGACTATACTCAAAAACATGAATTCCACTGAAATGAAGACAAGTTTCCAAAAACAGTAATTAACCTTTTATTCTTTCCAGCCAAGATGAAATTGCTGTCATTCTATCTAAAGTGCCACTGGAAGACAACTACCTAAAGAATGTAGTCAAGGAAATTTACCGAAGTATGCTTCAGGACTGATTGCCATTTCTACCACTAAACCCGTGGACTACAGTTGTAACAATCAAGCACAGTACACTTGATAAGAATATTATGTCTGAGTCGCCATGCTGTTTATCTTTAGTTTCCAGAAGCCTGGTAAAATTCCTTTTGATAATGTTATAGTTAATTTGTAACTATTAAATCTCTGCAGTCAGGAATGATGAAAGGCCTTAAAAAGCTTGCTATCAACGTGCTCATCCTTCTACCAAAGTTTTAAGAAGTAGAACACTTAGGGAAAATTTTTCCTAACTAAAGTTGTGCTGTCTGCTTTAGTACAAGCCCTAAGGAGTAACTTCGAAGTATAACAGGAAGCATCACCACCGACAAAAACATTAGCCATTTTCCCATATACAGGGCTATGACTTTTAGGTTGCTGGCTTCTGCCTACCAGGTATTTCTGGGGTAGACATGTCTATCTACAAACTATTTATCCTCCTTTTTCTCCATTCCAGAGATGTTAAGAGAAAGCAATAGCGCTCAGCTGTTGCAATGGTTGTGATCTTTTCTTGAGGGCCTTGCCTTATATAGTGTCTATTAGTATTTTCCTAATAAGTATCATTTTGAGGGAAAGTTAATTAATTTTTGGCCCAATACATACATGTAAACATACATATTATTGTTGTGTTTGTGATACAGTGAGGAAATACATATAGAAATACATGGAGTTGTATAGAGAGATACCCTTCTGCCTGGGCTGTTTTCATCTTTCTGAAGGATGCTTTACAGGAAGATTCTCAGTCTCCTTTTATTTAATAACCAACTTCAAACAATATCACACCCAAAACACCAGTTGTGTCAAGTTCTAGCAATGGTAATGAACTTAATATTAGTGTTGGTTTCTGAAGCCATACCCTTCTCATATGAACATCCACCTATTTGAAAACTCAGATAAGATTAAAATATCTGAGGACCTTAATGAAGGAAGTAGGTACAAACCATAGTTAATCCCTGTGTCGCTGAAGAACAGTAAAAGAAAATTGTTTTGAAGTTCCTCATGAAACTATCATTTCTCAAAAATGAGCACATCCATTGATATTGAATGATCAGTATTATCTGTAAGACAGACAAATATGAAAAAACCTTACCCAATCTGTAGTCAAATCCTAATCATGATAATTTGATTCTTATAAGTCTAAACTAAGATATATTTGCATTTTTAAATATTTTGCTTTATACTTCAGGATCAGGTTAAATTCCTGTGGTCCTATGAATGTTATCTTTCCTTTTGATTGGCTTTTTTTCTCAGCTATTACTCAAAGGATCAAATGGTCTTTTAAGCTTCAAAAGTCAAAATTCATTTGTCATAAAAATAAAGATGTAGGTGTTCTCTATTTTTGCAAACTTCTTAAAAAACTTTTTAAAGTCACTAATATTGTCTGTTACCCATGAAACTTAGTTTTCTTACTGGAGTTGTTTTATTTCTTTTCTATAAGCCTAAAAAATAAAAGTTTTGTATTATGCATTTTGGTAACCTGGAAAGGACAGTTCCAAGAATGATTTGGCTTGTAATAATGGTCTCTGCTTTCTCAGGTTTGAAGTACATAATTGTAATATTTTTTTCTAGTTATTTGCATTTGTATTTGTTCAAAGTATTGGCTATTTTTATAACATTCTTTGGAAGTTTTTCCTTTACTGATGGGAAGCAGATTTTTTTTTTGCACTATTAAAGTAAGTTTGTTATATGAAATCTTTTTTTTTTTTTTTTGTCTTTTTGCCATTTCTTGGGCCGCTCCTGAGGCGCATGGAGGTTCCCAGGCTAGGGGTCAAATCGGAGCTGTAGCTGCCAGCCTATGCCAGAGCCACAGCAACTCAGGATCCGAGCCGCATCTGCAACCTACACCACAGTTCATGGCAATGCCGGGTTCTTAACCCACTGAGCAAGGCCAGGGATCCAACCTGCAACCTCATGGTTCCTAGTCGGATTTGTTTCCACTGCAACACGACAGGGACTCCTCTGACAAGGGTTTAATATCCAGAATACACAAAGAACTCCTTCAATTCAATAACAAAAAAAACCCCAGACTACCCAATTTAAAAATAGGCAAAGACTGGAGTTCCATATGCCACAGGAGCGGCCCAAGAAATGGCAAAAAGACAAAAAACATAAAATAAAAACAGGCAAAGAACTTGAATAAATGTTTCTCCAGAGACAATATACAAATGGCCAACAGGTACATGGAAATATGCTCATTATTTGCATTAGGGGAATGCAAATCAAAACCAAAATGAGGAGTTCCTGTCGTGGTGCAATGGAAATGAAACCATGAGGTTGCATATTGGATCCCTGGCCTCACTCAGTGAGTTGAGGATCTGGCATTACTATGAGCTGTGGTGTAGGTCAAAGAGGTGGCTTGGATCTGGCGTTGCTTTGGCTGTGGTGTAGGCCGGCAGCTGTAGCTCTGATTGGACCCCTAGCCTGGGAACCTCCATATGCAGTGGGTGCGGCCCTAAAAAGACAAAAAGAAAAAAAATTGAGATACCACTCACACCCTCTATGATGACTATAATAAAAAAAACAGAAGATAAGTGTCGGCATGGATGCAGATAAATTGGAACCCTTGTGCACCGTTGACAGGAATATGGAATGTTGCAGCTGAAAAGGTGCAAGCAATTCCCATGTCCATCAGTAGATGGACAGATAAACAAAATGTGCTTTATTACAATGGAATATTAGTTGACATTAAGGAAAAAAAATTCTGACACACACTTCAACGTATATGAATCTTGAGATGTTATGCAAAGTGAAATAAGCCAGTCATGAAAAGATAAATACTAGGTGATTGCACTTATTTGAGATACTTAGAGGGAGTTCCCTGGTGGTTCAGTGGGTTAAGGATCAGGCATTGTCTTTGCTGTGGCTTGAGTCACTGCTGTGGCTCAGGTTCTATCCCTGGACTGGGAAATTTTGGATGCTGAAGTCATGGCCAAAAAAAAAGTAACTACCATACTATTTTTCAGATCGGGTATACCATTTTACATTACCACCAACAATGCATCAAAGATCCAATTTCTCTATAACCTCATCATCATTTAGTAGTATTAGCACAATTTTACATTCATTATTCCAACAGATGTATATTGATATGAGTGTGGTTTAAATTTGTGTATTCTAGTAGCTAACTTTTTTTTTTTTTTGTCTTTTTGCCATTTCTTGGGCCATTCCTGCGGCGTGTGAGGTTCCCAGGCTAGGGGTCGAATCGGAGCTGTAGCTGCCAGCCTATGCCAGAGCCACAGCAATGCGGGATCCGAGCCAAGTCTGCGACCTACACCACAGCTCAAGGCAATGCAGGATCCTTAACCCACTGAGCAAGGCCAGGGATCGAACCCGAAACCTCATGGTTCCTAGTCGGATTCGTTAACCACTGCGCCATGACAGGAACTCCCATCTTTTTGTGTATTAATTGACATCTGTATGTCTTTTATTTTTTTCTTTTCTTTTCAGTCATGCCCATGGCATGCGGAGGTTCCCAGGCCAGAGGTTGAACCTGCAGCACAGCAGCAACCTGAGCCACAGTATTGACAATGCCATATGCTTAACCTGCTGAGCCACGAGGTAACTCCTGTATGTCTTCTTTGATAAAATATATGTTCATGTCTTATGCCCATTTTCTAATTGAATTTTTTTTTTAACTGCTACACCTGCAGCATATGAAAGTTCCCAGGCTAGATCAAATCGGAGTTGCAGCTGCTGGCCCACACCATAGCCACTACAACATCGAATCCGAGGTGCATCTGACCTACACTGCAGCTTGCGGCAATGCAAGATCCTTAACCTACTAAGCAAGGCCAGGGATGGAACCTACATCCTCATGGAGACAGTCAGGTTCTTAACTCACTAAGCCACTATGGAAACTCCTAAATGGATTGTTTTTATTTGTTTTTTCAGAGTTTTTAAGTTCTTTATGTTTTATAGATATAACTCCTTTGTCAAATATATAGATTGCAAATATTTTATCCCAGTCTATAGCTTGCCTTTTCATCCTCAGAATCTTTGAAGAACAAACTTAAAATTTTAGTGAAATCCAACTTTATTTTATGGGTTGTGTTTTCGGTGGCATATCTAAGAATTATTCACTTAGTCCTAGTTCCTGAAGATTTTCTCCTACATGTTCTATAAGTTTTATAGTTTTATGCTTTACATTTAAATCTTTTATCCATTTTAAATTAATTTTTTAGAATGTTTTTGTTTTTTATTTTGGGTTTTTTTGTTTTGAATTAATTTTCATAATAGGTTTAGGATGAGGTTCATTTTTTGCCTACGCCTGTCTAATTGCTTCATCAGTTTTTTGAAAATCCTAACCTTCTATTGAATTACTTTTTTCAAGCAATCAACTTTCTTGGTTTGCAGTAATTTTATTGTGATAAAATATATAATATTGATCATTTTAACCGTCACTTTAACAATTCAGTGATAGACATTCTAGTTGTTTTTGATGCAAATGTTACTCTAGGCCCTAGAATATAGGGCATGTTTTGAAGAGAGAAGTTGCTAAGTCAACAGATAGCTAAATCTTAAACTTTACTAGATAAAACCAAATTGTTCCCACAAATGTGTCAATCTTCAGTCTTTTATTCTACCTTCTGAAACTTTATAATTTTCCTATTCACATTTAGATATTTAATAAACTTGAAGTTGGTTGTTTTTGTTTGTTTGTTTTGCTGCACTTGCAGCATATGGAAATTCCTGGGCCAGGGATCAAACCCACTCCATAGCATCAACCCAAGCCAATACAGTGACAACACTGGATCCTTAACCCACTGCACCACAAGAGAACTCCTGAAGATGGTTTTATGTATAATGGGAGATAGAAGTTTATCATTTTTTTGCATAAGTGGATACCCAATTGCCTGAGCGTCATTTATTGAAAAGGCCATCTTTTCCCTACTGATAAATGATTTGTGATACCTCTGTCATAAATGAAGAATTCATATATGCACGGGTCTGGTTCTAGGTTCTCTATTTTGTTCCACTGATCTATTTGTCTATAGCCAAGACAATAAAACAAAATTTATCAAAGTTCCTGATGTGGCACAACTGGTTAAGGATACAGTGTTGTCTCTGCGGTGGCACGGGTTCAATCCCCAGCCCAGCACGGTGGGTTGAGGATCCAGTGTTGCCACAGCTGTGGCCTGGATTCAGTCCCTGGCCCGGGAACTTCATTTGCTGTGGGTGCGGCCAAAAAAAAAATTTTAACTTAAAGCCAAGCTCAGTCCCAAGGTTACAGATCAGACTTGGAACACAGACAAAATTTTGAAGTTGGGTTCTTTCACAAATGAAGAACACCTGAAGGCCAAGAGATTGACTCCTAACTGTGATAAATTTGCTCTTAAAATGTTCATATCTTCAGTTTCAAAGTTTGTGAAAATAAACAATAACATATCAGCCTAGGTAAGACCTATATTGCTCACAGCTGAAGAAAATCGAGATGTTTAGACTGAAAAAGGTATAAATCCCAAGTGGTGTAATATATCATATATATAATTTTATATGATATATAATTTTCTAACTTTTAAAATTAAATTTCACTAGAAGTAGCTTAACTATATAATTTTCTAACTTTTAAAATTAAATTTCACTAGAAGTAGCTTGACTAGGGCAAAAAAGTAATGAAGTAGAAAATTTTAATCACCACAGTATCATTTCCTTGAACCTCAAAATCCAGTTTGGGAATTCCTGTTGTATCTCAACATGTTAAGAACCTGACTAGCATCCATGAGGATGTGGGTTCGATCACTGGCCTCACTCAGTGGGTTAAGGATCCGGAGTTTCTGTGGGCTGTGGTGAAGGTCACAGATGTGCCTCAGATCTGGTGTGGCTGTGGCTGGTAGCTGTAGCTCTGATTTGACCCCTAGCCTGGGAACTTCCATTTGCCGCAAATGCGGCCCTAAAAAGCCACACACACACACACACGCACACACACACACCAGCCTGATGTGCATCTTTGAGCTGTTTTTGCACAATCTAAACCTCCTTGAACTTTCAACCACCAAATTAACTGGAGCTTAAGAATTGATGACGCTGACCTTTGCTGACCTTCTTGACTTCACTCAACTAGGATTTTTGTCAACCTAGAGTAAATTTTGCTTCATTTTAATGATAAAATGGCCACTGCAAGGGCAGGAATTGCCAGTGTTTTTGAACATGCAAATATGTTTGAGCATTTTGTTGTGCTGTTCAACTAGAACTCCATCTCTACGTGGACAATCACACCTGCCCTTTCATGAATAGGCATGCAGCCTTAGCTTAACATTTCCCTGATCTTGCTGTTCCAGGAGACAGTGCTTTGAGAGCTATCTCTCTGTCTACTTACATGTCACAAGGAATAAAATTTCTGCCGTGATCAAAGGTACTTGGTGTGTTCATTGGCTATACACCCCAAACCATGGATCCACTGAAGTTAATAACAATTTCTGGCGACTCTGGCAGGTCCTGTAGTGTTGATCCGGCCACCTGGGGTCTCTTAATCACAGGTCTGCTTGGTGACTATCAGTTCAGAGACTGCTTATCAGTTGATCTCTGTGGGCAGAGTGGCCACCTGAACAAATTTATTCAGCGCCAGCAGACCTCAGAAGGTGAGTAGAATTCACAACTGGTGCTATAATAAGTGCAAATATGGGGATAATTTCACTTTTGCTTAAACAACTGAGATATGGCTGAGGAAGAAAATGACAAGAAACTCAAAGTACAAGGCACCCTTCTGGCTATTGGTCTCCAGTCCACCTCAGGCAACCCATGGGATTGGATGGATCAATGTGGGTGAGTAACCTCGGCCCTCACTGAGGGCCCAAGTGTGGCCACCAGTGAAGTTGGGCCCAGTTAATGTGCTTTCTGCAAGAAGGAAGGGCACTGGAAAAAGGAATATTCTGACCACAGAAGGAGACCACAGAAATTACAATGCCCATGATACCACAAGTAATGGAGGACTGATAGGGCCTTATACTCCTGGTAATGTACTATGCTGATCTCCCCAAAGGAGCCCCAGTTTGCCTTAGAACTGGAAGGGAAAAATGCAGAATTTTTTTTCCCACTGCATGCAGGAGTTCCCAGGCCAGGGGTCGAACCCAAGCCATAGCGGTGACAACTCCAGATACTTACCCCCTGTGCCGCCAGGGAGCTCCCCAAGAGCATTTTAATTATTATAGTTTTATCGTTTGTCTTAATTGCTGGTCTGTTGAGGCTCTTTTATTTCAGGATTTTTGTGAGTCTCCTTGCTTTTTATTTTACCATATAAAAGTGAGAACTAGCTTGCTCAGTTCCAAAAAAAAAATAATGTTGGCATTTTTACTGAGATTCTGTTTCATTAAATTTATTTTTTGTTTGTTTGTTTGCTTTTTAGGGCCGCACTTACAGCATATGGAGATTCCCAGACTTAGGGGTCTAATTGAAGCAACAACTGCCAGTCTATGCCAGAGCCACAGCAATGCCAGATCTGAGCCATGCCTGTGACCTACACCACAGCTCACGGCAACGCCAGATCCTTAACCCAGTGAGTGAGACCAGAGATGTCACCTGCGTCCTCATGGATGCTAGTCAGATTTGTTTGCCACACCCGCAGCATATGGATGTTCCCAGGCTAGGGGTCCAATGGAGCCGTAGCCAATGGCCTATGCCAGAGCCACAGCAACGCAGGATCCGAGCAGCATCTGTGACCTACACCATAGCTCATGGCAACGCCAGATCCTTAACCCACTGAGCGAGGCCAGGGATCAAACCCGCAACCTTATGGTTCCTGGAAGTCGGATTCCTTTCCGCTGCACCATGACAGGAACTCCTGTTTAATTAAATTTAAAGATCAACTAATGGAGGACTACTGTTTTTAAGATGTTGTGTCTTCTATTACAAGTAGATAGCATGCTTTTCTGTTTTGTGTCCTTTAATATCTTTAAGTTTCCTTTAATGTGTATCTTTCTCATTAAGTTTATTTTATAAACATGACATTTTATATTTTTGTTGCAATTTAAAATTATCATAATAAAGTCAAAACAGATTTGTACCAAAAATTCAAACCAAGCACACAAGAATACAGATGAAGATATAGTCATCCAAAATTTTACTAGTGAGCATCCATCCACAAACTAGGTTCTCTTAGCCATAGAGAAGGGCAGTGACTATTGGGTATGCAATCAACAGTGGTTGCCACAAATCTCTTTGGGATTTCTATTGGGAATTCACTGATTTTGGAGAATTTTTAACTTTATAGTATTGAACCCTTCTGGGAAAATACTTTTAGAGATTTCTTCATGCAGGTCTTATTCCTAGACATTTACAGTTTTTCTTGCTACTGTGAGTGCGATTTTTTTTTATTACATTATCTAGTTATTGTTAGCACATATTTAATAATGCTCTGACCTTTTTATATTTTGTAATTACACCAATGTACTCTCTTATTGTCCTTTATACTATCTAGGTATATTATCATATCTGTAAATATTTTCCAACATTTGCATCTTTTTTTTTGTCTGCCCCATAGCACATGGAGTTCCCAGGCCAGGGATCAGATCCAAGCCACAGTTGTGACCTATGCCACAGCTGCAGCAACTCTGGATCCTTTAACCCACTGTGCTGAGCTGGGGGTCGAATCTGCATCCCAGACCTCTAGAGACATTGCTGATCCCATTTTTCCACAGCAGGAGTGCCAACACTTGTATCTTTTATTATTCATTTTTCATCTTACATTATTTCACTCTTGTATTACACCTAGGAGCACTTCCTGGACAATAGTAAATAACAGTGGTAAGAGACAATTTTTTTTTGGTCTTTTTATTTTAGGGCCGCACCCGTGGCATATGGAGGTTCCCAGGCTAGGGGATGAATCAGAGCTGTAGCTGCCGGCCTACACCACAGCTCACAGCAACGCCGGAACCCCAGTCCACTGGGTGAGGCCAGGGATGGAAACTGCATCCTCATGGATGCTAGTCAGATTTGTTGCCCCTGAGCCGTGGTGGGAATTCCCTTGTTCTTGATTTTAATGAGTCATTAGCAAAGAGATGATGGCAACTTGTTTTATATATAATTGATCATGTTAAGCAAATATATAATTCCTTTGTATCTTTTTTTTTATTTAATCAGGAATTTATTTTGAATTTTATTGGATATGTAAGAGGGCAATACTTGGCTAAAATGTCTCTTTGGTTTATGAAATATTTCAAACTGAAAACCCAAAAAGGTTGGGAAGTAACTTTGACCTTCTCCCTAGCTACATTAACATTTTTTAGATAGAGGGCTTATTCCCATTACAGAGCTGTCATGAGTTCACTCTGTGTCCCATTGTCTCTGCATTGCCCAGGAAACTTTTGCCAAATGTTTGCTTTTTCATCTACTTGTGAATTGCCTTCCTCTCCTTTGAAGTCCAAACATCCTTTGTCTTTAGCTAAAGATGGTACTTGGAGTTCCCATCGTGGCTCAGTGCTTAACTAATCTGACTAGGAACCATGAGGTTTCGGGTTCGATCCCTGGCCTTGCTCAGTGGGTTGAGGATCTGGTGTTGCCGTGAGTTGCAGTGTAGGTCACACATGAGGCTCAGATCCCGAGTCGCTGTGGCTTTGGTATAGACCGGCGGCTACTGCTCCGATTAGACCCCTAGCCTGGGAACCTCCATATGCTGCAGGAGTGTCCCTAGAAAAAGCAAAAAGACCAAAATAAATAAATAAATAAACCAAGGGGCTCTCTCTCAAAAAAAAAAAAAAAAAAGTATCTAAGGTGAGGGTTTCTCCTATTTTGGGGATTACTCAGGTTTTGTGGGGCACTCCCAGGTATACATATTATTAAACTTTAGTTTGATTTTCTCCTGCTAATCTGTCTCATGTCAATTTAATTTTTAGACCAGCCAGAAGAACTTAGAAGGGTAGAGGAAAATTTCTTCCTCCCTGATAGATGCTTCTCCAAAATGATGAAATTAAGCGTATGCTTTTTTTTCCCTTGACCTACTAATATAGTCAGTTATAATAATTGACTTCCTAATATTGAATTATCTTTGCACTACTCAAATAGATTACTTGGATATGACGTGGAGTTTCTCTTTCTGGATTTTCCTTTTTATACTCCAGACTATGCTGAGATCACCTTTTTTCCTGGAGACAAATGATCAGATTTCTGCTCATCAAGTTTTGGTCTGATTAGTTGCCTTCTTGAGATTTCAGATAGGTCACTTACATAGTAATGTAGGATATATTCAAAATTTTTCAATTACATATTTATAAATATTCTCATGGATTGCTAATTTAACTGTTGGTGAGAAGTCTATTTTGTCTCATTTCCAACTTCTTAGTGAGTTGGAAAAGAAAGAGGAAAGAAACATAAAACTACTCAAATTTGTTTAAGCAGAAAAAAAAAAGGGAGATCATCAGAACATAGGGTTATCTCACAGACCTGGAAAGCAGTCAGACTTCAAAACTGTTTCCATCTTAGACTCTCCTCTACTTAGTTTCTCAATTTCTTAATCATCTATTGATGGAGCTTCTCTGGTTTGACATCCCCACAGCCACAGGAATTTTATTTTATTTTATTTTATTTTTTGTCTTTTTAGGGCCGCACCTGAAGCATATGGAGATTCCCAGGCTAGGGGTCCAATCAGAGCTGTAGCTGCAGGCCTACACCACAGCCACAGCAACACCAGATCCGAGCCATGTCTGTGACCTATACTACAGCTCACGGCAATGCTGGATCCTTAACCCACTGAGCAGGGCCAGGGATCAAACCCACATCCTCATGGATCCTAGTTAGATTCATTACCCCTGAGCCACAACAGGAACCCCAGGAATCTCACTTTAATGAAAGGTCAAAATCTTGTATCTTCACTCAGTCAGGAGGAGCTGTCAGTTTGCAGATACTCTAAGGAGGAGAGTATGTGAAAAATGGAAAGTGAAGGTTTGTATTGCTAGTATGGAAAGCAGTACACTATTATCTCCAAGTACTATCTATAATTTCTATGTTAGGTTGATTCTACCTCCAGAATGCTTCCTGAATCTGTTCTCTTTGTCATTTGCTCTAACTTAAACCTTCATTTCTTGCCTGAAATATTGCAAGGGCTTCCTAACAGTTTTTACTGTCTTTACTCTCACTCTCCTGAAATATGTCCTTCAATGCCACAAGGTAATGGTGTGAGGATTAAGTAAAAAACTACAAATTTTCAAGCACTCCATAAATACAAAGTAGTGATGGGAAACAAAAAATAGATCAAAGTAGGATTCCCCTTAGGACACGCAGATCAATCACTTCCCCACCCCTGTGGGCCCAAGCAAGCCAGGTGGGGGGCAGGGGATTGAAGAGGGACCAAAGCTCCCCTAGACCAAGATGCTGGGTACAACTCTTCCCACATAACAGGTGTGGCTCCAAGCAAACACAGGGGACTCAAAAGAAACTTCTTGAATGGAGCTCAATTTCCACCAAAAACAGTGAGGATATAGTTTACCTCTGCATCCTCAGTAACTGCAAGAGCACCTGGCATATGGTCACCTCTCAGGACCTTCTGAAATGGGATTAACACTAAATGTGGACTCTAGAAACAATCAGGCAGTGTGCAGTGAGAAGCTCTCTTGATTGGAGAAACTTGGGTCATGTGGTTAAGCACAAAACAATGTGGCCTTAGATTTCGCTGATGTTCTAGGCAATCCTGAGTCTAGGAGCATTCACTGTGCTCTGCAGCACTTCTGGAGCCCGAATGGAGCACCACCTGATCCACAGCAACTGAGCCTGAGGCACAGGATGGAATTCAGTGTTTTCCTACCAGAAGGGGGGGTGGGGGGGGAATAGATGCTGGGCAAGCAAAGTCAGCATACTGAAGATAGAATTATTAAGTCAGAAAGCACTCCTTTTCAGTTTTTTTGTTTGTTTGTTTTTCTTTTTAGGGCTGCATGGGCGGCATATGGAAGTTCCCAGGTTAGGGGTCAGATCAGGAAGCAGCCTTGGAGATGAACTTGAAATTCGAGCTGGACTGAACTTGCAAAGAGAAGGGAAGAAAAAGGAAAGTGTGCGTTTCCTTGCAAGGTGATTGTATCCTCTGAAATGTCAGTCCCATTAAGGCAGGTATAGTCTGTTTAATTGTCTTGTTTGTTTTTTAGGGCTGCCCAGCAGCATAGGGAAGTTCCAAGGCTAGGGGTCAAATTGGAGCTGCCTACACCACAGCCACAGCAGCGCTAGATCCCAGCCGCCTGTGACCTATACCGCAGCTTGCTGGGCAACACTGGATCCTTAACCCACTAAGCAGGTCCAGAGACTGACCTGAGTCCTCAGGGATACTAGTTGGGTTCGTTACCGCTGAGCCACAATGGGAACTCCCATTGTCTTGTTTGCGATTGTAACCCCAATGACATCAGAATGTCCGTCACTTAGTAGGTAGTCAATAAACATTGGTTCAATTATTTAAAACAAAACAAACAAAACAAAACTAAGCATATGACTTGTCCACTTAAAAACTGTGAATGATTTCCCCATTACCTAAGGAATAAAGCCAAAGCTCCATCATGGTCTTAAGCCTTTTCATAGCCTGAGCTAAATGTAATTTAACAGTCTCAGCATCTCTTAAGACACTTTTCTTCCCTTATCAGAGAATGCTATTCCTTGACTATTGTTGTTAATTTCCATACCCATACTACTCCATCCACTTGTACTCCATCTCCTATTCTTCGCCCAGGAAAACCCTGCTCACCCTTTAAAACCGGAATAAACTTTCTAGCAAACTACGGTAAGATTTATAGTCTCAAAATCAATGTTCCCTTCCTTGCAGTTCTGCAAATCTCCAGTAAAGTACCACAGCCTGACTAATTATTTCAGGTGTTCCTCTTTCTCCTTCACTAGCTCTGTGTTCCAGTTTCATCCATCTACTCAAGGGTCCTCAGCTCCACCACCTACAAGGGCCAGGGAGCGCCTGGCTCTGGAATTGGACAGAGTCAGGGGCTCTGAGAAATCTGAAGGGCCAAATGCCCCAGTTTAGATACCTAACAAATCAAGAAAAGCTCTCAAGAACCTACGTATTTCCCAGAGGGGCTGAGGAGCCCGCCCGCAGTGCACACTGGGAGACGTAGTTTGGGGCCGACCCACTACCTCTTGGGAGTTGTAGTCCTTGGTTTCGTAAAAGGAAGAAGGAGGCGACTTCCAAATTTTGAATTAGTCCTTGTGGGAAAAAGAAGAGGGAAATCCATAACCTTCTGCAAGGTCTGGGCCCCATCTCTGGGTCTCACGAAAGTTGGCCAACGGGGAGGAAGACGGATCCGAGAGGGGCGGGGAGACGTTACGTTGACGCGGACGCGACCCTGCCCAATAGCGTTTGGCGGGATTTCCGAAGGCTGCAGGTTCGGCGCGCGCTGCTGCCTGAGACCGAGGTCTGAGGAGAGCTCAGACGCGCAGCTGGGAGCTGAGAAGTTTCCTGTATTCCGTGCCGAAGGCCGGAGCAGGGGAGTAGAGAGGTGGACGCGGCGAGGGGCTCTGCACTCCGTCCGGGGTCGAGCGCGCGCGGGTCCAGCGGACTGAGGTTCGGAACGCTCAGCCGGCCAGAGCGGGTAGCGCTGCAGGCCGAGGTGAGTGTGAGGCGCGGGCCCGGCCCCTTCCCATCGCGGGGTTTGGCTAGGGGTAAGCCGGACTCGGACTGGACCCAGGCCCCGGGCTCCAGCTCCCGCCGCCGGCTTGCGGGCCCCTCCGCGCCAATTGAGAAAGTCGGAGAAGGCGGGGCGGAGCTGGGATGTGCCCTGGCAGATCTGACCCTGGGAGCTCTTTGTGGCGAAAATAGCAGCTCACTCTAGTCTTTGGAGCTGGGAGGAACTTAGAGGCCTTCACTTCCAACATCCACTTTCTGGGCATGGGCCAGGAAGCCAAGACCCAGAGAAGTGTAGAGCCTTAAAATCACAACTGTTAAGCCAGAGCCAGGGTTTCCGGATTTCTGGTCAGTCCCTTTTCCATAACACAAAGTTTAGCTTACAAAATACCCACCTCCAGTTGCCCAAAAGATATTTGAATTGTCTGATGTGGGAGACCTTTCACGTGATGCCTAGGGAATGATCTGTAGCGAGGTTTGTTGTTTTTTTTCTTAAACTTTAAAGTGAAGTGTAATATAGAAAAGTGTACAGATCGAAAGTGTATACAGCTTCATGAATCGTTATAAAACGAATATACCTGTGTAATCACCACTCATGTCAGAAATAGATTGTTGTCAGCACCCCGGAAGCCTCCCTTGTGCCCCCTTATCTAATACTCTCCTTTCTCCCGAGAGCTAACTAGTTGACAGACGGCTAACACCGTTGACTAATTTTGCCTGGTTTTGATTTTTGGCCGCACCAGGGACAGCCCCAGGACAGTGATGGAACCCGCCCAACAGCAGGACAACGCCAGACCCTTAACCTGCTAAATCATAAGGGAATTTCTCCGTTTTTGAGGGTTTTTTTTTTCCCTGTCTTTTGTCTTTTCAGGGCTGCACCCATGGCATATGGAGGTTCACAGGCCAGGGGTCGAATCGGAGCTGTAGCCGCCAGCCTACTCCACAGCCACAGCAACGCCGGATCCCCAACCCACTGAGTAAGGCCAGGGATCGAACCTGCAACCTCATGATTCCTAGTCGGATTCGTTAACCACTGAGCCACGACGGGACCTCCTGTTTTTGAGTTTTATGTAAGTAATACTGTATATTTTCATGTCTGGCTTTGCTCAACATTTTGTCTTTAGATTCATACGTCTTTGCATTTGGCAGTAGTTCTTTCTGGTTGCTGTATTGTATTTCTTACTCATTTTACCTGTGGTAGATATCTGGATTTTTTCTGCTTCTCAGCTTTTATGAGAAAGGTTGTGGAGAACATTCCCACATACATTTTGGTGCACACGTGTATGGTTTTCAGTTGGTGAATAACACGGAGTGGTGAAATTCCTGGGTCATGGCATTTGTCTATCTTCTTTTCTTTCTTTCTTTCTTTTTTTTTTTTTTTGTCTTTTTACCTTTTCTAGGGCCACTTCTGCAGCATATGGAGGTTCCCAGGCTTCCAATCAGAGCTGTAGCCACCAGCCTATGCCACAGCCACAGCAACGCTGGATCCTTAACCCACTGAGCGAAGCCAGGGATCGAACATGCAACCTCATGGTTACTAGTTGGATTTGTTAACCAGTGAGTCACGATGGGAACTCCAGCATTTGTCTATTTTCACCTTCCATATTTAATACTAGTTTTCTAAAGTGGTCTAATTTACACTTAAACCAGCGGTGATTGAGTGTTTAGTTATCCCACACATTGGCTAACATTGTCAGTCTTTTAAATTTTAGCTATTATATAATGGTTTTAATTTTAATTTTCTTGATTAATGAAGTTGAGCATTTGTTGATAGGTTTATTAGCCACTGGGGTATCTTCTGTTATGAAGTGCTTGTTCACATCTCTTGCCTATTTTTCTACTGGGTTGTCTTTCTTATTGATTTGAAAGAATTCTCTATGTATTCTGGTTATCTTCCCTTTATATTCATAATTGTGGTAAGTCTAACAGTTTAATTTTGTGGTAAATATTTTCTCCTCGCATTTTTCATTCTTTCAGTGGTGTATTTTGATGGACAGGAGTTCTAAGTTTAAATATAGTCTAATTTTCCAGTCTTTTCCTTTTTGATTATTGCTTTACGTGTGCAGTTCGAGCCACCTTTTTCATAAATTACAAAGGGAGATATTTAAATTGCACTCAGGTGATCCTGATATTTGGAATTATAGATCACATTATGCTAAATCCTCAGTCTAAGAGCTGTACTTGAAATACTCAAGAACAAATGTCATCTTTCAAGTCCAAGAATGGAGATTTATTTTCCTTTTCTCTTTTCTTTCTTTTTTTCTCTCTTTCCCTCTTTCTCTCTTTCTTTCCCACACCTGTGGCATATGGAAGTTTCTGGGCTATGGATTGAATCCCAGGCACAGCTGTGTCCTATGCCACAGCTGTGGCAACTCCAGGTCCTTAACCTGTTATGCCACAGCAGGAACTCTTGTCTGTTTTCTTTTGAGTTAAATTTATCCTATTGTTAAATTGTCCAGATTGTTGTGGTGTGATTTGAGTCCATTTATTCTTGGGGACATCAATACTTGTTTGCTTTTACAATACCTCAAGAAGATATTTAACATTTTTTTGTTCTCCGTTCTTTTCAAACTGAGCAATCTTAACTCTTATCATATTAATCTGAATTTTCCTATACCCCTTACACTTATGGAATATTTCAAAATGAGTAGGATACCTGCATATTACTTACTCATTTGTGCATTCAATGAGGTCTGGAATTGATTAAACTGGTGATCTTTCATTTTCATTCATGTCTGGGAGTTCCTGTTGTGGCTCAGTGGCTTAAGAACCCAACATAGTATCTGTGAGGATATTTGATCCCTGGACTCCCTCAGTGGGTTAAGGACCTGGTGTTGCCACAAAATGTGGTTTAGGTTGAAGATGCAGCTTGGAACCCACCTTGCTGTGGGTGTTGTGTTGACTGGCAGCTGCAGCTCAGATTCAGTCCCTAGCCTGGGAACTTGCATATGCCTCGGGTGTGGCCCTAAAAAGAAAAAAAAATTTGGATTGTGATGATTGTTGTACAACTATAAATGTAATAAAATTCATTGAGTTAAAAAATAAATATTTTAAAAAAAAATTTCAGAGTTCCTGTCATGGCTCAGCGGTAATGAACCTGACTAGTATCCATGAGGATGTGAGTTTGATCCCTGGCCCCGCTCAGTGGGTTAAGGATCTGGCGTTGGTGTGAGCTGTGATGTAGGTTGCAGTTGTGGCTTGGATCTAGCGTTGCTGTGGCTATGGTGTAGGCTAGTGGCTACAGCTCCGATTTGACCCCTGGCTTGAGGACTTCATATGCTGCAAGTGTGGCCCTAAAAAGACTAAATATATAAATAAATTTCATCCATGTCTATTAGAAGCAAAATGTGTGACTACAAGCTATGATCCTTGTCTAAGATGGGAAGTACTTCTCTCATTTCAATCCATTGTTTCTCTATCAGGAATGGGAGCTTATGGCAATTAACCTATACCTTCATTTCACTCTTGTCCCATCAACCCCAAACCCTGTTTGCTGGAAGGAAACAATGGAACTGAAGCAATTTATTTATTTTAAAAAAAGTTTTAAATTATTGTTGATTTAGAATGTTCTGTCAATTTTGCTCTATAGCACATTATCCTCCATCATGTTCCATCACAAGTGATTAGATATAGTTCCTGGTGCTGTAAAGCAGGATCTCATTGCTTATCCACTCCAAATGAAATAGTTTGCATCTACAAACCCCAAACTCCCAGTCCATTTCCACTCCTTCCCCTCCCCCTTTGCAACCACAAATCTATTCTCCATGACCATGAGTTTGTTTCTTTTCTGTGGATGGGTTCATTTGTGCCATATACTCGGTTCCAGATATTAGTGATATCATATGGTATTTGTCTTTCTCTTTCTGACTTCAGTTAGTTTGAGAGTCTCTAGTTCCAATCATGTTGCTACAAATGGCATTATGTCGTTCTTTTTTATGGCTGAGTAGTATTCCATTGTGTGTACATGTACCACATCTTCTTAATCCATTCATCTGTTGTTGAACATTTAGGTTGTTTCCATGTCTAGGATATTGCAAATAGTGCTGCAGTGAACATAGGGATGCATGTATGTTTTGAATGAAAGCTTTGTCCAGATATATGCCCAGCAGTGGGATTGTTGGATCATATGGTAGTTCTATATTTAGTTTTCTCAGGTACCTCCATGCTGTTTTAGGTAGTGGTTGTACCAGTTTACTTTCCCACCAACAGTGTAGGAGGGTTCCCTTTTCTCCACACCCTCTCCAGCTTTTGTTATTTGTAGACTTACTAATGATGGCCATTCTGGCTAGTGTGAGGTGGTACCTCATTGTAGTTTTGATTTGCATTTCTCTAATAATTAGTGATGTTGAGTATTTTTTCATGTGCCTGTTGACCATCCATGTGTCTTCTTTGGAGAAATATCTATTCATGTTTTCTGCCCATTTTTCTATCCCGTTTTATTTTTCATGTTTCTTTTTTTTGTTTGTTTCTTTGTTTCACTTTTGAGTTGTATGAGTTGCTTGTATATTTTGGAGATTAGGCCCTTGTCAATTGCATGGTTTGCAACTATTTTCTCCCATTCTCTAGGTTGTCTGTTTGGGTTTTGTTTTGGTTTTTTGTTGTTGTTGGTTTTTTTTTTTTTTTTTTTTTTTTGTCTTTTGTCTTTTTAATGCTGCACTGGCAGCATATGGAGGTTCCCAGGCTAAGGGTCTAATCCAAGCTGTAGCTGCTGGCCTACTCCACAGCCACAGCAATGCTGGATCCTTAACCCACTGAGCGAGGCCAGGGATCAAACCCGCAGCCTCATGGTTCCTAGTTGGATTCGTTGCCGCTGACCCACGAAGGGAACTCCCAGTTTTGTTTTTTTTTTTTTTTTGTGGTTTCCTTTGCTGTGCAAAAGGTTGTAAGTTTGATTAGGTCTCATTGGTTTATTTATTTATTTTTTATTTCTGTTGCTTTGGGGGACCAACCTAAGAAAACATTTGTATGGTTGATGTCAGAGAAGACCTAAGAAAACATTTGTATGGTTGATGTCAGAGAATGTTTTGCCTATGTGCTCCTCTAGGAGTTTGATGGTGTCTTGTCTTATGTTTAAATCTTTAAGCTTTTTTTTTATTATTACTCAATGAATTTATTATATTTGTAGTTGTACAACGATCATCACAATCCAATTTTATAGGATTTCCATCTCACAACCCCAGTGCATCCCCCCACCCCCCAAACTGTCTCCTTTGGAAACCATAGGTTTTTCAAAGTCTGTGAGTCAGTATCTGTTCTGCAAAGAAGTTCATTCTGTCCTTTTTTCAGATTCCACATGTTAGTGAGAGCATTTGATGTTGGTGTCTCATGTCTGACTGACTTCACTTAGCATGATAATTTCTAGGTCCATCCATGTTGCTAAAAATGCTGGTATTTCATTCCTTTTAATGGCTGAGTAATGTTCCATTGTGTATATGTACCACATCTTCTTGATCCACTCCTCTGTCGATGGACATTTAGGTTGTTTCCATGTCTTGGCTATTCAAAGTAGTGCTGCAATAAACATCAAGAGTACCTGTGTCTTTGAGAGTCATGGTTTTCTCTGTATAGATGCCCAGGAGTGGGATTGCTGGATCAAATGGTAGTTCTATTTTTAGCTTTCTGAGGAATCTCCATCCTGTTTTCACAGTGGTTGCACCAATTTACAATCCCACCAACAGTGTAGGAGGGTTCCTTTTTCTCCACACCCTCCAGCACTTACTGTTTGTAGACTTTTTGATGATGGGCATCTCTCTGGTGTAAGGTGGTACCTCATAGTGATTTTGATGTGCATTTCTCTAATAATGAGTGATGTTGAACACCTTTTCATGTGTTTTTTGGCCATCCGTGTGTCATCTTTGGAGAATTGTCTATTTAGATCTTCTGCCAGGTTTTTTGATGGGGTTGTTTGTTTTTCTGGTATTGAGCTGTAGGAGGTGTTTATAAATTTTGAAGATTAATCCCTTGTCAGTTGCTTCAGTTGCAAATATTTTCTCCCATTCTGTGGGTTGTCTTTTCATTTTGTTTAGGATTTCCTTTGCTGTGCAGAAACATTTCAGTTTGATTAGGTCCCATTTGTTTATTTTTGTTTTTACTGTCATTAAGAGGTGGATCTGAGAAGATGTTTACTGTTGTTTATGTCAGAGAGTGTTTGGCCTATGTTTTCCTCTAAGAGTTTTATAGTGTCTGGTCTTATATCTAGGTCTTTAATCCACTTTGAGTTTATTTTTGTGTATGGTGTTAGGGAGTGTTCTAATTTCATTCTTTTCCATGTGACTATCCATTTTTCCCAGCACCACTTATTTAACAGGCTGTCTTTTCTCCATTGTATATTCTTGCCTCTTTTGTAATAGATTAGTTGGTTGTAGGTGTGTGGGTTCTTTAAGGTATTTTGAGTTTACTTTTGTGCATGATGTGAGGATGTGTTCTGGTTTCATTGATTGATATGCAGCTGTCCAGTTTTCCCAGTACTACTTGCTGAAGGACTGTCTTTTTCCCATTTTATATTCTTGCCTCCTTTGTTGAAGATTAATTGACCATAGGTGTCTGGGTTTATTTCTGGGTTCTCTGTTCTGTTGCATTGGTCTGTCTTTTTTGGTACCAGTACCACACTGCTTTGATTACTGTGGCTTTGTAATATTGTTTGAAGTCTGGGAGAGTTATGCCTCCTGCTTAGTTTTTGTTCTTTAGGGTTCCTTTGGCAATTCTGGGTCTTTTATGGTTCCATATAAATTTTTTGATCATCTAGTTTTGTGAAAAATGTCAGGGGTAATTTGAATCTGTAGATTTCTTTGGGTAGTATGGCCATTTTAATGATGTTAATTCCTTTAATCCAGGAGCATGGGATAACTTTCCATTTCTTTGAGTCCTTTTTTTTTTTTTTTTTTTTTGTCTTTTTGCCATTTCTAGGGCTGCTCTCGCAGCATGTGGAGGTTCCCAGGCTGGGGATGTAATCGGAGATGTAGCCGCCAGCCTACACCAGAGCCACAACAACATGGGATCTGAGCCTCGTCTGCAACCTATACCACAGCTTACAGCAACACCAGATCCTTAACCCACTGAGCAAGGGCAGGGATCGAACCCACAACCTCATGGTTCCTAGTTGGACTTGTTAACCACTGAGCCATGACGGGAACTCCTCTTTGAGTCCTTTTTAATTTCCTTAAGTAATGTTTTATAGTTCTCAGCATATAAGTATTTTACCTCCTTGGTCAGGTTTATTCCTAGGTATTTAGTTTTGGGGGGTGAGATTTTAAAAGGTATTGTATTTTCATGTTCCTTTTCTAATAGTTCATTCTTGTTTTGTTTTGTTTTAGGGCCAAACCCACAGTATATGGAAGTTCCCAGGCTAGGGGTCGAATTGGAGTTGTAGCTGCCAGCCTACAGCACAGCAACGCCAGATCCAAGCCACGTCTGCTAACTACACCACAGCTCACAGCAACACAGGATCCTTAACCCACTGAGCAAGGCTAGGGATTGAACCCACAACCTCATGGTTCCTAGTCAGATTTGTTTCTGCTGAGCCACAAAGGGAACTCTGACTTTGCTTTCGTTAATGTGGTATGCTAGTCAGGTTCATTACTACTCAGCCACCATAGGAACTACCTCAAAATTTTTTTTTCAGAGTAGTATCTTGAGGAGTTCCAACTGTGATACGGTAGGTGAAGAACCTGTAGCAGCTAGGGTCACTGTGGGGTATGATCCCCAGCTTGGTGCTGTGGTTTAAAGGATCTGGTGTTGCTAACGCTGTGGCTTGGATTCAGTCCCTGGCCTGGGAACTTTCATATGCTGTGGGTATGGCCATTTAAAAGAAAAAAAGAGGAGTTTCCGTCATGGCACAGTGGTTAAAGAGTCAGAATAGGAACCATGAGGTTGCGGGTTCGATCCCTGCCCTTGCTCAGTGGGTTAACGATCCGGCGTTGCCGTGAGTTGTGGTGTAGGTCGCAGATGTGGCTCAGATCCTGCATTGCTGTGGCTGTGGCATAGGCCGGCTGGCTACAGCTCCAATTAGACACCTAGCCTGGGAACCTCCACACGCCGAGGGAGCAGCCCAAGAAATGGCAAAAAGACAAAAAAAAAAAAAAGAGTGGTGGAAAGTCTGCATTCATTTACCAGTTTACCAAGCACCTGATGTTTATAATGTATCCTAGGGTATATATACATAAATAATTCTTGATCTCTATCTTTAAGGAATATGAAACGGGAGAACAGGGGGCATAGGTGATCTCATTAAGCTGTTCTTTAAGAAGCAGAATAGTCTTGGCTCTACCTAATGTCTTTTTTTTTTTTAGTTTAATTTATTTTTTATTACTCAATGAATTGTAATACGTATAGCTGTACAACGATCATCACAACCCAATTTTATAGCATTTCCACCCCAAACCCCCAGCCCATCCCTGCTACCTCCCAACCTCTCCTTTGGAAACCATAAGTTTTTCAAAGTCTGTGTGAGTCATTGTCTGTTCTGCAAAGAAATTCATTGTGTCCTTTTTTTAGATTCCACATGTAAGTGATAGCATATGAGGTTGGTGTCTCATTGTCTGATTGACTTCACTTAGCATGATAATGTCTAGGTCTACCGTTACTGCAAATGCTGTTAGTTCTTTTAATAGCTAATACTCCACTGTATATATGTACCACATCTTCTTGATCCACTCCTCTGTTGATAGACATTTAGGCTATTTCCATGTCTTGGCTATTGCATAGAGTGCTGCAATGAACATTGGAGTACATGTATCTTTTCAAGTCATGGTTTTCTCTGTATAGATGCCCAGGAGTGGGATTGCTGGATCAAATGGTAGTTCTATTTTTAGTTTTCCGAGGAATCTCCATCCTGTTTTGCACAGTGGTTGCACCAATTTACAATCCCACCAACAGTGTAATAGGGTTCCCTTTTCTCCACACCCTCTCCAGCATTTATTGTTTGTAAACTTTTTGATGATGGCCATTCTGGCTGGTGTAAGGTGGTACCTCATAGTGATTTTGATGTGCATTTCTTTAATAATGAGTGATGTTGAACACCTTTTCATGTGTTTTTTGGCCATCCGTGTGTCATCTTTGGAGAATTGTCTGTTTAGATCTTCTGCCAGGTTTTTTGCTGGGTTTTTTTTTTTTTTTTTGGTATTGAGCTGTAGGAGGTGTTTATAAATTTTGAAGATTAATCCCTTGTCAGTTGCTTCAGTTGCAAATATTTTCTCCCATTCTATGGATTGTCTTTTTGTTTTGTTTAAGGTTTCCTTTGCTGTGCAGAAACTTTTAAGTTTAATTCAGTCCCATTTGTTTATTTTTGTTTTTATTGTCATTACTGTAGGAGGTGGATCTGAGAAGATAGTGCTGTGGTTTATGTCTGAGAATGTTTGGCCTATGTTTTCCTCTTAAGAGTTTTATGGTATCTGGTCTTATCTTTAGGTCCTTAATCTGCTTTAAGTTTACTTTTTCATATAGTCTTAGGAAGTGTTCTAAGTTCATTCTTTACATGTGGCTGTTCTGTTTTCCCAGCACCACTTATTGAAGGGGCTGTCTTTACTCCATTGTGTATTCTTGCCTCCTGTGTCATAGATTAGCTGACTCTAGATGGGTGGGTTTAATTCTGGGCTTTCTCTCCTGTTCCACTGATCTATATTTCTGTTTTTGTGCCAGTATCATATGGTTTTGATGACTGTAGCTTTGTAGTGTAGTCTGAAGTCCAGGAGCCTGATTCCTTCAGCTCCATTTTTCTTTCTCAGGATGGCTTTGGCTGTTCTGGGTCTTTTGTCCTTCCAAACAAACTTTAAAATGTTTTGTTCTATTTCTGTGAAAAATGCCACTGATAATTTGATAGGGATCACATTGGATCTGTAGATTGCCTTGGGTAGTATAGTCATTTTGATAATATTGATCCTTCTAATCCATGAGCATAGTATGTCTTTCCATCTGTTTGTGTCATCTTGATTTCTTTCATCAGCATCTTATAGTTTTCAGAGTACAGGTCTTTTGTCTCTTTAGGTAGGTTTATTTCTGGGTATTTTATTCTTTTTGATGCAATGGTAAATGGGATTGTTTCCCTAATTTCTCTTTCTAATCTTTCATAGTTAGTATATAGAAATGCTGTTGATTTCTGTGTATTAATTGTGTATCCTGCGATTTTGCCAAATTCATTGATGAGCTCTAACAGTTTTCTGGTAGCATCTTTAGAATTTTCTAGGTATAGTATCATGTCATCTGTAAACAGTGATAGTTTTACTTCTTCCCTTTCAATTTGAATTCCTTTTATTTCTTTTTTTTCTCTGATTGCCATGGCTAGGACTTCCAAAACTATGTTGAATAGTAGTGGCAAGAGTGGACATCCTTGTCTTGTTCCTGATCTTAGTGGGAATTCTTTCAGGTTTTCACCATTGAGAATGATGTTATCTGTGGGTCTGTCATATACGACCTTTATTATGTTGAGGTAAGTTCCCTCTATGCCCACTTTTTGAAGGGTTTTTTTTATCAGGAATGGGTATTGGATTTTGTCAAAGGCTTTTTCTGCATCTATTGAGAGGATCGTATGGTTTTTATTCTTCAGTTTGTTAATGTGGTATATCACACTGATTGATTTGCAGATATTGAAGAATCCTTGCATCTCTGGGATAAATCTCACTTGATCATGATGTACAATCCTTTTAATATATTGTTGGATTTGGTTTGCTAGTATTTTGTTGAGGATTTTTGCATCTATGTTTATCTGTGAAATTCGCCTATAATTTTCTTTTTCTGTGGTATCTTTGTCTGGTATTGGTATCAGGGTGATGGTGGCCCCATAGAATGAGTTTGGGAGTGTTCCTTCCTCTGCAATTTTTTGTAATAGTTTCAGAAAGATAGGTGTCAGCTCTTGTCTAAATGCTTGATAGAATTCGCCTGTGAAGTCGTCTGGTCCTGGACTTTTGTTTGTTGGAAGTTTGTTAATCACAGTTTCAATTTCAGTACTTGTGATTGGTCTGTTCATCTTTTCTATTTTGTCTTGATTGAGTCTTAGAAGATTGTACTTTTCTAAGAATTTGTCCATTTCTTCTAGGTTGTCTGTTTTATTGGCATATAGTTGCTTGTAGTAGTCTCTTCTGATCCTTTGACATAGTTGATCTCATTAAGCTGTTCATGTTTAAGAAGCAGAATAGTCCTGGCTCTTCCTAATGTCTTTCTGATAACACCTATCTAGATGGAAGGGAAAACCTGTGACAGATTTGTTTTTACTGCCATGAAGTCATGGCAGTGATTAAACCAAAAGCCTAGCAAGCAATTCTTCAAGGCATTTATTATAAAACTATGTTAGCACCTCTACTTTCTCTAGAATTTGTCCTCATGGCTGTCTGTATTTTTCAGTATTGAACACTGAGTAATGGCTATGCAGATGCAGCTTGAAGCAAATGCAGATACTTCGGTGGAAGAGGAGAGCTTTGGCCCACAGCCTATTTCACGATTAGAGGTATGTGCTTTGTTGTTTATTTTGGAATTACAATGCTGGATGAGACTGTTCTACCTATTTGGAAAAGTCACAACCTTTACATATACCACTGGTTTACTACCTAAGGTCAAGACTCAAATTAGAATTTTCAGGAGGATTCTCAAGTGTTCTGTGGAAAGGCTTAAGTCAATTGCTAAACATGTCTGGCTAGATCTCTTCTTTTGTCAAGAATTCTCCTACTTTATCATTTTTCTTTCTTAGAGCTGGATTGTTAGAAACTAAGGAGCCCTAGGATCCCATGGTAGTCTCTGCTCTTTGTCTTAAGTATGAAATTACTGTCCAGGAAATTACAATGACCTAGGCCAGCTATGCATTAGGGGAGAGGAACAGTGTCTCTCCATTGACCTGGATCTGTGCTGAAGTAACTAGAAAGACAGCTGTCATAGGCCCGGAGAAGGGGTTGGTGTTAAAGTGTAAGAGCCAAGCTTCAATTCAAGACTCTTCAGAAGAACATCAAGCACCAGAGCTGGGCCTTTCACTATTTCTGCCCATTGCATTGTACAGAGACCCCATGGTGAGTGCAACTGACTTGGGCTGAAAAAAGCAGGAGAGAATGCTGAGAAAGCCTTTATTCGTCTATCTCTTTATGCATGTCCCTCCCGTCCCCAGCTAAACTTGAAGACTCTATAGGTTACTTAAACAAGTTGCTGATAAATGTTGGAGAGTTCAGAGTCATAACTTGGTTTTGTGAGCACAATACATGTGTATTGAATATTGCTTAAATATTAACAACAGACCTGGTTTCTATGGGCAGCGACTATTCTCTCTTCTCTCTCAAACCTTCCCTGACCCCCTAATATGCACACATCCCCCCTTACTCATTCTCTCCCATAAATCATGGCTTTGGTGGCTAATAAAACCAAAACTGACTTTGTCCTTTTTTTTTTTTTTTAATTATTTTATTTTATTTTATTTTATTTTTATTTTTTTGTCTTTTTGCTATTTCTTTGGGCCGCTTCCACGGCATATGGAGGTTCCCAGACTAGGGGTCAAATCGGAGCTGTAGCCCCCGGCCTACGCCAGAGCCACAGCAACTCGGGATCCGAGCCGCGTCTGCAACCTACACCACAGCTCACCGCAATGCCGGATCCTTAACCCTCTGAGCAAGGGCAGGGACCGAACCCGCAACCTCATGGTTCCTAGTCGGATTCGTTAACCACTGTGCCACGACGGGAACTCCTTTTTTTTTTTTAAGGCTACATCCATGGCATATGGAAGTTCCCAGGCAGGGGTCGAACCAGAGCTGTAGCCATTGGCCTACACCTCAGCTCACAGCAATGCTAAATCCTTAACCCACTGAATGAGGCCAGGGATTGTACACGCATCCTCATGGATACTAGTCGGGTTCGCTATCCCTATCCCTGAGCCATGATGGGAACTCCCTGACTTTGTATATAGGAAGAAAGAGATGCCTTTGAATGTGTGGTTTTTTTTTTTGTTGTTGTTGTTCTTTTCTAGGGCTGCACCCATGGCATATGGAGGTTCCCAGGCCAGGGGTCTAATTGGAGCTTTAGCTGCCAGCCTACACCACAGCCACAGCAACAGAGGATCCAAGCCTCGTCTGCGACCTACACCACAGCTCACAGCAATGCCGGATCCTTAACCCACTAAGCGAGGCCAGGGATCGAACCCACAACCTCATGGTTCCTAGTCAGATTCACTAACCACTGAGCCACAACACGAACTCCTGGATGGTTTGTTTTTGAGAAGTGGTCTGTAAATCCCTGACCAAGAGTAGTTTTCCCCATTATTAATATCAGTTGTTAAAGCAGAGCTTTCCAGTCATTGTGCTCCCAAGAAGGTACTGACATGCTAAGACAGTACTCCCTTTAGCTCTGGGGCAGTCTTATCTGTTTATCCCAGCTTAGTGTAAAACATTGTTTTATGTAGAAAACATTGAGAAACACAGGTTTGAAATGGCCTTTTAGGGCTCAGGATCTCAAAGCTCATTTAGAGTCCCAGTCTTAAAAGGTCGAAAGTTATAGGTTTAATCCAATTTATGGTAAGAGTCCATTCTAATATACATTGTGCTAGTTTACCGGTTTTGATGATGAAAAGGTTGATAATACCTCATATGTAGGACATACTTTTCACAGCTTTTGCATATAATTTCACAGTTATTAAAACAGCTCTGTTGGAGTTCCCATTGTGGCACAGGGGAGGCGAATCTGACTAGTATCCATGAGTACGCAGGTTCGATCCCTGGCCTTGCTTGGTGGGTTAAGGATCCAGCGTTGCTGTGAGCTGTGGTGTAGGTCACAGATGCAGCTTGCATCTGGCATTGCTGTGACTGTGGTATAGGCCAGTGGCTATAGCTCTGATTCTACCCCTAATCTGGAACCCTCCATATGCCATAGGTGTGGCCCTAAAAAGACAAAAACAAAAACAACCAAAAAAAACCAGCTCTAAAAAGACAAACAAATTTTAAACCCCCCCTAAAACAGCTCTATCAGGTATGTAGGGACAATATCCATATCAGATGGATAAGCATACCGAAGCTTAAATTTATCCATGGTTTTGTTCACTTGCAGCAATGTGGCATAAATGCCAATGATGTCAAAAAATTGGAAGAAGCTGGATTCCACACCGTGGAGGCTGTTGCCTATGCACCAAAGAAGGAGCTAATAAATATTAAGGGGATTAGTGAAGCCAAAGCTGATAAAATTCTGGTGAGTACGGCTTATGTGACCAAGTGAGGCAGTAGTGGGAATAGTACAAAAGGGTGTACAGTGAAAGGCAACAGTTGTCCTCTTTTTCTCCCTCCTTCTGTCATCGTCTTCGTCTTTACAGAGGTGACCGTATTACAGGTTAATTGTCTTTGTATGTGCCTCTTCACATAAATTGAGATATTTTCTAAGGAATTGCAGAATCATTGAGTATGGCATAAATACTGCCACATTTACTACCAGTTTGCACTCCTGCCAGCAGTAAGCGGTATGTGCGTTTCTGGATAATATGATCTCATGCCTTAGAAATATACTCATTAGTATGCAGCCACAAAAAATTTTTTTAAGAATATTCACTGACATAGGAAAAATGTTCCTGATAGAAGAAAGCAGGTTAATGAAATATGTTTGTGCACATATATGTTTTTGTTTTTAAAAATTGTGTAAATACAATTACACAAATACAGTGTATACCACATACACTGGGGATAAATACATTAAAATATTACTGTTGTTTCTAGGAGTTACCGTTGTGGCTCAGTGGTTAATGAATCCGACTAGGGACCATGAGGTTGCAGGTTCGTCCCTGCCCTTTCTCAGTGGGTTAAGGATCCAGTGTTGCCGTGAGCTGTGGTATAGGTCAAAGACGCGGCTCGGATCCTGCATTGCTGTGGCTCTGGTATAGGCTGGTGGCTACAGCTCTGATTAGACCCCTAGCCTGGGAACCTCCATATGCTGCAGGAGCAGCCCAAGAAATGGCAAAAAGACAAAAAAAAAATTACTATTGTTTCTAGTCTAGTTAACATGACTAGCCTTTCAGCATGTATAATCTGTTAATCAGCTAGTTATAAGCGAGATTCTTTAATAATAAAATATGGGAGTTCCCATTGTGGCATAGCGGAAACCAATCCCACTAGTAACCATGAGGATGTGGATTCAATCCTTCGCTTCGCTCAGTGGGACAGGGATCTGGCATTGCTGTCAGCTGCAGTGTAGGTTGCAGACAAGGCTCAGATCCCACGTTGCTGTAGCTGTGGCATAGGCCAGCAGCTGTAGCTCCCATTCGACCCCTAGCCTGGGAATTTACATATGCCATGAGCGCGGTCCAAAAAAAAAAATCATATATGTATATATGATTACAAGTCATATGTTTAGTTTTATTAACCTTAATAAATGACATAAAAGTGATTTTACTGGCTTAATGTAAATGAATTATTAATAATCTTTTATATTATTTAGCACTTTAACTTTGAAATCCCATCCATTTCGTATACATGGTATTCTCACTTGGGCTTCATACCGATGCTAAAAAAATAAGTAAGGCCGGTATTATCTCTCTCTTACAGATGAGGAAACTTAGGCACAATACTTCTATCTTAGTGATAGAACTAAGACTAGAATCCAGTTATTTTCATCCTGCTATACTGTGATCCTTTATCATTTCCCTCTAATGTCTTACAGCTTTTATTAATTTTTCTTGTTTCATATACTCCTTTGTCACTCATAATACCTCATGATTACATTTTATTTTATGCACTTAGCCTTTGGTATTTACGGGCTTTTTTTTTTTTTTCCCCCCAAATCTATGGCACATAGAAGCTCCTGGGCCAGAGACCAGACTCTTGCCATAGCAGCAACCCTGGCTTTTGAAGTAACAGTGATGGCTAGTTAACCTGCTTGCCACAAGAGAACTCCTACAGGCATACTTAGAGATAATTGTGGGTTTGGTTCCAGATCACCACAATAAATTGAATATTGCAATAAAGTGAGTCAGAGTTTTTTGGTTTCCCAGTGCATATAAAAGTTATTTTTATACTATGTTGTAGTCTGTTAAGTATGCAATAGCATTATGTTTTAAAAAAGTGTTCAGGAATTCCTGTTGTGTTTCTGGTTAATGAACCCAACTGGTATCCATGAGAACCTGGGTTGGATCCCTGGCCTTGCTTAGTGGGTTAAGAATCTGGCGTTGCCGTGAGCTGTGGTATCGGTCACAAATTTGGCTCAGATCCTGCGTTGCTCTGGCTATAGTGTAGGCCAGCAGCTATAGCTCTGATTCAACACCTAGCTGGGGAACCTTCATATGCCATGGGTGCAGCCCTAAAAAGAAAAAAGATTAAAAAGCAAAAACAAAAAGTAGTGTACATAGAGTTCCCACTGTGGCTTAGTGGGTTAGGCATCCAACTGTAGTGGCATGGGTTGCTGCATAGGTGAAGGTTTGATCCATGACGCAGTGCAGTGGGTTAAAGAATCGGACATTGCCAGCAGCCTGGGAACTTCCATTTCCTATGGGTATAGCCATAAGAATAAATTTTTTTTTTTTTTTTTGCTATTTCTTGGGCTGCTCCCTCGGCATATGGAGGTTCCCAGGCTAGGGGTCGAATCGGAGCTGTAGCCACCAGCCTACGCCAGAGCCACAGCAACTCGGGATCCGAGCCGCGTCTGCAACCTACACCACAGCTCACAGCAATGCCGGATCGTTAACCCACTGCGCAAGGGCAGGGACTGAACCCGAAACCTCATGGTTCCTAGTCGGGTTCACTAACCACTGCGCCACGATGGGAACTCCCAGAATAAAAATTTTTAAAAATGTTAAGCATCATTTAGCCTTCAGCAAGTCATGGTCTTTTTCCTGGTGAGGGTCTCACTCCAATGTTGATGGCTGCTAACTGATCAGGGTGGTGGTTTCTGAAGTTTGGAGTGGCTATGGCTATATCTTAAAATAAGACAACAATGCAGTTTGCTATATCGATTGACTTATCCTTTCATGAACAATTTCTCTGTAATATGCAGTGCTGTTTGATAGCATTTTACCCACAGTAGAAATTTTTTCAAAGTTGGAGTCAGTCCTCTCAAATCCTGCCACTGCATTATCAACTAAGTTTTTGTCATATTCTAAATTTTGTTGTCATTTTACCAGTCTTCATAGCATCTTCACCAGGAGTAGATTCCATTTTAAGGAACTACTCTTTGCTTATTAGAAAACAGTCCTCATCCATGAAAGTTTTATCATGACATTACATCTGATCTGTACTTCCTCCACTGAAGTCTTGCACCCATCAGAGTCATCTGTGAGGGTGGGAATCAACTTCTTCCAGACTGCTGTTAATGATATTTTGATCTCTTCCCATGAATCATGAATGTTCTTTTTTTTTCTTTCTTTTTTCTCTTTTTTTGCCATTCTGCAGCATATGGAATTTCCTGGGCCAGGGATCAAATCTGAGCTGGAACTGGGACCTACACCACAGCTGAAGCAGTATCAGATACCTAACTCATTGCTCCAGGCTGGGAATCAAACTAGCACTTCCACAGAGACAAGCTGGATCATTAACCTATTTCACCACAGCAAGAACTCCGACAATTGTTCTTAATGATATCTAGAATGGTAAATACTTTGCCTACTCATTGTACATCATTGTATATCTCTATCACAGCTCTTGGGTGACTAGGTGCATTGTCAACAAGCAGAAATATTTTGAAAGGAATCTCTTTTTCTTTTTATGGCTGCACCTATGGCATATGGAAGTTCCCTGGGCTAGGGATTGAATCTGAGCTGTACCTGCCAGTCTACACCACAGCCATAGCAATGCCAGATCCGAGCCACATCTGCAGCCTATGCCACAGCTTGTGGCAACACTGGATCCTTAATCCACTGAGCAAGGCCAGGGATCAAATGCGCATCCTCACAGAGACTATGTCAGGTTCTTAACTAGCTGAGCCACAATAGGAACTCCAAATCTCTTTCTAAATAGTAGGTCTTAAAAAAAAGTAGAGAAGTTCCCGTCGTGGTGCAGTCGTTACTGAATCCGACTAGGAACCATGAGGTTGTGGGTTTGCTCCCTGGCTTTGCTTAGTGGGTTAAGGATCCGGCATTGCCATGAACTGTGGTGTAGGTCGCAGACACGGCTCGGATCCCGCGTTGCTGTGGCTCTGGCAAAGGCTGGTGGCTACAGCTCCGATTTGACCCCTAGCCTGGCAACCTCCATATGCTGCAGGAGCGGCCCTAGGAAAGGCAAAAAGACCAAAAAAAAGTAGAATAAATAAATAAATAATTGCTAATTCAGTCAGAGCTCAAAAATCATAAGCAATTCTTTTTTTTTTTTTTGTCTTTTTGCTATTTTTTTGGGCCGCTCCCGCGGCATATGGAGGTTCCCAGGCTAGGGGTCAAATCGGAGCTGTAGCCACCAGCCTACACCAGAGCCACAGCAACTCGGGATCCGAGCCGCGTCTGCAACCTACACCACAGCTCATGGCAACACCGGATCCTTAACCCACTGAGCAAGGGCAGGGACCGAACCCGCAACCTCATGGTTCCTAGTCGGATTCGTTAACCACTGCACCACGACGGGAACTCCATAAGTAATTCTTAATTTAAACTCTTAATGACATCGATGTCCATGGCAGTACAAAGCTGTCATATATTGGGTTACTCAAATAAATAAATGTTTGTTGAAATGGTAACTTAATTGGAAATACGGAGTGTGAGGGGGGGATAGAAGGAGGCTACCTCAACATAATAAAAACCGTATATGAAAAACCCACAGCTAACATCATTCTCAGTGGCGAGAAATTGAAAACACTTCCACTAAAATGAGGAACAAGAAAGAATGTCCACTTTCACCACTATTATTCAACATAGTTTTGGAAGTCCTAGCCACAGCAATCAGAGAAGAAAAAGAAATAAAAGGAATACAAGTTGGAAAAGAAGTAAAACTATCACTGCAGATGACATGTTACTATACTTAGAAGACCCTAAAGACAGCACCAGGAATTCCTGTTATGGCTCAGCAGTTAACGAATTGGACTAGCATCCATGAGGAGGCAGGTTTGATCCCTGGCCTTGCTCATAGGGTTATGGATCTGGTGTTGCTGTGAGCTGCGGTGTAGCTTACAGACACGGCTTGGATCCTGCATTGCTGTGGCTGTGTCATAGGCCTGCAGCTACAGCTCCAATTTGACCCCTAGCCTGGAAAATTCCGTATGCTGTGGGTGCAGCCCTAAAGAAAAAGACAGCACCAGGAAACTGTTAGACCTCATCAATGAATTTGGCAAAGTTGTAGGCTACAAAATAAATCCACAGAAATCAAGTGCATTTCTATATTCTAATAATGGAAGGTCAGAAAGAGAAATCAGAGAAACCATTCCATTTACAATCGCATCAAATAGAATAAAATACCTAGAAATAATCCTATCTAAAGAGACGAAAGACCTGTACTCTGAAAAACTATAAAACGTTGATAAAATAAAGATGACACAAACAGATGGAAAGATATACCATGCTTTTGGATTAGAAGAATCAATATTGTCAAAATGACTATATTACCTAAGGCAACTTACAGATTCAGCGCAATCCTTATCAAATTACCAAAGACATTCTTCATAGAACCAGAACAGAATATTTTAAAATTTGTGTGGAAACATAAGAGACCCTGAATAGCCAAAGCAATATTGAGAAAAAAAAAAAAATGGAGGAATCAAGCCTCCTGACTTTAGACAGTACCACAAATCTACAGTCATCAAAACAATATGGTACTAGCACAAAAACAAAGAGACCAATGGAACAGGATAGAAAGCCCAGAAATCAGCCCAAGTACCTATGGTCAACTAATCTATGACAAAAGAGGACAGAACATACGGTGGAAGAAAGATAGTCTCTTCAATAAATGGTGCTGGGAAAACTGGAAAGCTACATGTAAAAGAATGAAAGTAGAACACTAACACCATATACAAAAATAAACTCAAAATGGAGTTCCCATCATGGTGCAGGGAAATGAATCCAACTAGGAACCATGAGGTTGTGGGTTCCATTCCTGGCCTCGATCAATAGGTTAACAATCTGGCATTGCCATGAGCTGTTGTATAGGTCACAGATGTGGCTCGTATCTGGCATTGCTGTGGCTTTGGTGTAGGCCAGCAGCTACATCTCCGATTTGACACCTTGCCTGGGAACCTCCATATGCCTCGAGTGCAGCCCTAAAAAGCAAAAAAAAAAAAAGAATAAACTCTAAATGGATCAAAGACCCAGATGTAAGGCCGGATATATAAAACTCCTAGAGGAGAACATAGGCAGAACTCTTTGACTTAAATTGCAGAAACATCTTGTTTGATCCACTTCCTAGAATAATGACAGTAAAGACACAAACCATTGGGACCTAATCAAACTCAAAAGATTTTGCACAGCAAAGGAAACCACTAAAAAACGAAAAGACAACTCAAAGAATGGGAGAAAATCTTTGCCAGTGATGCAACAGACAAGGGCCTAATCTCCAAAATATACAAACAACTCATACAACTCAACAAAAAGACAAACAATCCACTTGAGAAGTGGGCAGAAGGCCTAAATAGACATTTCTCTAAAGACGTACGGATGGCCTACAGGCATATGAAAAAAATGCTCAATATCACTAATTATTAGATAAATGTAAATCAAAACTAAAATGAGGTTTCACCTCATACTGGTCAGAATGGCCATCATTAACAAGTCAACAAATAACAAATACTGGAGAGGGTGTGGAGAAAAAGGTATCCTCCTCCACTGTTGGTGGGAAAGTAAATTGTTACAACCACTATGGAAAACAGCATGGAGGTACCTCAGGAAACTAAATATAGAACTACCATATGATCCAACAATCCCACTGCTGGGCATATATCTGGAAAAGCTTTCACTGAATAAGATGCATGCATCCCCGTGTTCATGGCAGCACTCACTATTCACAATCGCCAAGACATGGAAACAACCTAGACGTCCATCAACAGATGAATGGATTAAGAAGATGTGGTACATATATACAATGGAATACTATTCATCCACAAAAAAGAACAAACTAATGCCATTTGCAGCAACATGGATGGAACTAGAGGCTCTCGTACTAAGTGAAGTAAGCCAGGAAAAAGACAAATACCATATGATGTCACTTATTTGTGGAATCTAAAATATGGAACAGATGATCCTATCTTAAAAAACAAAACAAAACAGATCATGGCCAAGGAGAGCAGACATGGAGTTACCCAGGGGGAAAGGGGAGGGAGTGGGATAGATGAGCATTTGGGGGCTTTTTTGGATGCCAACTCTTATTTTGGAATGGATAGGCAATGGGACCCTACTGTACAGGACAGAGAAATGTATGTGATTGGGTCACTTTGCTGAACAACAGAACTTGACAACACATTGTAAATCAACTAAACTTTAATATGTATAATAAAAAGATGCAAGTTTCTTACACTTCATTGAAAGACTGTGATATTAAGTCAATTGATGTCCCTAAAACTATTTGTTGTTTTTTTTTCTGGGAATCAGTTTTTGTGACTGAATAAATCCTGACCTTACTTATGACTTGTCAGACATAAACTCCTTGTCAGACACTGAAAACTTCTACAGATTTAAGACTTACCTAGCACAGATGAAAGCAAGCTTATTATATCAGTAAAAAAAATGTAAGTAAAGTTCTGCCATATAAGGAAGTTGCATGGTTTTTACATCAAATTTCACTTTGGAGTTCCTGTCGTGGCGCAGCAGAAACAAATCCAACTAGGAACCATGAGGTTGCGGGTTTGGATCTCTGGCCTCGCTCAGTGGGTTAAGGATCTGGCATTGCTGTGACTGCGGTGTGGGCCAGCAGCTACAGCTCCGATTCAACCCCTAGCCTGGGAATCTCCATATGCTATGGGTGTGGCCCTAAAAAGACAAAAAAAATTTTTTTTCACTTTGGTTGTAATCTGTTCTTTAGGAGCTCATAGACTAGAAGATGGAGGGGTTAAAATGACAGAAAGGGAAAGCATCTCCTTCTATGAATTTTTTTTTCCCTCAACATTTTTAATTAAAAATTTTGGTTCCTCTTGTGACTCAGCGGTAATGAATCGAACTAATATCCATGAGGACTCAGGTTTGATCCCTGACCTTGCTCAATGGGTTAAGGATCCGGCGTTGCCTATGGTGTAGAGCGAAGACCTTACTTGGATCTGGCAATGTTGTGGCTGTGGCGTAGGCTGGCAGTTGCAGCTCTGATTGAACTTCTAGCTTGGGAACTTCCTTGTGCTTTGGGTGCGGCCCTGAAAAAGACAAAAAAAAAAAATTCTTTTTTTTTTTTGAACTTACTACAAAGTTGAAAGAATTTTTCAGTGAACATTTATATACCCACCACCAAGACTCTACCATTGACTTTTCTTTGATCGTTTTAGGGCTGCACCTGCCTGTATTTGGAGGTTCCTAGGCTAGGGGTCAAATCAGAGCTGGAGCCGCTGGCCTACACCACAGCCACAGCAATGCCAGATCCAAGCTGTAACTGTGACCTACACCACAGCTCTTGGCAATACCAGATCCTTAACCCACTGATCGAGACCAGGGATAGACCCTGCATCCTCATGGATGCTAGTTAGAATGGTTTCCTCTGAGCCGTGATGGGAACTCCTTTTTTTTTTTTTTTTAAGGGCCACACCCACATCATATGGAAGTTCCCAGGCTAGGGGTCAAATCAGAGCTATAGCTGCCTGACTACACCACAGCGATGCTGGGTCCAAGCTGCATCTGTGATTTACACCACAGCTCACAGCAATGCCAAATCCCCGACCCACCTAACAAGGCCAGGGATGAACCCATGTCCTCATGGATACTAGTTGGATTCATTTCCACTGCACCACAACAGGGACTCCCAACATTTTAATGTACTTCCTTTATCACCTGTCTAGCCATCAGTCAATTTTAATGCTTTTCTAAGAAAGTTGTAGACATCAGAACATTTCCCCTTAAATATTTTAGCATACACTAACTAGAGTTCAGTATCAGTTTATAGTTTCTTCCCCCCCTTGTTATTTTTATCTTCTAATTTTCTTTTTTTTTCCATTTTTTGGATGACATTTTATTTTATTTTTTTTTTAATTTTTCCTAGGCATATGGAAGTTCCCAGGCTAAGGGTCACATCAGAGCAGCAGCTGCCTTAGTCTATGCCACAGCCACTGCAACGCAGGATCCCAGCTATATCTGCTACCTATGCCACAGCTTGTGGCAGCGTTGGATCCTTAACTCACTGAGCGAGGCTAGGGATTGAACCTACATCCTCATGGATACTAGTTGGGTTCTTAACTTGCTGAGCCACAGTGGGAACCCCTATTTTCTAATTTTCATTAATCTTTTTTTTTGTCCTGAAGATTAGTAGAAGTTGTAGGAAAAAAGAAGAAAGATATTCTCAAATACATTTTCTTTTTTTCCTCAAAGAAAAATTCTGAAAATTTGAGAGAGAAAAATGTAAGTGGATCTCTACAGGTATAAAAATAAATGATAGCACATTTCTTATCAGAAATCTGGATGATAGAAACTTTTAGAGCAATGCCTTCAAAGTTCTTAGGGAAAATAGTTTTAAACCCAGAATTCTATTTGTAGCTATATGTATATATGTGTGTATGTATATATATAAATCTTTTTAGCCACACCTGTGGCATGCAGAAGTTCCCGGGCTGGGGATTGAACCCACAGCACAGCAGTGACAATGCCGGATCCTTAACCTGATGCACCACCTGTCCTGAAGCAATATTATTAACCCGGTGTTAGGGCAAAATACATTTTTAGAAATACAAAAATTCAGAACACTTTTCTCTCATTCACTCTCTTAGGAAGTTACTTGAGAACATACTTTCTAAAATGGGAGTAGAAAACATAGGTTGTAGGTTAGAGTGCCTCCAACTCAAGGAGTCAGTGAAGGAAGGCCCAAGACAGTAGACAGCCTAGAGACAGACAGCCCCCTTTAGAGAAGGAAAGGAGATCTTCAGGGGAAAAGGAGGATCAGGAGAATACATAGTAAGATTGAGAGGTTGGAAATTTTGAGAAATAATAGAGAATACTAGAGAAAGACATGGCTCATATATAAAAGGAAGGTAAAATGGAGCATGGTTTTGAAACTAGTGGCATATAAAAAAAAAAAAAAGAATTCATTTGAATTTGGGAGTTCCTTGGTGGTCTCATGGTTGGGATATGATACTTTCATTGCTGTGGCCCGAGTTCATTTTCTTAATCCCTGGTCTGGGAACTAAGACCTCATATTAACCTGCTGCAAACTGTATCGAAAACAAAAAACACCCCCCCCCCCCAAAAAAAGAGATTTTGTTGGAATTTGATAGAAACCTTTGAGAGACATTTGTTGATAACATTGGAACTTTAGGAATTCCTGTCATGTCTCAGCAGAAACAAATCTGACTAGCATCCATGAGGACACAGGTTAGATCCTTGGCCTTGCTCAGTGGCTTAAGGATCCAGCATTCCATGAGATGTGGTGTAGGCTCAGATCCCATGTTGCTGTGTCTGTGGTGTAGGCCAGCAGCTACAGCTCCAGTTCAACCCCTAGCCTGGGAACCTCCGTATGCCATGAGTGCAGCCCTAAAAAGAACCCCCCCCCAAAAAAAGGGGGGGAGGGGAACTTTACTGAAAGAATTGTGTTTCTACTATAAACATTGTAATGAATTTTCACTTCAAGTATTAAGTATATAGAGAAGTTTAGAGAATAACGCAAATCTGCTATTAGCTATTCATTGATTTTAATTTTTCCTTTGTGGAAAGTTTTAAATTACAGGTTTAATCTCTCTACTTGCTATAGATCTATTCGTATTTTCAAATGATGTATTTTACCGAATTTAGGTTCAATTTCAGCTGATCGTTTGGTGCCTGGACTTGGATTTATGTCTTTCTAGGGATTTGCCTATTTCATCTAAGTTACCTCATTTATTGACATAGTTTTGTTTTTGTAAGGTTTATAAGTAATGTCCCCTCTTTGATTTCTGATTTTAGTGATTTGAGCTTTTTAAAAATCAACTTCATTGACTTTTTTCAAAGAACCAAACTCCAGTTTTAATGGGGTTGTTTTGTTTTGTGTTTTTTTGGTTGGTATTGAGCTGAAGGAGGTATTTATATATTTTGGAGATTTATTCCGTGTCAGTTGCTTCAGTTGCAAATATTTCCTCCCATTCTATGGGTTGTCATTTTGTTTTCTTTAGGGTTTTCTTAGCTGTGCAAAAACTTTTAAGTTTAATTCAGTCCCATTTGTTTATTTTTTGTTTTTATTGTCATTACTGTAGGAGGTGGATCTGAGAAGATGGTGCTGTCGTTTATGTCAGAGAGTGTTTGGCCTATGTTTTCCTCTAAGAGTCTTATAGTATCCAGCCTTATATTTAGGACTTTAATCCATTTTGAATTTATTTTTGTGTATAATGTTAGGAAGTGTTCTAATTGCGTTCTTTTCCATGTAGCTGTCCAGTTTCCCCAGCACCACCTATTGAAGGGACTGTCTTTACTCCATTGTATATTCTTGCTTCCTTTGTCATAGATTAGTTGACTGTAGGTATGTGGGTTTAATTCTGGGCTTTCTGTACTGTTCCACTGATCTGTATTTCTGTGTTTTTGTGCCAGTACCATATGGTTTTGATGACTATGGCTTTTAGTGTAGTCTGACGTCAGGGAGCTTGATTCCTCCAGCTCCATTTTTCTTTCTCAGGATGGCTTTGGCTGTTCTGGGTCTTTCGTACTTCCAAACAAACTTTAAAATATTTTGTTCTAGTTCTGTGAAAAATGTTCTTGGTAATTTCATAGGGATTGCATTGAATCTGTAGACTGCCTTGAGTAGAATAGTCATTTTGACGGTATTGATTCTTCCAATCCAGGAGCATGGTATATCTTTCCATCTGTGTCATCTTTGATTTCTTTCATCAGCATCTTATAGTTTTCAGGTAGGTTTATTCCTAGGTATTTTATCCTTTTTGATGCAGTGGTAAATGGGATTGTTTCCCTAATTTCTCTTTTTGATCTTTCATTGTTAGTATATAAAAATACAGTCAATTTCTGTGTATTAATTTGGTATCCTGCAACTTTACCAAATTCATTGATGAGCTCCAACCGTTTTCTGGTAGTGTCTTTAGGATTTTCTAGATATAGTATCATGTCATCCGCAAACAGTGGTAGTTAAACTTCTTCCTTTCCAATTTGGATTCCTTCTATTTATTTTTCTTCTCTGATTGCTGTGGCTGGGACTTCCAGAACTATGTTTAGTAGTAGTATGAGAGTGGACATCCTTGTCTTGTTCCTGATCTTAGCAGGAATTCTTCCAGCTTTTCACCATTGAGAATGTTAGCTCTGGGTTTGTTGTTGAGGTAGATTCCCTCTAGCCCACTTGCTGGAGCATTTTTATTGGAAATGGGTATTGGATTTTGTCAAAGGCTTTTTCTGCATCTATTGAGAGGATCATGATTTTCTTCAGTTTGTTAATGTGGTGTATTATACTGATTGATATGCAAATATTGAAAAATCCTTCCATCCCTGGAATAAATCTCAGTTGATCATAGTGTACAATCCTTTTGTATTGTTGGACTCTATTTGCTAGTATCTTGTTGAGGATTTTTGCCTCTATGTTCATCAGTGATACTGGCCTGTCATTTTCTTCTTTTGCAGTATCTTTGGTTTTGGTATCAGGGTGATGGTGACCTCATAGAGTTTGAGAGTGTTCTTTCCTCTGCAATTTTTTGGAATAGTTTCAGAAGGATAGATGTTAACTCTAAATGTTTGATAGAATTTGCCTATGAAGCCATCTGGTCCTGGACTTTTGCTTGTTGAAAGGTTTTTTGTTATTGGCTTTTTTTTTTTTTTTTTTTTTTAAAGTCCACACTTGTGGCATATGGAGGTTCCCAGGCTATGGGTCTAATTGGAGCTACAGCTGCCGGCCTACACCACAGCCACAGCAACACCAGATCCTTAACCCACTGAGTGAGGCCAGGGATTGAACCCGCAACCTCATGGTTCCTAGTTGGAGTCGTTTCCACTGTGCCACAACGGGAACTCCTATTGAAAGTTTTTTAATCACAGTTTCAATTTCAGTACAGGTGATTGGCCCGTTCATCTTTTCTATTTCATCTTGGTTTAGTCTTGGAAGACTGTACTTTTCCAAGAATTTTTCCATTTCTTCTAGGTTATCCCTTTTATTGACATATAGTTTCTTGTAGTAGTCTCTTCTGATCCTTTGTATTTATTTGATGTCTGTTGTAACTTCTCCCTTTTCATTTCTAATTTTATTGATTTGAATACTCTCCCCCTTTTTTCTTGATGAGTCTGGCTAAGGGTTTATTAATTTTTTTGATCTTTTCAGTGAACCAGCTTTTAGTTTCATTGATCTTTCTGTGGTTTTCTTCATTTCTGCTTCATTTATTTCTGTTCTGATCTTTGTGATTTCTTTCCTTCTACTAACTTTGGGTTTTGTCTGTTCTTTCTCTAGTTGCTTTAAGTGTAAGGTTAAGATGTTTATTTGAGATTTTTCTTGTTTTCTGAGGTAGGTTTGTATTGTATTAAATTCCCTCTTAGAACTGCTTTTGCTGCATCTTGTAAGTTTTGAATTGTGTCTTTGTTGTCATTTGCTTCTAGGTATTTTTTAATTTCCTCAGTGATCCATGGTTGTTGAATAGCATGTAGTTTATTCTCCATGTGTTTGTGTTTTTTGCAGTTTTTTTCTTATTGACTTCCAGTTGTATAGTGTTGTGGTCAGAAAAGATGCTTGATAGGATTTCAGTTTTCTTAAATTTACCAAGGCCTGATTTGTGGCCCAGAATGTGATCCATCCTAAAAAATGTTCTGTGTGCACTTGAGAAGAATGTGTATTCTGCTGCTTTTGAATGAAGTATTTTATAAATATCTATTAAGTACATCTGGTCTAATGCATCATTTAAGGCCTGTGTTTCCTTGTCAACTGTCTGGATGATCTGTCCATTGTTGTAAGTGGGGTGTTGAAGTCCACCACTATTATTGTGTTATTGTCAGTTTCTTATTTTAAGGTTGCTAGCAGTTACCTTATATATTGAGATGATCCCATGTTGGGTACATATACATTTACAGTTTTATCTTCCTCTTGGATTGATCCTTTGACCATTATGTAAGGTCCTTCTTTGTCTCTTACAATATTTTATGGTTCATTTTGTCTGACATGAGTATTTTCTACTCCAGCTGTCTTTTGATTGCCATTTGCATAGAATATTTTCTTCCATCTTCTCACTTTAATTTTTTATGTGTCCCTAGAACTGAAGTGGGTTTCTTGGAGATAGCATGTATCTGGGTCTTGCTTTTGTATCCATTTAGCCAGCCTGGGTCTTTTGGTTGGGGCATTTAGTCCATTTACTTTTAAGGCAATTATCGATATGTATATTCTTACTGCCATTATGTTAATTGTTTTGGATTTGTTTTTGTTGGTCTTTTTTCTTCTTTTGTTCTCTAATCTTGCAGGTTCGATGACTAGCTTTTTTTTTTTTTTTTTTTGTCTTTTGTCTTTTTAGAGCCACACCTCATGGTTTCTAGTCAGATTCGTCTCTGCTGTGCCACAGTGGGAACTCCAGTCGATGACTATCTTTAGTGTTGTGTTTGGATGGCTTTTTCTTACTTGCGTATCTACTGTAGATTTTTGGTTTGTAGTTACCATGAAGTTTTGATAATAGGACGCTATATATGTACAAGATTGTTTTAAGTTGTTGGTCTCTTAATTTTAAGTGCATCTTCAGTATCCTGCATTTGTACCTTCCTCTTTTCAAGATTTCTGGATTGGAAAAAAAAAAAAAAAAAGGAGTTCCCGTCGTGGCGCAGTGGTTAACAAATCCGACTAGGAACCATGAGGTTGCGGGTTCAGTCCCTGCCCTTGCTCAGTGGGTTAACGATCCGGCGTTGCCGTGAGCTGTGGTTGCAGATATGGCTCGGATCCCACGTTGCTGTGGCTCTGGCATAGGCCAGTGGCTACAGCTCCGATTCAGCCCCTAGCCTGGGAACCTCCATATGCCGTGGGAGCGGCCCAAAGAAATAGCAAAAAAACAAAACAAAAAAAAAGATTTCTGGATTGGGTAGCACATTTTTGGGTGGATAATTTCCTACCTTTACTATTTGTATACCTTTACTGGTGAGCCTTCTCATTTGTAATATTTTTGTTTCTAGTTGTGGCCTTTTCTTTTCTACCTAGAGAAGTCCCTTTAGAATTTTTTGTGGAGTTAACCTTTGTGGCTCGATGGTTAATGAACCCAACTAGGAACCATGAGGATGTGGGTTTGATCTCTGGCCTCGTTCAGTGGATCTAGTGTTGCTGTGAGCTGTGGTGTAGGTTGCAGACACGGCTTGGATCCCACTTTGCTGTGGCGTAGGACAGCAGCTACAGCTCTGATTCGACCCTTGCCTGGGAACTTCTGCATGCCTTGGGTTTGGACCTAAAAAGAAGAAAAGAAAATTGTTGTAAAGCTGCTTTAGTGGTGCTGAATTCGCTTAGCTTTTGCTTTCTGTAACACTTTTGATTTCTCCCTAGAATCTGAACAAGAGCCTTGCTGGATAGAGTAATCTTGGAGGTTTTTTCCTTTCATCACTTTTAAGTAAATTGTGCCATTCCCTTCTGGCCTGCAGAGTTTCTGCTGAAAAATCTGCCAATAACCTTATCGGGCTGCCTTTTATGTTATTTATTTCTCTTCCCTAGCTGCTTTCAGTATTTTCTCTTTAATTTTGGTCAGTTTGATTAATATGTGTTTTGGGGCGTTCTCCCTTGGTTTTATTTTATATGGTACTCATTGTGCTTCCTGGATTTGAGTGATCCCTTTCCCATGTTAGGGAAGTTTTCGGCTATTATCTCTTCAAATATTTTTTCTGTCCCTTTCTCTCTCCTTTTGGCATCCCTATAATATGGATGTTGGTGCATTTAATATTGTCCCAGAGTTCTCTTAGACTGTCTTTATTTCTTTTCAGTCTTTTTTCTATTTTCTATTCTACGTCAGTGATTTCCACCAGTCTGTCTTCCACCTTAGTTATTCATTTTTCTGCCTCCTATATTATACTGTTGGTTCCTTCTAGTGAATTTTTTATTTCAGTTATTGTATTTTGCATCTCTGCTTGCTTAATCTTTATATCTTCTGCTTCTTTGTTCAGTGTTCCTTATAATTTTCAATTTTTGCCTCCAGTGTATTTCCAAGATCCTGATTCATCTTTACTATCATCAGTCTAAAGTCTCTTTCATAGAGGTTGGTAATCTCCAGATCACTTAGCTGTTTTTCTAGGGTTTTTTTTGTTGTTGTTTTTGTTCCTTTATATGAGTCACTATTCTCTCCCTTTTCATTTTGCATAGATATTTGGATGGTCTTCTTCTTGTAGCCAATGGTTGTAGCCTCTCCTGCTTCTGATGTCTGTTCCCCTCATGGCTGAAGTTTTAGTAGTTTCCAACCTATTTTGTTGAACACTGTTCAGCACTTGGTTTTGATTTCGTTGTTTTCATGAGAGAAGGTGAGCTCCATTCTTTCTACTCTGCCATCTTAATCTCGTCTTCCCCCACTGTTCTTGTTTTACTAAGCATATTTTGTTGATTCGCCATTTGTTTTTCCCAGACCGAGGCAGCTAAATTAGTTCCAATGGGTTTCACCACTGCTACTGAGTTCCACCAAAGGCGATCCGAGATCATACAGATTACTACTGGCTCCAAAGAGCTTGACAAGCTACTTCAAGGTATAGTAATTCCTTATCCTGTGTTGTACGCTGCAGTTAGCAAAGCATCCAGTTATAGAACTTACCTAAATAAAATATTTGGGTCCAGTTTATATGTTAGATAGATTAAGAAAATAAAGAGTAGCATTCACATTGAAGCAATAAGACCACTTACAAAGTACTAAAATTATCTGCCAGTTAAATAATCTAACCTAATCTCCATTTAATATTCTATTCTTAATCTCCTTCTGCCTAATAAATACTTATTCTTAGCCATTAAAAAAAGAAGAAGAAAGAATCCTTCTATTCACCACAAGTTATAAAATCTGATGGCTGGCTAAAATACTCCATATTTCAGTATTACATTGTAGTGTCAACAAATGTAGTGACATTAGTCTTCAGGACTTTATGGAAAGCTGTAAAGTTTTTGAATTTTTGAAAGCATCACAGTCCTAAAGTTTTACAAATTTAGCTTTGATTCTTGTTGTTTCCCCAAATATTTGATCATTCCAGTTTCCCCTGGAATGATAAATAGCGTGGGTTCAGGAATGCATACACAAATTTTAGCATTTGCCCTCCTTCTGTTCTCCTTCTCATCATTTACTAGCTATATTACATGGTATTTGTTTTATACCTCAGTTTTCTTCATAATGAGGACAAAAAGATTTCCTATCTTATGAGTTATTGGAGTTAAATGAATTGATACATATAAATACATAGCACAATGACACATACATAACGGACATTTATTAAATATTAGGTGTTACTTATATATATAGTTTTGGCTGTACCATGGCATGCAGAAATTCCTGGGCCGGGAATCCAACCTGTAAGGAATGCCAGATCCTTAACCCACTGAGCCACCAGAGAACTCCTGTACACATCTTTCTGATGAGCTCCTAGGACATTTTTATGATTGTTATTTCTAAATATTTGTATTGTGCTGTTTTTTATTGCCGTTTTATTAGGAGGAATTGAGACTGGATCCATCACAGAGATGTTTGGAGAATTCCGAACTGGGAAGACCCAGATCTGTCATACATTGGCTGTAACATGCCAGGTGAGCTGCTGGGCCTCTAACTCATCAGAGCAGCAAGAATGAGTTGATTCCTGCTATTAGCAAGCATCTGTTAGCATGGACAAAAAAGGTACTTTCTCTGTCTTCAAGAATGCTCTAGGAATTCCTCTTGTGGTGCACTGGGATCAACAGCATCTCTGCATTACCAGGGTGCAGGTTCAATACCCGGCTCAGCACAGTGGGTTAAAGGTCCAGTGTTACTGCACCAGTGGCGTAGGTCACAACTATGGCTCAGTCTGATCCCTGGCCCAGGAACTCCATATGTCACAGGGTGGCCAAAAATAAAAGGGAAAAAAAGAATACTCTAGTTAGTTCAAAGATAGACTCCTAGTACAAAACTTCCACAGCATAGAAACTTTCAGATTATCAATTTCATATATTTTCTTACCATCCGCTAGTCCTCCCCTGGCTTCACCTGCCCTCTTCACTAGTCTAAGTTTTTATGATTCATCATTAAATAATTCTTCGTTAGTCTTTCTTTACAAATACTCTTAGATTTACATCCCCATCCCAAGAGATGTCAATCTTAGATGAATGCTCTTTTCAGTGCCTCTTCCCAAATAGCTGATCATATTGGAGAAAAATTCTAACATTTCTAACCATCTAAAGATGATTGGTGGAGTTCCAGTTGTGGCTCAGTAGGTCAAGAACCTGACTAGTATCCATGAGGAAGTGTGTTCATTCCCTGGCCTTGCTGAGTGAGTTAAAAGGATCTGACATTACTGCAAGTTGTGGCACAGGTCGATGCTGTGGCTCAGATCCTGTGTTGCTCTGGGTGTGGTGTAGGCCAGCAGCTGCAGCTCCAATTCGAACCCTAGCCTGGGAACTTCTGTATGCTGCAGGTATGGCCCTAAAAAGCAAAAAAAAAAATTTAATATACCTAAACCTACCGACCATGGTAGCTTACCCTCGACTACCTTAAACATGCTGAAAACAGTGAATTGAGCAAAATCATCTAATACAAAGCCTATTTTATAATAGTGTTGACTCTCTCATTTAATTTATTGAATACTGTACTGAAAGTGAAAATCAGAATGGTTATAAGTGTATGTTTGTTTACCCTCTGGCTCATGTGGCTGACCGGGGGCTGCTGCTCATTTCTGCTGCCTAGCATCATGAAAGTATTGTACTTCATCTCAATAGCCTGAGAAAAAAATCAAAATTCAAAGTACACTTGCTGATGAATTTGTTTCACTTTCACACCATGGTAAAGTCGAAAGATTATAAGTATAGCAGTAGTTAAATTGAGGACTATACATATTTATATATATATTTTTAGGGCCGCACCCTGTGGCATACGGAGGTTCCCAGGCTAGAGGTTTAATAGGAGCTATAGCTGCTGGCCTACACCAGAGCCCACAGCAACACTGGATCCTTAACCCACTGAGTGAGACCAGGAGTCGAACTCACAACCTCACAGTTCCTAGTCGAATTTGTTTCTGCTGTTACATGACAGGAACTCTGAGACTGTATTTTATTTATTTATTTATTTATTTTTGTCTTTTTAGGGCTGTACTCATGGCATATGGAGGTTCCCAGGCTAGGGTTAAATTGGAGTTGCAGCTGCTGGCCTACACCACAGCCATAGCAACACCAGATCCAAGCCGCGTCTGCAACCCACGGCACAGGTCAATACCTGATCCTTAACCCACTGACTGAGGCCAGGGATCAGACCTGCATCCCTGTGCATGCTAGTCAGATTCTTTTCCACTAAACCACGCCAGGAACTCCCATAAAAAATATTTATAATGTCAATGTAATGCTGTGAGATACTTAGAGATGGTATGTGCCATAAAAAAAAATAATGGATTTTGTTAGTATTCTGTGTCTTAGGTAGGGTTCAGATTTAGTGAAACACATATATCTTCAGAGACTAATAGGACTGATTTTGCTCAAGTCACCCAAGAAGAATTGTTTTTTGTTTTTTTGTGGGTTTTTTTTTTGGGAAGGTTTTTTTTTTTTTGTCTTTTTGTCTTTTGTCTTGTTGTTGTTGTTGTTGTTGCTATTTCTTGGGCCGCTCCCGCGGCATATGGAGATTCCCAGGCTAGGGGTTGAATCGGAGCTGTAGCCACCGGCCTATGCCAGAGCCACAGCAACGCGGGATCCGAGCCGCATCTGCAACCTACACCACAGCTCACGGCAACGCCGGATCGTTAACCCACTGAGCAAGGGCAGGGATCGAACCCGCAACCTCATGGTTCCTAGTCGGATTCGTTAACCACTGCGCCACGACGGGAACTCCTTTTTTGGGTCTTTTTAGGGCTGCACTTTCCGCATAGGAATTCCCAGGCTAGGCACTGAATCAGAGCTGTAGCCACTGGCCTAGGCCACAGCAAGGCGGGATCTGACTTACACCACATTTTCGACTTACACCACAGCTCACAGCAACACTGAATCCTTTAACCCACTGAATTAAACCAGGGATCAAACCCATGTCCTCATGATACTAGTTGGGTTTGTGACTGCTGAGCCACAATGAGAACTCCCTATCTTTTTTTTTTTTCCTACAAATATGTCCTTCTTCATTCATCACTTCTGTCTTAAAGTGGTGAATGCCATTTTATGAGATAGGAGAATATTTTGGTTCATTGTGAATAAGAGGCCAAGCTTGGTGGTCTCCTGTTTTTCTCATCATTTTCCTTGTCATTTTTTTAGTGTTTCTTCAGTTGCTCTACTGATCTTTTCATTGCAGACCAAAATGTCACCATATGACAGCCAAGTTAGGATTCCAGGATCAAGTAGACCTAAGCTATGTTGTTTCATCTCATAAATGACCCTGAGGAGGAAAGAGTTAGGGGAATAGGTGAAACTTTAGGATAATAATAGGGGAGGCATTGAAAAGAGGAAGAGAGTGCTTGCTTCGGCAGCACATATACTAAAATTGGAACAATACAAAGAAGATTAGAATGGTCCCTGTGCAAGAATGACATGCAAATTCATGAAGCATAACATATTTTTGTACAGTACAGAATTGACAGAATACTGTAAACCAGCTATAATGGAAAAAAATCATTATATATAAAAAAAAGAGGACCTTAGAAATCTATACATAGAACTTCCATATGACCCCACAATCCCACTCTTGGGCATATATCTGGACAAAACTCTACTTAAAAGAGACACAAGCACCCACATGTTCATTGCAGCACTCTTCACAATAGCCAGGACATGGAAACAACCCAAATGTCCATCGACAGATGATTGGATTCGGAAGATGTGGTATATATACACAATGGAATACTACTCAGCCATCAAAAAGAATGACATAATGCCATTTGCAGCAACATGGATGGAACTAGAGAATCTCATACTGAGTGAAATGAGCCAGAAAGACAAAGACAAATACCATATGATATCACTTATAACTGGAATCTAATATCCAGCACAAATGAACATCTCCTCAGAAACGAAAATCATGGACTTGGAGAAAAGACTTGTGGCTGCCTGATGGGAGGGGGAGGGAGTGGGAGGGATCAGGAGCTTGGGGTTATCAGACACAACTTAGAATAGATTTACAAGGAGATCCTGCTGAATAGCTTTGAGAACTTTGTCTAGATACTCATGTTGCAACAGAACAAAGGGTGGGGAAAAAAATGTAGTTGTAATGTATACATGTAAGGATAACTTGGCCCCCTTGCTGTACAGTGGGAAAATAAAAAAATTTTTAAAAATTAAAAAAAAAAAAAGGAAGGGGAGTTCCAGTTGTGGCGAAGTGGTTAACGAATCCGACTAGAAACCATGAGGTTGCGGGTTCGGTCCCTGCCCTTGCTCAGTGGGTTAACGATCCGGCGTTGCCGTGAGCTGTGGTGTAGGTTGCAGACGCGGCTCGGATCCCACGTTGCTGTGGCTCTGGCGTAGGCCGGTGGCTACAGCTCCGATTCAACCCCTAGCCTGGGAACCTCCATATGCCGAGGGAGTGGCCCAAGAAATGGCAACAACAACAACAAAGAAAAAAGACCAAAAAAAAAAAAAGGAAGGAGTTCCTGTCGTGGCGCAGTGGTTAACGAATCCGACTAGGAACCATGAGGTTGCGGGTTCAGTCCCTGCCCTTGCTCAGGGGGTTAACGATCCGGCATTGCCGTGAGGTGTGGCGTAGGTCGCAGACGCGGCTCGGATCCCGAGTTGCTGTGGCTCTGGCATAGGCCGGTGGCTACAGCTCCGATTTGACCCCTAGCCTGGGAACCTCCATATGCCGCGGGAGCGGCCCAAGAAATAGCTAAAAAGACAAAAAAAAAAAAAAAAACAGAGAGAGAGAGAGTGGTATAGTAAGCTGAACTTATTGTCCAAGGACTACTAGAAAATTGTTAGCTAAAATAGCACCCTTGGAGTTCCCATGGTGGCACAGTGGTAACAAACCCGGCTGGTATCCATGAAGAAGCAGGTTCTATCCCTGGCCTCACTGAATGGGTTAAGGATCTGGTGTTGCTATAAGCTGTGGTGTAGGTTGCTGATGTGGCTCGAATCTGGCATTGCTGTGGCAAAGGCAGCTCCGATTCTACCCCTCATGTGGGAACTTCCATATGCTGTGGGTGTGGCCCTAAAAAAAAGACAAAAAATAAAATAAAAAAATAACACCCAGACATGGCTCATTGACATGATATGTGGTTTATTTATTTATTTATTTATTTTTGTTGTTTTAGGGCTGCACCCGCAGCATATAGAGGTTCTCAGACTATGGGTCAAATCGGAGCTTTAGCTGCTGGCCTACACTACAGCCACAGCAAGGCAGTATCCGAGCCGAGTCTGCGACCTAAACAACAGCTCACAGCAACACCAGATCCTTAATCCACAGAGCGAGGCCAGGGATCGAGCCTACATCCTCATGGATGCTAGTCAGATTTGTTTCTGCTGAGCCACGATGGGAACTCCCAATGAGTGACCTTTTTAAATAGAAATGTTTTCCTCATGTTGTTCTGAGAAGGATTCATGTGGAATAAATATTTAGAGTACATTACAAATTGCTATGTCAGTTCAGCATATCATGCTGATGCTCTTAAATTATACAAACATACTCCTATCTTTGGAATGTTTATGATGTAGTCAGATAATGTCTGTTAATAACAAACCGAAGCAAAATTCTCAAACATATCCTCTCTATAAAAACAAAATAGCCAGTTCACAATTGTCTGAGTAACTATAGATCTTTGATTTTTTTGTCTTTTTGTCTTTTTTAGGGCCGCTTCTGCGGCATATGGAGGTTCCCAGGCTAGGGGTTAAATCGGAGCTGTAGCTGACGGCCTACGCCAGAGCCACAGCAACGTGGGATCCAAGCTGCATCTGCGACCTGCACCACAGCTCACAACAACGCTGGATCCCCAACCCACTGGGCAAGGCCAGGGATCAAACCACAACCTCATGGTTCCTAGTCAGATCCGTTAACCACTGCGCCATGACAGGATTTCCAGATCTTTGATATTTTTTCATAGAAAAATAATGCTAATTCGTCAGTAATAGAAAGGATTACATGTCACTAGCCTAAGAGCTGGAACCAGAGGTGTAGAGATGTTAAGTTACTGTTTAAATCTAAATATTTCACTTCTCATTTGTTCAGATTTTACAGCTAAATTAAGTGAAACCCCATTATGTATTAGATCTGTCTGATAATGAGGTTATGTAAAGTTGAGAGCCATACTTAGGTTACAAAATTGAATAGCCCATGTCTCTTCAAAGTACTAAGAGTAATTTTGAAATTCTGAGAAGACAGTTTAACCTAAGTACCAATTTAAAAAGTGCATGCCCTTGACAGAAAATATGTTGTACAGATCTTTTCACATATAATCAAGGATACATTTACAAAGAATTTACACACCCCCCCCACAGCATTATAAAATAGTCAAAGTTCATCGCTTCTCGGCCTTTTGGCTAAGATCAAGTGTAAAATAGTCAAAGTTCAGAACAACCTGCATCACTACAAAGTAGGAAGAAGAGTTGAATTATGGTACTAAGCAGTTATCAAAAATAGCTACCTTGGTGCTGCCCCAGCCCAGTAATACACGATGGCTGCAGTGGCTCCCTTCTGCCTCAGGAGGTCTGTTTATCTGGGAAAGAAAACTCCCTCTCATAGTAGAACTAAAGACACAAGAAAATGAGAGAAGAGAGAACCTTAATTCTTAGGGACATAGCCCCCCAAACACCAAGATTTTCTCCTCCCCCCAAACTGAGGCAATTTCTGCTTTTTGTCCTCTTGGCCAGTAGTTTCAAACCTTTCCTCTATCAAAACCCTCTTTTGTTGTATTCATATCCTTTCTTTCTTCCATGGATTCTGGTGATTTGAAGGATTTTATCTGCCACCCTGCCAAATAAAAACATAATTATTTTCCCCTTTCCAAATTAACAGAGCTTTCCATAATTGAGTATATACTAAACTCAGTGCCCTAGAAGTGGAGTGTAACATAGGTCTTCCAAGTGCTTTCTGTGTGTCAGGCAGTGTGCTAAACACTTTACATGAACTATCTAATTTTCAAAACAGTGACATAGGAAGGGGGAGGGCCAAGGAAGTGGGGTGGATGGGGCGTTTGGGGTTGGTAGATGCAAACTATTACATTTAGAATGGATAAGCAGTGGGGTCCTACTATATAGCACAGGAAACTATATCCCATCTCTTGGGGTGGAGCTTGATGGAAGATAGTGTGAGAAAAAGAATGTATATATATATATATGTATGACTCAGTCACTTTGCTGTACAGCAGAAATTGACACAACACTATAAACCAACTGTAATTTAAAAGAAAGAACTATGCCATAGATAGGTTTTATCTACATTTAGAAAAGGAAACCAAGAATATTCTCAGAGTCACACAGTAAGTAGCAGAATCATATGTATAAAAGGTGCACAGAAAATGATCTGGAAGATTTCTCCTGAGAGATGGGAATGATGGAGAAGAGCTTTCAATTATTACTCTACCTATTTTTATATTGTTTGATTTTTGTTTTTGTTTTTGTTTTTATTCATGCCCTTGGCATGCAGATGTTCCTGAATCAGGGATCAAACCTGAGCCACAGCAGTGACATCACCTAAAGATTTGGTGCTACCAGGAACTTAATGTAAACTTTCCTGAGGGATTTTCCTCAGAATTTAAAGTTGTATTAGGCTCCAAAGTAGATTTCAACTGTGGAAACTACCCCTTAGCAACATTCACTTGAAATTTGTAGAACTCAAAAGGGTGTCTGGCATAGAATAGGTAGTCTAAGAGAAATTTCCCTGAGCAGCTCATGAGAACAGTTTTCATGGCTTTCCTTTCTTAAGCTCTTACTTTCTCTTATTTTTCCTTTTTCTATTGTGTTCATCTTTAACATCTATTGTGTACTATTGGAGCAGACACCTTTTTATTCTTTCTTCCTCGTACTTTAAATGTGCTAGGGATGCCCCTGGTGTATTGTCAGTCTTCTTCAGCAATTCAAAGGAATGAACTCTGCTCAGTAAAGTGAAGTGTAAGTGTGGTCTGGATATGCTAAAATTACTTGAGTATTGGATCAGGGTCTCTTATTTTTTAATTTTTTTTGCTTTCCAGGGCCGTACCCGCGGCATGTGGAGGTTCACGGGCTAGGGGTCAAATTGGAGCTACAGCTGCCAGCCTACACCACAGCAATGCAGGATCCAAACTGCATCTGTGACCTACACTATAGCTCATGGCCAGATCCTTAACCCACTGAGCGAGGCCAGGGATCAAACCCACAACCTCATGGTTCCTAGTCGGATTTGTTTCTGCTGCACCACGACAGGAACTCTCAGGGTCCTTAGCTAAGTAAGTGATCTTCCAAATAATTTTTGTCTTGAAAGTATTGATTTGATTTGTGTTGGTATAGTCATAGAACTTTTTTATTAAAACATTAGAAGTTTTTAGGAGTTCCAGTCATGGTGCAGTGGAAACGAATCTGACTAGGAACCATGAGGTTGCGGTTCAATCCCTGGCATTGCTCAGTGGGTTAAAGGATCTGGCATTGCTGTGAGCTGTGGTGTAGGTCACAGACACGGCTCGGATCCAGTGTTGCTGTGGCCATGGTGTAGGCTGACAAGTGTAACTCCGATTAGACCCCTAGCTTGGGAACCTCCATGTGCTGCATGTATGGCCCTAAAAAGGCAAATAAATAAATAAATAAATAAAATAAACCTGGAAGTTTTTTAAAAGAATTATTTATTTATTTATTTTTTGGGTCTTTTTAGGGTTGCACCTGCGGCATATGGAAGTTCCCAGGCTAGGGGTCCAGTCGAAGCTCTTGCTGCCAGCCTACACCACAGCCACAGCAACGCCAGATCTTTAACCTACTGAGCAAGGCCAGGGATCAAACCTGCAACCTTGTAGTTCCTAGTCAGATTCGTTTCTGCTGTGCCACGAAGGGAACTCCTTATCACCTACTTTAAACTATATTTCTAAGCAGTTCATCTCTGGCTGGACTCTAGCCTCAACATATTATGGGTCACCACGAGCTGGGGAAGTTGGTCAGTTCTATCAGAAGTACACTGTCACTTCCACTTTTTTTTTTTCCTCTCTAGCTTCCCATCGACCGAGGTGGAGGTGAAGGAAAGGCCATGTACATTGACACTGAGGGTACCTTCAGGCCAGAACGGCTGCTAGCAGTGGCTGAGAGGTAGGTTATTGGATCAGATGAGAAAACTATGGCTCAGTCTATCACTGTACTAATTGCTAGGGTTAGTCTGGCTGAAGGGTTCTCCTATTGCTCCATATCCTAAAGTTGTATGTATTTCAAAAGAATAATCTCCCTTAGAGAAAAACATTTCTTTTGTAGTCAAAAATCTGTGAGTTGCTGTCAGACTGGATTAAAAAAAACAAGATCCAACTATATGCTGTCTTCCAGAGAACCACTTTAGATTTAAAGACACAAGTAGGTTGAAAGTAAAAGGATGGAAGAAGATACTGCGTGCAAACTAACCATAAGAGAGCTGGAGTGACTATACTACTATCAGACAAAATACACTTCAGACAAAAAATTAGTAGAGGTAAAGAACATTTTATAACTAAATAGTTTTATCTGTAAGGTAAAATAAATAGAAACATACATCCCTAATAGAACCCCAAAATATATGAAATAAAGATTGATAAAATTGAAGAGTGAGATAGACACTTTAAGCATAATCACTGGGACTAAAACTTCAGTCTCAATAATGGATAGAACCTGGTAAAGAGCATCTAGAAAAAAACCTACAGGGAGTTCCCATTGTGGTGCAGTGGAAAGAAATCCAACTAGTATTCATTGCAGGTTCCATCCTCCTTGCCCAGTAGGTTAAGGGATCTGATGTCGCTGTGAGCTGTGGTGTAGTAGGTCACAGACGGTGGTTCAGATCCTCTGATGCTGTGGCCATGATGTAGGCCGGAAGCTGTAGCTCTGATTCAATCCCTATCCCAGGAACTCCCATATGCTGTGGGTGCAGCCTAAAAAGCAATTTTTAAAAATTTTTATTGAACTATAATTAAATTACAATGTAGTGCTAATTTCTGCTGTACAACAAAATGATTCAGTTACACACGTACACACATCCATTCTCTTTCAGATTCTTTTCCAGTGTAGATTATCACAAAATATTGGGTAGTTCTCTGTGCTATACAGCAGGTCTCTGTTGGCCAGTCATTTCATATGCCTCAGTGTGCTTATGCCAATCCAAAACCCCCAGTCCATCCACCCCACCCCATCCCCTCCGGATCCCCTTTGGTAACCATAAGTTTTTCAATGTCCTTAAGTCTGTTTCTGTTCTGCAAATAAGTTTATCTGTATCCTTTTTTTAGATACCACATATAGGTGATATTATATGATGTTTATCTTTCATTGTCTAACTAATTGTGATAATCTCTAGGTCCATCCATATGCTGCTGCAAATGGCATTATTTCATCCTTTTTATGGCTGAGTAATATTGTATATATGTACATCATTTTCTTTAGCTCTCTGTCGATGGACATTTAGGTTGTTTCAGAAAGACAGGTGTTAACTCTTCTCTAAATTTTTTTTCCCCCATATGGACTCTATTTTTTTTTCTTGTTTTATTATTTTAATTTTTTTCTGTTGTACAGCATGGGGGCCAAGTTACTCTTACATGTATACATTTTTTTTCCCCACTCTTCTCTAAATTTTTAATAGAATTCTCCCATGAAGCCATCTGGTTTTGGACTTTTGTTTGTTGGAAGTTTTTAAATCATTTTCAATTTCAGTCCTTGTGATCGATCCAGTCATCTTTTCTATTTCGTCTTGGTTTAGTCTTAGAAGATTGTACTTTTCTAACAATCTGTCCTTTTCTTCTAGGTTGTCTGTTTTATTAGCATAAGTTGCTTTTAGTAGTCTCTTATGATCCTTTGTATTTCTGTGATATCGGTTGTAACTTCTCCTTTTACCTTCCTAATTTTAGTGATTTGAGTCCTCTACCTTTTTTTCTTGATGAGTCTGGCTAAGGGTTTCTCAATTTTGTTGATCTTTTTCAATGAACCAGCTTTTAGTTTCATTGGTCTTTTCTTTTTTCTTTTTTTGTTTCTTCAAGGGCCACACCTGTGGTATATGGAGGTTCCCAGGCTAGGGGTCAAATCGGAGCTGTAGCCGCCGGCCTATCCCACAGCCACATCAACGCCAGATCCAAGCCGCATCTGTGACCTACACCACAGCTCACAGCAATGCTGGATCCTTAACCCACTAACTGAGGCCAGGGATTTAACCTGAAACCTCATGGTTCCTAGTCAGATTTGCTAACCACTGAGCCACAACAGGAACTCCTCATTGATCTTTTCTATTGTTTTTTTGTTTCTATTTAATTTATTTCTGCTCTGATATTTATGATTTCTTTCCTTCTACTAACTTTGGGTTTTGTTTGTTCTTCTTTCTGTAGTTATTTTGGGTGTGAGTTTAGATTGTTCATTTGAGATTTTTCTTGTTTCCTTAGGTAGGCTTTTATTGCTATAAACTTTCCTCTTAGAACTGCTTTTGCTGCATCCTGCAGATTTTGGATCATTGTGTCTTCACTGTCCTTCGTCTCTAGGAACTTTCTTTTTTCTTTTTTAGCCACTTTGTGGCATGTGGAATTCCCAGGCCGGGATTCAGATCCGAGCTGCTGTTGTGACCTATGCCACAACTATGGCAACACTAGACCCTTAACCCATGGTGTCTGGCAGGGGATTAAACCTGCATCCCAGCCCTCCAAAGACACTGCTGATCCCATTGTGCCACAGCAGGAACTCCTCTAGGTATTTTTTTATTTCCTCTTTGATTTCTTCAGTGATCCACTGGTTGTCTAGTAGCATATTGCTTAGTCTCCACTTAGTTGTATTTTTTGCAGTTTTTTCTTGTCATTGATTTCTAATCTTATAGTGTTGTGGTTGGAAAAGATGCTTGATATGATTTCAGTTCTCTTAAATTTACCAAGGCTTGATTTGTGACCCAGAATGTGATCAATCCTAGAGAATTTTCCATGTGCACTTGAGAAGAATGTGTCTTCTGCTGCTTTTGAATGGTATATTCTATAAATATCTTTAAGTATATTCTATTATATATTCTATAAATATCTATTAAGTCCATCTGGTCTAATGCATCATTTAAGGCCTGTATTTCCTTGTTGATCTGCTGTCTGGATGATCTGTCCATTGCTATAAATGGGTTGCTAAAGTCCCCTGCTATTATTGTGTTGTTGATTTCTCTTGCACTGTAGCAGCCCAGGCCACTGCAGTAAGAATGCCAGATCCTTGACCTGCTACACAACAAGGGAACTACTTTTTCTATATATAGTAGTTTCTTCCTCTTAATCCCCTACCCTTATTATGCCGCTCCCCCGCCCCTCTCCCTGGTAGCCACTGGTTCTTTATATCTTTGAGTCTGTTTCTATTTTGTTATATTCATTTGTTTGTTTTATTTTTAAAATATCACATATAAGTGATAACATACAGTATTTCTCTGACATATTTCACTAAGCATAATACTCTCCAGGTCCATCCATGTTTTTGCAAATGGCAAAATTTCATTATTTGTTATTGCTTTGTAGTATGCCACTGAATATGAAAAAATATATAGATATATATCTCACATCTTTTTTATCCATTCATCTATTGTTGGCACTTAGGTTGCTTCCATATCTTGGCTGTTGTAAATAATGCTACTATGAACATTGGGATATATCTTTCTGAATTAGTCTTGTCATTTTCTTCAAATAAATACCCAGGAGTTGGATTGCTGGATCATATGACAGTTCTATTTTTAGTTTTTTTGAGCAGTCTTCACACTGTTTTCCATAGTAGCTGCACCAATTCACATTCCCGCCAACAGTGCATGCAGGTTACTTTCTTTTTGATAATTCTGACAGGTGTGAGGTGATATCTCAACCGTGCTTTTGATTTGCATTTCCCTAGCGATTAGTAATGTTGGGCATCTTTTCATGTGCCAGGTATTTGTTAAATATGCAAATTACCATGACTCTTCCCTGAAAATTGTGATTCATTAAGTCTGGTTTAAGCCTTGGAATTTATTTATTTTTTTTACAAGTTATTCTTATCCTTAAGGAAGTTCTAGAAACACTAAGAGAGGGTGCTTATTTCCAACTAAATTTTCTAAGTGAGGAGAATTAAAAATTCCATATGCTACTTTAGGAATGTAAGCACAGAGCTCCCCATAACTTTCTCTGTGAATTCGCTGAGAGAAAAGCCAGCATGGTTCTTTTTTTTTTTTTTTTTTTTTTGGCCACGCCCTTGGCATCTGGAAGTTCCTGGGCCAGGGATCAAACCTGAGCCACAGTAGTGATAATGCTGAGTCCTTAACTCCTAGGCCACCAGGGAACTCTGGGAGGTATTTTTAAATACAAAGGGTGAAAAAATCATTGAGGTATAAGATGAATTAAGGTATCACTTATTTAACCATACCAGATACATGTGCCATATTCTATAATAGCTGTAACTAGTTACTAGCAAGAAAAAAGGAGAAAGTAGAGATGAAATGTACTTAATTCTCTTGAAATGCTTAACAATTTTAAGTCCTTGCTTGGGTTTTATTCCTATATAACAACAGTTTATCTGAATTTGTTTGATATTTGAGTGATTTGTTTTTTTTTTGTCTCAATCATAATTCTGTCATGCTCCCCTTGGTTTTTCCAGAACATTGTTTCCTTATATTTGGACATTCTCATTTTGGTTCAGGAATCTCAAAGAATAGATGTGATTTATTCTGAAGTCCTACCAGGTAGAGCTACTCTAAAGTAGTTGCTTCTGTCATCTCTTTCTCTATAATTTGCCTAGGCTCCCTAACAAAAGGGAGTTATAGTCTTTAACCTTCTCACTATCACTTCTTACCTACTCATCCAGGTAATTTTGTGGTTAGAGATGAATTTCTGATTTGCCCATTTGCCTGAGTTCTGTGTGCAGCTTCAGAATGTTCTTTCTCCTAGATACGGCCTCTCTGGCAGTGATGTCCTGGATAACGTAGCATATGCCCGGGCGTTCAACACAGACCACCAGACCCAGCTCCTTTATCAAGCATCAGCCATGATGGTAGAGTCCAGGTGTGTGGTCAACAGAAAATACTCAACATGTTCCCAGAGCCCTTAGCCTGAATTTTGTATAGGCTGTGGCCAGTTTGACAGTAGCTTGAATTAAAAATGGGGAGATTGAAGTTTTAGTTCCTATTTTAACCCTGTTTTGTAGTTTAGGTCAAGTCACCATTAAAGTATGAAGCCTTAATCCATGTGAACTTGTTAGAAATTCTACTTTGTTATAGGTCAACTCAGAAATGGATGTTGTATAAATAAATAAGTATAACTGTAAATATGAAAGTTTAGGGTAGTGAGACAGGAAGCAGATTCTGACACAGGTAGGCTAGGAGTAGACTTCAGAAAATCCATGTTCCCTGTAGGTATGCACTGCTAATTATAGACAGTGCCACCGCCCTCTACAGAACGGACTATTCGGGTCGAGGTGAGCTTTCAGCCAGGCAGATGCACTTGGCCAGGTTTCTGCGGATGCTTCTGCGACTTGCTGATGAGGTGAGTTGTGGGGTAGGGACAGAGAATGCCTACTTTCAGGAGCCATGAATTCTAAGTGCCTAGCTGGGAGGCCAGGATACCAGGGCCTGGTAACGTCAAGATATCAGATATAGAGACTTGAGTCATTCATTCTTTATGGGGGTAGGGTTGGCAGCAATAAGGTTCTTGGAATATTGACCACAAAAAATATTTATCCTTTCCCTGTCAGTTTGGTGTAGCAGTGGTAATCACCAACCAGGTGGTAGCCCAAGTGGATGGAGCAGCCATGTTTGCTGCAGATCCTAAAAAACCTATTGGAGGAAATATCATTGCTCATGCCTCAACAACAAGGTAAAGTGATGGGACAGATGGCTTCATCCTGTAATGTCATACTAACTGTGATGATAACATTTACATTTAAACCCTGTTAAAGCTGCTGTTGAGTAATCAGACACAGGAGCCCTTGCTTAGCTTAATTGTCATGCTCTGGTTAGAACAGTGTTTCCTTCTAGTTTATAAAAGAATTAAAAGTCCTCAAATGTGGAAGGATGAATATGAAGAAGTGTTATGTCTCTCATTATTAAAAAAAAAAAAAAAGTTTCGATATGGAAAATCCTCTTGGGGGCAGGAAGTAGAACAGAAATGGATTCTTCTCGAATTGGAAGTGCCCTAAAGAATACAGAAAGATCCCCAGTCCTTCTAGGAAGTACATATGCCTAAAAAGGTTTTAGATCTATCATAAATAGGTATAGAATTTTTATTTATTCATTTATTTATTTTTTGTCTTTTTGCCATTTCTTGGGCCACTCCTGTGGCATATGGAGGTTCCCAGGCTAGAGGTCCAATCAGAGCTACAGCTGCCGGCCTACACCAAAGCCACAGCAACACTGGATCCTTAACCCACTGAGTGAGGCCAGGAATCGAACCCGCAACCTCATGGTTCCTAGTCAGATTCGTTAACCACTGAGCCACAATGGGAACTCCAGGAATAGAATTTTTAAATTATAACTTTGGTGCTTTGGCCTGTGTCTTTGCCTCAGACTATACCTGAGAAAAGGAAGAGGGGAAACAAGAATCTGCAAAATCTATGACTCTCCTTGTCTTCCTGAAGCTGAAGCTATGTTTGCCATCAATGCGGATGGAGTGGGAGATGCCAAAGACTGAATCATTGGGATTTTTACCCTGTGACAAACCTGAAGTGCTGCAGCCTAATGGAGAGGATTGCTCCCTGGGGTTCTTCCCAGGCCTCTTTCAGCTGTGACTGCCAGGAAAAGGCTTCCAGGAAAACAGCTATTATATTGGCTTTTTTATGGTGTAAACACGAGCAGGTCAGTAGTCACAAGCTGATCTGAAATGTTTATTCCTTCTAGAGTGTATTAATCTCTCTGTGAATTCTTTGGTTTTGGGGGGTAGGTATGAAATACCTTTGACATCATAGTGCCTTGGGGTTGACTCAGGATTAACTGCTGTCTACTAGACAGTCTTAGGTCTCTAGAAGAACTAAAGCTAGGGAGGCAGGCATGACTTCTCTCACTGTCTGAATAATGTTGAAAAAAAAAAAAAAAGATGCCTGAGCTATGTACAAAGAGAATGGATCTCCTCACAGGTTTCTTTTTCTCTGTTTATAAAACTGTTAAGTCAGAAGCAGGTTTTTAAGTTTGTGTTTCTGAATTATCGTATATAAGAATTCGCTATTAGATAAGGGTATGGAGTAGGCCCGCTGGGCCAACAGCTCTTTATCACTTACTTGATTTTGTAATGCTAAGGCAATTTAAGAGAGTTCTGGGGTCTTAAACATTTCAGAAGCTCTTTAAGTAAATTCACTGTGGAGCTGCTAATAAAGTAGTTATTTGTAGTAAATGTGCTGGCTAGAGGAGTTACTCTGGTACAAGCTGTATATTTTAAGATAGGGCCTTCACAGTATTCTTTTGGCACTGGGTGGGGAATCACTTTCTACTGCTTTAAAATTGAAAATTTAAAAGGGAAGCTCCACATTCAGATGATCCTGTTTATTCTCCTTCCACTTAATAGAGATTATTATAAGATGGCTACACCATGGTTTTTCTCTGGCCTTTGTTTTGTATTGTATAGGTCTGGTACATACCCAGATTATTCTACTTCAGGGGTTTCAGATACTCCTTCTCCTTCAGACTTCTACTCAGGATGGGTGTTAACCAGCTCTTCCAATTTCAAAGGACCTCTCAGCTAGTATCAAGAGGAGAGGCAATGCAAATCTCTCCTGTTGCCTGTGTTGATCCTCCTGTTTGTAGGGAGATAGGATGACACAACCTAATGCAGCTTTGTTTTAAAAACAGTTCTGTTCCCTCACTTTAAAGAACAGAATATACCTCTTAGGTCTTTTCTTAGACTTTGTGCTATTGGTCCTAAGAGGACCAAGGGTATACCTGCTTAGTTGGTACAGGCCCTTGTTAGACTAAAAATAAGCTCTTACCTGTGTTTACATGTAACTAAAATTTTCTCTGGAAGTAGCAATAACCAAAGAGCTTATTCTAAGCTATTCAGTGCTATTTTTCTGCAATAGCCTGTGTAGTGGGAAACAGTTATGGAAGAAGCAAGCAAGAGTAAGTAGCTGAGGGAGTTCCCACTGTTGCTTAGTAACAAACCCAACTAGTATCCATGAGGATGCAGCTTTGATCTCTGGCCTCATTCAGCAGGGTAAAGGATCCAGCATTGCCGTGAACTGTGGTAGGTTGCAGACACAGTTCAGATCCCACGTGGCTGTGGCATAGGGTAGCAGCTGCAGCTCTGATTTGACCCCTAGCCTGGGAACTTCCATATGCCACAAGTTCAGCCCTTAAAAATGCAAAAAAAAAGAGAGAGAGAGAAAGTAGCTGATAACAAGCATGGAAAAAAGAATATAATCACTTCTAGTTAAATTTGGTTTATTTCAATTTTGTACCAAAATATATTCCAGGCAACTCCTCAGATCATCACTTTAACAATCTCATAAATCTTATGTATTTCTTTCATTCCAAAAGCTGCCAGGACTCTGGAAGTTAGGTGGTCCAGCCCTTGGCCCAGGAATATAGTTAGAATCCACATGATAGGTAAAAAGAGGCAATACCCATGGCCTGCCCTGACCCTTTTATTCTGGCAGATTAGGGAGTAATCTTAGGACTATATACTTTGGTATTGAATATTATTAATCAGTGAAAACGATTAGAGAGTACAAGTTCTGTGTTTTGTTCCTATAGCTCTTTAACATTCATCCACCTCACCAGCAAGTGGAAGGCAGTCTTCAGTGCTCTACCCACACTCAGCCCTAGGGCAGGTGTTATACTAGCCTTGATTTTTCAAGAATTCACTTTAGTGAGAGAACGACAGAAAACCCAGGCCTCAAGTACTTCCCCAGTTTCAGATTGGATAAGGGATTAGAATAAATTAACCAGTGGACAGTAGGGAGAAATTGGGGAATGGTTGCAGGTAGCAGGCAGACCCAGGAGTCAGGATACTCCCTTAACCAGTCTTGTTAAGTTTCCTGATCTAAGCAAGGTCTCTGGGAAAAAAGACTTGATTTTCTTTTTTTCTCCCTCTCAAGTCATGAAGGCCACTGAAATGTGATTATTCTCCTAAAATTACTTCCAATTCTTCCAGGTCCTTTTGGAAAGCTGAATCCTAGGAAGACAAGAGAATAAGACTAGGACTCAGAATCTAAACCAACATTTCCCACACCTCTGGTGCCTGAGAATGGGCCCTTTGCTTCCTTTCTGAGCTGTTATCATAGTCTTTTTTTCCTACTTTCCCAGGATAGCTTGAAGCCTATGAAATCTGTCTCCTCTCCTATGTGGGATGTATAAGAAAGCCCACATGCGGAAGTGCACACACACTCTTGGAGGGAAAGACGACCTCAAGATACAATATTCTTTCCTGAGAAGGTCACACAATGGCTCAGTGAAGGATCCCAGTGTTAGAAAAGCTCTGAAGTATTTATTACCTCTTTAGTGACATCTGGCAGCTCCAGGGCCAGCTTCACCCACTGTTTCGCTTCAGGGTTTTTCCCTAGTTCTCTGTAGCACTGAAAAGAGACAACAGTGAAAACCTGGCACAAATGTCACCAGGAACTAGAAGGGGAAGAGTATGCATGTACACTTTCAGGAATTCAGGCAGGCAAGTTTACCTTGGAAATATATATCCTTCCTGCTTTGGAAAATCCTGGTTTCAGTTCTTCAGCCTAGAGACGGGAGAAGGCATTTTAGTAAAGGGTTCCCAAAGTCTAAATCAGACTAGAGTTGGTTAAATAGAGAGGTCCAGTGCCCAACCTGGAGACTGATTCAGTGAGTCTGGGAATCTGTTTGTTTGTTTGTTTGTTTGTTTGTTTGTTTTTTAAAGCTCTTTGGTAGTGTTAATTTTCCTGTAGAACAAGCACACATAAACCTGCCCTCTACCAGAAATCCCTCCCAAAATGTCCTTAGGGAAAACAAAGTCACTCTGGCCTTTCTGGCTGCTGTCCACCACTCCCTTCCTTTCCCGATACCTTTAGGAAGCTCTGGAGGGCGTCCTGCACGGTGGCACTGAGAGGGCTTTCAGACAAGGCTGTAGCAGTCTTTTTTTCTAGCCAGCTCAGGTGAGAGACCTGCCACAAAAGATCAAGGTATTACCAAAAAAAACTTAAGTATCTTTAGGAACACTGAATGTTCTTTATGGAAAGCAAATAGGAGTGGATCCAATCACCACTAACTTGACTGTTTGGAGGAAATGACACATAAGCCAGACCAGGCTGAGGACCCTGCTCTCCTCCAAGGTGATCAGTGTCTCAGGACTTTTAGGGCCCTCATGTTAAACCCTGGAATTTGGCTCACCTGGTAGCACCACCTGCCAAGGAGAAAGTGAGTCATGGGATTTTCTGGCTGGAGAGCAATGGCTTTGTCCACATGCTCCTAAGGGGGGAAATATAAATGAAGATCATATTCAAGAGTTATTAAGGGAAGAGGAGCAAGCCACAGAAGCTGTAGGAACACCCTTCTAAAGGAGGTAGGATGGAGCAGGGAATCTGGTCTAGATCAGCACCAGGGAAGGAGGAGAACCCTTTCCTCACCTTGAAGCTAAAGCCACTCTGGATGCGCTTCTGGATGCTCTCATGCTCAGCCAGCTGACCACAAAGCACTGCATACCTAGGGGGAAGCAGCAGCAAGCTCAGGCCAAGGACCGAGTACCATCCCTGCCAGGAATAGGCTTCCCACCATGCCCTCATTGCACTGCCCCTGTGCCCACATCCAGAGCTGAAAATAACATTTCCATCTGTATACAATTCCTCTTCATAGACCTGTGGTCCCAATTCATATGCTTTAGCAAATACAGTGGTAGGCTCACAGTTCTCCAAAGTACACTAGGTACAGAAAAGGTGAGTCTTTCACAGTATTTAAGCAAGGTCGCAAATCTCCAGATATCCCCTCATAATGAGCATAGCCACAGCTGTCGTAAGAACTTAAGCAGGTATCTAAAAATCAGCATCAAAGGGTATGAGACCTGAGCATATTGTTTTTTGTCTCCTGAATAGACAATAAAAGAAGGTCTCGTTAGCCTTGGGAAGCTATTTTGGAATGGGATACTCTAGGAATTTCTAATGTTAGCTTGGGAACCAAAAGCAGCAGAGGGAAAAAAAGGCTTCCGATTTCAGCTCTCCTCCACTTCCTCCCTCTCAGGGGAACAAAGCCAGCCAGCTTCCCATCTTCTGCCTTCAGAAACAAAGGTCTTATTACCTGACCCCCTCTAACACTTTTTAGAAGCACAGTTGACAAGTAAGTATCGAAAGGCCCAAGTTGCTTTTTCGTGTATTCACTAAATATCCAGGTATATTCCAGAAGCACATATCTACTTTTAGTTCCCCAAAAGTAGCTAAGAAAGCCGGAAGTCTATTTCCATTCTTGGGAGCCCAGGAGCCCCAAGGAAAACAGCATCTGTGACACCCAAGTAACAGTGACCTGGCTTCTGAGAGAGCCACTTCAGAGACAAAGTCTTCAGCAATAGATAGAGAAGCAGCCTCTCTCAGCTCACGATCTGAAGGCAGTTATGGGAAGCAAGCAAGGAGGTGGGAAAGGAATACTGTCACTAAAACTCTGAGGTGCTGGAACCAGGCCCTTGGACACAGTTTGGCTCTGACTTGGTTCTGCAAGCTGGCAGAACTATTGCCTCATGAGACCACAAACAGGGCTGATGTTTTTGTAAACTAATAAATTGACTACTAAACTTCCGGGGGTGAGCTCACATCTACTTTTCTTCACGCAAGCCAAGTGAAGAAGCCAGAGTCCATCACCAGCCAGGGATAGAAGCTAGGGGAATGAAGAGCTTGTGAGGAGGGGAGCTGCAAATGTCCCAGCCTCCCTGAGGAACCAAGAACCCACAAGTTTTGTAGGGTGACTAACAAAGCTACTCATTTCTCCAAGCCGAAACAGAAAGCTGTACTACTTACTCTCCCTCATCTCACCTTTAAGACACTTCCCAAAGAAAACCCCTGGGTCTCTAGCTTGGGTAGGATGGGACATATGGAAATAAATGTCTGAGCTCCCTCTCCTGGCCCCTCTGGTCAAGGCAGAGAAAAGAAAGGGCTCTCCTCCACTCTAACCCATGCTGGCTCTCCCCTGCAGGGTGTTATTACCACTGGTGACTTTCAGCATTCTCATCCCCCTTCTCCAGGGCGGCCTCCGCTGCTTCTTTTCCTGTAGGACAGAGGGGATCCAGAGTTGACAAAGGGTTCCCACGCACCCTTCCACAGGAAAGGCTGTTAAAGAATGACTGCTCCAGCTCTCACCAGTCCCCACCCAAGGTGGAATTGTAAATAGGTGTGCATGTGAGCAGAATCAAGAGCTTCAAACAGCTTCTCAGAGACGACTTCTGTTTCAACCTTGTCATCAGCTGCTCCAGTTACTTTATAACACCTACCTGAAATGCTCAAAGCATTTCAAATATAAAAGGACTCAAAAGCAATCAGAAACTGTCCCCAGTAAACCATTTCCCTGGAGGGTTAGTGATTTGGGGTCTGTGGCTAGGCTTCAGGCTGTCCATGAATCCCTTTGAAGTTGTGTATAATTCTAGGTAAGTGGGCATTTTATTGGGTAAAGGATCCATAGCTTTGATCAAATTCCCAAGAGGATCCATAATCTAGGAACATTAATCATGGCTCTAGGCCAGAACTCCTCAGCAGAGCCAAATGGACTGAGGTCTGACCAAAGATGACTCTCACGCAGTCTTACCCAAGTTTTCCAGGCATCAAAACTAACAAATCAAAGCCTAAACCCATGCAGGCTCTTGACAGAGGTCCCCTATAACATCAAGGGAGCTACAGCCCTCGAGATGAGCCTATTCCGTCTATACTCTAGAGAAAAGAGCACACTGCAAAATGAATTTATTTACAAAGCAGAAACAGACTCACAACTTAAAGTTACCAAAGGGAAAGGGGGAGGGAGGATAAATCTGAAATCTTGGAGTAACAGATACAGACTACCATATATAAAATAAACACTAAGGACCTACTATAGCACAGGTATAACCATATCCAATATCATGTAGTATCTTTTCCTAAAATGGGAAAGAATCTGAAAAATAAATATAGTTCTCCTGTGAAACAGCAAGTTAAGGAACTGATATTGCCACTACAGTGGCTTGGGTCACTGCTGTGGCACAGGTTCAATCCCTGGCCCAGGAATTTCCACATGCTATGGGCATGGCCAAAACAAAAAAGATAAAAAGATAGACTTTACATGTCTATCTATCTATCTATATACACACAGACATATATGTACACATATCTGTATGTATATAACTGAAACTCTTGGCTGTACACTAGAAACATAAATCAACTATACTTCAATTTAAAATTTTTAATAAAGTTTATTTAAAAATTTTTAATGGAGAAGCCTTGGAAGAGACCATAGAATGGAACAAAAGTAATGTGTTGAGGTGGTTAACGACAGTGGATGAGAACCCTACATTCCTCTAAGCAGAAGACCCATACAGCCCCATCACTGAGGGACACTGTCTCTTAGGGGACTTCTCTCTGCCTCCTTCAAAGCACTATCTCACTAGGAAAATAAGGGTGAAGAATGAGGCAACCGGTTCCTACTGCCTCCTAGTGGTCCAGCTTCTGGAGCCAAAACAAAATGAAGACATAGATCTAGCAAGGATGGTCCTAAAAAAGCCAGAATCCCAGAGCAGAGCCTTCAGTGCCACTCCATAGTCACCTGACCTCTAGCAGGAACAAATCTGTCCCAGGGTGCTAAGCTTGGGACCAGTGCTGGCTGCAGCCATTCCTTTTTGACCCACTGCCCCACTACTTTCTCAGGGTTCACACTGGCTGTTACTATTAAGAGGCGATCAAAAGGGAAAGGAAAGTTTGTTGCGGCCAAGAATCCAAAAATCACCCCCAAAGGCTGATCAGAATCCTCACCTGAAATGGAGGAGGGGAAGCAGAAACTGTTTTGAAAAGAAGGAAGTAGTAATTAAACAAGCCCCTTTTGTTAAAACTTCCAGGGGGTTTTCTGAAGGTCTATATCAAACATTGAACACAACCGACCGGTCCTTTCCATATTGGCAGAAATCTACTGTTTAGAACAATGACTTTGAGGTACTGTCAGATTCTATGTTATCAAAAATTCAGTGTTTGCAAGGCTGTACTTACAAAAGTGGGAAACCAGACAAATCTACTTGAGATAGTTCAGTTACTCTGAATAACTGAACCACAAAATCTGGAAGTCCATTGATGGTACCTGACTCAAAGGGTGTGTAACTAGGCAGTACACATCATCTTCCCCACAAAACCAGTCTCGCTTTAAAAATCCCAGGATTCTCAACAACCTCTTGACTGAGAAGATGCGCCCTGAACCTGGCACAAGTCAGATGCACCCTATACCCCTGTGTACAGATTCTGACTATAGAGTTGCCAAGCAGACCCCAGGGACTTCGAAGCTAGCAGTATGCTTCCAAACTGCTCCTTCTGAGTGCTCAGCAAACACACTCCACTCATTATATTCCTAAACACCTGCCATGCAGGCTCCATGACTGAACCCAGATTCCTAAAAGCAGCAGCAAAAAAACCTCAGGAAAGGTTTTGGCCTTTGTAATTGAGAAATGAGCGGCAAAACTTGTGATACAGCCACAATTGACCCTTGAGCAACACAGGGGTTAAGGCACCGCAGTCAAAAATCTACATGTAACTTAGCCCTTTGTATCCTGGGTTCCAACCAACCTCAAGACTAGTAATGTAGTGTTTCCTCTTGAAAAAAACCCACACGTAAGTGGACCTGTGCACTTAACAGGTCAGCTTTACTTCTAAAGTCATATACACTTGTGTTACTCAAGCACCACGATGTGCAGAAATGCAGAGGCTGCTCTCCATCTCCCGAGGAAGTGGGTCCTCGGGAGCCAGTCTGTCCCTAGCAGCTGAGCCCCGACAGCCTGCATCTTGGCAGTTCCCCTGGGCTGTAAGACAATGGGCTGGCTCACCCCCAGAATCAGTCGCCTTCCCATGGGAACCTGTCCACACTCACCACTGAGGGCATGGGACTTCTTCTCACTCGCCTCCTCAGCAAGCTCACACATGTCACTGTAGGCCCGGGCCAGGCGCCAGAGGAAGTCCTGCCGGCTTCCATGCTGCAAACCAAACAGAAGAATGAGGCCTCCTTCGCTCAGCTACAGAGAATTGGGGTTTTGGCCTCCCCATACCCTACATCTGAGTGTGCTACAAACACCGATATCCAGCCCTATGTGACTTCTCACCTGCAATTAGCTGATGACATCATCTCTAGTCTAGATTGCACAACCCCCAGACTGAGGGCATTCTGGCCCCCTAATACTGTAAGGAGGAAAGGTCAACTCCAACTTAATGAGGCACAGTAAGAGGAGTCTTGCTGACAAAAAGTTGTGAGAATGCCCAAGAAAAGGAAAGACTCTAACTTTGGGGGCATTTATGGCGATAAATTCTAGCGGTGAACCTGAGGAAAAGGGAGCTGTGGCTGGGTGACCTACACACTTTGTCACTTGTGATGAGAACTTCAGATGGGCCAGGCAGCTTTGGCTCTGCCTCAAGGGAAATAAAAGGACGAAAACCTTCCAGTTCTTTCAACAGTTCTCCCTTTGGAGAGAGAGGGAGCTCTTTTGCAGCAGCTCTACAGGAGGCAGCCGGCAGTCCTGGGGGTGGCAGGGAAGGATGCTCTGGGGCAGCAGCACACAGGCCCCTAGGGGCGGTGTGTGGCCTCCTTGGCAGAGGATGTACAACCCCGAGGGGCAGATGCAAAACTCACCATCCCGCCCTCATTTCCCTTCCTGACACATCACCTTGCAGGGTCAGTGACACAGAGACCTGCCTTCATTGGCTGGGGGTTAGCAGGGGGGAGGGAGGGCAGACAGGCATCTGGGGCCTCACCACAAGCTTGTTTTTGAGCAGCAGCTGGAAGCCCTCACGCTTGCCCTGCTCATCGCCCTGGTGCAGCTCGTCTGCCTGCTGCAGGAGGGGTAGCACATGTTCCAGGCCAGGGGAACCTCCAGCCTCCAGGGCTCCAGGCGCCGGCCCCAAAGCCACCTCTACTTCGAGGTCCAAAGAATCCCTTCTCCCCATCTTCACAGTCTCACAGCTCACTTCATCTTCCCCGTCATCATCACTCTCCCTTTCAGAGTCCCGCTCGTAGTCAGACTCAGCGTTGGCTGTTGTGTAACTGTGGCAGAGAAATGTAAGTGACAGGGTCAAGGGAAGGGCTTATTTAGCCTCAGAGCCCCTAGGGTCTGGGCTCCACCCACAAAGAGGCACTTTCCATGGCACTGTTGTGCCAAGCACCAAGGAAGAACCATTCTCCCCATTTAGGGGCAGGAATTAGTCCTTGAGAGAAAGGTTCCTATGGGAAATATGATCTGGAAGGGGAAGAGAGACCAGCTGGGGGCCCTGTGACAGAGGCCAATATGAGGATCCCCTGCTTAGCTACCAAGTCTGCCAGAGAACAGAAAAAGAACACCTAGAAAGACATGTACCAAAATGTCAGCAGATCTCAGGGTAAAGGAGTTAATCCCCCCCCCAATATTTTAGTGTCATATATGATTGCTTTAGTGAGTGTATATATATATATATATATATATATATATATATATATATATATTCTTATGAATAAAGAAGAATTTAAGATAACAACCTTAAGATGTAGGTAGAGCTGATCTGAGCTAGATGGCTCACCAGGCTAAGGGTTTGTCAATCATTTTTGTTTTATCAGCCAAATGCACCTGCCAGCCAACATGGGTGGGTGCCAGCCTCCGTGGCCATGGGCGCCCATAGATACCCACATTTTCTTTCTCAATTCAATGTATACCTCTATCCCAAGTTAGCAACCAAATCTACACCACAATAGGAGGAGCCCTTGGAAACTTTGGGAACTTGCTGAGGAAGTGGGACAGAGAGGGGAACTTTGCAGCTGGAAACAGAAAAGGAGGAAGATGCAGACAGAATCCCTTAGGAAGGTGTCTGTGAGGCCACTGAGAGCCAGGTGTCTCCTGGGGAGCCCAACCCTGATGCACCCACCGAAGAGGAAGCCAAGTGTCTCCTGGATCTTGGCCTCCTCCACCAGCAGCTAATTATGGTGTTTTCCCTAATGAGCAACTGAATCAGACAAAAACTGAGCAGAGCAAAAGGTAAGGCTTCCAGGGGATCACAACCAGATACCAAAGAGCCCTCGAGACTGAGTGAAGGGAAAGTAGGTTCTGTCAGAGCCAGAAGGTTCTAAAGCACAGGGAAGATCTTTCGATCATTTAGGGATAAGTTTCCCTCCATCCTGGAATGAAGGGGTAGGATCCCTTGGGCTGAAGCAAGGCAGACCTAAAGCAGAGATGAGGTAATCTATAAGGGAGCCCACAGTCCGGGGTTGAATGCCATAGGCCAAAGTGCTGTCGTCATCCAGAAAGCCAGAGATGGCAAGGGGGCAAGTATCAAGTGAGCAACCAGACCTGGTGCCTGATCCATCCATGCAGTTTCTCTATAGAGGAGCTTTCAGACTCATTTAACTGTGGAGCTCCAAGAACATCCATTATAGGAACTTGCAAGGTATTTAAAACCTTCCTAACCTTGCCTTTTTTTTTTTGTCTTTTGTCTTTTTGTTGTTGTTGTTGTTGCTATTTCTTGGGCTGCTCCAGCGGCATATGGAGGTTCCCAGGCTAGGGGTTGAATCAGAGCTGTAGCCACCGGCCTACGCCAGAGCCACAGCAACGCGGGATCCGAGCCGCGTCTGCAACCTACACCACAGCTCACGGCAATGCCGGATCGTTAACCCACTGAGCAAGGGCAGGGACCGAACCCGCAACCTCATGGTTCCTAGTCGGATTCGTCAACCACTGCGCCACGACGGGAACTCCCCTAACCTTGCTTTTTAAGAGGTTATCTAAGTATCTCTCTCCTCCAGCAATTTGCAGTAAAAACTATAAATTAAAGGTATAAGGAAAAGTGGTGTCAGATTGCACAACCAGCCTGGGTGGTGATGAGCAAGACCACACATGGGCAGCCTAGAGAGACTCCCTACCGATTTGAGGCTTGGACAATAAGCTGCTGCAAGAGAGAAAGTCAAATCAGAGTCCACCACTGCCCTACTCAGCCCAGCCAGGCCCAAAGGCAAAATGGGTAAATGGGTTATTTAGGGTGGGAGCCTGAGTGTCATCACCTTCTCTTGCAGAAAGAAGGGGAGACCCCCTTCCCTGCTCAGCTGAAGGCTGCCTTGGCAAATCAGGACGCTCCCAGTGAGGAACCCCACTTATTCCTGCTAGAGCCTTGGCATCAGCACAGTTTCTCCAGGGAGCTGAGCCAGGAGAAAGTGCTACAACACTGTGATCTTTCTAAAGGCCAGGGAGCTCAGGTGGACAAGGAAAAGGAGAGGTCGGGAGGGGCCTTGCTGCCAGCCAGAGTGAGAGCTGGTCACCCTGTGAGGCAAGGAGGCTCTAGAAAGGCTGGCATGAGGAAGCCTTTTATTGCACCTAAGCCCCGTTTCAAGGAGCTCTGCCTCACTAGTCAGCAACCCCGCTGCCTGACATGCTGTGGGCAGGCAAACACCTGCTGAGTGAGTGCTGCCATCAGGCCCAAGGGTTCCAGGGCTTGAGAAGAGATTTATCAATGTGCCAGAGTGACAAGGGCTCCTGTCTTGACACTCACCGCATTCTCACATTTCCTGGACCACCAGCCTCAAGAGAAATCCTCCAGAGAAAAAGGGGCGGTCCTTTTATTTCACTTGCCTGGCAGCTTTTGAGATGAGTCAGGAACAGGCAGGGACCTTTGAAAAGGCCCTTTGGACCTGTGCACTCGGGCGGGGCACACGTCCTCCAGTGGGCTGGGACCTGAGGCTCCCTTGAAGCAAGGGAGGCCAGAGCTGCCCAACTGTCCTCCTTGAGGACAGGAGAGCCTCCAAGTCAGTGATCAAGGACTCAGTTACACACACACCCCCTCCTAGCAATTAAGTTTCTTTGTTTCTTTCTTTCAACTCCTAAGCCCCTTTAGAGGTGCTGAGCTGAGGCATTCAAAGACAACCAGGCATGAACGCTGACCCTGAGAGACTCCGTGGTGGCAAAGATAAGACCAAGCGTAATGAGGTGATAAAGGAGTGTTGATGAGGCTGCAGGCAATTGCTCTTGGCTGGGATGCTGGCAAAGGAGCTGGTGTTTTAGGGCAAGTTGGGTTTTGCCAGGGGACTAAAGCTTTGTTCGGTACAATGCTCTAGGAACAAGCTCACAGACGCACCCAGGGACTCTGACTCTGACACATTCAGTCAATCCCCTGGGAGCTCAAAGGTGCTATTTTATTTGGAAGAAAGAGGGCTGTCAGCAGAGTAGAGTCACCCATCACATCGTCTTATCCTTTCATCCCTCAAAGCATTCCTTCTCTGGGACCCACGTACTGCCCACGTACTCAAATTCCTCCCAGAATTCTCCCTTGACCTATATGGCACTGACCATGGCCACTGCTCCAGATAGCAGCCAGCTAAACCAGAGTCTTGCACCATACCCACCGTCAGCTTCCACGTGCCACAGGATGGGTCATGAGGCTGAGCCTTCGGAAGCTGTAATTAAGAGAGCCACCCTTTGGAGTTGCCTTGTCGCACAGCAGGTTAAGGAGCCAGCATTGTCAGTGCAGTGGCTTGGGTTGCTGCTGTGGTGCAGGTTCAGTCCCTGGCCGGGGAATTTCTACATGTCTCAGGTGTAGACAAAACAACAACAACAAACAACAAAAAAGAAAGCCATTCTTCATCTCACTCCTCTATGGATAGTCGGCAGCCCTGCCCTACCCTTTATGGCCCCAGTGAGCACCCCAAGCCATGAAGCACCCACAGGCTTCCCTGGTTCTTACTGCCCCCAGAAGTTTGTACAATTTCTTAAAACCATTATTGAGGGCTTTGAGTTCTATATCCTAGTCTTGGGCAGAGCTGTGACCTCTCTCCTTCCATTATACACTCTCATACAGTTCAAATGTCAAAGAATGGGTGTGTATATATGTATAATTGAATCACTGTTGTACAGAAGAAATGATCACAACATTGCAAATCAACGGTACCTCAGATGAACTTAAAAGTTCAAATGTCGGAGTTCCCGTCGTGCCGCAGTGGTTAACGAATCCGACTAGGAACCATGAGGTTGTGGGTTCGGTCCCTGGCCTTGCTCAGTGGGTTAACGATCCGGCATTGCCGTGAGCTGTGGTGTAGGTTGCAGACGCGGCTCGGATCCCGCGTTGCTGTGGCTCTGGTGTAGGCCGGTGGCTGCAGCTCCGATTCGACCCCTAGCCTGGGAACCTCCATATGCCGAGGGAGCGGCCCAAGAAATAGCAACAACAACAACAACAAAAAAGACCAAAAAAAAGTTCAAATGTCAAGTGACCTGCTTCCTGGGGTTCCTTAAGTCTCAGGGCTCACTATCAACTTCTTCACCCTTTCTTTTCAGTCCAGATGTGTCAATTCCCTTTTTTTGGCTGCGCCCATGGCATGTGGAAGTTCCTGGCCCAGTGATTGAACCCGCGCCGCAGCAGTAACCAGAGCTACAACAGTGTCAACACCAGATCCTTAACCTGCTAAGCCACCAGGGAACTCCAGATGTGTCCATTACTCATTTCACTGTTGTCCCCTCCACCGCAGCCCTCTGGAAACATGTGTCAGCCCAGAGGTACTAGGTAAATTGAATAGAAAAGGGACACTTCCATGTGCCCTTGAGAACACAGATAATAGGGATCAGACAACCCAGGCGACTGCAGTCATAAGGGAGGACTAACCTCTCTACAAGACTACAGGTGTATCAAGAGCCACCTGAGCAATAATCAAATTCAGCACAGATGCCCAATGGCAGTGACATGGAAAAAGACAGTAATACTACTCTTTCATTAGAAAAGCAAATGAGAGGCAGGAGAATACAATCCTTCAAACACGAAAACAAGGCTGAAATTTCTGAGTAAGAGGTACTAAACAGAACAGACTGTACTGCTCTGGGCAGGCAACATGTCTTCCTGTGGAAGCCATTCTGTGCCCTGACCACCAAGCCATCCCTCAGATGGGAGAGGAGCCTGGCTGAGCCTGACCGTAGGAGCTGTACCCCTGGGGCGAGCATGCATCAAACAAAGCCTCAAGTCTCCGTCTGAGAACAGCACCTACTTCATAGGCTCCTAGTGAGGACTAAGTGAGGAAATTCCCCAAAGTGCTTTGCCCAGTGTCTGTCACAGAGGAAGAATAAATGATAGCTAATATAATAAAGTGTTTCAGCTAAAGAGGGTCATGCCACAAAGATCATCCTCAACGGATGGTTCTAGCTTCCAGTTGCCATGTGTGTTTACAGCTAAATCAGTCATTCTGACCCAAGAGAGGCTTGCCTGTTTACTTGGTCAGTCTTTTCCTTGAGGTGGAAGAAAGGTTAGCAGAGGCCAGCAAGGAGAGATCAGCCTCTAGATCTCAAACAGGCCACGTGGATGACTGGACCTTGAAGCAGATAAGGGCAGAGGCTGCCACTGAGAGCATCGGGCTCCACAGCAAAAATGTCATTCAGACTCCAGCCTTGGGACCAGAGATTCAAAGTGGGACTATTGCTTTAGAATCCCAAAGCCTGACCAGGTTTGGAGGCTGTCCACCAAACTCCTGCCTGCAGCCCTGTCTCCCAGTAAGGTCACACCTGTTGGGCCTCCAATTATTACTCAGGTCAGTCACTGCTCATCTGTGAAGCTCCGTGAGCCTGGCTCAGCCACTCAGTGAAGGAAACGCAGTCACAGAACACAGCTTACCAAGTCCTTGTGATAACACAGGAAAACACCCAACCAGTGTTACAGGAGAACAAAAATAAAAGATAATAATAACTACGTAAAAAAACAAACCTACTCAGAGTAAATAAGAGATGCAGGCACTAACCGCTATTAACAAATGGAAATCCTTTTGACTGGATGATGTAAGGTGGATGGTTTTTCTTATTTCAACTATCCTATATTTCATTTATTTACACCCTTACTTAATTCCAAAAATTATTTACAGCAGCTTGGTATGAATTTTCCATTATAAACCTTACTTTTACAAAATGTAACCTAGCTGAAGCCACAACTGTCTCCAGGAGAGATGACTCACCCCCCTTCGCTCTCTGCATCTGTGAATGTGGTCCCCGAGGTGGCCGTGAAGTAGACAGAGCTGGAGCCAGTGGAGTCACTCCTCTCCCGGGAAAACAGGAACCTTCGCCGACGAGCCACTTTCTGGTTCTCTTCAATGTGGGATCTGAAAAGCAGGCCTCTTTCTAGAAGGTACCATTAGGCCCCATCCAGCCTGCCTTCCTCCTAACCAGGAGGGAGCCTCTTACAACTGCTGCTCATTAAAGGGCCAAGAGCGGAGAAAATCCTGGGTCTCTCTCTGCAGGACAGCAAGGAGAGCAGCTCCTTAGACCCAGCCGTATGGCAGACCAGATTAGTCAGAACAAAGCATTTCCACTGCTACAACAGGCCATGAGGGCCCACAGGCAGCAAGAACTTGTGGAAGGCAAGGAATCACGCATATGGCCGCCCTGCCAATTAGGTGAGAAGCTATAAAACTGGCTTTGGGAGTTCCTGCTGTGTGGCTTAAGGATCCAGTGTTGCCACAGCTGTGGCACAGATCACAGCTGCGGCTCAGCTTCGACCCCTGGCCCAGGAACTTCCATATGCCACAGACGTGGCAAAACAAAAACAAAACTGGTTTCATCCTTAGAGACAGAAAGCAAAGGCCGAAAAAGCTGGAAAGGCAGAGAAAATTTGGGGTGTTGGGGGCAAGGCAAGGCAGGAGAGGAGGCTGCATTACTCACCGGACCTCCCCCACAATCTGCCCAGCAAGCCCCTGCAGGCTGCTCCTCAGCTCCTCCACCTCCCGCCGCAGCGCCACCAGGCTGGTCAGCACAAACTCCAGGCGGTCCAGTACCTCCTCCTGCCCTGCTCGTGGAAGAGTGGACAGCACTGCAGCATCGCCAGCCTCACCTGGGACAGCCCTCAAGGGCCTCACTGGAGGAAGGAAGACAGGAGACTATGATGATGTCCACGGGATAGAGAGGAAAAGATCTTGCACCCAGAATTCAAGAATACTTGCTTCTCAGTGGAGTTCAATTTACAAAGCCTTTTTTTTTCTTTCTTTCTTTTTTTTTTTTTTTTTTTTTGTCTGCACCCGAGGCCTATGTAAGTTTCCTGGCCAGGGACTGAACTTGTGCCAAACCACGGCAGTGACAATTCCAGATCCTTAACCTCTGTGCCACAGGAGAACTCCTACAAAGACCTCTGATGGTCAGAGAACAATGTGGTTTTTTGTTTTTTTGTTTTTTGGGTTTTTTTTTTTTGTCTTTTTAGGGCCGCACCCATGGCATATGGAGGTTCCCAGGCTAGGGGTCCAATCAGAGCTGTAGCTGCCCGCCTACATCACAGCCACAGCAGTGCCAGATCCCAGCTGCGTCTGCGAATTACACCTCAGCTCATGGCAATGCTGGATCCTCAACCCACTGAGCAAAGCCAGAGATTGAACCCGTAACCTCATGGTTCCTAGTCAGATTCGTTTCCGCTGAGCCACGGGAACTCTTTTTTTTTTTAAATACGTTGTTTTAGTCTCAGGATATCCAGGAAAAAAAAAAAATAAAGGTCACATTCTCTAAACAAGTGCCCTCTCTTCCAAAAACCTTATACACCAGAGCCCTTCAGCAGTACTGCACACCATGGCAGATACTGTAAAATGCTTGCAAGAGTGTGGTACCTAGAAGGCAGGACAGTGACCTTGCTAGAGTGAAATAAAAAACCTTTACCTACCTATATCATCCCCAAATCCCAGTCAGTCAATACAAACCACAGAGCAAAACTAAAACTGAGCTCACTCAAATTCTGATCTTTCATTTCACAAAGAATAGCAAAGAAAATTCTGAGCTCCTCTTAAGAACTTCATTTAGTATCATCAGAGAGGGGCAAAGAGAAAAGGGGCAACTACTGAGAGAAAAGGTACACCGGAAAAAGCCCATCCAAACCCCATGGTGAAACACCATTGCCAAGTCCTGAATTGAGCTCTAGCTCTAACAGTAAATGCTGGAAAACTGATAGCTCCCTAAGGCAAATGGACTGGAAAATGTAAAACAGAAAGGAAACCAGGAAGGCAGGACCCACAGGCTAAGCAAGCATAAAGCTGTTAAAGGAGATCCAGTAACAATCTAGGCCAGGTTACAATACACACCCAACAATGTTCCAGTATGTAAGGCAAGAAAGATCCCTGGTGGGGGGAAGAGGTGGGGAGAAAGCTCCCTGGGAATGTGGCCACTTTCACCCAACCTCCATAGAAGAATGACTACTGCTAAGAAATTACAAACAAACAATACAAGGAAAAGAAAGGAAAGATAAGCACACTTGCAATTCTAGGTTATCACCAGGCTATAAAATGCTGACAAACAATTGCAATCTAAGGTGATTGCAAAAGAAGTCTTTGAAGACTCCTCTTGCAAACCTTCTGGCATTTGGTAAGCAGAGAAACCACTCATTCCCATTAACACAGGGTGAGATGATTTGAATGCTTCTCTATCACGAAATCATGAGGGGAGTGATTTAAGCCAGCCCTAGATGCTCTACTGTAATGAGTTAACTAACATGAAAGCTTTATGAAACTGAAAACATTACCCATTTCAGCTATGATTGGCTGTCAGCCACATTCTGCTTCAGCTGCAGTAAGTGCACTCCCAGCTCCATGATATGGCAAGTCCACAGGACCAGGTGACCAGGCCCACTCCTGAACTTAACTTGCTCTGTGACAACCTCAAGAAAGTTACACAATCTTTTTGTGGGGGGGGGAGGTGAAGGAAAAAAAGATAGCTTTATTGCTTTGCCAGGCAAATGGGGCCACAGCAGGCTAATGCCTTAAAGACTGTGCTCCCACACAATCCTTTTCTTTTTTTCCCTTTAATTTTATGTCTGCACATGTGGCATATGGAAGTTCCTGGGGCAGGGAGTGAACTTGAGCTCCAGCTGCGACCTACAGCCCAGCTGCAGCAAGGTCAGATCCTTTAATCTAAGGCACTGGGTATTGAGCCCATACCTCCTCAGTGACCCAGCAGGTTCTTAACCCACTGTGCCACAGTGGGAACGCCAAGCTTTTTCAATCTGTACTTCCTCATAAGAAGGATTAAAAGAACTTGGACTAGGAGTTCCCGTCGTGGCGCAGTGGTTAACGAATCCGACTAGGAACCATGAGGTTGTGGGTTCCGTCCCTGCCCTTGCTCAGTGGGTTAACGATCCGGCGTTGCCGTGAGCTGTGATGTAGGTTGCAGACGCGGCTCGGATCCCGCGTTGCTGTGGCTCGGGCGTAGGCCGGTGGCTACAGCTCCGATTCAACCCCTAGCCTGGGAACCTCCATATGCCGCGGGAGCGGCCCAAGAAATAGCAACAACAACAACAAAAAAAAGAACTTGGACTAGATAGTCTCCAAAGTGCTTTCAAATTTTAACACCCAATTTAATACAAATGCCTCAAAAATTTTAATTCCTATAAGATTAGTTTTTCCTTTGGCCTTCTTTTGGACTATTCCTTTGCTTATTAAACATCTCATCCACACTAACCAAGTGCCTTTAATATATACAAAGAACTACTGTGACCAGAACATATATACACACACACACACACACACACACACACACACTCTCCTGGGATTACAAGGGAAAGACTACAGACATAGAAGACTGCTTTTCCTTTTCAATAAACTTTCCCCAAAAGTGAAACTCTCGGGCACCGCCCTCACCCCCCTACTCCTTTCTCAGTTATCCTGTCCCACGGGTTCTGCTAAAGGCAGCCCCGACCCCAGGCCCATCCCTCAGCAGCCACTGCGCACGGCCTTAAAGGACCAGCTCCTACCGTGGCGTCCAGGCTCTGAAGTCTGCGTATAGTCCAGGGAGTTTGACTGGCTCTGGCCGTGGCGCCGGGTCCTTTTCCACCGCTGACTGTAAAGGGCACACAGGAATCCAAGGCCCGCGGCGGTGCCCAGCAACAGTCCTAGCCCGGCGCGGGCGCCACCCAAGGCCCCCAGACTAGACATGCTGCACCTGCAGCCCGCGTGAGCCAGCAGGAGCAAGCGGGCGGGAGTGGGGGAGAGAGATTCGTGAGTGTGGTTCATCCATTCCCAACGCCGAACCCCTGGAGATGATTTCCCTGAGTTCCCATCCCCCCTTCCCTAAGGTTTCCGCTAGCCCCGGCGCCGCTCACCCAGCCTGGAGGCAGCCTCCCCTCCAACACGCCCCCTGACTGATTTCAGAGTCAGGTTGCTGGGCCTCCAAACGCCTCCCCCAGCCTCATGACACTGCAGACCGCAAACCCGCCGCCTTGGCTGCAAACTCCTGGTCTCCGGGCCGCGCCCTCTGAAGGAGCCCTGGACTGTCAGGAGTTCAGCTCAGGGTCTCACCCTCTTTACGCCGCCGCTTTCCACTGTGGCAGCGGCAGCAGCCTTGCGCTGTCAATGACCGTGACGTCATCAAACGGCGTCAACCATCATCCCCGCGAGCCTATAGGAAGGCGCGGTGAGATGACAACCGAGGCCTCTCCACGGGGCGGGGCCAGCAGAGAGCGGGAAAGTGGAACCTAGAAGTCAGGAAAAAGAGGAGAGCTGGGAAACTCCCTGGGCTGGATGCTGTCGCAGTAACCCGCATCGTCTGTCCAGCTGGGGTTCCATTTCCCTCCAGTCACACCAGATGACCTAGTGTTCTCTGACTATGCTCCGCATATTCACACTACCTTTGCGTCTACTCTTTCTGTCTACAGTGACCCTTTCAACACCTGGAAAATGCCCCCTTTCCTTAAATCTCGGTCATAACTCAGACTTTATTTGATTGCAGCTTAATTTGTTTATGCTTTTTTTTCTTTTTTGGCCACCCCACAGGCATATGCAGTTCCCAGGCCAGAGTTCAGATCCTAGCTGCAGTTGTGTACCTGAGCCTTGAATCCTTCACTCACTGTGCCTGCCAGGATGGAACCTTGTGGCCCAGGGCTCCAGAAGCCGCCAATCCAGTTGCGCCACATCAGAAACTCCAGTTTATGCCTTTTTGCTCAAACCATTTACTAAGCATTAGACAATAGTGCCTTTGGACCTTCAAATTAGAACAGATAGATTGTTGATTATCCACAAGAGGTCCCTGACACTCCAGAGTCAGCTTCTGCCATCTGACACCTAAAAACTTATAGAACCATACCCCAGCATTAACAAAAATCTTACACCTGGAAGTCCCCTGTGGCACAGTGGGTTAAAGGATAGGGAGTGGCAGAGCAGTGAGGCAAGCTGATTCCTGGCTGAGGAATTTCCACACGGGGGGAGGGGTGGGGGGTGTAGCCAAAAAAAGAAAAACAAATATACCCCCATGTATACAAAAACATAAAAATCTTAAACCTTGCGCTGACTTTATTACATTAATCAGGGACAGGATTATTAAAAACTTTTTTCATTTTCAAAATGTAAATAAAATTAATTCCTCTAATTACTTTTTAATTTTTTTGGCCACGCCCTGGCATGTGAAAGTTCCTGGGCCAGGGATGGAAACCATGCCATAGCAATGTCCCTGCAGTGACAAAGTGGGATCCTTAACTTGCTGCACCACAAAGGAACTCCTAATGATAACATTTTTTAACATTTGGGTGAGACTGAAACTGGAGATGGTCTCTGATTGTTCAGATAGCATTTCAGGTTTGTTTTTACTCTAATTTCTATTAATCTTTTTTTTCTCTTAACCCACCTGTGGCCCGTGGTCTCTCTCTCTCTCTTTTTTTTTTTTTCTTTTTGCCATTTCTTGGGCCACTCCTGCGGCATAAAGGAGGTTCCCAGGCTAGGGGTCGAATTAGAGCTGTAGCCACTGGCCTATGCCAGAGCCACAGCAACTCAGGATCCGAGCCGCGTTTACAACCTATACCACAGCTCACAGCAACACCGGATTCTTAATCCACTGAGCAAGGCCAGGGATTGAACCCACAACCTCATGGTTCCTAGTTGGATTCGTTAACCATTGAGCCACGACGGGAACTCTGGCCCATGGTCTCTTTTATAATTCCATTTTACTCCTGTGATTGTATGCAACTTGTAATTTTAGAGACTAAGACACGATTTTATGGACTATGGAAAATACAGTTGTCCACATTCCTTAAGAGTTAAATTATAGTTCGGTGGGGGTTGAAATATCTGGACCAGCCCTCTCCAAATCCTTGACTAGATATTACATTGATTTACTTTTAAATCGTGAGGTATTTTACACATATAAAAGTACCTTTGATGAGTTCCCATCATGGTTTAGTGGTCGTGAATCCGACTAGTATCCATGAGTATAAGATTTGATTCTTGGCCTCATTCAGTAGGTTAAGGTGTCTGCATTGCTCTGAACATGAGCTGTGGTGGGATCTGGCTTGTTGTGGCTGTGATGTAGGCAGCTACAGCTCCAACTGGACCCCTAGCAGCCATAAAAAGTAACAAAAAAAGTACATTTGATGAAGATGTACACTGTAAAGAATCATTTAAAAGCGAGGTACCCATCTCACAGCCTAAGGAATACTAAGGAATAGAACTTCACCAATACCTCCTAGTACCGCTTAAGGATTTGGTTTAATTAGAACCTCTTGAGATACACTAAGGGTAACTTTATTGGTGGTGAAAAAATAATGTTTTTTATATCTTTTCTGTATTTTTTCCTCAAGTTACTGAAGTAAGTATATATTTCTTTTTAATAAGAAAAAATATTCAGAGTTCCCGTCGTGGTGCAGTGGTTAATGAATCTAACTAGGAACCATGAGGTTGTGGGTTCGATCCCTGGTCTTGCTCAGTGGGTTAAGGATCCGGCATTGCTGTGAGCTGTGCTGTAGGTTGCATATGAGGCTCGGATCCCAAGTTGCTGTGGCTCCGGTGGCTACAGATCTGATTAGACCCCTAGCCTGGTAACCTCCACATGCCACGGGAGCGGCCCTAGAAAGGGCAAAAAGACCAAAAAAAATTAAAAAAAAAAAAGAAAAAATACTGGAGTTCCTGTCGTGGCGCAGCGGAAATGAATCCAACTAGTAACAGTGAGGTTGCAGGGTTCGCTCCCCGGCCTCGCTCAGTGGGTTAAGGACGCGGCGTTGCCATGAGCTCTGGTGTAAACTCAGATCCTGTGTTGCTGTGGCTGTGGTGTAGGCCAATGGCTGTAGCTCCGATTTGATCCCTAGCCTGGGAACTTCCATATGCCTTGGGTGTCACCCTAAAAAGAAAAAAAAAAAAAAAAAGGAAAAGACAAAGAAAAAAGAAAAAGAAAAAATATTTACTTTGGTGGGAATGAAAACATTTCCTCTAGGAAAACTTCCCTGACCACCTGCTTGGTGGAATTAATATTTTTTTTTTATCTTTCTTTGCTTTTGAGGCAACAATTGATTCCATGATTATTTGCATTCTAGTCTGTCTAGGCCATTGGACTGCTCACTCTTCCAGAATAGGATTAATGCCTGATTCATGACTAGCACAGCCTTAAAGCAAAAGCCATCCATAAAAGTTGAATGGAGGAAGGAAGGAATAAAGAATGACCAATACCCAGACCCGGTCACACTGACAATGCTTTTGTTACAAAACCAGGTTTGTTTGCCCAACACATGGCAAGCCAAATGCCAAGACACAGAAATTTGCAGCAGAAATAATATATTCACAAGGCAGCCAAGAGACACCAGGAGACAAGAGAACAAATCTCAGCTCTGCCTCCCTAAAGGCAAGGGGCTTGCGATATTTATGGGAAAGAAAAAAAAACCAGGTTTGTCTTGGGAGTTCCTTGATGGCTCAGTAGCTTATCTACCTCTTTGTCTCTGCCGTGGCCCTGGTTATTGCTGTGGTATGGGTTCTATCCCTGGTCCAGGAACTTTCGCATGCTATGGGTGTGGCATATACACATAAATACACATATACATATATGTGTATATATGTGTATATATATATATATAGATACATTTAATATATTATATATACATATATTCCTTTTTATGTCTTTTTTTTTTTTGCCATTTCTTGGGCCGCTCCCACGGCATATGGAGGTTCCCAGGCTAGGGGTCAAATCGGAGCTGCAGCCACCAGAGCCACAGCAACGTGGGATCCAAGCTGTGTCTGCAACCTACACCACAGCTCATGGCAATGCCAGATCCTTAACCCACTGAGCAAGGGCAGGGACCGAACCCGCAACTTCATGGTTCCTAGTCCGATTCGTTAACCACTGAGCCACGACGGGAGCTCCCCATATATTCCTTTTTAAAGAAGCAGAGTGGTCTTAAGCATGGGGAAAGGTGACTGGTGGGAGGAGAAGGGGAGGTAAACAATATTCTGCACAGGCATATCTGGATTATATGCTTCTTCATAGAATGCATGTTCAAAAATGGAGGTTCTTAGCATGGTCTGAGGTGAAGTTTTGGCACTCTTAGGTCAAAAGGTGGTTCACTGGACACCTGTGCAGGCTCACTTTTAGGGTCAGTGGGCTCAACCAGTCTTAGCCAGCTTGAACTGATCAAGAGATGACTCCAATTTCCTAAAAAACAACATAAGCCCCCCATTACAATAGCGTCTCATACTTCAGAGGTGTTATCTATAGAGGTGACTAATGAGTCTTCTGATATGTTACTTAGGCTATATGATGCTTGGAGGGTATGCAATTAAAGAAAGGAAAAAAAAAACAAACTAAAGCTAGCTTAATCAGTGGAGGCAGTTTACAAGCAGAGGGGTGTTAACAAGCTGTTGTCTTATCTGTTGTTTTGTAAAACAGGCTCAAGAATTCTCAAAAAAAAAAAAAAAATCAATCAGGAGGCATAACTCTCCTAGACTTCATACAATATTACAAAACATAGTAATCAAGACAGTGTGGTACTGGAGTTCCTATCGTGGCACAGTGGTTAACGAATCCGACTAGGAACCACGAGGTTGCAGGTTCAGTCCCTGGCCTTGCTCAGTGGGTTAAGGATCCGGCGTAGCCATAAGCTGTGGTGTAGGTTGCAGATGCAGCTCAGATCCCGAGTTGCTGTGGCTCTGGCGTGGGCTGGTGGCTACAGCTCCGATTAGACCCCTAGCCTGGGAACCTCCATATGCTGTGAGAGCGGCCCTAGAAAAGGCAAAAAGACAAAAAAAAAAAAAAGGCAGTGTGGTACTGTACAAAAACAGACATACAGACCAATGGAACAGAACAGAGAACCCAGAAATAAACACAGACACCTATGTTCTATTAATCTTCGACAAAGGAGGCAAGAATATAAAAGGAGAAAAAAACAGTCTCTTCAGCAAGTGGTACTGGGAAAACTGGACAGCTGCATGTAAATCAATGAAACTGGAACACACCCTCACACCATGCACAAAAACAAATTCAAAATGGCTTAAAGACTTAAACATCAGACAAGACACCATCAAACTCCTAGAAGAGAACATAGGCAAAATATTCTCTGAAATCAACCATACAAATGTTTCTTATGTCAACCAACAAGGGCTTAATCTCCAAAATATACAAACAACTCATAAACGCAACAGCAAAAAAACCAATTGAAAAATGGGCAGAAGACCTGAATAGACATTTCTCCAAAGAAGACACATGGATGGCCAATAGGCACATGAAAAAATGCTCAACATCACTAATTATTAGAGAAATACAAATCAAAACTACAATAAGGTACCACCTCACACAGGTCAGAAAGGCTATTATTAATAAGCCTGCAAATAGGAGTTCCCATCGTGGCTCAGCAGAAACGAATCTGACTAGCTTCCATGAGGATGAAGGTTTGATCCTTGGCCTTGCTCATTGGGTTAAGGATCTGGTATGGCCATGACCTGTGGTGTAGGTCAAAGATGCAGCTCAGATCTCACATTACTGTGGCTGGCATAGGCCAGCAGCTATAGCTCCGACTCAGTGCTTAGCCTGAGAATCTCCATGTGCTGAGGGTACGGCCCTAAAAAGACCAAAAAAAAAAAAAAAAGTCTACAAATAACAAATGCTGGAGAGGGTGTGGAGAAAGGGAATCCTCCTACACTGTTGGTGGGATGTAAATTAGTACAACCACTGTGGAAAACACTATGGAGGTACCTCAAGAGACTAAATATAGAATTACAATATGTTCCAGCAATCCCACTCCTGGGCATATATCCAGACAAAACTTTCATTCAATGAATATATGCACCCCTTTGGACTTCTCATGTGGCTCACAACAAAAAATACATGCACCCCCTATATTCATTGCAGCACTATTCACAATAACCAAGACATGGAAACAACACATATGTCCATCGAGAGAGAATGGATTAAGAAGATGTGGTACATATCTACAATGGAATACTACTCAACCATAAAAAAAAATGGGAGTTCCCATCGTGGTGCAGCGGAAATGAATCTGACTAGGAACCATGAGGTTGCAGGTTCAATCCCTGGCCTCTCTCAGCAGGCTAAGGATCCAGCATTGCCATGAGCTGTGGTGTAGGCCACAGATGCGGCTTGGATCTGGCGTTGCTGTGGCTGTGGCATGGGCCAGCAGCTGTAACTCTGATTAGACCCCTAGCCTGGGAACCTCCATATGCCATGGGTTCGGCCTTAAAAAGCAATCAAATAAAATTAAATTTAAATTTAAATTAAAAAAGAACAAAAAATGCCATTTGCAGCAACATGGATGGAACTTAACTTCTCACACTAAGTGAAGTAAGTCAGAAAGAGAAAGACAAATACCATATGATATCGCTTATATCTGGAACCTAATATACGGCACAAATGAACCCATCTACAGAAAAGCAATAAACTCACAGACGTTGGAGAACAGACTTATGGTTGCCAACAGGTAGGGGGAGGGAGTGGGATGGACTGGGAGTTTGGGGTTAGTAGATGCAAACTATTGCATTTGGAGTGGACAAGCAATGAGATTCTGCTGTACAGCATAGGGAACTATATCCAATCACTTGTGATGGAACATGATGGAGGATAATATGAGAAAAAGAATGTATGTGTACCTGGGTTCACTTTGCTGTATAGCAGAAATCGACGGAGCATTGTAAATCAACTCTACTTAAAAAAGATCTTTTTTTTCTTTTGTCTTTTTAGGGCCGCACCCGTGGCATATGGAGGTTCCCAGGCCAGGGGTCTAATCAGAGCTGTAGCTGCTGGCCTACGACAGAGACACAGAAACACCAGATCCAAGCCACATCTGCGACCTACACCACAGCTCACGGCAACGCCTGATCCTTACCCCACTGAGCAAGGGCAGGGATGGAACCCTAAACCTCATGGTTCCTAGTCGGATTCGTTTCCGCTGCACCACGATGGGAACTCCAAAAAGATTTTTTTAAAAAAGAATTCCTGCTAGTCACAAGCCTTTGTTAAAGTTAACCCTGTGGGCACAGTTCACTTTCACAATGAAAAGCTGAGTTGTAGAAGAACAATTTCCTCTCTTTTTACAGAGAAGATCTGCCAGATAAACCGATCGTGGCAAGAGGCGAGACCAAATGGGAAGACTGAGCGGGGGAATTAATTTCCTGCTGGATATTAAAAATGTTATCTGGAGGGCATGAATCTGCCAGGGCAATCAGTAACGGGGTGGGTGATTCTGCATGGAGCACCCTATCTTATACTGCATCTGCAGACCTGTCTTGCAAATGTAATAAATCCCTGGCAGTCTGAGATAGGCACTGCCCTCATGTCTATTCCCCACCCATCCACAGCCCAGCCTGAGAGAAGAGAGCAGAGTAGACCCTGAGCCCCTGTCCTGCTCTCTGCCTAGAACATGAGAGCCTCATGTGCCTGGCTCTTTTAAGAGAGACAGCATATGCCTTTACGATGGCCTTACCTCTTGTGTCTAACCTCTAAGGTACTTGACACTAAAAAAGAAAAAAAAACTTATAAAATACCTAATGGCTACAAAAGAATATTTATTTATTTACTTACTTATTTTTTGCTTTCCAGGGCCGCACCTGTGGCATATGGAGGTTCCCAGGCTAGGGGTCAAATCTACAGCCTCCAGCCTACACCACAGCCACAGCAAATCAGATATGAACGGTGTCTGCGACCCACACCACAGCTCACAGCAGCTCGAGATCCTCAACTCCCTGAGCGAGGCCAGGGATTGAACCTGCAACCTCATGTTTCCTAGTGGGATTCGTTTCTGCTGCACATCAATGGGAACTCCTACAAAAGAATATTTATAATATGTGCATAAAAATTGAGTACAGGAGTTCTCCCTGTGGCACAACGAGATCGGTGACGTCTCTCTCTGCAGCACAGGATGCATAGCATAGGATCCCCTGCCTGGTGCAGTGGGTTAAAGGATCCAGTGTTGCCCAGCTGAGGCTCAGATCTGATCCTGGCCTGGGGAACTCCATATGCCATGGAGTGGCCAAAAAAGAAAAAAAAAAAAGGAGTGCATTCATAATCCTTTGCACCCTTGTCCTAGTGTATGAAAGAGAACATTGATTTTGTCTTTTAAGAACACTGCCTGTCTCTATCCCATCTCTTTCAGAGGTAACCATTACTCTAAATGTTACATTTATCATTTTCTTTCCTTTATAATTTGAGTATATGCTTTTATCTCAAAACCATCTACCACTTAATTTTGCAAGTTTGTGAACTTGAGGTAAACAGATTCTGTATTTTTCCAAGATTCACTGTTTCATTCAGCATTTTCATTGCTATAGTTTTTATTGTAAGAATCAACCAAAACTTTACTCTAGGAATTCCCTGGTGGCACAGCAGGTTAAGGGTCTGGTGTTGCCACTGCTGTGGTGGAGGTACAATCCCTGGCCCTGGAACTTCTGCAAGCTGTGGGTGCAGCCAAAAAAAAAAAAGAGGAGGAATTCTTATAGTGGCTCAGTGGTTAATGAGCCCAACTAGTAACCATGAGGTTTCAGGTTTGATCCCTGGCCTTGCTCAGTGGGTTAAGGATCTGGCGTTGCTATGAGCTGTGGTGTAGGTCTCGGATGCCACTTGGGTCCCGCATTGCTGTGGCTCTGGCGTAGGCTGGTGACTACAGCTCCGATTAGACCCCTAGCCTGGGAACATCCATATGCCTCAGGAGCAGCCCTAAAAAGACCCCCCCCAAAAAAAAATATATATATATATAAAGACAAAAAACCTTATTCCACTTCTGATGGCCATAAAGACTATTTCCAGGTTTTTTTTGCTAATTACAAACAGTGCTGTGGTCAGTGAGTTTTCCTAGGTTTATCTAGGAGAGGTTTGGTAGGTCACAGTGATGCATATCTTAAACTTTATTAGATGATGCCAATTTGTTTTCCAAGGTGATTGTATCAGTCTATAACAATTTGCAATCCTAACAGTAATATTTCTTTTCTTTTTTTGGCAGGGAGGGCAGAAGCAGCATGCCTGAGGCAAATGGAAGTTCCTGGGCCAGGAATGGAAACTGCACCACAGCCGTGACCTGAGCTGCTGCCATGAAAATGCCAGATCCTTAACCTGCTGCACCACAAGAGAATCCTCCCAACAATGTTTCAGTTGTTAGACATCTTCACCCAATATATGATGCTTACAAATTTTGATTTCTTATCTTTTGGGAAATCTGTAAAGCAGTGTCTCATTGGGGTTTAACTGGCATTTCTGGGATTTCTAATGATATTGAACATCATGTTATATGTTTGTTGGCCATTTCCACTCTCTCTTTTGAAAAGTGCCTACTGGAGTCACTTGCGCATGTTCCTTCTACTCATTTATCTTTTTCTAATTGGTGTGCATTCTCTATATGTCCTGGGCATTGATCATTTGTCAGTTTACCAAATCCTTTGTTGAGCACAAACATGTCTTTTCTTTCTAGCTAAACTGTTGGTCTTGGAGGTAGATAATAGGGTTAGAGAGTAGAGGATAATAAACAGTAAGGATCCTTTAGGATTACAATTTTCCATTTTCCTTGTACCTCTCTCCACATCCATCACAGTGCTGAAAGTTCTGAGCATGCCCTATGAGTGTTCTTCAGTGAAACGAGGATTTTTCAGGGGCCTGGGAGGGGTTACAGCCTGTCTTCATTTGGCTTTGCTTTTTAGAGAACCAATCACAACGAGGCAGATAAAGAATGTTGATCTGTCCAGAGTTCCTGTCGTGGTGCAGCGGCAGCGAATCCGACTAGGAATCATGAGGTTGTGGTTCCATCTCTGGCCTTGCTCAGTGGGTTAAGGATCCGGCGTTGCCGTGAGCTGTGGTGTAGGTCGCAGACAGAGCTCCGATCTGGCGTTGCTGTGGCTCTGGCGTAGGCCAATGGCTACAGCTCCGATTAGACCCCTAGCCTGGGAATCTCCATATGCTGCAGGTACGGCCTTAAAAAGGCAAAAAAAAAAAAAAAAATTGAGCTGTCAGATTTTGATACATCCAGATGAGGGCGTGGAAACGGGAGTTAAACTCGCTGCTCTCTCTTTGGTGGCTTGTGTGAGGAAATTTTTTTTGCCCCAAATGTTGCCTTGTGATCTCTTGCTCATGGTGCCGGGTCTTTCCAGGTTTGAGGGAAGCTCTGAGAACTGAGGTCCAGATTCCATTAGTTTTAGTCTCTTCAGGCCTGGAGCTCAGCCAACCGCTCAGTTCCCTTTACGGATTTACCTACAGGGCCACAGAAATGCAAGCTTCCGCCGCTGTACTAAGAATTAAAGTCAGAGGCGGGAATGCGTAAGTGCACCCAAGGCAATTGCTGAAGCACTGAAGGAATCTCAGGAGACAGTCTTGGGGTCAGGAAGTGGGGATCCGCTAAATGCTTTAGAAACGTCACTGGGTGGGATAGGCAGAAGCTTAGGAAGCCTCAGTAGGGTCGCTATTTGCTCCCTGCTCCATTTCATTGGGTGGTGGTGGTGGTGTGGGGGCGGGGGGGGGGGGGAGGGACCAGCACGACTTTGGAACCTGTTACTCTGCAGGCGTTGCAGTAACAGAGTGCAAGGTCAACTAGCGAGCAGAGCGCCACGGCCCCCCAGCCAGCCGAGCCCGGCGGGCTACCCCAGCCTTCAGTGCGGGGGTGCAGGGGCGGCCTCCCCAACACACAGTCCCCTCCTGGTCTCCGCACGATCTGAGGAAGAAGGTAGCTGGCTGGGCGGGTCCCAGTGCTTTGCAGGAGGGTAGGGGGCAGGACCCGAATCGCTGAGCTTCGGGGCGCGTCACGGGCAAACGTTCCTGATTGGTCGGCCGCTGGCGGTCACGGACTAGGCGCTCTGGGATTGGCGTCGCCGGAGGCCACAGCCAGAGTAACCGGACTCCGGGCGGAGGGTTGCAGACCAAGTACAAGCGGCTGGAGTCCGCGCTGGCCTAAAGGGCAGAGAGGTAGCCCGGCCGGGTCGTGCCCACCATGCCCTACCTGCTCATCAGCACCCAGATCCGCATGGTGAGTTAGTTATCTGTCGGCTGTTCTTGGAAGTTGGCGTTGGGCCGGGGCTATGGCCAGGAGCATCGGGGGGAGGGAGAGAGCCGGGGGCGGGGGGGGGGGCAGGACGGCGCTGCAGACCGCACATTGGTGCCTCTATCCAGGGCCATGCCCTCTCAAGGCTGGACCCGGAAGCTACCCGGGACACGCCCCCCGGCCCGCGGGGGAGGGAGGCTGTGGATCGAACCCAGGCGGGATCCAGGGACTCTGCGAGCTCCTGCGGCCCGGCGCCTCAAGGGCCGCGAAGGGGGCCAGGTGCATGTCCTCCCCGCCACCAAGCAAGCTGCAGGCGCCTGCGGCTCCAGTCCTACCTGCCTGCAGGAGATCGGAGACTCCGGGGGGACCCAGGAAGTTCCGGTCTCACACGTGCAGCATCCACTGCACTACACAGAACCGCTATGCGCGGCATGGGGTGGGGACTAACCCAAGGGAAAGAGGTTTGGGAAAGGAAAGGATGAAGATGCTCAAACACCTGTGCCAAGTGACCTCACCCACAGCTACTAGCTGCACCCTTAGGCGCTTCCAGGAAAAGCTCTCCCTGAGGCCTTAGGAAAGGAAGAGAAGAACCAGATAGCCCATGGGGTTAGAGGTTTAAGAAAACCAGGCACCATCAAAAGCCACGCCCCTTTTCAGTTTACTCTGCAAAAAAGAAGATCCTGGCCGCTCCAGGAATCCCCTATTAGTTTCTGAATATGACTGGGTCCCCCAGCTGGGCAGCAGGATGTTCTTCTGCCCTCTCCCTCCCCAGGGCTTGGAGGGTCCATCAGAGAGTACCCAGCTCCCTTGGGATGCAGGAAATAGCAGGTGGGCTCACCATTGGACAGGAGGGGTCTTGGCAGTGTCACAGAGCAGTGTTTTAAGAACCAGCTAGGGGGTTCCCATTGTGGGGCAGCAGAAATGAATAGACTAGCATCCGCGAGGACGAAGGTTCGATCCCTGGCCTTGCTCAGTGGGTTAAAATGATCCCATGTTGCCGTGAGCTGTGGTGTAGGCAGAAGATGCCACTCAGATCTTGCGTTGCTGTGGCTGTGGGGTAGGTCGGCAGCTAAAGCTATGATTTGACCCCTAGCCTGGGAACCTCCAAACACCCTGGGTGCTGCCCTAAAAAGACAAAAAACAAAAACAAACCCAAAACCAAACAGACAAAAAACCCAGTCAGCTGTGTAGTTGTTAAAATGTATGCTTCTGGGTCTCTTGACAAACCTCTAGAAGCACTCTTTAAGCCTGAGGCTTGGGAACTCAGTGATTCTCAGGCAAATAACAGTTTTATTGACATAAAATACATATAATCATAGAATTCACCAATTTAAAGTATACAATTCGATGGCAGTGGGTTTTGTTTTGGTTTATTGAGAACTGTGCAACCATCACCATAGGCAACTTTAGGCTTTTCCATCACCTTGAAAAGAAACCCTGTACCTACACCCTGTATCTCAGCTGTCACTCCTCATTGCTCCTGGGCCCCTCAACCCCAGGTAACCACTCATTTACTTTCTGTCATAATATGCGGTCTCTTTCACCTACATGATGTTTTTAAGGTTCATCCATATGCATCAGTACTCATTATTTTTTGGGGGCTGCGCCCAAGGCATGCACAAGTTTCTGGGCCAGGGACCAAACCTGTGCCACAGCTGAAACCCAAGGCATAGCAGCGACAGCAGCAGATCATTAGCCTGCTGAGCCATCAGGGAATTCCAGTACTCGTTCTTTCTTATTGTCAAGGAAAATTCCATTGAATTGCTTTACCACATTCTATTTATCCACTGTTCATTACTTTTGGTTTTCACCTTTTGGTTATCATGAATAATGCTACTGTGAACATTTGTGTGCAAGGTGTCCTGTGGACATATGTCCTCATTTCTCTATTTTCCAGGTGACTCTGATACACAGATACGGGTGATGGTGCCTGGCATGAAGGTGCCAGTAGTTAGGTATTGCCCAGCTAAGAGGGGACAGGGAGCCCACACTGCTCAGTCTCATCACTGGTGGACTTCACCCCTTCCCAGCTTGTGTTTAGCACCCAAGATTCCTTCCCTTCCTCTCCAGCCTTTAACTGAAGGTGGCTCAGAGCCAGCAGGCAGGGGAGGAAGGAGAGGTGAGATCATTTACCTCTATCTGGCAGCCAGCCAAGCAGCCACTGTGGCTTACCTTGCAGGAGGTGGGCCCCACCATGGTGGGTGATGAGCACTCGGATCCAGAACTGATGCAGCATCTAGGAGCCTCAAAAAGAAGTGTCCTAGGAAACAACTTGTAAGTAGTAGTATTCCTAAGGATCTTCTCCCTGCCAGCCCTGAGTCCTGTCCTTGTTCCTATTACACAACCACCAAGCCCAGGACAATGCCACTGCCCAGCCTCAGGGCCCCTCTGACTGCATCCTGGGGCTCTGTCCTCTGTAGGGTGGGCTCCATCTGCCCGCTTTCCCACAACCCCCCAGGCCTGATCTGAGAGTCTTCCCACTGGCCCTCCCTTCCCAAGGGAACCCCTGGACAAAGTCCTAGAACAGAGGCCAGTTCCCTGAGCACAGGACTCCCAAATGGGCTGCTCCTTGCCCTGTTCTCTCATTTCTAAGCTAGACCCCCATCGAGGCAAAGACAGGCACAGAGAAAGGCCTCTGCCTTGAAGAGCTGGTTGAGTGACAAAGCTAAGCCCTAGAAACAAGGAGCAGGGAGCCTGGGTCTTGCTTCCACTTCAGCTGATGCTTGGGGACTTGGCCACATCCCTTGGCCTCCTTCATAAGAGCTCCAAAGTCTAAACAGTGCCTGCTGCTTCCTTTTCTGTCCCTCGCCCCTTCCTACCCTGTAGGAAGGAAAAACCCTGGCTACACAGTCTCAAACACCTGAGAAGAGTCACCAGAGTGCCCCCCAGTTAAAAGAAGGCAGAGGAGGCAAGCTGGTCCCAGCCCCTTGGTCAGGGTCAGAGGCCTGAAGCCAACTCCATCCCTTTGCCAGGAGGTTTTTGTCTCTGACATGGCCAGCCTGGGGCTGGAGCCCTTTATCTGCTCAGTGGCCCTTTAGAACCAATTAACCCTGAAAGAAGGGAAACCAAGGATTCTCCATGCTAGGGAGTGGCACCCAGAGGAAGGAGCTCTTGGGGGCCAACCTTATCGTTCATGACTGTAGGACAGCCAGGCAGCAAGAGGGCGGAGGTCAGGGAGAGGAGGCCGCTCCTGCTGAATGGTCAGTAACCCCGGGCATGTGGGCCTGTTGCAGGTTCTACTATCTGGATGACATCGGGAAAGCCACTTTACCCCTCTCTGTTTGCTCACTTATAAAATGGGCACAACTGTAGTACCTGCTTGAGGTTGTTGGGAGGAATAAATGAGATGATACAAAGTGCTTAGCAGGTGAGGGGGCAGCGAATGCGTAGTCAGCTGGGCACCCAGAAAACCTCAGTCCCTGGTAGGAGTATCCCTGACCAGGCCTGATTTGCAGCAGAAACTGGGTCTGTACATGGGGCTGCACTGCGTACCTCCTCATACCACCCTTCTTCTCTTGGCAGTTGTGAGTACTATGTCAACGACCCTCCTCGAATAGTCCTGGACAAGCTGGAACGTAGGGGCTTCCGTGTCCTGAGCATGACAGGGGTGGGCCAGACGCTGGTGTGGTGCCTGCACAAGGAGTGACCCTCTCACAATGAAGAGCGACTGGCACCCCTTCTTTGGAATGGCTGCCATGGGTGCCAACCCCAAGCCCCTGCCTCACTTACTATCCTGCCCGTTCTTCACAAATCGTCATTTTCCTCCACCCAGCACCACTGGGCAATGAATGGCCTTCTCAGAAACCTGCCTTGGCCTGTGGGGGAGAGCAGAGCCCCTGGTCCTGGTGCCCCAGCTACCCCTCCAGCTTCAGGCCTGGTGCAGGGCCTGGAGGAGACTCTGTCCTGTGGCAGACTGAGGGGCTGGCAAGAGCCAGGCTGCCCCTGGCAGTGAGCTGGTTGTCCACCTCATGGCATGGCTCCAGGACTAGGCAGGTGGGTCCTGCATAGCTAGTCCAAGCCAATAAAAGACTGTGATGAGTGGTTCCTCCTCTGCTCTTCTGGCCACTGACTCTCACTGCTTGGAGTACCTCCCTGGGGGTCTGCCCACTCCCCAGGAAGGACAGCCAGGCCTGGGTGGGGCACTCCGAGGCAAAGCCCAGAAACTGGGGCCATGCACAGGGCAAGCCTGCACCCTACACCTATGTATGCCATAGAGGTAGACTCTTAAAAAAAAAAGAAAGAAAAAAGAAAAGTTTATTGGTGATGTGTAAGAAAAGGGCTGTGGGGTGGGAAGGCTTGGGGTAGGAGGCTAGGTGGGCTGCCCCGCCTGCTCCTCCTGCTGCATCTGGGCAATCAGCTGCTGCCGCTCAGCGGCCTGGCGCATGCGCATCATGACGAGGCTCTCGTAGTCCCTTTCGGATAGCACTGAGCCCTGGAGGACAGAGGGGGGACAGGGAGGGGTCAGCGCACAGCCTCACAGACTCGGAGGCAAAGCTGCCACCAAAAGTCAAGGAAGGAGGACGTCCAGGAAGGGAAGGACCCCAGAACATCCCACAGTTCCAACTGACCCTTGTTCTTTCCAAGCAAGCAGGCCTCTGGCCCCTGGCCAGGTTCTCTGCTGGCTCCCCTTCAGCCCATCTCAGTCAGCTGTCACCCCGGACTCACCTCCTCTTTCCCAGGCCCTTCACATCTACAGTCAGCTCCGGTCTTTTCCCGGTTAATCACTTCCTCACCCTCTAGCCAGGCCCTTGACTCTTTTCATTTCCTCCACCCCATGGCTTCTGCTTCTCACAGGCTTCCGGTGAAGGGGAGTTGTCAGAGGCATACAACCACACCCTTCTCTGCCAGGTGGAGGTGAGAACAAGGCCCCCTCCCAGCTGCTCACCCTTCCCGTGGTCTGGCTTCTGCTGAGGATGCTGAGGGAGCCCTACCCTAGACACGGCCTCGCTCAGCCTCACCCCAGAGGCCAAGAGAAACAAGCAAGAGCCTGGCTTGCCTCTAAAAATACACACCAGGGCTCCTGGAGGGCAGGGCCCTGTGGCTCTTTCTTTTATGAACTTGTCAGCACAGTGTCAGGGATTAAAGGGTGTGATATTTTAATAATCAAAAGAATAATAAACAACCACCTGAGTGGGCCAAGGCTGTGGAGTGGAGGCAGCTCTACCAGACAGCCCTGAGCCAGCAACCCCACACCCTGATAAGGTTGGCAGTGAGACTTAAATCACTTCCTCCCTCAGTGCAGATGAAGCTGTTTGAAGTCCAGCGGAACTGGCACAGGAGCGAGCCAGGCCAGGGGGCTGCACAGCAGAGAGCTGCTAAGTCCTGTTTCTGTACCTCCGGCCAGTGCACACTTGTGGAATAAGCCAGGAAAAAAGTCTGGTGGTCAGTGACCCGAGGAACAAGAAGGGAGTGGCTAGGGTTAGGATGCCAGGCCTTGGCCAACTGGTTTGGACTCAGGGGTGTACGGAACCAGGAAGTGTTACTCAACTCAGATCCCCCTGCTTCTCCTATCAGCCCCACCCCTCCTCCTCTCTCCAGGGCTGGAGAGTTGCCCTCCCAGCCAGGCCTACGTCCTAGGCTTGACCCAGCCCCTTCCCCAGAGAGGGTCCCCAAATGAGGCCCAGGCAGCCTGATGGGAAGAACTGGAGGTAGTAGGACCTTGGCCCACAATTGTCCTCTCCCGCCCTGAGGCCATCCAGAATAAATGGAGGAAGGATGAGGAAATGGAACAGCCAGACTTGGTGTCAGGTCAAGGGGAGGGCAGTTCTCCCCTCTCCAAGGTAATTCTGCTCTGCTGAGAAAACCTAAAGTCACCCTTGGCATGCCCCAAGCCCAGCCCTGGGAGGAGCCAGCCCTTTATAGGCCTCCTTCCCCATCCCTGTGGGCTCTGCTAATGAGGGCCTGTCACCGGGTCCCAGGGCTGAGTCACCCACACCAGCAACAGGTCTCTCTCTTCCTTCCCCAACAATCATTCCACACACCTGCCTTTCAATTAACCCCACCTCCCCGAGCCCCACCCCAGACTCCTGGGGGCTGGGGGACCAGGCCTGCCTGCAAGGGCCTAGGGCACAGGGGCTGCGAGGCAAGAGGTAGCTGGTGACACACAAGCTGCCCCTACAGGAGTCCCCAGAGGAATCTTACGCTCCCCAGTGCCCTGGGGTGTTGGCCGCGCTGCCCCAGTCCCTGCCTGCGGATGCTGCAATTACCTCAGAGCGTGAAACCGGGCTTCCCACCTGACTGAGTCAGCTGAAGACAACAACATATCTCCAGCGCACACTAGCACACAGCCAAGCCACTAGTCAGAGGCCAGGAGCCATGGCAGAGAGGCAAGCCCTGCGCTGGGGAAGGAGAAAAATCCACCTCTGACTGCGGGAGAGCTGCCCTCACTCAGGCTCCGTAAGTGCTCTTCCCTCCTCTCAGGGTTTTTCCACTGCCCTGTCAAGTATCCAGGTCACTCCAGTCCCTCTGGGAAACTCCCACCAGGAACTCCCAGTTCCCTGCTGTCCCGGACAAGATCACCCACTTCCGCGGACCTCTGCTCACCATCCAGGACACTTGTGCTGAACAGAAAGCTGGAGGCCTCTGCTTCTCACCATTCACTGCTCCAGCGGACCCGATGGTCCCCAGCTGCCCTTGAACCAGGCTTCTGAGGTACCAGGCTAGTCTGCTGGCTCCCTAGGGCCCCATGGAGACCTGGCGGAAAGGCTCCTTCCGCAGCGCCTCCTTCTTCAAGAGGCTGAGTCTGGGGCGGCCGCGGCGACTGCGGCGACAAGGCAGCGTGCTCAGCCAGGCCAGCACAGCCGGTGGGGACCACGAGGAGTATAGCAACCGAGAGGTCATCAGGGAGCTGAGAGGGAGACCTGATGGGCGGCGCCTGCCACTGTGGGGGGACGAGCAGCCCCGGGTGACCCTGCTGGCCCCGCCCAAGCCCCCGCGCCTCTACCGAGAAAGCTCCAGCTGCCCCAACATCCTGGAACCCCCGTCGCCCTACACTGCTGCCTACTCAGCGACCCTGCCCTCTGCGCTCTCCCTGGCGGAAGCCCTTCACCAATACACAGAGGAGGAGCTTCTGGACACGCCCCCCTGCCAGAGGACACCTGCTCCGGACCTCAGTGATCCCTTCTTCTCCTTCCAAGTGGACCTGGGGATTTCACTCCTTGAGGAAGTTCTACAGATGCTGAGGGAGCAATTTCCCAGTGAGTCCAGCTTCTGAATGGGGGGCAGGTGGGCAGAGGTGGGGCAACGGGAAGAGCCTGAAGCCTGGGGATCCAGAGAGGGAGGGGACAGTCGTGGATTAAGAAAAAGGTAGGGATAGGAATCCTGCTTGCCCTCTGGGTCCTGAACAGTCCTCTGAGTCACGCCTGAGTGGAGGGACAGAGGTGCAGAGGCTAGTTGCAGATGTGCGGGGGGTGGGCACCTGCTGGCAGGAGCCCTGAAAGCAGAGAGCTGGGTTGGAAAAGGGAGGCCACATGGCCACCAGAGGGACCAAGGCCAGCAGGGGGAGGGCGGCATAAGGCATGGTCAGGGAATGGAGGACACAAAGACCAGGCACAACAGCTCCCTCTGATGCCACTGCCAACAGAGAGAGGTTACAAACAGGCCTGGGCAAAAAGTGTTCCAATCCAGGCTGGAGAGGAAAGATCTCAGGAGAGAGAGATGAGCCAGGCCCAACCTTGTCCAACATGGTAGCCACTAGCTACATGTCTCCGTTTAGCCATATATGATTAACAGCTACCACACTGAATGGCACAGAATGAGCGTTAACACTGTTGGAGAAAGTTCTGTTGGGCAGCGCTGGCCTAGACTATGGCCTGGGGCCTGGTGGGTTAGGGGAAGCATGTGGGGCCTGTGAGGGAAGGGAGGGGCTGGCACAGTTGGAAGTGAGGCAGGAAGAGATGGAGAGTAACTCAGGAAAAAGGCCCAACAAATGACTAGCAGAGAAGGGGGCATGAGAAACTCAAAGTGCCAACACAGCTGCCTGGAGCACCCCCTGGAGCCCAAGGACGCTGGCTCTAGGGAATGCCAGCTTATGAAGGGGGCTTTGGGGAACTCCCAGAATTATGAGTGAGGGGGGTCCCCGGGAAAGGCAGCAAAAATGGTGGCAGGTTTCCCTCCTTCCTGTGTCTAAGAGGCTATCAGAGGACTGGATTGGGAATGGACTCAAAGCTCCTGGCTATTATGGTGAAGAGGCACAGCTGGTCTCCAGAATCCTCACCAGGACTGAGAAGCTCTGCTCTGCTCACAACCTCTGATGACAGGGGCTATGGTCCCACCCTGAGGCCTGGAAAGAAGATCTGGAGCCAGAGCCAAACTGGCTGCATGTGGTTCTTTCACTCAGGCCTTTGCAGGCATGGCAGAAGGAGAGGGAGGCCTGGATGCACACTGCCTCCACGACCCAAACCTGTGGCCTTCCCTCGTCCTGTGTGGATGTGCTGAGCTGAATGGCTCCCCCATGGGCACAGGAGATGATGAATAAAGTTCTGTATAACACAGCCTGTGGAGTGTCGACTGGGGCTGTGAAATGCTGAAACTTAATGGTGGGGAAATGGTCTCTAGAGAAGGGTCCTCAGTCAGGCTCAGACCAGTTCCTTTTCCTGCTCTGTCCAGGGTCTGGGACATACTCCAGAGAGCTTCCCATCCTCACAGCCTGGCTAAGGGGCATGTAGGAGGTGGGGGGAGGGCACACCTGAAGCAATGGGAGTAGACACCTTGCTGACCCGAGGGGCATTCTTCTCCACAGAGGGGCTGGAACACATCAGCCTGAGGCTCCCACAGACTCCCAGGCACTTCAGAGAAAGGAGAGAGCCCTTGTCCCACCAAAATGGGGGTGGGTGTGACCAGGGCTGTGTGTGTGTAAGCGTGTGCATGCGGCTGAATGTAAGCCTTTGAGGATCTGTGAGGACTAAGACCTGGCACTGGGCACGTGTCAGCTCAAGTCTGTGCTTCACCTCGAGTCAGGCACCAGGCAGCGCCTCAGTGTCGGCGGGGTAACCAGTGTCATTTCTAAAGAGGAGATATTTCCAACTGCCTGAGGTCCCGTCTGGGGCAGCCACAGACACACTTGGAAGGAAGTTGGGGAAGGAAGAAAACCTGTCACTGGTCCTTTCCCTGAAGCACCGGGTCACCTCAGCACCAAACACTTCACACCACAGCCAAGCAACCTGCAGGCCAGGACAGCACCTTTGGGTGATGGTGAGAGCCACAGCAAGAAGCCAGAGGGTGGAAAGTCAGGTCTAAGAATTCCCGGCACTCAGAGAGGAAAGGGAATCACGTCGTCCTGCTTGGCTTGGCGGACCTGCTGGTCTCACCGTATTCCCCATGACCAGGATTTGTGGGAAAGGGCCCTGAGAAGAGCCCGAACAGGAAAAGGTGTCCTGAAGCCTGAGCAGGCTCTTCTGGGTGAAGCCTGGCTCCTTACCTGGGATGCTCCTGGGTGGCTGGGGCCCATCGAACTCTGGGGCCGTCCCTCCAACCAGGAAATCTTCAGAGGGTTATCGACCAGGCCCACTTCATTCTGGACAGCCAGCTCCTGTCAAACACAGCATCCAGTCCGGGTCCCATCATTCCCATCAGCTACAACTGGTTCTACCCCCATGGAAAGAACCAGAACCAGTGCTCTCATCCTCCAAGCCAGGTGGAGCAACCTTCACAGGGCAGTGTGCTGAAGCTCTGACCCTCCTTGTGGGCCTCAAGAGCCATCTGACTGGGGAGTGGAGGAAGGGGAGAAGGCAGTGCGTGGCCCCAACGTGGAGGGACACTGGCTCCCAGAGGGAGGACATATGGAGCCTGGCAGCAAGAAATGAAGCCAACCCTGGAACATCCTCCCACCCATCCCTTTATTCGCTGTGCCTCCACTCCCGAGAGCTGGAGGGCCCCTCTCTGCGAAACCTGGGCTCTGAGCTGGCCCGGAGATCCCCTGGGAGTGTGGATACCTAAGCTCACAGGGCCCACAGAATTGGGTTCCTCCCCTGGAATAGAAGGGCTATCTGAGGCCCCTAAAGCCCCACATAGCACTTACCGCAGCCCTGACGGTCGCAAACTCCACCACGGCAGTGCCTGCCTTCTTACTGGAAAGTACCAGGTTGAGCACCTCTCCATACTGTGAGGATAAGGGGGTCCCAGTAAGCATGGCTCAGCCTTCAGGATGGCCCAGCTCACACCAGAGACAAGCCTGGGCCGCCCTGAGGCCACTAGGCCATTATCAGACAGAGGATAACCTCTCATTGCTAGGTTCCTAGATAGGGTAGATCAGAGATGGGAAAGAAAGGTATTTTTTCCAAAATACAGAGGACAGCAAAGGAGAGCTGGGCAGAGGTGGAGGTATAGACCTGCAGAGATGTGCAGCCACCTCGGCGAATGAAGGACACGAAGAGGACGGGGCTTTGGTGCCAGACGCCAACTCCCTCTCTCCCCACAGACCCAGCCAAGCCCTTTGCTTCCAAGGATGGCCAGAGCTAGACCTGGCTGGAGTGGGCACATGGCAACATGGGTGACTACAGGGCCATGGCCTGGGGAGAAGTTTCTAGACTGTCCTTTGGTCTATGACACAGAAAAAAAAAAAGGCAGGAGCTGTGAAGGAAGGTTAGGCCTGGAGATCCTGGGGTTTGGGCTGATGTGGGGCCTCAGGTGATGGGTAAGAGGGAAGTCAGCAGGGCAGACCTTTTGTAAAAGCCGCAGGAGGACATCTCTGGAATATCCACCTTGGGACTCGGACTCCTTTGTGCTCTTCCACTTGAGCTGGAAATATAGCAGTGGGTGTTGCCATTCAACACTGATCTTCATCCCAACAGGACCAGCCCCTGCACCCAAGCTTTACAATCTGAGAAGACACCCTGTTGGTCTTTAAGACACCGGTAATCTAGGGGGCACCCCCCTAAAATGTGTTCCCCTTGAAAATGGACAGGCAGGTGGTCTGCTCACCCACAGCCATGCTTCCAGCCCTAATGAGGCTCTCCTTTAGGGCCTCAGGGAGGGCAGCCCTGCAGCCTTCAGAGCTAAGAGCAGCCTTTCCCAGCCAGCTCTGACACCTAGGCAGTGGGAGGATGGAAGGGTGGGGGTAGTGGTGGGGCTCCCAGAGATCCAGCATCCCCCAGAAGCCCTTGTTCCCCCAAAGCATTTATTCTTGCTGAAGAAGACAGAAGGAGGTGTGAGGTGGCCCGGGGATCCTGCAGGGCTCACCTTTAGCTTGGGGGTTCCTTTGCTTTCAAGATTTTCTGTCATTCCTAGAAAATTTAGAAAATAATTCCGGGTAAGATAGAATACGAGGGAGTCAGTGGTTCTCCCAAAGGAGAAACAGCCCAGGGCCAGAAGGACTTAGAAAAGGTCATTCCTGACCAGGGACAGTATTTGCCCTGCCCTGAGTAGGGTCTGGTAGGGAAAGTAGAGGGGCCCCCACCCCGAGGAGCTGCCATCTTGGGGGCAGCTGCCCAGCTGCCTGAAGGCCATGGTCAGCATTCTGCCCAAGAAGGGCTGTGAACACCTCTGGGGGCAGGAGGCAGGGGTAGACACAACACAGTTCTACTGAAACAAAGTACCCCAGAGCCCCCCCACTCCACTCCACTGGGTGATTGGCTCCAAAATAGAGCCAGCTCTGCTTGGGACTAAAGACCACCTGGGCCAGGAGGTCTCAAGAAGGGTGAAAAGCCAATAGGCCCCAGAGAACTGGAAGGAAGAAGGGACAGGCGGCATGTGTCCCAGTAGGGTGCCTCCGGGGGTTCTAGCAGGTAGAAGCTTGCACAGCAGCTCCTCTAGGCAGCCAGTGTGGCCACTATGGGCTTTGGGAGCTGCCTTAGAGGGGAAGGTGGGTATGGGGGACGGACTCTCACCTCTCAACCTCTGTTCCCGTTCCTGTCGGATCTGCTCCTGCATCAGCCTCTGCTGTTCCTCCAGCTGCCGGGAACCCTCTTCTCGCAGGCGTTCGATCTGCAGGGCGGGGGTTGGGGAGGGTGACAATTCTGTGCAGATTCAGTTCCAGGTTGGCTCACCTTGCAAAGGTCCCTGGGACGTTCCACCTGCAAGCTGGGCTCAGCCACCTGCAGGTAGGACAAATTACCCAGATCCCACGGAGAAGGTGGACAGGGCTGCCCTCCCCAGTCATGGCAACTCCTGGGCCCACCCGTCACCTCCTCCTGCAGATGGTCACATGGCCTGGATGCCCACCTCTTGTTCTAGCGTCCTGGCACTCCGGCTCTCCTCCTCCTCCTCGCTGCCATGGGTCTGGGCCTGCAGCTCCCTGGCCTCCAAGTCTAGGCACAAGGGTGGAATGACCCGATGTCTGGTCTAAGTAGTTTCTACATGTCCCTGGCCCACCTGGCTCTGGCTGCTTCCCAAAGCCTCACGCAGGATGAACCCACCCAGCAACCCTGCCTGCCACCTCCATGCGCATGAGCTCCCGAGTTCATTTCCATTGAGAAAAGTCATCACAAGGAAGGAGAGGCTCCAGCTGAGTGGTCAGGGTCTGGGAGAGTTACATCAGCTCACAATGACCAAGCTGGTTCTCTAATCAGTGAACAAGGTATGGGTGGGTGCTTCTGTCAGCAGCCCAGGGCCGTGGGTCAGAGCTGCCAATGGGTGGAGCTGCTGGCTTCTCTTCCTGTAGTTTGGCACTGCAGCCTGACCTGCGACCTTGTTTTTGCTTTCATGTTCTTCCCACCACTGAGCTCGGGTTCCTGCCATCTCTTCTACCTCCCCTTCAATTCACATAAACAGAGCCTCACTGTGGACCTGGCTACAGCTGCTCCTATGGGCAGCAGCCTCCATGCAAGGACATCACCTCAGGTCCAGGAGCCCTTCCCACTTTCTAAGAGGAACCCGCTTGTGGCCCCCTCCCAGGCCAGCTGCCGGGGCAAACACTTCTCTCAGGTCTGGGACTCGCTACCTTCTTTTCTGTTCACTTTACTTACCTAAACTCTTCAGGTTTGTTTGGTTGTTTTTGATGGATGTACTGGGATGGTATATATACATATTAAATATATGGATATTAAAACAGGCAAGGAAAAGGGGAGAAAAACCAAATAAAGAATACCCGGACCAGTCTTATGGGGTTAGTGAAAATGTTCTAAAATTGATTTCCAATCACAGTTGCACCATTTGGTAAATTTACTAATAATCACTGAATTGTTCATTTGAAATTAGTGGAGATAAGATAAACAGAATGTACATCAATAAAGCTATTTTTTAAAAAGATGAATGCCCAGATCTCTTTGGATCCTGCAGAGAGGATTTCTCAGAGTGAAAGCTCTGTGCCAAAGTGAGCTGCTATGAATGAAAAGTTCCAAGAGGGCGTGGCCAACACGGACAGTGACTGGATCCATGCTGTACAGGTTCAAATCCTGGCTCCAGCAAGTTCTTATCCTTTTGGTGCCTTAGCTTCTTGTAAAAAATGGGTTTCAAAGAGTTCCTGTTGTGCCTCTGTGGGATCCTGACTAGTATCCATAAGGATGTAGGTTCGATCCCTGGCCTCTCTCAGTGGGTTAAGGATCCAGTGTTGCTGGGAGCTGTGGCGTAGGTCACAGATGTGGCTCAGATTCTGAGTTGCTATGGCTGTAGCATAGGCCAGCAACTGCAGATCCAACTCAACACCTAGCCCGGGAACTTCCATATGCTGCAGGTGCAGCCCTAAGAAAAAAAAAGGGGGTGGGGTTTCATAACACCCAGCTCCTTGGATAGATGTGATAATTAAAAGAGGCAGTAAAACATGTGTCACAATGCCTAGCTAATAGCACATCCAGTCATTGTTATTATTTCTAAAACTGTCCTTTAAGAGCCACCCTAAAAGTAGATAGGAAATGGTTCTGCCCAGAGCCAGGGCCACAGAGCTCTGAGTTGCTGGAACTGAAGCTGCAGGAAGAAAGGTGGAGGAACTGCACGAAAACGGTCCAGGGAAACCGCAGGCCACTAGCACCATGCTATCACCTACCAAGCTTCACTTTCTTCCTTCTTTCATCAAGTTTCTGGGTCCTCTCTGCTGCCTGCTTCTTGGCTTTCCTGACCTTGTCATATGCAGCCTGGCAGGAGAAACGAGCAGAGGGGAGGTGTCAGCCGGGAACCCACACAGAGCTGGCCAGCTCCCAGGCCTTGTTATTTGCCCCAGAGTCGTCAGCTGGCAGCCTGGTGACTGGGTCTCCAGGCTGGGACAACAAGGACCTTACTGCACAGCTGGGTCTAGAGGATAAAGCACACAGTGGTCTCTAAATTCAAGGACAATTCAGATGGAGGAGGATGCACTTACCCTGGCAGCAGCATCGGTCAGTACCTCCAAGGCCTGAGAAAGCTGGTGGAAGAGTTCAGCTAAACATAGAGATCAAAAAAAAGAGAAAGGAGAAAAGTCAAGTTAGACTTGGTGATGATGTGCTCCCTAAAAAAGCACCTCAAAGAAGCCACAGGGTGCCAGAAAAGTAGACATCAGCAGATAACAGCCCAGGAAGGGTGAGCACATCAGCAAGTGACCAGGTTCCCCTAACCTATGAAGTGCACCCACGGGGCCCAGCTCCCAAAGCCAGGCTGAGGGTGCGCTCAACACCACACCCCAGGGGGTCGGTTTACTTCTCTCCGTGCCTATGAGAGGCTCACCTGCTCTGGGATTATCCGGATTTTTGTCTGGGTGGCAGGAGAGGGCCTTCTGTCTATATGCCTTCTTCACCTGGAAGAGTCAAGATGTGGTTATTCATTTGGTTCATTCACCCCAAGACGGACAAGAAAATGTTGCTAAGGTGATAAGGGAAATCCAGGGACTGCTCTCCATTACTAAAAGAAAGGCTGCCACACTGAAACATCACCTCACAACCACAGAGAAGATCTGCAGCAGAGGCAAAGGTGGTGGAGGGAGCCAGCACTGTCCTGTGGCAGAGGGGCAGACCTGCTTCCTGCTGTGTCCCCTACCTCACTACCGTGGGCTCCTGGCAGGGGCAGGTTTCCCTCCAGTCACCTGGAAACAGGCACTCTCCTGCACTCGGTGTAATGGAATGTAAACTGGGGCAATCTTTCTGGAGCAAAATTTAGCCAATAAAATTTAAAATGTACTTTTCCTTTGACTTTTTCTGGAATTTGGACTTGTGGAGGCATGCCAAAATAAATATACAAGGATGTCCACTAAAACACAGTCTATATTAGCCCTCAAGTAGAGCCAACCAAAATCTCTGACAATAGAGAGACCTGCAAAAAAAAATTCATAGACAGAAGTCTGTATGTGCTGACTAGGAAGATCTTCAAGTCCTTGTCACAAGGAAAAAAACTGTAAATACAGATGGTGACAAGTAGCAAATCATTATGTTGTACATCTTTAACACAATGGTATATGTCAATTGAACCCGAGCCGCCACAGAGACAATGCCAGATCCTTAACCCACTGAGCCACAGCGGGAACTCCTACTTGGCATCTTGGGAGTACTGGGATGTGATTTCGATCCCCAGCCCAGCACAGTGGTTTAGGGATCTGGTGTTGCCACAGCTGTGGCTTGGGTCACAGCTGAGGCTCAGATCTGACCCCTGGCTCAGGAATTCCATATAATGCAGTGAGGCCACAAAAGAAAGAAAAAAAAGAAAAGAAACAAATAGCAAATCATTATGTTGTACACCTGAAACTAACACAATGGTGTATGTCAATCAAACCCATGCTACCACAGAGACAACACCAGATCCTGTGCCACAGCAGGAACTCTTACTTCTCATTTTATACTTTCCTGAGCTTCAAATTTTCAAACCTTAAATAATTCTTACTTTATTATCTTTTTTGGATAACAGAGGTTATCATGATGGGGAGGCTATGGTCCATTTTTATTTTTATATTTGCACTTCTCTGTATGAAAAAGAAAAAAAATTGGTTTTTCTTTTTTTGGCCACATCCATGGCATGTGGAAGTTCCTGGGCCAAGGACTGAACCTGTGCCACAGCAGTGACCCAAGCTACAATAGTGACAACACTGGATACTTAACCACTAGGCCATTAGGGAACTTCTAGGTACTATTTCTGATATTAGTAAATATAAACAAACATAGCTACATGACTCTCTTTTATATATTCTCCACTCATAAGGGACAGCAGAGCACAAAATCCCAGAATCCGCTCTCTGCTTCCAGAGGCCTTGCCCTCACTTCTACCTGTACACCTTCCCTACTGTTCAAACCTCTTGGGAGGAGGAGCCTCTAGACTCAGAACGTCTACCAGTAGCTAAGCAGACTTGGCAAGCTTCCGGGAGGAAACCAGTGTGCTAAGAAAGGGTCTTCAGAGGCAAGCAGCTAGCACCTCCAGAGGAGGGCTTGTGGGCAGATGCTTAACTCCATTCCCACCTACAGAGCCCGGGAGGGCCAGCAGTCACGTAGCCCAGGACTGCTGGGGTTGTGCTGCCACCTGGTGGGCCAAAGCTAGCACCACACTTTCACCTTGGCGAGGCCAACCAAGCCTTTCTAGCTCTCCCCGCTGAGCCTGGAAGCAGGAACCACTCCCAGGACAGGCTTTGAGCAGAGAGGGCATAGAGGGCGTAGACCTTCCAAAGGCCCACCTGTGTTCACCCCCCACCCCAACTTAGGCCTTCACCATTAAAAAGTAATGACAACAATAACAAAATCTAGCTCTGTTTCCACTATTTAAAAAATAAAAATAAGGAAACAAGAGGTGATAGTTTTATACAGTCTTTTTTTTTTTTTTTTTTTGCTTTTTAGCGCCACACCTGTGGCATATGGAGGTCCCAGGCTAGGGGGTCGAATTGGAGCTGTAGCTGCCAGTCTACACCGAGCCACAGCAACGCGGGATCTGAGCCGCATCTGAGACCTACACCACAGCTCACAGCAACACCGGATCCTTAACCCGGTGAGTGAGGCCAGGGATCGAACCTGCAACCTCGTGGTTCCTAGTCGGATTCGTTAACCACTGCACCACGACAGGAACTCCCTCAAATCAGTCTTTAAAGGCATAGGGGGCTGAATAGTCTGTGTTTTAAGATCCTATTAGAAAAAATTACAAGGTGAAGACAGGATTAAGATAGCAGAGTAGAAGGAATGAAGCTCACCTTCTCTCATAAAAGCAAAAAAAATGAAAACCAACTGCTGAACAACCTTCAACCAAATAGACTGCAAACTATCAAAAAAGATATCCTACTTCAAAAGACAAAAAGGAGGCCATATCAAGATTACACGATATAAGCAACCCCATACCTGCTGGGTGGGCAGCCCATGAACTGGAATGTAACTGCATCACAGAGACTTACCCACAGGAGTGAGAGTTCTGAGCCCCACATCAGGTTCCCTGCCTGGGGATCTGGCATTGGGAGGAGGAGCCCCCAGGGCATTTGGCATTGAAGGCCAGGGGGTATGCGTGCAGGAGCTCCACAGGATTGGGGGAAACAGAGAATGAATTCTTGAAGGCTGTACACAGGCTTTCATGTGCACTGGGTCCCAGGGCATAGCAGAGACTCAATAGGAATCTGGGTCAGACTTGACTGCAGTTCTTGGAGGAGCTTGTGGGAAAATGGGGTGACTGGCTCACTGTGGGGGAAGGACATTGGAGGCAAAGGTCTGGGGAATAATCATGAGCATGTGTTCCTTTAGATGTGGCCATTTTGGAAAAATCTGGTCCTACCCATCAGGGCTGAGAAGCCCCAGCCCAAACAATTATCCAGGTGGGATCACAGCCCTACCCATCAGTAACCATATTGCCTAAAGAACCCCCAGGCACACAACCTGGGCCTTCACCCAGAGACAGAGCCCCACCCACCAGAGGGATAAGAATCAGCTCCACCCACCAGTGGGCAGGCACCAGTCCCTCCCATCAGGAAGCCTGCAGCAAGCACCTGTACCAACTTCAGCCACAAGGAGGGGGACATCAGAAGCAAGAGAGGCTACAACCCTATTGGCTGCAAAAAGGAGACCACACCAAAAAGCTAAACAAAATAAAAAGGCAGAGAATTATGACTCAGATAAGGGAGCAAGAAAAAACCCCAGAAAAACAGCAAAGTGAATGGAGATTATCAAACTCCATGAAAAAGACTTTAGGGAGTTCCTGTCGTGGCGCAGTGGTTAACGAATCCGACTAGGAACCATGAGGTTGTGGGTTCGGTCCCTGCCCTTGCTCAGTGGGTTAACGATCCGGCGTTGCCGTGAGCTGTGGTATAGGTTGCAGATGCGGCTTGGATCCTGCGTTGCTGTGGCTCTAGCGTAGGCCGGTGGCTACAGCTCCGATTAGACCCCTAGCCTGGGAACCTCCATATGCCGTGGGAGCAGCCCAAGAAATAGCTAAAAAAAAAAAAAAAAAGTGATTGGTTTAGAAAAAAAAAAACTCCATGAAAAAGACTTTAGATTGATGATAGTGAAGATGATTCAAGACCTTGGAAATAAACTGGAGGCAAAGATTGATAAATTACAAAAAACAACGAGCAAAGAAATACAAGATTTAAGGATTAAGCAAGCAGAGATGCAAAATACCATAAAAAAATTGATTAGAAGCAAACAACAGCAAGAATACAGAAGGCAGAAGAATGAATAAGTGAAGTGGAAGACAGACTAGTGGAAATCACTGATGGGGAACAGAAAAGAAAAAAAGATGAAAAGAAACGAAGACAGTCTAAGAGAACTCTGAGACAATGTTAAATGCAAAAAAAAAAATCCATTTTATAGGGGTGCCAGAAGGAGAAGAGAGAGAAAAAGGGTTAGAGAAGATACGTGAAGAGATAACAGCCAAAAACTTCCCTAATATGGGAAAGCAATCACTCACTTAAATCCAGGAAGCACAATGAGTACCATATAAAATAAACTCATGGAAGAACACCCCAAGACACATATGAATCAAACTCACCAAAGACAAAGAGAAAATATTGAAAGCATCTAGGGAAAAGAAATAAATAACATACAAGGGAACCCTGATAAGGTTACTGACTGATTTTTCAGTAGAAACCCTGAAGGCCAGAAGTGAGTGGCATGATATACCTAAAGTGATGAAAAAAACCTCTAACCAAGATTACTCTACCCAGCAAGGTTCTCATTCAGATTTGAAGGAGAAATCAAAAGCTTTACAGGCAAGCAAAACTAAGATAATTCAGCACCACTAAACCAGCTTTATGACAAATACTAAAGGAACTTCTCTAGGTGGAAAAGAAAAGGCCACAACTTGAAACAAAAATACTACAAATGACAAGGCTCACCAGTAAAGGCATACATATAGTAAAAGTAGAAATTGTGCACACACAAATAAGCTACCAAAATCAGAAATCTTGAGACGAGGAGGGTACAAATGAAGGACACTGGAGATGCACCTACAATTAAGAGACCAACAACTTAAAACAATCTTGTATATATAGAGACTCCTATATCAAAACTTCAGGGTAGGAGCTTCCATGTGGCACAGCAGAAACAAATCCAACTAGGAACCATGAGGTTATGGGTTCGATCCCTGGCTTCACTCAGTGGGTTAAAGATTGGCATTGCCATGAGCTGTGGTGCAAGTCACAGACGTGGCTCAGATCCGGTGTTGTTGTTGCTGTGGCTATGGTGTAGGCCAGCAGCTGTAGCTCCAGCAGATTCTCGACCCCTAGCCTGGGAACCTCCATATGCCTCGGATAAAAGCAAAAACAACAACAAAACAAAAAACAAACAAAAACAAACTTCAGGGTAACTGCAAACCAGTAATCTACAAAGGAAACACACAAATAAGAAAAAGCAATCCATACAACACTAAGGATGATCATCAAACCAAAAGAGAAGAGAACAAGAGAAGGGAAGGAAAAAGACCAATAAAAACAAATCCAAAAGTTAATAAATTGGCAATAAAAACATACATATCAATAATTCCCTTAAATGTAAATAGACTAAATGCTCCAACCAAAAGACATGGACTGGCTGAATGGATACGAAAACAAGACTCATATAAATGCTGTCTTCAAGAGACCCACTTCAGTTCTAGGGACACAGAAAAACTGAAAGTGAGAGGATAAAAGAAATTATTCCATGCAAACGGTAACCAAAAGAAAGATGGATAGCAATACCCTTATCAGACAAAATAGACCTTAAAATAAAGAATATTATAAAAGACAAAGAAGGAAATTACATAATGATCAAAGGATCAATCCAAGAAAAAGATATAACAATTATAAATATATATGCACCCAACACAAGATCACCTCAATATATGAGGAAACTGCTAACAACGTTAAAAGGAGAAATTGACAATAACACAACAATAGCAAGGGGCTTTAACACCCCACTTACAGCAATAGACAGATCATCCAGACAAAAAATCAACATGGAAACACAGGCCTTAAATGATGCATTAGACCAGATGGACTTAATACATATTTATAGTACATTACATCCAAAAGCAGCAGAATACAAATTATTCTCAAGTGCACATGGACTATTCTCTAGGACTGATCATATTCTGAGCCACAAATCAAGCTTCAGTAAATTTAAGAAAACTGAAATCATATCAAGCATCTTTTCTGACCACAACACCATACAACTGGAAATGAACAAGAAAAAAACTGCAAAAAACACAAACACATGGAGACTAAACAACATGCTACTGAACAACCAATGGATCACTGAAGGAATCAAAGAGGAAAATAAAAAATACCTAGAATCAAATGACAACAAAGACTCAACAATCCAAAACCTATGGGATGCAGCAAAAGCAGTTCTAAGTTGGAAGTATATAGCAATACAAGCCTACCTCAGGAAACAAGAAAAAGCTCAAATAAACAACCTAACTTTACACCTAAAGCAACTAGAGAGAGAACAGACAAGAGCTAAAATTAGCAGAAAGAAAAAAATCATAAATATCAGAGCTGAAATAAAGAAAACCACAGGAAAAAAAATCAATGAAACTAATAGCTGGTTCTTTGAAAAGATCAACAAAATTGATAAACTCTTATCCAGACTCATCAAGAAAAAAAGGGAGAGGACTCAACTCATTAAAATTAGAAATGAGGAGTTCTTGCTGTGGTGCAGCAGAAAGGAATCCGATTAGTATCCATGTGGATGCAGATTCAACTCCTGGTTGCATTCAGTGGGTCAGGAATCCTGTGTTGCTGTGGCTATGGCTGTGGCCAGCAGCTGTAGCTCTGATCTCAAACCCTAGCCTGGGAACTTCCATATGCCATGGGTGTGATTCTAAAAAGCAAAAATAATAATAATAATAATAATAATAATAATAAAATAAAATGAGAGAATGATGCCCCAGTTATTTAAAAATAAAATAAAATTAGAAATGAAAAAGAAGTTACAACAGACATTACAGAAATACAAAGGATCATAAGAGACTATTACAATCAACGGCAATAAAATGGAACCTAGAAGAAATGGACAAATTCTTAGAAACTACAATTTTCCAAGACTAAACCAAGACAAAATAGAAAAGATGAATGGACTAATCACAAGTACTGAAATTGAAACTGTGAATACAAACGTTCAACAAACCAAAGTCCAGGACCAGATGGCTTCACAGGTGAACTCTATCAAACATTTAGAGAGGCATTAGCACCTATCCTTCTGAAACTATTCCAAAAAATTGCAGAGGAAGGAACACTCCCAAACTCATTCTATGAGGCCACCATCACCCTGATACCAATACCAGACAAAGACACCACAAAAGGAGAAAAGAAAATTACATGCCAATATTATGATGAACATAGATGCAAAAATCGCCAACAAAATACTAGCAAATTGAATCCAACAATGCAAAAGGATTATACACCATGATCAAGTGGGATTTATCCCAGGGATGCAAGGATTTTTCAATATTTGCCTATCAGTCAGTGTGGTACACCACATTAACAAACTAAAGAATAAAAACCATATGATTGTCTCAGTAGATGCAGAAAAAGCTTTTGATAAAATCCAACACCCATTTCTGAGAAAAACCCTCCAGAAAGTGGGCATAGAGGGAAACTAGCTCAACATAATAAAGGCCATAGATGACAAACCCACAGATAACATCATTCTCAATGGTGAAAAGCTGAAAGAATTCCCACTAAGATCAGGAACATGAAGACAAGGATGTCTGCTCTTGCCACTACTATTCAACATAGTTTTGGAAATCCTAGCCACAGCAAACAGAGAAGAAAAAGAAATAAAAGGAATCCAAATTGGAAAGGAAGAAGTAAAACTATCACTCTTTGCAGATGACATGATACTACACTGAGAAAATCCTAAAGACACCACCAGAAAACTGTTAGAGATCATCAATGAATTTGATAAAGTTGCAGGATATAAAATTAATAGGAGTTCCTGTCATGGTGCAGTGGAAACGATTCCAACTAGGAACCATGGGGTTTGGGTCCGATCCCTGGCCTCACTCAGTGGGTTAAGGATCCACTGTTGCCATGAGCTATGGTGTAGGTCACAGATGTGGCTCAGATCTGGCGTTGCTGTGGCTTTGGTGTAGACCAGCAGCAACAGCTCCCATTAGACCCCTAGCCTGGGAACCTCCATATGCCACGGGTGCAGCCCTTAAAAGACAAAAGACAAAAAAATAAATTAATTAATACATAGAAATATACTGCATTTCTATATGCTAACAATGAAGGATCAGAAAGAGAAATTAGGGAAACAATCCCATTTACCACTGCATCAAAAAGAATAAAACACCCAGGAATAAACCTACCCAAAGAGACAAAAGACCTATACTCTGAAAACTATAAGACAACAATGAAAGAAATCAAAGATGACACAAACAGATGGAAATAAATGCCATGTTCTTGTATTGGAAGGCTGAATATTGTCAAAATGATTATTCTACACAAAGCGATATACAGATTCAATGCAATCACTATCAAATTGCCAAGGAGATTTTTCATAGAACTAAGAACAAAATATTTTAAAGTTTGTTTAGAAGTACAAAAGACCCAGAACAGCCAAAGCCATCCTGAGAAAGAAAAATGGAGCTGAAGGAATCAGGCTCCCGGACTTCAGACTACACTACAAAGCTACAGTCATCAAAACCATATGATACTGGCACAAAAACAGAAATATAGATCAGTGGAACAGGAGAGAAAGCCCAGAATTAAACCCACCCATCTAGAGTCAGCTAATCTATGACACAGGAGGCAAGAATACACAATGGAGTAAAGACAGCCCCTTCAATAAGTGGTGCTGGGAAAACAGAACAGCCACATGTAAAGAATGAACTTAGAACACTTCCTAACACTATATAAAAAAGTAAACTTAAAGCGGATTAAGGACCTAAAGATAAGACCAGATACCATAAAACTCTTAAGAGGAAAACATAGGCCAAACACTCTCTGACATAAACCACAGCACTATCTTCTCAGATCCACCTCCTACAGTAATGACAATAAAAACAAAAATAAACAAATGGGACTGAATTAAACTTAAAAGTTTCTGCACAGCAAAGGAAACCTTAAACAAAACAAAAAGACAACCCACAGAATGGGAGGAAAAATATTTGCAAATGAAGCAAATGATAAGAGATTAATTTCCAAAATTTATACACACCTTCTGTAGCTCAATACCAAAACAAACAAACAAACAAAACAACCAACCAACCAACCCCATCAAAAAACCTGGCAGAAGATCTAAATAGACAATTCTCCAAAGGACATACAGATGGCCAAAAAACACATGAAAAGATGTTCAACATCACTCATTATTAGAGAAATGCACATCAAAATCCCTATGAGGTACCACCTCACACCAGACAGAATGGCCATCATCAAAAAGTCTACAAACAATAAGTGCTGGAGAGGGTGTGGAGAAAAAGGAACCCTAGTACACTATTGGTGGGAACGTAAATTGGTGCAACCACTGTGGAAAACAGTTGGAGATTACTCAGAAAACTAAAAATAGAACTACCATTTGATCCAGCAATCCCACTCCTGGGCATCTATACAGAGAAAACCATGACTTGAAAAGATACATGTACTCCAATGTTCATTGCAGCATTATATGCAATAGCCAAGACATGGAAACAACCTAAATGTCCATTGACAGAGGAGTGGATCAAGAAGATGTGGTACATATACGCAATGGAGTATTACTCAGCTATTAAAAGGAAAGAACTAACAGCATTTGCAGCAACATGGATGGACCTAGAAATTATCATGCTGAGTGAAGTTAGTCAGACAGTAAGACACCAACATCATATGCTATCACTTGTATGTGGACTCTAAAGAAAGGATACAGGAGTTCCCGTCTTGGCGCAGCAGAAACGAATCCAACTAGGAACTGTGAGGTTGTGGGTTCGATCCCTGGCCTTGCTCAGTGAGTTAAGGTTCCCGCATTGCCATGTCTCCGGTAGCTTGCAGACACGGCTTGGATCTGGCACTGCTGTGGCTGTGGCGTAGGCAGGCAACAACAGCTCTGATTAGAACCCTAGCCTGGGAACCTCCATATGCCATGGGTGGGGGCCTAAAAAGACAAAAGACAAATAAATAAATAAATAAAAATTTAAAAAGGATATGATGAACTTCTTTGCAGAACAGATACTGACTCTGACTTTGAAAAACTTACCGTTTCCAAAAGAGACAGGTTGGAGGGTGGGGGGAATGGGCTGGGGGTTTGGGATAGAAATGCTATAAAATTGGGTTGTTGTGATGATTATTGTACAACTATAAATGTAACAAAATTCATTGAGTTAAAAAAAAAAAAAAAAGAATTCCTGTCATGGCGCAGCAGAAACAAATGTGACTAGCATCCATGAGGATGTAGGTTTGATCCCTGGCCTCACTCAGTGGGTTGGGGATCCAGCTTTGCCATGGCTTGTGGTGTAGGTCACAGATGTGGCTCAGATCCTGCATGCTGTGGCTCTGATTCGACCCCTAGCCTGGGAACTTACATATGCCGCAGTTGCAGCCCTAAAAAACAAAAAAACATTACCAGTCTGATGTGCTGGCTAGACCTCAGCAGCAAGAGAGGTAAAACAAGAAAGTCAGAGCCAGATTGGTATTCTTTTTTTTTTGTTTGTTTGTTTGTTTTTTTCTGCGGCCTCCATGGCATATGGAAGTTCCCAGGGCAGGGATTGAATCTGAGCTGGGGCTGTGACCTACACCTCAGCTACAGCAATGCCAAATACTTAAGCCACTGCACTGGTCTAGGGATCCAATTGATGCCGAAAGAGACAAGCCAGATTATTAATCCACCATGCCATACTGGGAACTTCAGGCTGGTATTCATTCTTAGGGAGAGAGGTCTAAAGGTAGGAGGGGAGCTCTCTGAGAGACCTTCTGTACAGCATGGAATCTACCCCACCTACTGGGGCCACTGATGGCATATAGGAATGGAGGGGCTGAGCTAGAACTGTGGATACAGAGAAAAAACAGGAATTTCCCTGACACTGAAAAAGAAGGACCCTGCTTAGTAAGGAGGATGGCGGTTGCAAACAATGAATCACATTGCGGTTGTGAGATGCCTGTAGAGAGGTCCTTAAGAATGGAAAAACAGAAAAAAGAGTGGCTAATTTTAGCCCTAAAGGCCTCACAGAGGAAGCAGTATCTGAGCTGGATCTGAAAGGTGAGTAACAGTTCTCCAACCAGAGCCAGAAAGGGCAATTCAAGACAAAGGGTGTGGAAGAGTCTGACTTCTCTTTAAGGCCCAGACCAGCTTAGAGGAGAAATATGTTTTCTTTAATTAGGAAAAGGTACTGAGAACATAAAAAGACATGAAAAAGGAAAGACATGATTGCAATAAAACATGGGAATAAAAATACAGTTTTTGTCAAAAGATAGTCAGTTAATGAAAAAAAAAAAGGACTTCAAGAGTTCCCATTGTGGTTCAGCAGTAATGAACCTGACTAGTAACCCTGAGGACATGGGTTCTATTCCCAGCCTCACTCAGTGGGTTAAGGATCTGGCACAGGCCGTGAGCCGTGGTGTAGGTCACAGACATGGTTCAGATTCCACGTTGCTGTGGTTGTGTCACAGGCCAGCAGGTGCAGCTCTGATTCTACCCCTAGCCTGGAAACTTCCATATGCTATGGGTGTGGCCCAAAAAAGACAAAACCAAACCAAACCAAACTCAACTCTTCAGCCAAAGAAAAGCAATGGAAGAAAACCAGGAAAAGAATAAATTCATACCACCAAGTTTTAAAGCACAAACTTGGAATGAAAATGATAGGGAATAAAAGCATACCTATAGGCAAAGAAATGCAAACTGGGGCTGAGAAAAGGAAAAAAGATTCAAGAATGATAAAGTTAACTCATGTATGATACTGAAAATATAAGAAAGTTAACATGATTCATAAGGTATGTGTGATTCATAAATTGGAGGGTAGAACAATTAGACGAGAAAGCCCCACGGTGTGTGTGAGCAGGGCCAGAGAATGAACCAGGATGCATGAATGAGGAAGCTTTTAGGGTCTTAAAGCCCTAAAGAACTTGAACCTCAAAGCTCTCTGTCAGCTAATGAAAATTTAATGTAAAGTAAAAGGCAAGATTAATGGAATATATAAGCAAGGCCAAGAAACAAACAGTAATAAATGTTAAAGTTCAATGTATGATAAAAAGTATTACTAAAATTCATTACACTGAGCGAAAAGAAGTTAGATCTTCATGTCAAACTAATATCAAAATAATTCCAAATAGATTAAAAAAAAAAAAACCTAAATACAAAAAAATGAAACTAGGAGAAGTTCCCAAGAAGCTCAGCAGGTTCAAGATCAGGCATTGTCACTGCTGTGGCTCAAGTTTGACCCCTGGCCTGGGAACTTCTATATGCCGCAGGAGCAGCCAAACAGAAAAGAAAAGAAACTAAAAGAACTCAAAGAATGAAAATGACAATGATGGGACCATTTATCTGCTTTTAGGACAGGAAAGAAATTCCTAAGCATTAAAAGGGAAGAAATCACTCATGCGCGCGCGCGCACACACACACACACACACACGCATACTTATACAAAATGAGTGGATTTATAATGAAAAAATCTTTAGGAGTTCCTGTTGTGGCTCAGCAGAAATGAATCTGACTAGTAACCATGAAGTTGCAGGTTTGATCCTTGCCCTCACTCAGTGAGTTAAGGATCCGGCATTGCCGTGAGCTGTGGTGTAGGTCACAGATGCAGCATGGATCCTATGTGGTTGTGGCTGTGGTGTAGGTCGGCAGCTGTAGCTCTAATTAGACTCCTAGCCTGGAAACCTCCATATGCTGTAGGTGCGCCCTGAAAAAGCAAAAAATAAAAATTAAAATAAAAATTAATTTATCCAAGTAAAAAATCACAGACAAAATTAAGACAGGGAAATGAAAACATGTATCTGCATGAAAGATGACAGACAAATAGTCTTTACAAAGAAATCACACAGAAAAAAAAAAAAAAAGACAACTATAAGAAAAAAGAAATAACATGAAAGGACAATTCATAAAATATAAATGGTTAATAACATGAAAAATGCTCAGCCTCACACACAAAAAGTAAGCTTCTTTCTATCAACTGACAACAAAGGAAAAAAGGATGGTATTTTATATTGGTGGCTTTGTGGTGAATATGTAAATGGCCACAATGATTCTAGAAAGCAATCTGGCAGTATATATCAAGAAATTTTAAAAAGTACAGACCCTTTGATCCATCAAGGCCTCTTGTAAGAGCCTGTTCTAAAGAAATACTTAGAAATTTATACAGTAGAGAGTTTCTGTCATGAATCCAACTAGGAACCATAAGGTTGCAGGTTCGATCCCTGGCCTCACTCAGTGGGTTAAGGATCCAGCATTGCTGTGAGCTGTGGTGTAGGTTGCAGACATCGCTCGGATCCCTCATTGCTGTGGCTCTGGTACAGGCTGGCGGCTACAGCTCCGATTGGACTCCCAGTCTGGGAACTAACATATGCTGCGGGTGCAGCCCTAGAAAAGACAAAAAGACAGACCAAAAAAAAAAAAAAAGAAAGAAAAAAGAAATTTATACAGTATTTATAAACTCTGCAGTACATTTCTAACAATACATAAAAGAGAAAGTCAGAAATCATTTACATTTCAAAACAACAAAAACAGTAGGTAGCACTCAGACCTATAACGCTTTCCCTGTAGAAAGCTCTGTTTGAAGTGCTTTACACAGAATAACTTATTTAACTCTTAACACAGCCCAATGGGGATAGAAATTGTTATTATCCTCATTTTACAACCGAGGAAACTGTGACATAATGAGGCATTAATTAGGATACTGAAAATCCATTCAATGAAAAACGATGCAATCATTATTTCAGACAATAACTGTTCTCCTCTGGCCAAAGATAGATTTTCTTTTTCTTTTTTTGTCTTTTTTTTTTTTGCTATTTCTTTGGGCCACTCCAGCGGCACATGGAGGTTCCCAGGCTAGGGGTCGAATCGGAGCTGCAGCCACTGGCCTACGCCGGAGCACAGCAACGTGGGATCCGAGCCACGTCTGCAACCTACACCACAGCTCACGGCAACGCCAGATTGTTAACCCACTGAGCAAGGGCAGGGATCGAACCCGCAACCTCATGGTTCCTCGTCGGATTCGTTAACCACTGCGCCATGATGGGAACTCCCCAAAGATAGATTTTCTATGAGAGTTTTTTCTATCAAAGAAAACACTGTGGCTCCTGGCCCACCCATGCCATCAAAGGCCGAACTGGGAGTCTACACTTCCACCCTTGCCAACTGTAACAAAGCATCCCAAACTTTTTGCCAAGGTGGCATCAGAGAAGGCCAAGAACGGAGTTTGTCCTCACCAGACGAAAATATTAAAATATCCCTGAAGGAGAGGGTCATAGTTGACATTTACTTTTTACAGTGAGCTTGTATTACTTTTCAGATCAAGAAAAAACTGTTAAACAAACAAACAGGGGAGTTCCTATCGTGGCGCAGTGGTTAACGAATCCAACTAGGAACCATGAGGTTGCAGGTTCCATCCCTGGTCTTGCTCAGTGGGTTAAGGATTCGGCATTGCTGTGAGCTGTGGTGTGGGTTGCAGATGCAGCTCAGATCCTACATTGCTGTGGCTCTGGCATAGGCCAGTGACTATAGCTCCGATTAGACCCCTAGCCTGGGAACCCCTGTATGCTGCAGGAGCGGCTCAACAAGAGACAAACAAAACAAAACAAAACACCCCAAAAAACAAACAGAACTAAATTCTCAAAGTTAGAGTGGATGAATGGATAAAAATAAAGAAACAAAACAAAAAAGATCTATTTAAGATAAAGGAGTCAACTCACCAACAGGAAATAACATGTGTAAGTATCTATGCAGCCAACACAGGAGACCCTAAATATATAAAGCAAATATTAACAGACCTAAAGGAAGATATAGATGGGAATTCCCATCGTGGCACAGCGGAAATAAACCTGACTAGGAACCATGAGGTTGCAGGTTCAATTCCTGGCCTTGATCAGTGAGTTAAGGATCTGGTGTTGCTGTGAGCTGGTGGTGTAGGTTGCAGATACGGCTTGGATCCCGAGTTGCTGTGGCTGTGGCAAAGGCCGGCAGCTGTAGCTCCGATTAGACCCCTAGCCTGGAAACCTCCATGTGCTGTGGGTGTGGCCCTAAAAAGAAAAAAGAAAAAAAGGAAAGATATCCCATGCTCATGGTTTGGAAGAATCAATATTGTTAACATGTCTTTTTTTTTTTTTGTCTTTTTTAGGGCTGCACCCACGGCATATGGAGGGTCCCATGCTAGAGGTCTAATCGGAGCTGTCCAGCCACAGCAACACAGGATCCAAGCCTACACCACAGCTCACAGCAATGTTGGATCCTTAACCCACTGAGCGGGGCCAGGGATTGAACCCGCCACCTCATGGTTCCTAGTCGGATTCATTAACCACTGAGCCACGATTGGAACTCCTGTTAACATGTCTTTACTGCCCAAAGCAATCTATGGATTCAATGCAATTCCTATCAAAATTCCAATGGCATTTTCACCAAAATAGAAAACACAATCCTAAAATTTGTATGGAACCATAAAAAACAAGTAGGCAAAGCAATCAAGAGAAAGAAGAGAAAAAAGATAGGAGTTCCTGTCGTGGCACAGTGGTTAATGAATCCGACTAGGAACCATGAGGTTGCGGGTTCAATCCCTGCCCTTGCTCAGTGGGTTAACGATCCGGCATTGCTGTGAGCTGTGGTGTAGGTCACAGATACGGCTTGGATCCCGCGTTGCTGTGGCTCTGGCATAGGATGGCAGCTACAGCTCCAATTCAACCCCTAGCCTGGGAACCTCCACATGCTGCGGGAGCGGCCCAAGAAACAGCAAAAAAAGACAAAAAAAAAAGAAGGAGAACAAAGATATAACCGTCACATTCCTGATTTCAAACTGTATTACAAAGTTACAGTGATCAAACTGTATAAAAAGGATACACATGGGCATAAAAACACATATAAACATCAATGGAACAGAACAGAGGGCCCAGAAATAAACCCAAACATACACAGTTAATTAATTTATAGCAAAGGAGCCAAGATATTACAATGGGGAAAGGAGAGTCTCTTCAGTAAACGGTGTTAGGGAAACTGGACAGCCATATGAAAAAGAATGAAACTGGACCATTATCTTACATCAGGTACAAAAATTAAAGTGGATTAAAGATTTGAATGCAAGGCCTGAAATCATAAAACTCCTAGAAGAAAACATATAGAGTAAGCTCCTTAACATCAGTCTTGGCAATGATCTTTTGGATTTGACAGCAAAAGCAACAAAAGCAAAAATAAACAAGTGGGACTTCATCAAGCTAAAAAGCTTCTGCACAGCAAAGGAAATTATCAACAAAATTAAAAGGCAACCTATGGAATGAGGGAGAAAATATTTGCAAATCATATATCCAATAAGGGGTTAATATCTAAATACATAAAGAAATTATACAATTCCACAGCAAATAAATAAAATAAATACCCCCAAAATCACAAACAACAACAAACCAATATGATTAATAAATGGTAGAGGATCTGAAAAGACATTTTCCCAAAGAAGGTATACGGATTGCACACAGGTACATGAAAAGGTGTTCAATATCACTATTAGGCAAATGCAAATCAAAACCACAATACATTACCTTACACCTGTTAGAATGGTTATTATAAAAAAAAAAAATAAGAAATAAGTGTTGGAGAGGATGTGGAGAAAAGGAAACCCCTATCCTCTATTGTTGGGAACATAAGTTGGGGCAGCCACTATGAAAAACAGCATGAAGGGTCCTCAAAAAATTAAAAACAGGAGTTCTCTTGTAGGGCAATGAGTTAAGGATCCGGCATTGTCACTGCAACAGCTTGGGTTATGTTGTGGCGTGAGTTCCATCCCTGGCCCAGGAACTTCCATATGCCTTGGGTGCAACAAAACAAAACAAAAGAAATTAAAAATAGAACTACCATAAAATCTAGCAATTCCACTTTTGTGAATTTATCCAAAAGAAATGAAAACACTAACTTGAAAAGATACATGCACCAAGTTCACTGCAGCATTATTTACAATAGCCAAGATATGGAAACAACTTAAGTGTCTACTGATGGATGAATGGATCAATATGTGAGATTTTACACACACAGAGATAATATAGTCAATGGAATATCATTCAGCAATAAAAAAGGAACTCTTTCCATTTGTGACAATATGGATGGACCTTGAGAGCATTATGCTAAGCGAAATGAGTCAGACAGAGAAACACAAATGCCACATGATCTCACTTATGTGGGGAATCTAAAAAACAAATTAAGAAACAAACTCACAGATACAGAGAACAAATTGGTAGTTGCTAGAGGCAGGCAGGCAGACAGGCAGTAGGGGATAATGGTGGGCAAAATGGGTGAAGGGATCAAAATGTACCAACTTCCAGTTATAAAATAAGTAAGTCATGTTGAGTTTTTTTTTTTTTTGTCTTCTTAGGGCCACACCTGAGGCATACGGAGGATCCCAGGCTAGGGGTTTAATTGGAGCTGTAGCTGCTGGCCTACACCAGAGCCACAGCAACACCAGATCCGAGCCGTGTCTGCAACCTACACCACAGCTCACGGCAACGCCAGATCCTAAAACCCACTGAGTGCGGCTTCCTCATGGATATTAGTCAGGCTCGTTAACCACTGCGCCATGGCAGGAACTCCACTAAGTCATGTTAATAAATAAGTAATGTACAGCATGGTGACTATAGTTAATATTGTATGGTACATTTGAAGGTTACTAAGTGAGTACATTTTAAAAGTTCTTATGACAAGAAAAAAAAAGTAACTATGTGTAGTGCTGGATGTTAGTCTTATTGCGGTAATCATTTCACAATATATTACTATATTGAATCATTATGTTGTATCCTCAAACTAATATAATGTCATATGTTAATTATATCAAAAAAAAACCCCAAAAAACAGGGTTGTTTAGCTTCTTTCAACTATTCTAAACTAGGAGGTAGCGTGGTTCACTGAAAGAAAGAAGGTTCTGGAGTAGAACAGATGTGTTTTCAAATTGTGAATCTTCTGCATATTACTAGCATGACTTTGGGCAAATTATTGAATCTCATTCAGTCTTAGATTCTTCAACTACAAAATGCAGGAAGTATCCCCTACAAGGAGGGCCGTTGAGAGGATTAAAGAAAATAATCCATGTGAAGTCCCTGACAAAAACCAGGCACAATATAAGGCCCAAACCTCTCACTTATCTACTCCTGGGAGGGAGGTAAAATGTGACACCAGTTCAGGATGATGCCAACATGACAAGAACTCCAGGGAAGAGCACAGGTCTACAGAGCGCCCAGGTCGGCCCAGTATGAAATCTTGAGGTAGACAAGCTGATTTTGAGTCTGCTGAGGGCAGTTCCAAATTCTATCCTTGGTTAGCCTCCAGGGGCTCTGAACTACTCTCATTCAAAGTGCTGAGGGCACGAGTAGGTAGAGCATCTAAACTGACTGTGAGCCAAAACCCAGCTGGCCTGAGACTACCGGTCAAGTGTGTCTGTCCTGATTAACTAGTTATGACTATCTTTAGCTGCTAAACCTGCCCTGGGCAGGACCCATTGCTGGCTTTTATCATGGAAGGCCAGTTTTGACTTTGAACCAATTGGCCTGGAGTTTGGTGTTTTGTGTTACAAACAGGATTCTCAGCTTTGCCCAGACTTCCTGGATTGACTAGTGCCAGAAGAATTCTCATCATGTAAACACAATTCTACAGCAGGCCCTTGAAAAGCTTCCGTGTCAAAATTGTTTATTACGAAATAATTCCACCTTTTTAGCAGCTCAGGAGGCTGGGTTCAGGGCAAAAAGATGCAACAATATTTTTCCTAACTATGATAAATTGGGAAGGAAGAGGAACTGTCTGAAGAACAAGAAATAGAAGGACTCTATGTGTAATGATATAGGAGAAAGGACCATCTAATCCCAGGCATGGGGGGGAGGGGCAGCTCCTCTATGACACCGAGTCTGCAGGTGCTGGGACACCTAGGCAGGATTGCAGCAGCCACAGAAGGTGCCAAAGGCTACTACTAGCTTGTCTTGACTCTGGCAACTTTCCTCCTTTACCTATAGATCTTTCCTAAATCCTCAGTCCCCCAGCACTTGGAAACATTCATCTGCATTTCCTGAGACTTCACAAAAAGGAGCCATGTGACAGTTGAGGGGTCACCCACCCAAAACTCCTTGCCCAGACAATGGTTTTTCAGAGGACCAGGCCCAGCCTCAGAATGGCAGAGATCTCAGATGATCATAATCTCCATGGGGACTTTATAAACTCCAATTTGCAGAAGTGTGGTCTTTCTAAAATGTTACTGGCTACCCTCTCCCCTTCTCCATCCTAGGACACTACTTGAGTTTTATCTGACTTCCGTATTGCAGGGTCATCATTCAGACAATAAACTATTGAAGAGCACAACATGTTCAGATGCTACTGAGGGCAGGGTGAGGCTTTTCCAATGCTTCCTTAGGTGGTGATCATCTTAAATTCTACCTCTTACTGTTTTCCTTTTTTTTTTTTTTTTTTTTTTTTTTTGCTGTACCTGCAACAGGCAAAAGTTCCCAGGCCAGGGACTGACCCCAAGCCATAGCAGGTACTTGAGCAGCAGCAGTGACAATGCCGGATCCTTAACCCACTGAGCCACCAGGGAACTCCCTCTTTGTATAGTTTTTCTGTCTCTTCCCTAGTCAGCCTCTACTAGACCGTGCCAGATGCCAGAGTGTCTCTGGAAGTGCTTATTATCTATTTTTATTGTGGTATAGTCTGGAAAAACAGATAAATTGGTTATAACTGTACCTCAAATGAGACCATACAGCTATAGGATATTATGGAGGTTCTTACAAATAAAAGGAATGTGCTTTAGGGGACGGGGGCTTTGCTTATCCCTAGAACACTGGACAGCACCCAGTACTTGGGCAAACAATAAATATCTACTGAATGAAAGGGGCAAACACTCACTTGTTCTCAAATTAGGAAGCCTTAACTACGTTCATAACTTGAGGCCTATTGAGGAGCTGAAGGCAATGGGTGCTGTCCCGACCCTGGGAGACCTTCCCATGCTATTTCGTAATTTACCCTTCTATCTGCTTACACTTCCTCTTGAGAAACTAAGTCTGGAAAAGGGGAGAAATCACTATTGCAGACTGATAAGAGAAGTGGGAACTAAATGCTATCCCCCTAAGCCCACATCACAGAGAGAAAGAATAAGTCATGAATTAACAGCCACCCACCCAGCCCTTCCTGGGGGCTCCATCACTCGTTCGTCCACTGGCAGCAACCTGAGCCCAAAGCAGGGAGAGGAGCTTGGACTTGGGTCTCCCACCATCTCCCTTGGGCTTGGTGCCAAGCACCCAGCAAGAGTCTCTGAAAATCCACCTGCCTCCAGCTTTACCTCTTGAGAGGAATGAACCCTGACTCACACAAAAAAGCCAGGTACTGAGTGGTCTAATAAATAATAGCCATCATTAACCTAAAAGAAAGGTGCCCTACAAAGAAGCAATCATTATTTTTTAAAAGACTGCTATCCTTTCCTATAACAAAACTTGGAGCCAGGTAAGTGGTGCAAGTAATTAAGTCCAGTTCTCAAAAGCCAGACTCATCAGTCAGACAATATTTATTGTGTGCCTCTGTACTTCCAGATACGGAGGACACACAAGGAGGCAACTCTATGCGACAACAGTTACTAAATGAACAAACCATGCTGGTGAATCAGCTAGGAAGCCATTACAGGCCCAGTTCCAGGACTGAGAACAGTCAGTAATCTAGGTCTGGGCAGTAATTTCTCCCCAAGCCTGGGGAGGCAGACAGCTCCCCACCCCTGTACTAGCCACAATGCCAGAGGTTATGTGACTGCCTGATGTCATAGGCAGGAAGTAATCCACAGAGCTCTAAGCACTTACCTGGAAGTCCCCTCTACCTAAAAGATTGGCCACTTTCGTTCCCTACAGCTTGTGGTCCACACTGCAACAGCACTACAGAGAAATCCCCAAATTCCTGCAGAAACTGCGAGCAGGCAGGATGCCAGCCACCCCTGAGATCAGCACCCTCAGCTCAACATTCCTAAACGTGGGCCTGCTGGTGGTAACAAGATGACTCTGGGGGAACCCAGACCTTACACCAACATCTCTTGTAGTCGGGTAACCATGGCCCATGGCCCAGATTCGAGACAGAGACCTGCATAGGGACCATGCACGGTGCCCGGGCTGCTTCTCCCCTTGTACTTCCCCTATGCACCCTTTGGGATCTGGACCCCCCAGGCCATCCCTGAGGTCACTATTCAGGTCCTTCCATTCCTTGGGCTCTGGCCTCTAGGTTCCCCTTTAGCCCTCCCAGTATCCCTTCTTGGGCCTTAACTCCTGCCCTGTCCTCCTTCTCGACCCACTTCCCCAAACCAGCTACCCACCTAGAGCCTGGTCTACAGCCTGCCTCCCCCCCCACCCCCCGCTGCCGTCTCAGATGCTTCCTGCTCTCTGGGTCTGCCTCTCTCTCCCACCCTTACCCTGAGCAGACTTGCATCACACTCAGACTTCAAAGTCCTTGCCTGCCTTCTTTCAGGTTGGAGATCCCACCCCTCAGATAACCCTGGGTCTCGAAGCCCATCACCTCTCCCCACTGCCTACTGTCACTCTCAAGCTCTGGAGACCTGGGTCCCTATACCCAAAGCCACTCTCTACCGAGAGTGCAGAACTCTCTCTCTCTCTCTGGGCCCTGGTACTTCCTACATCATATGTATGTATTTTTTTCCCCTTAATGCACTGGTGCCCTTTATAAACAAATTCATATTAGTAAAAAATAGTGAGTGGGTTTAAAGAAAAATAACTAAATTTAACAGTGCTCAGGAACTGTTAAAAATAGGGAAAGCAGCAAAAAAATAGGGAAAGCAGCTACACAAACAGAGAATATTTTGAATTCTACCTTAGCTGAAATGAAAACTCCACTGCGGCATTTTTCACGGAAATTTAAACACACTTCCTCAAGCTGTCCAGGTCAGCTTAATACCCTTCGGGTTCGCCCAGGTCGTGCAACTTCACGCACGGAGTCAAAGCTCTATCTGTATCACTGATGGGAATGTGAGGCTCTCTGGGGCCTGCAGACCTGTCTCCTGTTGCCCTAATTGCTCCTGAGGTGTGGGTCATGGAAACAGTTCTGAAAGAGGAGTAGAAAATACAGGTTTGGGCAGGTGCTCTGCATTTACTAGCCACCTTATGCTGGGCAAATCAATTAAACCCTTTCAGCCTCAGTCTTCTCATCTATAAATTGGAGCTAATAGTCCTTGCGTATCTCACAGGCTTGTTTTGAAGATCACATCAAATGAGCTAATTTATGTGAAAGCACTGTGGTGTCATATAAATGTGAGGTATTATCTTGAATGCTAATGAATAGCTTACAGCTTACAAACACAAATGAATCATTCCTTTTGACTTAACAGGCAGCCAAGTAACTTCAGAAATCCAGAGCCCCAGCCTGACAGCCAAACCCAGGAATGAGTTAACTATCAGAGAGAGACTGAGAGGACTTGGAGGCCTGGCTCCTAGTCCCACCCAGTGTTGGTCAGGCCCTTGGTGAATGAACACATGACTGTCATGCCATCAAGTGAAACCAGGCCCAGTGCCCAACCTCAAAGTCTCAGTGCCTGCTCTGGAGGCAAGAAGCTTTGGGAAAGGCTCCCGCTAGAGACAGTGGACTGAGTCAGGCACACCTCAAACCCAGAAAGTGCCCCTAGATGCCCACAGAGTCAAGTCCAACCACCCCAGGGCCTAGAGGCCCAGAGATACCAAGTTTTTCAGATTCATCTCCTGCCATGTCCTCAACAAACCCTAGGCCACGCCCTGTTCCTTGTCATGCCAGACACTTTGCCTTCTACATCTTCGTGCCATTCCTTCAAGCCCTTCTCCGTCCTCAAAAAATCACTCTTCTTAAATCTGTAAGAAACAACGTTGGTGTATCACATTCTATAGTATAACAAGAGTGGGGAGGGGTGAGGGGCCTCCAGATCCAGGGTATCTGACAGGTTTCTGTGATTTATATAAAGGTATTAGCTAGCAAAAAGGTAAATTAGACTCTTGCCTAAAAGCAATGATAAAATATAACCTGAAAAGGTCAATGTTAAGTCTCTATGGTAGTTTTCCTGATAAATACACCTAAAATTTGAGACTTTAGGAGTTCCTGTCACAGTTTTCCTGATAAATACACTTAAAATTTGAGTCTTTAATAAGAGTGGCACAGCATAAACGAATCCGACTAAGAACCATGAGGTTGTGGGTTCAATCCCTGGCCTCAATCAGTGGGTTATGGATCCAGCATTGCTGTAGGTCTCAGACACAGCTTGGGTCTGGCGTTGCTGTGGCTGTGGCATAGGCTGGAAACTATAGCTCTGATTAAACCCCTAGCATGGGAACCTCCATATGCTGCGGGTGTAGCCCTAAAAAAACAGACAAAAAACAAAAACAAAACAACTAACAAACAAAAAAACTGAATGGCTGGAGCCCTTCCTAGTGCTTCTCCCTAGTCTGATTGCACCCTAAACACAATCACCTGTAAACTAAAGATGAGGTGCCATGAGCACAACAGCCTGTGGGTTAAAGATTATAAGCACATGATATTTTTTAGGAATTTTCCTAGTTTGTTCTAATCTCTGATAAATACACCCTTTTCGCAAGTATTGTCATTCCAGGAAAAGTCAAGATGCCATAACCCAGGGGACCACCACCAGGATTATGCTGAGATCTCTTGACACCAGCTTCCATGACTAAGTTTCCCAGAGAGAAAGAATGCATGTTTGCCTCAACCCCGATTCTTATCTGGAACCCTTGTTTTGTTTTTTGTGTTTTTGTTTTGTTTTCTGTGTTTTTGTTTTTGTTTTTTTTTTGGCCATGCCTGCAGCATGTGGAAATTCCCTGGTCAGGGATCAGACCTGAGCCACAGCAGGGTCCAAGATGCTGCAGTGACACTGGATCCTTAACCCGCTGCACCACAAGGGAGCTCCTGAAACCCTGTTTTTCTTCACTTAGACTATAAAACTCCTTGCAATTCTTCCCCAAAAGAGGGCACAGTCTTTAGGGCATTAGCCTGCTGTGACCTCCTTTGCCTGGCAAAGCAATAAAAGCTATTCATTTCTCCTTCACCCAAAACTGTCTCTGAGTTTCTATTCGGCACCAGGGGACAGAGGCCAAATTTTGGAAACAAGGATAAACAAACCGTGTATATACATACAATGGAATATTATTCAGCCTTCAAAAGGAAGGAAATTCTAACATTCAACAAAATTGATGAATCCTGAAAACATTACATTAAATGAGATAAGGCAGGCACAAAAGGACAAATATTATATATTTGTATGTTCATTTATATGAGGTACATAAAATGTCAAGTTCATAGAAAAAAGTAGAATAGTAGTTAACAGGGCTGAGGGAAGAAGGGAATGAGGAATTAATATTTAATGGTATGGAACTTCAGTTTGGGATGATGGGAAAGTTCTGGAGATGGACAGCAGTGATGGTTGTATAACAATGTGAATGTACTTAATGCCACTGAATTATAGGCTCAAAAAAGGGTTAAAAATGGAAATTTTTATGTTATAAATATTTTACCACAATTTAAAAAGGAATTACAGGCAGACTGGTGTGGTTGGAGCACAGACAGCAAGGGGAGAATGGCAGGGAATGTGCAGGAGAGGCAATGAGGTCAGGGGCCCCAGAGGACCTTCAGGCTGCATTCTAAGACTGAAGAGATGCCACCTGGGCAGGTGGGAGCAGAGGTAACACAATCTGATTTACAATCTAAGGGCTCACTGGCTGCCGTGTGAAGAGGCTCGAGGAGGCAAGAACAGAAACCAGGAAAAGAACTGGAAGGCCACTGCAGTCCCCCAAATCCCTGAGGTTAGTTCAGAATCTTTTTAGGATCAACAAATGGCATTAATCCATGATCTATTCTTAATCTTGGTAGACTCTGGGGCCCTGCCCTGTCTGGTGAGTGGGAGAGGGAGGGAGAAAGAGAAAGGGAAAGGAGAGAGAGAGAGAGTGTGTGTGTGCGCGTGCTTGCACAGGCACACGTGCATCACCATATAGGAATCCAGGGTTTACTGCCTCAGATTCTAACAGGAGACTGAATTCCTGGGGCGTTATCCTCTCCCCAGGAGCACTTCTACACCAAACCCAGATCCTCAACTCAAGGCTTTCCTAAAAGAAAACAAGGCCTTGCCCTACCTGTCTCCTCTAGGACTGGATGAGGAACACAAATGTTTACCTTTGGGACTTGCTGACTCTAAGTTCCCATGACACACGATCTTCTTTGTTTTTATTTTGTTTAGTTTCGTTAGTTGTTTGTTTCTATTGTAAAAATATATAACAAAAGATATACATTAACACAAAAGATTGTTTTAACCGTTGTGTTTTTTGGGTTTTTTTTTTTGGCCGTCCTGTAGCATATGGAGCTCCCAGGCTAGGGATCAGATCCTAGCCACAACCGTGAACCAAGGCTGCGGCAATGCCAGATCCTTAACCCACTGAGTGGGGCCAGGGATCAAATTCACATCCTCATGGATACTACTTACATTCGTTTCCACTGAGCCACAATGGGAGCTCCAGAATCTCCTTCCTTTTTAAGGCTGAATAATATTCCATTGTATGTATATAGCTCATTTTTTCATTTGTCTATGACCACTTGGGTTGCTCCCATCTTTTTTTTTTGGGGGGCCACGACCATGGCACACATAAGTTCTAGGGCCAGGGACAGAACTCATACCACAGCAGCAACCTGAGCCACTCCAGTAACGAGGCTGGATCCTTAACCCACTCTGTGCCACACAGGAGCTCCCTGATCCCACCTTTTAACTATCATGAATAATGCTATTATGGACTTAGGTGTAAAAATATCTGTCGCTACTTTCACTTCTTTGGGGTATATACCCAGAATTGAAATTGCTGGATCATATGATAATTCTACATTTAATTTGTTGAAGAAAAGCCATACTGTTTTCCACAGCAGCTGCACCACAAGCAATGTACAAGGGTTCTAATTTCTCCACATCCTCACCAATACTAGTAAGTTTCTGGTTTTGTTTTTTGCTTTTTTATAATAGCCATCCTAATAGGCCTGAGGTGCTATCTCTGTGGTTTTAATTTGCATTAATCTAATGACTGTTAGCACAACCACAATGGAAAACAGTATGGAGGTGCCTCAGAAAACTAAATATAGAACTATCATATGATCCAGCAATCCCACTCCTAGGCATATACCCTGACGAAGCTTTTACCAAAAAAGATACACGAACCCCTATGTTCACTGCAGCACTATTCACAACAGCCAAAGGATGGAAACAACCTAGATGTTCATCAACAGATGAACAGATTAAGATGTGGTATATATATACAATGGAATACTACTCAGCCATAAAGGAGAAGAAAATAATGCCATTTGTAGTAATATGAGTGGAACTAAAGACTCTCATACTAACTGAAGTAAGTCAGAAAGAGAAAGACAAATCCCATTGATATAATTTATATCTGGAATCTAATATATGGCACAAATGACCTATCTACAGAAAATAAACAAACTATGGACATGGAGAACAGACTTGTGGTGCCCAGAGGCATGGACTGGGAGTTTGGGGCTAGTAGATGCAAACAAATGCATCTGGAATGGATGACAAATGTATAGCCCAGGGAACTATATCTGATCACTTGTGATAGAACATAATGGAGGGTAATATGAAAAAAAAAAGAATGTATATGGATATATGGCTGGGTCACTTTGATATGCAGCTGAAATTGATAGAACATTGTAAATCAGGGAGTTCCCGTCCTGGCTCAGTGGTTAACAAATCTGACTAGGAACCATGAGGTTGCGGGTTCGATTCCTCGCCTTGCTCAGTGGGTTAAGGATCCAATGTTGCCGTGAGCTGTGGTGTAGGTCGCAGACATGGCTCGGATCCCGCATTGCTGTGGCTCTGGCATAGGCTGGCGGCTATGGCTCCAATTCGACCCCTAGCCTGGGAACCTCCATATGCCGCAGGAGCGGCCCTAGAAGAGGCAAAAAGACAATTAAAAAAAAAAAAAAAAGAATGACTCCAGGGAGTTCCCATCGAGGCACATCGGAAATGAATCCAACTAGGAATCATGAGGTTGCAAGTTCGATCCCTGGCCTTGCTTAGTGGGTTAAGGATCTGGCATTGCTGTGAGCTGTAGTGTAAGTCGCAGACGTGGCTCAGGTGTTCCTGTGGTGTAGGCTGGCAGCTGTAGCCTGGATTAGATCCCCAGCCTGAGAACCTCCATATGCCTCAGGTTTGGCCCTAAAAAGAAAAAAAAAAAAAAAAAAAGAAGAAGAATGACTCCAGGAGTTCCTGTCATGGTTCAGCATAAACAAACCCAACTAGTATCCATGAAGACGCAGGTTCAATCCCTGACCTTGAGCAGTGGGTTAAGGATCAGGCATTGCTGTGAGCTGCGGTGTAGGTTGCAGACATGGCTTGGATTCTGGCGTTGCTGTGGCTGTGGCCATCAGCTGTAGCTCCAATTAGACTCCTAGCCTGGGAAATTCCATATGCTTAGGGTGCGGCCCAAAAAGCCAACCCCCCCCCAAAACAAAAACAAAAACAAAACAAAACAGAAAGAAAAAGAATGACTCCAGGTTTCTTGCTCAAGTGGACGGATGGTGGTGCCACTTACTGAGAAGGAGAAGTTCAAGGAAGGAGCAAGTACGGAGAGAGAAGATTAAGAATTTCATTTTGGATGTAGTAAGATTTAGACTCCTGTGAAGCATCCAAATGGAGAGGCAGATGGATACACAGACTGGGGATTCAGAGAAGTGGTCTGAATGAGAGGTGAACTTGGTGTTGGTGCCCACCACCACTAGCTGTACAGCCAGAGGGACAGAGTGGAAGGGGATCAACCTGGACTGGGCATCAGGGGATCTGATTCTAGTTCCCATTTTTTCATCTACCACCTGCTCTGAGTTTCAGTTTCACCATCAGTTACACAGAAGGTTGACCTAGATAACTTTTTTTGGATAAGAATTATCTCTACTCTTCCAAAATAAATACACAAATTTACTTCGTTCTTGGCATCTTTCTTTGGACCCAAAGTAAGATATCCTAGACCAGAAAACCAAAGTTTAGGAGGCCTTCTTTGCATATACTTTAAATATTTTTTGGTCCTCCAGTGCCTCTAGAGACTATGACAAGCACTGAAACAAGAAGAGAGCATCCCAGACCCTAAATCCTTTGCTCTCTACCAAAAAGCATGTGTTACCATGGAGCTAATCAGTGTACCTAGAGGCCCCAACCTACTTTTTTTTTTTTTTTTTTGCTTTTTAGGGCTGCACCCATGACATGGAAATTCCCAGGCCAGGGGTCAAATTGGAGCTGCAGCTGCTGGCCTACTCCACAGCCACAGCAACGCAGGATCTGAGCCACAGCTGACGGCAATGCTGGATCCTTAACCCACTGAGCCAGACCAGGGATCAAACCTGAATCCTCATGGATACTAGTCAGATTCGTTTCACTGCACCACAATGGGAACTTCCCTAACCTACTTTTCAAGGTTTATCTTCTTATACCCTTTCTTCCTGGCCTGTGCGCCATACAAATTAGACTATGCACACTCTCCCCTTTCTCAAAATACCCTTCCTCCATCTCCACACATCTAAACTCTACCCATTCTTCAAGGCATCAAATGCCTTCTCTATTTCCCTCACCCCATCTCGCAAACTAGAAGCAACCTCAGCCTACTCTGAACATGCACAGCACTTTATCTGTATTCCTCTTAAGGTACTTATATTCTGCCTTGTATTATAGTTCTGCATCCCCTACTAAAAAGCCAGAGCAGCACCTGTTATCTTTTCTGAAGTGCCTTCTCACATATCCCTCATCTCATCTGGGTGAAAACTGGATCCCAACTTCATTGTGCTGCTTAGACCTTGGTCTCTTGTGTAGACAAAATTCCCACCTGTCCCCTAGCAGCAGCTCCTCCACCTGCCCCCCACTCCAATCCTTTCTGCACACTGACATTGAATTTTTTTTTTCCTTTTGGCTATGCCTATGGCATACAGAAATTTCCAGGCCAGGGACTGAACTTATGCCACAGCAGTGACCAAAGCCACATCAGTGACAGTGCTGGATCCTTAACCTACTGCACCACCAGGGAACTCTGAATAATTTCTTTAAAATCTGACTATGTCACTTCTCTGATTAATATATACATCAGCGGGAGTTCCCACTGTGATGCAGCAGGTTAAGGATCTAGCATTGGCTCTGGGCAACACCAGTTTGATCTCCAGCTGGCACCGGGGGTTAAAGATCCAGCTATGGCATAGTTTACAGCTGCAGCTCAGATTCGACTCCAGCCCAGGAACTTCCATATGCTTCAGGTTTGGCCAAAAATAAATAAATAAATATTATATATATACACACACACACACAGTAATGGCTCACAACTGCCTTCTTTAGGAGTTCTCAAGGTTCAAACACACTGGTTGGATCTGGTGTGAAATGTCTGCAGTAATTTCTCACTATTAATGAAGCTCTAATTAAAGATTTACAAACGTAGAACACTTAGAATAGTGTCCAGCACATATTATATGGGTGTTAGGAATTATTAACAGTGAAATTGTAAGCCTTATGAGACAGGTATAACAGATGTATTTGGTGCTCTATGCATGTCCCCATGGCCCACTTCTAATTTCAGCTGTAGCTGTAGGAAACAGTTCTGTGCAGGCTGACAGCAACCCTCCTCAAGGGCCTTATCGGTCCCCTTGCTCTTTTTCCCCAGAGCTTCCTCTTCTCACAAGCTCACTCAGCTTATGAGCAGAGCCGCCTAAAAGTACATGGGCATTTGTAGGCATTAATTTCCATCTGATGAATCACCTGCCACCCTTTCCCACATTGCTACAACTACCACGACAATCCAGGGGAAAGTAATAGAAATCTTAATTGCAGCTTGATCAGTGTCCCACTCTGGCATATTTTTAAAAAAATATTATATATATATATTTTTTGCTTTTTATTTTATTTTTTATGCACATGCAGTATATGGAAGTTCCTAGGCTAGGTCGAATCAGAGCTGCAACTGCTGGCCTACACCATAGCAACAGCAATGCAGAATCTAAGCTGCACCTGCTACCTACACCACAGCTCATGGCAACGCCAGATCCATAATCCGCTGAGGGAAGGCAGGGATCAACCCTCATTCTCATGGATACTATTCGGGTTCATAACTTGCTGAGCCACAATGGAAATTTCCTTTTTTAATCTTTTTTTTTTTAGGGCCACACCCACGACATATAGAATTTCCCAGGCTAGGGGTCCATGCCACAGCCTCAGCAACACCAGATCCAAGCTGCATCTGTGAACTATACCACAGCCCACAGCAACGCCAGATCCTTAAGCCACTGAGCGAGGCCAGGGATCAAACCTGCGTCCTCATGGATGCTAGTCAGATTCGTTTCCGCTAAGGCACCACGGGAACTCCCCTATTTTAATTTTTAATGGCTGCACTCACAGCATATGGAAGTTCCTCCGCAGGGTACTGAATCCCAGGGCAGCTGCAGCAACGCCAGATCCTTTATCCCATTGTGCCTGGCCTGGAGGCAAACCCGTACCTCCACAGCGACCTGAGCCGCTGCAGTGGCATTCTCAACCCACTGTGCCACAGTGGGAACTCCTCTCGCGCATTTATCAACACCTTCCTGTGGAATTCCAGGCCATTTGCCTTACCCTTCTGATCCTGCTTTTGACCCACTAGAACATGCTGAGAGGACAACACCTGAGCAACTGCTACTTGAAGAGTCAATGGGCTGGGGTGTAAAAGAAAACAGAGACGGCAGAGTCATAGGTCACACTGCCAAGGAGGGGATGAAGAGGGAATGGAAAAGCCTTAAGACCTGTCCTAAGACCTGTCCTCTCCTAGGCTCTAAGCGAAGTTAAATCAGCCTGCTGGAGAGAATGAATGACTCACGTCTGCACAGTGTAGCAGAATCGGAAGCTGACATTGCGCAGGCGCAGTGAGGAAGCAAAGATTGCCCGCCTGGCTGGCTATGCCGCCTCCTTTAGACAAGGGCCACGGGGAGACGTCAGTACCGTACTCCACTCAAAGAACCTCCTTCCTGTGCTCTCTCTTCCTCATGAAGTCCTCAGACCACTAGGAAAGGTCTCGGAACCCGCTTCTGAGGCCGTCGGGCCGACCCCTCGTTGCCGAACACCCAGGGCCGGGTCGAACCTGGAAAGCTGGTGGTGCCAGCCTCGGGAGAGAGGCCAAGACCGGAAGAGCGGCCAGGTCGCTCGGGAACGGCCCTCCTCGCTCCAGTTCTCACCTCTTTGTCCGCCGCCTTCTCCCCGATACCTAGCAGCGCGTACAGATCCATCTGTAAGAGCTCTTTGGTCACCGCCATGGTTCCAATCCTGACTGGATTAGTACTACAACTCCCAGGAGTCTAAGCGTGTCGGGACCGGGGACAGTTGGTTCCCAAGCCAGCTGAATGGCGCTTAGCCCCCTGGGAAATGTCGTGATCTGGGCCGGCCAGGCTTGACTGCCTCTGAGAGAAGTTGGCAGGGGTGAAAGAACTACGACTCCCAGCAGCGTCCGCGCACGCCGCTACTGCTCTCCCGCTGGGGTGACTGTCGTAATTCCTTGCTCCGAGGCCTTGGCTCTCGCGCGCAAGTGGGCGTGGGGAAGCAGGTGCGGGGCTGGGCGAAGGTCCTAGGGCTTCTGGACCTGACTCACAAGAAATCAACTCTGCAGACCCTGTTACGCCAGGAACCAAGATGGAGAGTAGGTGCTACGGCTGCGCTGTCAAGTTCACCATCTTCAAAAAGGAGGCGAGTCTTCTCTCCCCGGGGGTCTAGAGGGCCAGGGAGGACGCAGAAAGGAGGGAAATGCATAGGACTTGCATTCTTGGTTTTACGGACAATTTCCACCTGTCTGATTTTGATGAAGCCACTCAGCTTCAGTTTCTGTTTCTGTAAAATGAAGTTAACACTCCGTTGGGGTTGATGCGAGGGTCCAGTGAGGTCCAGGAGGTGATAGTTCTTTGTAAACTGTGAAGCGAACCCCTGTCATTTTTGGAAAGCTAGGTTTTTCTGTCCACCAAGTGTAGGGTTCAGCTGTTTCCTTCTCTCCAGCCTACCCATCTGAAGCCTGGACTTTAGTTAATGCTCTGTGACTGACCTCTCCATCACACCATGCCCGTTTTTTTCTCTGCTCTGAAACCTTCACCATCAAGCAGCCTTCCCTGCTTTCTTGAGTTAGATTACCACCTTATCTCCTGCCCCCAGGGCACCATGGCAGAATCTCACTTGTCCTCAGCACAGACCTATCAAGTTCCTCTGGTAAACTGCAGGCTTTCTCTGCCTCCATTGCGACCAGATAGGATGAATGAATAGCAGGTGGTGAAGTAGATCCGTGTGGCACTCAGAAACCTGGGTTTTGGAGTCAAAGTGATCAGGATTCAAATTTGAGCTCTGCTGTCATTCATGGGGTGAACTTGCTTTGGACAAGTCATGTAACTTTGCTGATCCCTTTCTATTATCCCAATAGAATAAGAATGGTGATCATCAGGATTAAGTAAGATAGTGTGTGTAAATTGTGAGAATTAAATTATGTGATGAACGTTGAGTACTGAGCTTAGAGCCTGGCACACAATAGGTGCTTAATAATGGAGGCTTTTGTTACCATCCCATCCTAGTCAAGCCACCCTCCATCTCTGCTAGAGCAGAGAAGGCATGGACTCTGCACTTTATTGCTCCTTTGCTGAAGAGTCAGTGACCTGAAGCATGGTCTTTTGCCTGTTTGTCTTCTGCACCCCAATGTCAGGGAATTAGAGGAGAAAGCACAAGAATTTTGCATGAAGCTTTACCTGATTTGAATGGAAGACTGGAGACTGAGGAATTGCTTTACCCTCCACCCTTGTCTCTCCCCAGGCCTTAGGGGCCCCACTCCTCCTCCTCTCAGCAGCTGGTTACAGTTTCAGTGCCTGTTCTGTGTGTGTGTTCAGAGGGTTCCAGGGAGGAGCCTGCAGGGGGGAGTGAGAGGTGGACCCCCTGCTTCATGTTTCTTGTAGTACGGCTGTAAGAACTGTGGCCGGGCATTCTGTTCCGGCTGCCTTAGCTTCAGTGCAGTGGTGCCCCGGGCTGGAAACATGCAACAGAAAGTCTGCAAGCAGTGCCATGAGGTCCTGACCAGGTGAGAAACCAACACAGGTGAGGGTTCAGCCAAGCATGGAAGCAGGCAGCTGGCAAGGCCTTGCAGCTTCATGCTCCGTGTCTAGAGGTCAGCCCAGGAAGTGTTTGGGGTGGGGGGCACTGATAGGCAGATGGCAGGTGGCTTCTGACACCAGATTTCTTCTCTATAGAGGATCTTCTCCTGCCAATGCCTCCAAGTGGTCACCACCTCAGAACTATAAGAAGTAAGTGCTAAAGGGACAGAGACAAATGGGGGTGGGGAAAGGACAAGGGAGCTCTAGAGTACGACTCTCTTCTCAGCCTCTAGATCAAATGAGCACAGGGTCAGGAAAATATGTATCTCTCAGGCTCCTGACTGCCCTTTTGGGTGCAGAAAGCAGCTCCTCAGTCCTTTCTCCACAAAACGTTCCTATAGACCTCTCCTTCTCAGCTGGACCCTCCTGCTCATTGGCTGGGTTAGGGTGCAGGGTGCCATGAGTGAGGGCCACAGAAGAATGTCCACTGAAGGCCTCCTTATCTGCCTAGAAATGATTTGAGTGGGAAGCAGTGAGTGGGTGCCTTCCTGCCTCCCTTCGGCATTCTTCAAGAGGCTCTATCTTGGAGTTCCCATTGTGCCTCAGCAGTAACGAACCCAACCAGTATCCATGAGGACTCGGGTTTGATCCCTGGCCTTGCTCAGTGGGTTAAGGATCCAGCGTCGCCGTGAGCTGTGGTATAGGTCACAGTCATGGCTTGGATCCCGTGTTGCTGTGGCTGTGGCCGGCATCTGTAGCTCTGATTTGACCCCTAGCCTGGGGACTTCCATATGCCAAAGGTGCAGCCCTAAAAAGAAAAAAAAAAAAAAAGAGCCTTTATCTCGTATCCTGCCAGGCGTGTGGCAGCCTTGGAAGCCAAGCAGAAGCCCAGCACTCCCCAGAGCCATGGACTGACCCAGCAAGACCAAGTCATTGCTGAGCGCCTAGCACGGCTCCGTCGGGAGAACAAGCCCAGTGAGTAGGGGACAGACATCATCCGGGGCTCCTGGGACTCGTATTCCTCTGGATCTTACAAGGCTCCCCTATGCCAATTGCAGAGTCAGTGCCCTCGCAGGCAGAGATAGAAGCCAGGCTAGCTGCACTGAGGGATGAATCCCAGGGTTCCATCCCTGCCATCCGGGAGATGGAAGCACGGCTTGCTGCACTGCAGGATAGAGTTCCATCTTCTCAGACCCCTCAGTGGGTGAGTGCTGTGGCTTTGGAGGATAGAGGTCCTGCAATGGGACCCAGCAGAAGCCCTGATGCAAGTATATTATATACTTTGCAGGAGTACCTTGTGCTCCTCAGGCCTGCTGCCAGGCCAGGGAACCAGGGACGAGCAGCAGGATTGCACAGAGCACAATCCTGTCTTGCTGGGGACTGCCAGACCTACTTGATTACATGGCCTCTGGATTAGTCCCCTTACCCTGAGCTTTGCGAATTACTCAGCATCCACCCCTGACCTAAACTGCTTTGAACTTTATGGTGTGGCTTTTCCCCTACCCTGCTCCCCACTAAGTTTACCTCTTCTGAGCAGGCACATCAGCCACCAGACACTAGGACCCAGGCCCAGCAGGCACAGGATCTGCTGACACAGTTAGCAGCGGAGGTGGCTATTGATGAGCACTGGGAACGAGGAAGCCCAGGTATTTTCTCCACCCGGCTCCCCCAGGGACCTGCCCCTCACTCTCCCCAGGTTGGGGGAGGCTCTGCTGCCCACCCTCTGGGAGATGAATATAAATCAGAGCATAGGAGATCCTGTTGTAGCTCAGCAGGTTAAGAACCCGACTAGTATCCGTGAGGGTAGCAAAGGTGGGACTTGAACTCAAAGCTGTCTGCTTTCAAACCTCTTGCTCTGAAACTCTGAGCTAAAGGGGACCATGTCAGAACCACACCCACTCATAAAATTCTTACCATCTAGTGACATACAAGACCTCAGCTTCCTTCATGTCATCTCTGATTCCAACCAGTAAGGGAGAGAGACTGGCTGGACCTTGGCCTCCCCAGTCCTGCTCCTTTCAGGCAGTGATTCTCATACCATGGGGCAACCCACTCTAAGGGCAGGATGTTAAAATATCATGTGGGTGAAAATAGGTGTAATTTTTTTTTACTGTCTAAGATGACTGGTTTTTTACATTTGGGAAAGTGGAGGAAATACTCATGTGCAATATAGACCACAGGAGCTACTGCTAAACAAAAAGCTGATGACCTATGGGCTCAGTGGTTTTGATGGGAGATCTTGAAATGTCTGCCCACCTGCTTCACTCTTTCCAGCTGCCTCTACCCAGAATGACCTCAACCAGGGGGGCCCAAGGGCTCAGAGTGCCAGTTCTGAGGGGCAAGCCACCGGGTCCCTGGAGGAGAAGAAGAGCAGGCTTCTAGCTGAGGCAGCAGTCGAACTTCGGGAGGAGAACACAAGGCAGGAGCGGATCTTGGCCCTCGCCAAGCGCCTGGCTGTGCTTCGAGGAGAGGACCCAGATAAAGGTAGAGGCTGGGGAGTGGCTCACTCTTGTCCAGTGGGCAGGCCCTCAACTCCCACCCCCAGGCCAAGCTCTGCACCGTGGCTGCTGTACTCCCTGCCAGACTGGGTCAGGGGCTGGGGGGCCCTGTGCTCAGGAGTCTGTCGAGCTTTGTTCAGAGCCATGAAGAAGGTGCTGAGGCGATGCAGTGGATGAGGAACAAGTGGCAGCCATCAGGGGGCAGGGGACCCTGGGTCCCTTCAGGTGCAGATACCCAGCCCGGCAGTGTGGAACAGGGTCTGACCAGAGTGACTGCAGAGGCTACTCAGCTCTGCAACAGATGCCACTGGAAACCAGATTACTGGGGGCAGGAGCACAGCCACTCAGGTGAGCTCTCAGCCTCATTCCTCCTCCCCTGCTCCCGTCTCACCCTCTTCAAGTGACCCTCCAGGACTATCGCCTTCCGGACAGTGATGATGAAGAGGATGAGGAGACAGCCATCCAGAGAGTCCTTCGGCAGGTTGGCCCCACCTTATCCCCCTGACCACCCTCGTCCTGTTCCTGCCCCACTGCTCCAGCACCCACCTGGCCCCATTCACCCCGCCTCTTCTTTGGGGTTCAATGGGCAGTCACTCTGCAGTGCCTGTTCTAGCTGGGACTGCTCTGCCCCTCTGCCCCAGCCCCGCCCCCCCAGCCCCTTGAGGTGGAGTGTCAGCAGCCATAGGCAGCAGATGAAGGAAGGTGGGCTGAGAGCTAAGCCACAGAACACAAAAATACTGGGTGTTGGGGGCATGCCTGAGCAGGGAGCTGTACCTCTTCACTCTGTCCACAGCTCACTGAAGAAGCTGCCTTGGATGAGGCAAGTGGCTTTAACATCCCTGCAGAGCCAAATCTCCAACCCCAAGCCCAATCCAGCAGGGTAGAGCCTAAGGTGAGAAAAGCTCCAGACACAAACCCCCCCAGGCCACCATCACAGCTTCCCCTCCCCGGACCCCATCAGGTACCTTACGTCCTCCATTCCTCTCTGGTCCCAAAGGCCCAGGCCATGGCCCCCAGGCCTGAGGCTGAGGAAGAGGAGCTCCCCTGGTGCTGTATCTGCAATGAGGATGCCACTCTGCGCTGTGCTGGCTGTGATGGAGACCTCTACTGTGTTCGCTGCTTCCGGTAGGTACAGGTGGAATTCCTGTGGGGCCAGGAATGTTCCAAGGCCTCCTTTGACCCCTGACCTGTATCTCTGCTTCACAGGGAAGGCCACGATGCTTTTGAACTTAAAGAGCACCAGACATCTGCCTACCACCCCTTGCACAAAGGGCGAGAGCACTGAGGGAACCCTGGTCCTCCCGGGAAGGCCATCCTACAGGCAGTCACACAGGCCGGGGCACCCACCAGCGCATCTGATGGGAGAGTACATCAGGCTAGACTGCTTACCGGGAGTTCCCTGGTGGCTCAGCAGATTAAGGATCCAGTGTTTTCACTGCTGTGGCTTGGGTCACTACTGTGTTGTGGGTTTGATCCCTGGTCCTGGAACTTCCGCATGCCAAGAATGCAGCCAAAAAAAAAAAAAAAAAAGAGCTAGACTGCTTGTGAATGTGTCCTTTCCTGAGCCTCTGTGTCCCTTGAAAGAGGAAGGACTCTCCATTCAACAGTGACTAGAGAAGCCAGAGGAAAGCAAGAAGTCGGGAGCTTTCCAGCATTGACATCTGGACTGGGAGTGAGAGGCATGCTGGGAGGAGACCAAGCTGAATCTAAGGAGGAGCCCTGAAACTTGCTCAAGGGCCCAGGGCTCTCTGCTGGCACTTAGGGGATCTAATAAAGTATGTTGATTCCTTGGACCTGGTGCCGTTTATCTGTAGAACTGAACCGTACGGGCCCTGAGCCTGGGCCCGAGGAGAGATGGCAAGAATAGTAGGCTACAAGTCCAGTCCTGTGAAGTGAGGGAAAAGGTTAAGCCATCCTGCAAGCTTCCTGAGGTAAGAAGAGTCCCACCCATCCTGGTGGCCTCACAGGCAGTAGGCATCAAAATTTATTAATTGAACTGAACTGCATCCTGCTCAAGGCAGCCCAGCTTAGCCCCCGGGGCACCACCATCTTGGGTTTCTCAGCTTCTCTAGTACTCCAACACTGCATGCAGTAACAGTGGATGCATCCGCTGCCTCCTGCCTTACTCCCAAGAACACCACCTCTCAGGGCTCCTGTCCCACCCTCCCGGCCATGCAAACCCAGAGTGTTTTACCACCAATGATTCTCAGGCCCTCTGCTTAGCCCCCCCTCCCCTGCTTTTTCTCTTGCTGCCTCTGGCTTGGAGCTGGCTCAAGAAAGAGTCCTCAGGGGAGTTCCCTTAGTGGTAATGAACCCCACTAAGATCTACAAGGGTGCGGGTTGGATCCCTGGCCTCACTCAGTGGGTTAAGGACATACTGTTACCGTGAGCTATAGTGTAGGTTGCAGACTCGGCTCAGATCTGGCGTTGCTGTGGCTGTGGTGTAGGCCAGCAGCTGTAGCTCTGCTTTGATGACCCCTAGCCTGGGAACTTCCATGTGCTATGGGTGTGGTCCTAAAAAGCAAAAAAAAAAAAAGAAATAGCCCTCAGCCCGAGGCCTCCTGAATCATTTAGTCCTGGAGGATGGTTTAGCTTTCCCTGATGCCCCCAGACCAAGCTAGGTTTTTCCTGTTACCTCCCCTGTGGGTCTCTGCCACTTGAGCTCCCTGTTGGTGATGCCAGGATATTGTGTGTCCTAGCCAGATGCCCTCTGCTTGGCCTCTGGGCCTTGCTTGCTTGAGATTTCTCTGAAGCAGAATTCTGACCCTTTGAATTCTTGAGGCCTGTGTGTATGAATGGATGGGCGGATGAGGTGTGTACATAGAGCCTAGAGACTCAGGATGGCCTTCAGATTTAACACTTTACCCTCTCCCTCCCTGGTCCCTCAGATACTCCACACTCCATTCAGCTGGGTCTCCCAAAGGTTTTATCCGTTTGGCTACCAAGGAAAGCACTGGTCAACAGCCATGACTGGCTCCCAGAAGGCGCAGCTGACCACACACACACAGGTGTGTCCAAATGTCCCTCCTTGTTCTCCATGTTCTTTGTCTGTAGTCCAAGGAGCTGTTTCCCTCTCAGCCCAGGATCCAGAGGTTCCCAGCAGACCTGGCAGTGCTGAGGCTCCTGAAGATAGTCTCACAAGGCTTATTTCTGAGGCCGACTAAGTCTCCGGAGTTTCTTGAGCTGACTGAGCAGCTCAGAGATAAAAGTCTACAAAAGAAACGGGGATGAGATCAGGCATGGGGCCACACCCTCCACCCACGCTGTCCTTTCTCGTCTCCACCTGACCCCAGTGCCTCAGAGCCAGGGAAGGGGAGAAGGACCCAGGGCCAAATTTCCTCTTCATTAGCTGCCACCCCTCTGGTCCTCCTCTTTCCCCCAGACCATCCCTTACCTCTGTGGGGCGGGGGCAGTTTTGGAGAACAGCCTGGTGGAAGAAAGCAGAAAGTGTGTTCCCAAGCCACAGCCTCTCATAAGTCTCCCAGGCAATCTCCCCTCTGAATTAGTTCTTACTGTGGGTGGGTTCTTGAGTTCCCTTGGTCCAGGCCCAGCTTCCATCCCTCAACCCCTGGGCTGCCCACCCCCACCATTCTACCTCCAACTGAGTCTTCTGCTCCTCTGTGGATAGTTCCATGAGAGCCTCCAGGTCAATCTCCGGCTCGGGAGTTGGTTGATCCTGCTGGGGAATCAAACAGGGTTCAGAGGAGCCAGGCCAGCTGGTGCTGGTGTGAAAGTTACTGTCAGGGGTTCACCCATCTCCCACTCTGTTTTCCTACCTTCAGTTCCTCTCTTTATCTTACTCAAAACACCTATTCATCCTTCCATTCAACAATTACTGAATACCTGCTGTGTTCTACCTGAAACAGTCTAGAATTTTAAAAAAGAGTGTCTGTTTGGAGTTTCCACTTCAGTGCAGTGGGATCAGTGGCATCTCTCGAGCACTGAGACACAGTTTCAATCCTGGGCCCAGCACAGTGGATTAAGGATCCAGTGTTGCTGCAGCAGTGGCGTAGGTCCCAACTACAGCTCAAATCTGATCCCTGACCCAGGAATTTCCATATGCCGAGGGGTGGCCAAAAAAAAAAAAAAAAAAAAAAAGAAAAAGTATCTGTTAATGTTAAGAGTTACTGGAGTTCCGTGGTGGCTCAGGAGGTTAAGGATCTGGGGTTGTCACTGCAGTAGCTTGGGTCACAGCTGTGATACAGGTTTGATCCCCGGCCCAGGAACTTCTGCATGCTGTGAGCATGGCCAAAAATATTAGTTCAAAAAATTTTAAAGAATTATATGTAATTATATATATTGTTAGTGGGGATGTAAAATGGTACAGCTGCTTTGGAAAACAATTTGGCAGTTGCTTAAGTTACTAAATATAGAGTATCATCTGACCGAACAATTCCTCTCCTAGGTCTATTCCCAGGAGAAGCGAAAACATATGTCCATGTAAAAATTTGCTTATGAATGTTCATATTAGCATTATTCATATTCAAATGTCCATTAACTGATGAATGGATAAATATGATAGAGCCATACAATATATTTCAGCAATAAAAAGGAACAAAGTACTGATTCATGCTACAACATGGATGAACCCTGAAAATGTTAGTGAAAGAAGCCAGTTACAAAAGGGCACATGGTATATGATTCAATTTGTATGAAATGTCCAGAATAGGTAAATCTATAGAGACACAAAGTAGATTACTGGTTGCCTAAGGCTGGGAGTGGTAGTGGTAGGGAATGGGGTGTGGCTTCTAATGAGTACAGGGCTTCTTTTATGGGTGATAAAATATTCCAGAATTAGACTGTGCTGAAGGTTGTACAACACTGGGAAGAGACTTAAAACCACTGAAGTGCACACTTTAAGTGGGAATTGTATGGTATATGAATCATATCTCAATAAAGCTGTCTTTAAAAATATATACATTGAAAAGTTCTCTTCATGGCATAGGTGGGTGGCTACAGTTCCGAATGCGAATGGACCCCTAGCCTGGGAACCTCCATGTGCCAGGGTGTGGGGGGTGGGAGGGCTAAAAAAATGACAAAAAGACAAAAAAAAATTTGAACAACCCAGTTTAAAAATGAGCAAAAGAACTGAATATCTGCCTCATCAAATAGCAAAATTTGCAAGATGGGCAAATAGCATATGAAAAGATACTCAACATTATATGTCATAGGGTATTGCAAATTTAAACAACATTAAGAAACCATTACATATCTACTAAAATGGCCAAAACAAACAACTTAAAATACTGACAGCACTAAATGCTGATGAGGCTGTTGAGCAATAGGAACTCTCATTTATTGCTGGTAGGGATGCAAAACAGTATAACCACTTGGGAAGACAGTTTGGTAGTTTCTTACAAAACGAAACATAATATTACCATACAAAACAGCAGTTGTGGAGTTCTTGTAGGGATTTCCTGTTGTGGCTCAGCGGGAACAAATTTGACTGGCATCCATGAGGATGCGTTCGATCCCTGGCCTCACTCAGTGGGTTAAGGATCTGGCGTTGTTGTGAGCTGTGGTGTAGGTCGAAGATGCGTCTTGGATCTGGCATTGCTGTAGCTGTGGCCCAGGCCAGCGGCTACAGCTCCAATTTGACCCCTAGCCTGGGAAGCTCCATATGCCACAGGTACAGCCCTAAGAAGACAAAAAAAAAAAAAAAAAAAGCACTTGTGCTCCTTGATTTTATCCAAATGAGTTGAAAACATGTCTATACAAAAACCTGCACATGAATGTTTATAATAGATTTATTCATAATTTCCAAAATTTTGATGCAACCAAGAGGTCCTTCGGTAGGTAAATGAGTAAACGGTGGTACATCCAGACAATGGAGTATTATTCAGTGCTAAAACAAAATGGGTTATCAAGCAATAAAAAGACATGGAGGAAGCTTAAATGCCTATCACTAAGTGAAAGAAGCCACTCTTAGGAGTTCTCATCATGTGCAGAGGAAATGAATCCAACTAGGAAGCATGAGATTGCGGGTTCAATCCCTGGCCTCTCAGTGGGTCAAGGATCTGGTGTTGCCAGGAGCTGTGGTGTAGGTTGTAGTCATGCCTCAGATCTTGTGTTGTTGTGGCTGTGGTGCAGGCCAGCAGCTACAGGTCTGATTAGACCCCTAGCCTGGGAACCCACATATGCTGCAGGTGCTGCCCTAAAAAGACAAAAAAAAAAAAAAAGACGATCATTGTACAACTACAAATGTAATAAATTCATTGAGTAATAAAAAAATAAAAATAAAAAAAAAGAAAGAAAGAAGCCAATCTTGAAAAGTCTACATAGGAGTTCCCTTGTGGCTCAGTGGGTTAAGGGTCCAGCACTGTCACTACTGTGACTCTGGTTATAGCTGTGGCACAGATTAGATCCCTGGCTCCAGAACTTCTGCATGCTGTGAGTGTGGTGCAAAAAAAAAAAAAAAAAAAAGAAAGAAAATCTATAAAAGTCTATATACTGTATAACTCATAACCATATGACATCCTAGAAAAAGCAAAACTACAGAAACAATAAAAACATTAGGAGTTGCCAGGAGTTAGGGTGGAAGGAAGGATGAATAGGTAGAGTACAGAGAATTTTTAGAGCAGTTAAACTACTCTATATGACACTATATGGCAGACTATGTCATTATATCAAACAACATCATACATTTGTCAAAACCCATAAAATGTATAATACCAAGAGTAAATTCTAGTATAAACTATGAACTTTGGATGATTACAATGTGTCAATATAAATTCATCAGCTGCAACAACTATACTGCTCCAGTGGGGGATGTTGACAGTGGGACAGGCTATGCCTCTCTACACTTTTTGCTTAATTTTGCTGTGAACCTAAAGCTGCTCCTTAAAAAATAGTCTTCAAAAAAAAAAAAAAAAAGACATTCACAGCAAAGGAAATGATCAAAAAAATGAAAAGGCAACCTACTGAATAGGATAAAGTACTTGTAAATTATATATATGAGAGGGGTTAATATTCAAAATATATAAAGAACTCATACAATAGAAAAAAATCTGATTTAAAAAATGGGCAGAGGATCTGAATAGACATTTTTACAAAGAAGACATAAAGATGGCCAATAAGTACATGAAAAGATGTTCAAAACGGCTAATCATCACAGAAATGAAAATCAAAACCACAGTGAGGAGTTCCCATTGCGGCTCAGCGGGTTAAGAACCTCACTAGTATACATGAGGATGGGGGTTTGAACCCTGGCCTCACTCAGTAGGTTAAGGATCTGGTGTTGCCACAGCTGCAGAGTAGGTTGCAGATGTGGCTCAGACCTGGCATTGCTGTGGCTGTGGCTTAGGCTTAGGCTGGCAGCTGCAGCTCTGATTCCACCCCTAGCCTGGGAATGTCACATGCTGCAGGTGAGGCCATAAAAAGAAAAGAGAAAAACAAAATGAAACAAAAAAAAAACACAGTGAGATGTCACCTCACACCTGTTAGAATCACTAATATCAAAAGACAAGAAAAACAAGCGTGGGCAAGGATGTGAAGAAAAGGGAAACTTTGTGCACTATTGGTAGGAATGTAAACTGGTACAGGCACTATGGAAAACAGTATGAGGTCCTTAAAAAAATTAAAAATAGAACTACCATATAATCCAGTAATTCCACCTCTGGATATTTACCCACAGCAAATGAAAACACTAGTTCAAAAATATACATGCACCCTCATTTTCACTGCAACATTATTTGTGACAGCCAAAATATGGAAACCATCTTAAGTGTCCATCAGTGGATGAATGGATAAAAAAGATATAGATAGATGCAAAGGAATAATATTCAGCCCTAAAAAAAGAAGGAAATCCTGGGAGTTGCCATCGTGGCACAGTGGAAACGAATCCAATTAGGAACCATAAGGTTGTGGGTTCGATCCCTGGCCTTGCTCAGTGGGTTAAGGATCCAGCGTTGCCATGAGCTGTGGTATAGGTTGCAGACGGGGCTCCTATCTGGAGTTGCTATGGCTATGGCATAGGCCAGTGCCTACAGCTCCGATTAGACCCCCAGCCTGGGAACCTCCATATGCCACGGGTATAGCCCTAAAAAGTCAAAAAAAAAAAAAAAAAGAAGAAGGAAATCCTGCCATGTACAATAAATAACATGGATGGACCTTGAGGGCATTATGCTGAATGAAATGTCAGACAGAGAAAGACAAATACTGTATGATCACTTATTTATGTAGAATTTTAAAAAATGAACTCGTAAATACAGAGAACAGATTGGTGGTTGCTAGAGGTAGGAATAGGGTGGAGGTGGGCAAAATGGGTAAAGGGGGTCAAAGGAGACAAACTTACAGTTATAAAATAAATGTCTTGTCATTCCCATTGTGGCTCAGCGGTTAACGAACTGACTAGCATCCATGGCGATGCGGGTTGGATCCCTGGCCTCGCTCAGTGGGTTAAGGATCTGGTGTTGCTGTGAGCTGTGGTGTAGGTCGAAGACATGGCTCAGATCCTCCGATTGGACCCCTAGCCTGGGAATCTCCATATGCCACAAGTGGGGCCCTAAAAATGACTAAATACATAAATAAATAAGTCATTGGGATCTAATGTATGGCATGGTGGCTAAAATTAATAATACTATACTGCATATTCAAAAGTTGCTAAAAGAGGAGTTCCTGTCATGGCTCAGCAGAAGCGAATCTGACTAGTATCCATGAAGACTCAGGTTCAATCCCTGGCCTCGCGCAGTGAGTTAAGGAGCTAGTATTGCTGTAAGCTGTGATGTGGGTGGCAGACATGGCTCGGATCTGTCATTGCTGTAGCTGAAGTGTAGGCCAGCGGCTACAGTTCCGATTCGGCCCCTAGTCTGGGACCCTCCATATGCCATAGGTGCAACCCTAAAGACAATAAATAAATAAATAAATAAATGTTGCTAAAAGAGGAGTTCCCATCATGATTCACCAGTAACAAAACTGAAAGAGGAGTTCCCATTGTGGTTCAGCAGTAACAAACCTGACTAGTATCCATAAGGCCTTGGGTTCGATCCCTGGCTCTGCTCAGTGGCTCAAGGATCCAGTGTTGCCATAAGCCTTGCCTAGGTCACAGATGTGGTTAGGATCTGGCATTGCTGTGGCTGTGCTGCAGGCCAGCAGTTACATCTCCAATTTTATCCCCAGCCTGGGAACTTCCATATGCCGTGGCCCTAAAAGAGACAGATAGGTAAATGTTGCTAAAAGAGTAAATATTCAAAGTCCTCTTCACATGAAAAAAAAAATTGTAACTATGTATGATGATAAATTTCCTTTTTCCTTTTTCTTCTTGGCTGAGCCTTCGGAAATTTCCAGACCAGGGATGAGCCTGCACTACAGCAGTGACTGGAGCCATGGCAGTCACAATGCCAAGTTCTTAATCTGCTGTGCCACCTGAGAACTCCATGATGACAGATGTTGACTATGCCTATTATGGTGATCATTTTGCAATATATGCAAATACTAAATCATTGTATTGTACACCTGAAACAAATTATACCTTAATAAAAAAAATTTAGTGAGTTCCCGACGTGGCACAGTGGAAACGAATCCAACCAGGAATCTTGAGGTTACGGGTTCGATCCCTGGCCTTGCTCAGTGGGTTAAGGATCTGGCATTGCTGTGGCTGTGGTATAGGCCAGCAGCAACTGCTCCAATTAGACGCCTAGCCTGGGAACCTCCATATGCCATGGGTGCGGCCCTAAAAAAAGAAAAAGACAAAAAAAAATTTAAAAAGATGTAAACTCAAGGGCTGAGATTTAATAAACAATACATTTTTACTGTTTTATCCAGGACTTTAAGTGAAAGTGTCCTGGTGGAGAGGAACCTGTCTATAGTACAGACTGATGCTCTTTCCCTGACTCATGCCAAGGGCCACCAGGGCCTTTACATCATCAGTGCAAATGTCAACTTAGTAAAAAAGGGTGGGGGAGACAACATCTTATATTATTTATAAAAATAATCATGGACCCCCTGAAAGTGTCTTGGTGTTCTCTGGGCTACCAGAAAACACTTCGAAAACTGCTGCCTTCTCCATTTTTCTATTGGGTCGTTGAGGTGTTTTAACTGATTTAAGAGGTCTTGGAGTTCCTGTCGTGGCTCAGGGGAAACGAAGTCTGACTAGTAATCATGAAGATGCAGGTCCGATCCCTGGCATCACTCAGTGGGTTAAGGATCTGGTGTTGCTGTGGCTGTGGTGTAGGCTGGCGGCTGCAGCTCCAATTTGACCCCTAGCCTGGAAACCTCCATATGCTGTGGATGTGGCCCTAAAATGACCAAAAAAACAGTTTTTTGTTTTTGTTTTTTTTTATTCTGACTAGCTCTAGCATTCCACATGTGATGGAAATATCATTTGCATTTGGGGGAAGCACTGGGGAAATAGATGTATTATGTAGTTGAATGTAATGGTCTTTTCCAGTGTGAGTTCTGCCTCCTCCCTCCTTTTTTTTTTTTGTCTTTTTGCCTTTTCTAGGGCCGCACTTGCAGCATATAGAGGGTCCCAGGCTAGGGGTTGAATTGAAGCTATAGCCGCCAGCCTACACCACAGCCACAGCCATGCAGGATCCGAATTGTGTCTGACCTAAACCACAGCTCTTGGCAATCCCAGAACCTTAACCCACTGAGCGAGGCCAAGGATTGAACCCGAGTCCTCACAGATGCTAGTCGGGTTTGTTAACCGCTGAGCTGCGACGGGAACTCCATCCTCCCTCCATTTTTTTTTTTTTAAATGCTTAGCAAGTTCTTCTCATACTGACTTGGGTAAATATTTGATATTCACCTTTACATTTTTCTAGAGATTTGATCATTTCACTTTTAAAATGTTGATACAGAAAAGTTGAGTTTATTTCTTACCATAATAAAAGCAATCATACTAAGAACTGACAGATTCTTAGTAGCATGTCAAAGTGGGGAGGGCAAAGGCAGGATATTTATGACCACTGGGATCTGGTTTGAGACTGGTCTTTTGATTAGAATTGGGTAATTTTGTGACATTTAGTATTAGTGGACACAGTGTGCAAGGCAAGGCATCTTGGAGCATAAATAATTGTTTAAGGCTATATATTGCAGTAGATATAGACTGAGTAATATACTGTTCATTTAAATAAACTTTCAGGAGTTTCCATTGTAGCTCAGAGGAAACAAATCTGACTAGTATTCACGAGGATACAGGTTCAATCCTTGGCCTCGCTCAGTGGGTTATGGATCTGGCGTTGCTGTCAACTGTGGTGTAGGTTGCAGATGCAGCTCAGATCCTGCATTTCTGTGACTGTGGTGTAGGCCAGGGCTACAGCTCTGATTCGACGTCTAGGCTGGGAACTTCCATATGCTGAGGTTGCGGCCCTAAAAGACAATAAATAAATAAGTAAATAGAATAAATAAGTTTTAGAATATTCCCAAAATGAATAATAAAGTTATTTGCAACTTTATCTTCCTGGGCAAGAATGTCTTGTAATAACCATGCTGATGAAGACAGTGGAGAAATAGTCATGTTTATTTAGGCAATAAGCTAGTGGTTGCAGATAAATTCTGTTCTCAAAGATAATGCTGACAACTGCCATTTATTAAGTGGCTATTGCACAAGATATTTTTACTTTTATTATTTATTTATTTTTGTCTTTTTGCCTTTCCTAGGGCCGCTTCCCATGGCATATGGAGGTTCCCAGCCTAGGAGTCTAATCAGAGCTGTAGCCAGCAGCCTACACCACAGCCACAGCAACACGGGATCTGAGCCGAGTCTTCGACTTATACCACAGCTCACGGCAACGCTGGATCGTTAACCCACTGAACAAGGCCAGGGATCGAACCAACAACCTCATGGTTCCTAGTCGGATTCGTTAACCACTGCGCCTCGACGGGAACTCCAAGATATCTTTACTTTTAAATTGAAATGGGCCTGTTGGGAGTTCCGTTGTGGCTCAGTGGTTAACGAATCCGACTAGGAACCATGAGGTTGTGGGTTCGACCCCCTGGCCTTGTTCAGTGGGTTAACGATCCAACGGTGCCGTGAGTTGTGGTGTAGGTTGCAGATGAGGCTTGGATCCCTCGTTGCTGTGGCTATGGCGTAGGCCGGCGGCTACAGCTCCGATTAGACCCCTAGCCTGGGAACCTCCATATGTCTCGGGAGTGGCCCTAGAAAAGGCAAAAAGACAAAAAATAAAAGGGGAGGGGAGCCTGTGTTTTCTCCTGCCTTGTTTTTCACCTTATTCCAGCCCTTAATTGAGCAAGTGTCTGCCCTGTATTAACTGTCTTTAGATCCTTGCATTTCAAACTGGGGTCCTGGGACTATCAGCATCATCAGCGTCCCCTGAGAGCTTATTTGAAACACAGAATCCAGGCCCACCTCACACCTACTGAATCTGAATCTTCATTTTAACAAGATTTCCAGGTAAATGATATGCACATTATAGTTGGTTAAAGTTTTTCATCAGCTTTGGCAGAATGAGATTTAAAATAAAAATTAGTTTCAGGTTTAGAAAGATATTTTCTTTTGATACCTAAGCTTTTGGACTGATATTTGTTACCCTTTCATAGGTATTATCTGATTTAATACCTATAATAACCCATGAAGTAGGCTTTAAAAATTTTTTTATTGATTTACAATATGCTAAGTTCCGCTATATAGCAAAGTGACACACACATATGTATGTGTGTGTATGTGTGAGTATATTGTCCAGTACATATATATAGGCCATGCCCACAGCTTGTGGAAGTTCCTGGGCCGGGGATTGATTCTTGGCCATGGCAGCAACCTGAGCCACAGCAACGGCAATGCCAGATCCTTAACCAGCTGCACCACGGGAGAACGCCTTCATATTTTCCATTGTGGTTTATCACAGAATATTGACTATAGTTCCCTATGAATTTCAGCTTTTCTATTTGATTATTTAATCCTTTGGAATTTATTTATTCAGCAATTGCATGTCCAGTGGCTACTATTAATCGGCACTGTGAACTTGGGAATCTCAGTGAACAAAACAAAGATCCTGCCTTCAAAGAACCTAAATGTTTGGGGTAGTTGAGGAGACATAATAAAAACACATGCACTAAGTAATTAATTGTACAATTTTTTAAAGGTAAGTGCTATTTGGAAAACTTTCTGAATGGTGGAAATATTCCATTTGATGGGATAGTGATTACATATGGTAAAGTTCATCCAAATGTACATTTCAAACAGGTAAATTTTGTCTGCCAATTATACTTCAATAAAGTGGTTTAGAAAAGAAATAACAAGAAGCCCACTTATCCTCTCATTTCCTCCACTGCCAATGGTTAACCATGGTTAATAGTTTTGATCCTTCTATATCCTTTTAAAAATAAATAGTGCTAGGGTTCTGAGTTAGTTCTTTTACTCTAAGCTCTAGCCTTTTCCTTTTGCTTTCTTGGTTTTTAGCTCATCTGATTTAGCATTCATTTATTAAATGCATATTTACAAAGCATGCTATGCACAAAGCATTGTGATGAGTACTGGGGCCACAGCAGCAAGACAGACAGACATGATTCTGCCCTTGAAAATCTTGTAGGGATTTCCTTTTGTGGCTCAGCAGAAATGAAACTGACTAGCATCCATGAGGACGCAGGTTCAGTCCCTGGCCTCACTCAGTGGGTTAAAGATCCAGCATTGCCATGAGCTGTAGTGTAGGTTGCAGATGCTGCTTGGATCTGGCATTTCTGTGGCTGTGGTGGAGGCTGGTGGCTACAGATCCAACTTGACCCCTAGCCTGGGAGCTTCCATATGCCACGGGTGTGGCCCTAAGAAGCTTTAAAAAAAAAAAAAAGAAATAAAGAGTAAAAGAAAATCTTTTAGCCTCCTGAGGGATACAGACAAGTGGAATGGCAGTTACAATACAGAGTGATAAGCACTTTGATGAGATACTGTGGGAGCATGTGGAAAGGGGTATAGGAGGCTTTCCAAGGAAGAAGTGACATTTAATCTGAGACCTAAAGGCTGAGTAGGAGTGAACAAGATGTTTATACTTCTGGTCATGATGGAGTAACAAGGACTGGATTTATTCTCTCAACAAAAGTAAATAGTAAACTAGACAAAAATATATGAACAGTGTTTTCAGGCTTTAGACAACAGCATGACCTGAGAAAGAAGAGAAGCAAAAGAGGTAAACTCTTTGGAGGCAATTTCCAAACCACATACTACAGAGGGAGATCCCAAGCAGAGGACAGTGGTTATACTAAATTTATATGAAGACAGAGGACAGAGTTTGGGGTTGAGGTGGCTAGAAGTTGCCAGACAAACTTCTGGAAAAGAAGGCGTTATGAAGAAAAAGACCTCCAGAAAAACGCATAAGAGGTCTCGAGTCTGCTGAACATGAGACACACATACATAAGGTAAAAGTTCACAAGACCAGGTACTATGAGACAGTGAGAGCACAGGGATAAACAGTTCCCAGACCTCACAGAGGACTGGGAGACAAATCAAGTTCCACTCAGCCAGGGTGGACAGTCATCATTGTTCATGCAGGAATTCAGGAGAGACCTCAAAAGGGCCATGCTCTATGCAGGGGTGGGGATGTGTTTATTTCCTAGATTAAGGGCTACTGTAGACTAACCCCAACAGAACTTAAAAACAAGCTTCAGAAGGCTGAAACTGAACCACAAGTAACCAAACTGCCTACTAGAATAAAGTTCAACACTCTAAAGGAAGAAAAAAAATTCTAGTTACCCAACAACATAAAACACACAATGTTCAGCATCCAATCAAAAATCATTAGTCAGGCCAAGAAGCAGGAAAAATGACCTATAAGCAGGAGGAAAATCAGTTAATAGAAGCAGACAAGATATGACAGAGATGATGGAATTAGCAAATGAGGAAAATATGAACATAGTATGAGAGAAATGGAAGATATGAGAAAGAACCAAATGAAGCATCTTGAGTTGAAACATACAATATTCTAAAGAAAAAATTTACTGGATGAAATTAACAGCATAAGAGACAGGATTAGGATTCAGATGGTGGACTAGAAGGACTGGAGTTCACCTTCTCTCATAAAAGCAATAAAGTTACAACCAACTGCTGAACAATCTTCAACCAAATAAACTGCAAACTATCAAAAATGATAACCTATTCCAGAAAACAAAGAGGAGGACACATCAATATAGTAGGAGGGGCAGTTATGTGATATAAGCAACCTCATACCCATCACATGGGCAGTCCACAGACCAGAAAGTAGCTAGATGGCAGAGGCTCACCCATGGGGGTGAAAATTCCAAGCAAAACAGGGGGTGACTATGGCTCGTTGCGGGAGAAGCACATTGGAGGCAAAGGTCTTGGAAATAATCATCAATGTGTGCTCCTCTAGGGGTGGCCTTTTTTTTTTTTCCATTAGTTGTCAAATTAATCTTTATGTAATTTTTCTTTGCAGTTCCTAGCTAGCTGGGCATTCCACTGCACCACTGTTGATGTCATCTATGATGTCGTGAGGGTGGTGGCCATCAACATTGCAGCCCATAGACTGGGCAGTCCCCAGGATCTCTTTAATGGTTCCAGAAAGTTCTCTAGCTAAAGATCAGTGCCGCATCTGTTGGGCAATGTTGACAATCTCATCAAAAGTGATGTTTCCACTGTGCTTAATGTTTTTCTGCTTCTTTCTGTCTCTTGGTGGTTCCTTTAGAGCTTTGATAATCAGGGCAGAGGCAGAAGGTGCCACCTTGATCTGGGCTTGTCTGTTCTGAATGGTCAGTTTCACTGTAATTCTCAGACCCTTCCATTCACCAGTTGCCTAGGTGATGTCATCACCAACCTTTTTTGGAAACAGACCCAGGGGGCCAATCTTGGGGGCCAGGGCAGATGTAGTACTGACTTCTCCACCAGTGCATCTCAGGTACATGACTTTGATCTCATTGGGGTGGAACTTAGGCGGCATGGTGGAGGTGGCAGGTGTCAGATGAATCCAGATTCGGGATGACCGAAGAAAGTTGCACTGTGGCCTCCTCTGAGCAGAAAGCCGAATGTGAGGTGGCCATTTTGGAAAAAAATATGGCCCCACCCATCATGACTGAGAAGCCTCAGGCAAAACAACAAGCGTGGGGCGGGGGGGAGAAATAGCACCAACCACCAGCAAGTAGGCTGCCCAAAGTCTGCTCTCCCCCAGCACACAGCCGACTCTAATCACACCCAGAGACAAAGCCCACCCACTAGAGGGAAAAGAATCAGCTCCACCTATCAGTGAGCAAGCACTACTCCATCCAGTTGGGAATTCTAGAGCAAGCCCCCCATGCCAACTTCAGACACAAGGCGGGAAGAAATCAGAAGAGAGGCTACAACTCTACTGTCTGCAAAAATGAGACCACACCAAAATTCTGAGACCACACACAAAATGAAAAGGCAGATAATTATGACTCAGATAAGGGAACAAGAAAAAATCCCAGAAAAACAGCTAAGTGATCTGGAGATTACCAACCTCCATGAAAAAGACTTTAATGATAGTAAAGATGATTCAAGAACTGGAAATAAACTGGAGGCAAAGACTGATAAATTACAAAAAACAATGAACAAAGAAATAGAAGATATAAACATTAAGCAAGCAGAGATGCAAAGATACAGTAACTGAAATAAAAAAATTCACCAGGGAGTTCCCACCATGGCTCAGCAGAAATGAATCTGACTAGTATCCATGAGGACATGAATTCAATCCCTGGCCTCACTGAGTGGGTTAAGAATCAGGAGTTACCATGAGTTGTGGTGGAGGTTGCAGATGTGGCTCAGATCTGGCATTGCTGTGGCTGTGGCATAGGCCAGCAGCTACAGCTCTGATTCCACACCTAGCCTGGGAACCTCCATTTGCCATGGGTGTGGCCCTAAAAAAAGAGAAAAAAAAATCACTAGATGCGGAGTTCCCGTCGTGGCGCAGTGGTTAACGAATCTGATTAGGAACCATGAGGCTGCAGGTTCGGTCCCTGCCCTTGCTGAGTGGGTTAACGATCTGGTGTTGTTGTGAGCTGTGGTGTAGGTTGCAGATGCAGCTCAGATCCTGCATTGCTGTGGCTCTGACGTAGGCTGGTGGCTATGGCTCCTATTCGACCCCTAGCCTGGGAACCTCCATATGCCACGGGAGCGGCCCAAGAAATAGCAAAAAGACCAAAAAAAAAAAAAAAAGAAGACAGTGGCATGATATACTTAAAGTGATGAAAGGAAAACCTCTAATCAAGATTGCTCTACCCAGCAAGGCTCTCATTAAGATATACATTTTTTTCTTTTTAGGGCTGCACCCATGGCATACGGAGGTTCCCAGGCTAGGGGTCAAATCAGAGCCATAGCTGCCAGCCTACACCACAGCCACAGCAACTCGGGATCCAAGCCGAGTCTGCAACATACACCACAGCTCATGGAAACACCAGATCCTTAACCCACTGAGCGAGGCCAGGGATTGAACCCACATCTTCCTGGATCCTAGTTGGGTTTGTTAACCACTGAGCCATGAAGAGAACTCCTCTCATTCAGATATGAAGGGAATATCAAAAGCTTTACAGACAAGCAAAAGCTAAGAGAATTCAACACTACTAAACCAGCTGTACAACAAATACTAATGGAACTTCTCTAGGTAGAAAAGAAAAGGCCAAAACTACAAACAAAAATATTACAAATGACAAGGGTCACCAATAAAGGCATACATATAGTAAAGGTAGGAAATAATCCACATGCAAATATGCTACCAAAATCATAACTCGTGAGAAGAGGAGGGTAAAAATGCAGGACACTGGAGATGCACTTGCAATTAAGAGACCAACAACTTAAAACAATCTAGTATATATGGAGACTCCTATATCAAAATTTCAGTGTAATTGCAAACAAATAATTTACAGCAGATACACACATAAGAAAAAGCAATCCGAATACAACACTAAAGATAGTCATCAAAGAACAAGAGAAGAGAACAGAGAAGAAAGGAAGAAAAAAAATCAACAAAAACAAATCCAAAACAATTCATAAAATGGCAATAAGAACACACACATCAAATTACCTTAAATGTAAATGGACTAAATGCCCCAACCAAAAGATATAGACTGGCTGAATGGATATGAAAACAAGATTCATATGTATGCTGTCATCAAGAGACCCACTTCAGTTCTAGGGACACAGAAAAACTGCAAGTGAGATGATGGAAAAATTATTCCATGCAAACAGTAATCAAAAGAAAGATGGAGTAGCAATACTCATATCAGACAAAATAGGCCTTAAAATAAAGAATATTATAAGAGATAAAGAAGGAACATTACATAATGATCAAAGGATCAATCCAAGAAGAAGACATAACAATTATAAATATATATGCACCCAACATAGGATCACCTCAATATGTAAGACAACTGCTAACAACCTTAAAAGGAGAAACTGACAGTATCACAATAATAGTGGGGGACTTTAACACCCCACTAACAGCAATGGACAGATAATTCAGACAGAAAAATCAACATGGAAATACAGGCCTTAAATGATGCATTAGACCAGATGGAGTTGAGATATTTATAGAACATTCCATCCAAAAGCAGCAGAATACATATTCTTCTCAAGTGAACATGGAACATTCTCTAGGATTGATTACATTCTGGGCCACAAATCAAGCCTCAGTAATTTAAGAAAATTGAAATCACATCAAGCCTCTTTTCTGACTACAATGCTATGTGACTGGAAATCAACAACAAGAAAAAAAAACTGCAAAAAACACAAACACGCGGAGAGTAAACAACATGCTACTAAACAAAAAATGGATCACTGAAGAAATCAAAGAGGAAATTTAAAAATACCTCAAAGCAAATGACCACAAAGACACAACAATCCAAAACCGATGGGAAGCAGTAAAAGCAGTTCTAAGAGGGAAGTTTATAGCAATACAAGCCTACCTTAGGAAACAAGAAAAATCTCAAGTAAACACCTAACTTTACACCTAAAGCAACTAGAGAAGATCAAACAAAAGCCAAAGAAGAAATGAAATCATAAAGATCAGAGCAGAAATAAATGAAGTAGAAACAAAGAAAACCATAGAAAAGATCAATGAAACTAAAAGCTAGTTCTTTAATCAACAAATTGATAAACCCAGAGCCAGACTTATCAAGAAAAAAAGGACTCAAATCAATAAAATTAGAAGTGAAAAAGGACAAGTTACAACAGACATCACAGAAATATAAAGGATTATAAGAGACTACTACAAGCAACCATATGCCAATAAAACGGACAACCTAGAAGAAATGGACAAATTCTTAGAAAAATAAAATCTTTCAAGACTAAACCAAGACAAAATAGAAAAGATGAATGGACTAATTACAAGAACTGAAATTGAAACTGTGATTAAAAAACTTCCAACAAACAAAAGTCCAGGACCAGAAGGCTTCACAGGCAAATTCTATCAAAAATTTAGAGAAAATGGAGTTCCTGTTGTGGCTCAGTGGTTAACGAATCTGACTGGCATCCATGAGGACACAGGTTCAATCCCTGGCCTTGCTTGGTGGGTTAAGTATCCAGCATTGCCATGAGCTGTGGTGTAGGTCGAAGACCAGCTTGGATCCTGCATTGCTGTGGCTCTGGCACAGGCCAGTGGCTACAGCTCCAATTCGACCCCTAGCCTGGGAGCCTGCATATGCTGCAGTTGTGCCCCCCCCCAAAAAAAGCAAAAATATAGAGAAGAGCTAACACCTACCCTTTTGAAACTATTCCCAAAAAATTGCAGAGGAAGGAACACTCCCAAACTCATTCTATGAGGGCACCATCACCCTGATACCAATACCAGACAAAGATACCACAGAAAAAGAAAAGAAAGAAAAGAAAAAGAAAATGACAGGCCAATATCACTGATGCACATAGATGCACAAATCCTGAACAAAATACTAGCAAACTGAATCCAACAATACAAAAAGATTGTACAACATGATCAAGTGGGATTTAGCCCAGGGATGCAAGGAATTTTTAATATTTTCACATCAATCAGTGTGCCACAGTACATTAACAAACTGAAGAATAAAAACCATATGATCCACTCAGTTGGTGCAGAAAAAGGAGTTCCCATTGTGGCTCAGTGGTTAACGAATTCAACTAGGAACCATGAGGTTGTGGGTTTGGTCCCTGGCCTTGCTCAGTGGGTTAAGGATCCGGCATTGCCGTGAGCTATGGTGTAGGTCACAGACGCGGCTCGGATCTGGCATTGCTATGGCTGTGGTGTAGGCTGCTAGCTACAGCTCCCATTAGACCCCTAGCCTGGGAATCTCCATATGCCATGGGCGTGGCCCTCAAAAGACAAAAAGACAAAAATAAAATAAAATTAAAATTAAAAAAAGAACACTCCCTAACACCATGCACAAAAGTAAACTCAAAAATGGATTAAAGTCCTAAATATAAGACCAGATACTACAAAACTCTTAGAGGAAAACATAGGCCAAATACTCTCTGACATAAACCACAGCAATACCTTCACAGATCCACCTTCTAGAGTAATGACAATAAAAACAAAAATAAACAAATGGGACGTAATTAAACTTCAAAGTTTTTTCAGAGCAAAGGAAACCCTGAACAAAACAAAAAGACAACCCATGGAATGGGAGAAATTATTTGCATATGAAGTGACTGACAAGGGATTAACCTCCAAAATATACAAACACCTCCTGCAGCTCAATCCAAAAAAAAAAACCAAAAAACAAAAAAAACCAACCCTATCAAAAAATGGGCAGAAGGAGTTCCTGTCAGTGGAAACGAAGCTGACTAGTAACCATGAGGACACAGGTTCGATCCCTGGCTTCACTCAGTGGGTTAAGGATCCAGAGTTGCCATGAGCTGTGGTGTAGGTCACAGGCGCTGGCTCGGATCTGGCCTTGTTGTGGCTGTGGCATAGGCTGGAAGTTACAGCTCCGATTGGACTCCTAGCCTGGGAACTTCCATATGCTGAGGGTGCGGCCCTAAAAAGACAAAAAAAAAAAAAAAAAGGTAGAAGATCTAAACAGACAATTCTCCAAAGAAGACAGACAGATGGTCAAAAAGCAGATGAAAAGATGTTCAACATAACTAATTATTAGAGAAATGCACATCAAAACTACTAAGAGGTACCACTTTACAACAGCCAGATGGCCATCATCAAAAAGTCTACAAACAATTAATGCTGTAGAGGGTGTGGAGAAAAGGGAACCCTATTACAATGATGATGGGAATAAATTTGTACAATCACTGTGGAAAACAGTATGGAAATTCCTCAAAAAAAATAAAATTAGAATTACCATTTGATCCAACTGTCCCACTCCTGGGCATCTATCAAGAGAAAACCATAACTCGAAAAGATACATGTACTCATATGTTCTAGGATCCATGAGGATGTGGGTGTGCTCCCTGGCTTCACTCAGTGGGTTAAGGATCACACCGAGTTGCTATGAGCTGTGGTGTAGGTTGTAGGCATGGTTTGGATCCCAAGTTGCTGTGGCTGTGGTGTAGGTCAGCAGCTGTAGCTCCAATTCAACCCCAGCCTGGGAACTTCAATATGACAGAAGTGGGGCCCTAAAAAAAGCAAAAATAAAAGATGTGATGCATATACACAATGTAATATTACTCAGCCAAAAAAAGGAATGGAATAATGGCATTTGCAGTAACATGGGTAGACCTAGAAATTATCATGCTAAGTGTAGTCAGTCAGACAGTGAGGCACAAATAGCATATGCTATCATTTACATGTAGAATCTAAAAAAAAAAAGGATACAATGAACTTATTTGCAGAATAGAAACTGACTCACAGACTTTGAAAAACTAAAACTTACGGTTACCAAAGGAGACAGGTTGGGGGGGGGCGGAATGCACTGGGGGTTTGGGATGGAAATGCTATAAAATTGGGTTGTGATGATCATTGTACAACTATAAATGTAATAAATTCATTGAGTAATATAAAAAAATAAAATTGGGTTGTGATGATCGTTGTACAACTGTAAATATAATAAAATTCATTGAGGTTTTTTTTGATTTAAAGAGGTAGCTCAAAATTTGGTGCAGCAGAAATGAATCCAAGTAGTATCCAAGAGGATGTGGGTTCAGTCCCTGGCCTGGCTCAGTGGGTTGAGGCTCCTGAGTTGTTCTGGCTGTGGTGTAGGCAGGCAGCTATAGGTCTGATTTGATCCCTAGCCTGGGAACTTCCGTATTCTGTGAGTGTGGCCCTAAAAAGCAAAAAAAAAAAAAAAAAAGAAAGAAAAGAAAGAAAGAAAGGAAAAAAAAAAAAGGAAATTAGCAGCTTATTTGACACTACAGAAAAAAAGATCATTTACACTTGAAGAAGTAGCAAAAGAAACTAAGCCAAAATGAAGCACAGAGAGAAAAAAAAAGAAGAGGACAGACTAGAGCCTCAGTGACCTGTGGAAAAATATCAAGTGGTCTAACATACATGTAATTGGAATCCCAGAAGGTGGAGGGTAGAGTCAAATAACCAAAAAAATAGTCTAATGATTAGAACTCCACCTCTGAAGAAGGATTTTTCCTGCTCCCAAAACCATTCTATATGACTTATGACTTTAGCTATAGGGTATGTGTATTACTGAGAGTCAGATTGTCACTGCACCCTAGTATTGAGATTGTGGGCTCATACCATTAATGAAAATATTCTTTCCCACAAGTATTTTGTGAATTCTTAGAAAATGAGCAGATATATCAAATAACTCTTATGAGGTGGGCAAGTGTGGTCAGCTTGTGAGTCTGTATTACATGTGGTGGTTTCCTGACAGATGCTGCCTGACCTGACCCCCTGCTCAGCTCCACTCCACACTCTGTCCCCTTCTCCTGATCTCTCTGCCATGAAAACCCACAACGGAGTGAAGCTCAGAGATGAGCTAACAAATGCTTGTCTCACTGTGCCACAACGGGAACTCCCCCATTTTAAAGTTGAAAAATTTGATTGTTTCTTAAAATGTCATTGCATCAAAAGCGCTGTATCAAGAGTTCCCATCATGGCTCAGTGGTTAATGAATCTGACTAGGAACCATGAGGTTGTGGGTTCAATCCTTGGCCTTGTTCAGTGGGTTAAGGATCCGGCGTTGCCGTGAGCTGTGGTGTAGGTCGCAGACGTGGCTTGGATCCCATGTTGCAGTGGCTGTGGTACAGGCCGGCAGCTACAGCTCTGATTAGACCCCTAGCATGGGAACGTCCATATGCTGCGGTTGTGGCCCTAGAAATAGGCAAACAGACAAAAAAAAAAAAAAAAAAAAGGGCTGTGTCAAAATGCCAGCTGCCCTCAGGAAAAGATGGTGTCATGGAAGCTATAAGAAAGGAATAGTCCAAAACTCTGGGAGTGGTCAACAGTGTCCCCTGCTGATGTGTACATGAGCTTAAGCCCCAAGGGAGTGACTGGTGACTTTGTCAAGAGGGCTCAATAGAGTGGTAGGAACACAAGTCAGATTACAGTGGTTGAAAGATGACAGGAAGAGAAGTAAGTAAAGGTTCTGAGTGGGGACAAATCCTTTAAGGAGTCTTACGAAGGAGACATGAAATAGGGAGTGGTAACCAAAAAGGGGCACATTGCTAAGAAGAGTCTCTCCCTGGCTCCCCTTTTTTGTTGTTGTTGTCCCATGGCACATGGAGTTCTGGGGCCAGGGATCAGATCCAAGCTGCAGCTGTGACCTCTGCCTGGGATCCTTAACCCACTGTGCCAGTCCAGGGAGCAAACCTGTGTTTCAGTGTTCCAGAGACAGTGCCAGTCCTCTTGGGGCACAGCTGGAACTCCAAGAGTCTCCTTAAAACAGGAGAAACTCATGAGTACTGAGGTTCCTGCTTAGAAGCCAAATCCACATTCTATTCCTGGACAACAGGAGCTCCAGGGCCCCAAGTCTGTCTGTTCTGTTGAACCCAGACTTGTTCCTGTAAAGAGCCTAAAGCAGACTGCACACCCATTGAGAAGAGGTGGGGCCTCCAACAAAGGAAGGTTGGGTCCCACTAAACTAAACAAATAGTGATGCAACCCACTCGTGGCACCATCCCCAGGGGTGCCATCCAAGGTGGGCATGTGAGAGCAGCCCCAGTGGGTGGAGAGGGGCTCTGTGAGGGTAGAACCGGAGCAGGGTACTCCTGGAGGCTGGGTTGCCTCAATCTCTGCCCAAGATTACCAGCTGCCTGGGGCTTCCCCAGCCACTTGGCTGCTTCCTGCTGAAAAGACCGGGGATTATGAGAGGAACTGCCACCTGGCACCTTTGGCCAATTGCCATGGCAACTGCAGGCCAGGTATTTTATTCCGGTCATTGCCTGGGAGTGGTCCTCCCACATGTCCTGTTTTCCAATGTTACGAGCTCATTATTCTATAGCTTTTCCCTGCCTGGATCTTGCAAAACAAGATTCTTTGGCTTGTGTCTCTCTCTAATGCCTGGAAGGACCTGCCCTGAGGTGTCTGAAATATGATACTTTTAATACAAAGGTACAATTTCAATCTGAAATTGAAACTGATCCAGAGAGGGAGGGTGCTGGCAGGAGTGAAGGGCAGTGGAGGTGTCCTGCAAGGTCAGAGCAGACACAGGCCAACAAAGTTTGTCTCCCCTGCCTCCTGCTCTAGAGCATTTCCTTCTCCTCCATGAGTGGGCCCAGGATGCCCACTGCTGAGACACCGTCAACACTTGGACCAAACCAGTACACGACCCAGGGAGCCTCACGAGGCAGCCTGGCCTCACATGTCACTTTTCCCCACCCCCAACCACAGGAGCACAGACATAGCTCTTACCTGGAAAAATCACAGGCCCTTGCTGCCCGCAAAAGAAAAGACAGGACCTGAGTCACGAAGGAGAGAGGCAAAGACCGTGGCCTGTGGACAAGGAGGACTCTGGCCTTTGGCTTGGTGCAACAGTTCTCGCCAGCCACACACTATAATCAGTGGTGGAACTTAATATCAAAGACCAGTACCAGCCCCCACGCTAGTAGATTGAAATTCAGCTGAAGCACAACCAGGGCATCAGATTTTTCCTGAGGTGTCTCAGGTGTGGAGAACCACTAGCGGCTCAAATAAGCACTCAACTCGCTCAAGTCAGAGCCCCAGCTATAGCTCCTGGTTCCGTGGCTCCCTAGGGGTGTGACCTTGGGCAAGTTACTCAACATTTCTAAGCCTCCATTTCCTTCACCGTAAAAGAGTACCAACCTCACGGAGTTGTGGGGAAGGCTGAATGAAAGAACCCAAGTCAGGTGCTGGGCCCTATGCCCAGCATGCAGTTAAGTGCTCAAACTGTTATCTGTTATTGGAGCAGCATTTGTTCCCACACTAGGATCCCGATTCGGAGCTATCCAGGTTTTAAAAAGTGCCACTTTCCCAGAGTGGGGTTGAGAAGAGCCAGTTGGAGCCAGGGCCAAGGCTAGGTCAAGGGCTGGTGTTGCCCCTCGTGGTTGGTCACTCTGACACATTCTAGTTCAGCACTAGCCTTTCAGAAACAATGGAACTGTTCTATGTCTGTGCTGACAACTTGGTAGCCACTAGCCAAATGGGGCCATAGGGCCCTTGAAATGTGGCCTGTGTGACTGAAGAACTGAACTATTAATGTTTTTCAATTTTTATCACTTTAAAGTTAAATAGCTACACATGGCTGACAGCCACAGGAATGAACAACGCTGCTCTAGACATGTATGTGTGTTGAAGATGAAAGTAAGCAAAGACATAAAGAAAAATAGCCCTTCTACTCTCTCATCTGAACCTCAAGAGGTCCTCATACAAAGGAGATCTGACAGGCACTGAGAGTCCCATTTTACAGATTAGGAAACTAAGCCTCAGGGATGTTAAAACACCTGCCCCAGATTAGGAAGAGAGAGAGAGAGGCAGAGCCCAGAGCAGAGGGAGACAGATTTCAGGACTGCAACCCATCCTTCATTTGTGGGGAAAAGCTTTCTCTCCAAGGGAGCATTTCACATTCCCCCACCAGCCCCTCCTGAGGCCTCAGAGCAGGCTCCCTCCTGGCCCCCTGACTCCCGTGGCCTCCCCCTTCCCTGTGCTACCCACCTGGAAGAGCTCCTGAACCTGAGTGTCCACCCACTGCTCCATCTCTAGCCAGCGCTGGAGCTGCCCCAGGTCGTACTTCACCGTCAGACGAGTGGGTCTCCGGGAACGGGACACTTTGGAAGGGTCGGAGTGGGACTTTGACTCTGAGTCTGTGGATGATGTCCTCCTCCTCCCAGAAGCCCACTGGACCTTCTTACTTGGGTTCTCCTTGTCCGGGTTGGGAGATGTGCAGGAAGCAGGGCTTGAAGACAGCATGAGAAGATCGGTCTTGGCGAGGCACTGGGGAAAACTGCCAGTCAGAGCAAGAGTGTCAGGGAATGAAGAGAGAGAAGTGAGGGAGAGGCCAGCAGGGAGGAAAGGAAGGCGGGCGGGAGGGAGGACCAAGGCTCCTCGAGGGGTGGGGGTCAAAGATCGACAGGCCTTTGTGTGGCGCTGGGAATGCCAGTCTCTCGGCTCCTGGCTGCCAGTGAGTGGCACTCCCGAGCCACCATGCCCTGGCCTCCCTTTCTGCAGCTGCTGAGCCTAAGTGATATAAACTGCAGACGAGCAAAGGTCAGGAGGGTGCCATGTCTCCGGAGGAGGAAGAGGCCCTTGGGTCCTGAGAGGTGTGAGGCTCTGACCTGAGTCACTCACCTGAGAGCCCTTAGCATCCCACCCTCCTGGGACTAGATCCACCTGGGCCCCCCGAAGCTGCGGTCATAGGGATCCTACAGGAGCAGGGTCCCTGGCTGGTCAAGGCTCCGGAGTGTGGCGCTGCTGAGGGCAGCATCTGACAGAAGATAACTAGTAGGCTGGTTGTCTCTGGCCCTCATGGAATCAGGACCCTCTTGTCCTAAATGTGAGCTGGCTTTAGGAAAGTGAGAGAAGAGGCACTCCCGTTGCCCTGATTCTGTGTTTGCAAAGGCAATCTTGTCTCCCAAGCCCACTCCCCAGACGCAACTGTTTAGAAAGCCATGTTCATCATCACATCACACCGCCCCCTAAGCTCCGACTCACGTCCTTCCAGACACAGAGAAACCTTGCAGACCTAACATTTACCTGGGTGTTAGGATTATTACTTCTAAACATCCTTGCATTCTAAAGGGAGGGTGTTTGCGCTTGTTTAGTCTTTTGTAAACAAAGATTTCAAAACTTTACAAAAGTTACACAATGGGAGAATACTCTATATGTATATATATATATATATATATATATGTGTATTTTTTTTTTTGTCTTTTTAGGGCTGCCCCACGGCATATGGAGGTTCCCAGGCTAGGGGTCAAATGGAAGCTGTGGCTGCTGGCCTACACCACAGCCGACGGCAACACTGGATCCTTAACCCACTGAGGGAGGCCAGGGACTGAACTCACGTCCTCATGGATGCTAGTCGGGTTAACCACTGGGCCATGATGGGAACGCCCTATAATTTTTTTTTAAATGAACAGTTCAGAAGGACAAAAGAAAAATGAAAGTTTCTCTCCTCTCCCCAGCTCCACTCTCTAGTGGCAACCTATGAACAGCTTCTGTTTTTAGTTCTCCTGTGATCACCATTATCCCTTTGTGTAATATCATAAATTATTCCATTTTAAACAGTATTTTGTCTCCTCAATAGGAAGGATAAATTAACTCCCAGAGTTCCCTGGTGGCACAGCAGGGTAAGGATCCAGCATTGTCATTGTTGCTGGGTTGCTGCTTTGTCTGAAGTGCCCTGGACAGGGAACTTCCGCAGACAAAAAAAGAAATTAACTCCAATACTCATACTTACTCCCTCATCCTCTTTACTTTCCACATTCCAATTTTTGTTTATGTAATTATTTTTAGGTCTTGTAGTGGTTGCTTTTATGACGATTTTCTGTTTCTAAAGTATCAGCTTCAAACATCATACACTGACTACTAAAAGAGAATTTTAGACAAAGGCCAATGGATGAGTCTTTTCTTTTCTTTTCTTTTTTTGCTTTTTAGGGCCGCTCCCAAGGCATATGGAGGTTTCCAGGCTAGGGGTCTAATCAGAGCTGTAGCTGCCGGCCTACACCACAGCCATAGCAACACAGGATCCAAGCCGAATCTGTGACCTACACCACAGCTCACGGCAACAGTGGATTCTTAACCCACTGAGGGAGGTCAGGGATCAAACCCGCAACCTCATGGTTCTTAGTTGGATTTGTTTCTGCTGCACCACAACGGGAAATCTCGGATGAGTCTTTAATGATGAAATTTAGGCCCTAAATTGACAGGGTAGGGGAGGTGTTTAAAGGCTGGAGGCCAGGATGGTAGCTTAGAAAAGCCTGGGCTTCAGAGGGAGGATCCCAGTTCAAACTCAGGTTTGCTCTGTATTGGTTTAATTACCCTCAAGTTTCACAACCTCTTTGAGTCTGTTTTCCTAACTGCAAAATGTGGTTTTGGGGAGGATTAAATGAGATGATGTATGTAAACATTTAGTAAAATATCCAAACACTTTCCCATCTCAAGATATCCCTTCCTCTTTTTTTTTTTTTTTTTTTTTGGCCTCACCTGTGACACATGGAAGTTCACGGGCCAGGGTTTTAACCCTCACCACAGTTGTAACCAGAGCCACGGCAGTGAAACACTGGATCTGTAATCCACTGAGCCAGGGGAAAACTCTCCTTCCCTTCCTTTGTTTGCCTTCTCATCCTCCCTGCTTTCCTGGTGAGGCTCTGTCAAAGCCTGGCCTTGGAGTTTCCCTGAAGTGGCTTCCTTCCTGGCCCTCTTTGGAAGAGGGTGGAAATGAGGAGGCCTCTAAAATGCAGCCTGCAGACCCAGCTGTTGCCTTGATGACCTGTTACACTCTGATATGCAAAAGGTCAGAGTGTAGTTCCCTCCCTCTTCTATTTCTGTCTTCTGAAGGCTTTGGGAGCCCTATTCAGGAAAAGGAACCTGTTCAGAAGAGTCTATGGGTTTGGTTCATTCATTAACACATTCATTTAACAAATATTTTATGAGTTCTTCTGGTAGACCAAGCATTATGCTCAATCCTGGGGATAGGTGATCCAAAAAAGACACAGTCTCTGCTCTCGTGGAACTTACAGTCTAGTGTTAAAATAAACAGTATTCGACTAATCAAATAAATGTAAAACTGCAATTGTATTTAATGATCTGAAGAAAAGCTAAGAGGTGCTATATGTCTAGTGATGGTGTTACCTAGCAAGTGGTAACATTTGAACTAAGTTCTGAAGGATCAATAGGAGTTTAACTAGGCACAGGGGCCAGCAGGAATAGACCTGACAGAAGGCAGAGCACATGCAAAGGCTCTGTGGCAGGAGGCAGAGGGTGAGTACAAGGGACTAAGGAAGGTCAATGAGGCTGGAGCAAAGAGATGAGAGAAGCAAAAGTGGGCCATGAGGTGGAAAGGGTAGAGGTATCTACTCAGGGCTCTGTGAACCATGTTAAGGAGTTTTGTCTCTATCCCAAGAGCACTGGAAGTCACTGCAAAATCTTAAGCAAGGGTGGTCAGGCAGGCTGACATGTTCAGATTTAATTTTTTTTTCTTTTTAGGGCTGTACTTTCGGCATATGGAGGTTCTCAGGCTAGGGGCTGAATTGGAACTGTAGCTGCCGGCCTATACCACAGCCACAGCAACACCGGATCTGAGCCAAGTCTGCAACCTACACCATGGTTCACATCAAAACGGGCTCCTTAACCCACTGAGCGGGGCCAGGGATCAAACTCTCAACCTCATGGTTACTTAGTCAGATTCATTTCTGCTGCGCCACAATGGGAACTCCCAGATTTAAATTTCTAAAAGATCATCCTGGCTGTTGAACAGAAAGAGAATCAGAGGATGCAGAAGGCCTGGGAGGCCATTGCTGCTGGGCTTGACTCGAGGAGGAAATGTTGCTGGTAGGGAGAAGTGGATGGGTTGGAGAGCAATTTAGAGGGTAATATTTAACAGAACTTAGTGATGGATTGGAAAATGCAAACTTCTTGAATTCCTACACAGGATCACAGACAGGTTCATGCCTGGGCCCTCCCTGAGCATACTTCCTCATCTGTCAACTGGGGGTTTGTGAGATTTTGCATGAGCATACAATATGGCCCCAGGGAAGCTCTATATGCACACGAATGAGGTATAACCATTATTTACAGTGTAAGGCTCCTTTTTTTTTTTTTTTTTTGGTCTTTTGTCTTTTTAGGGCCGCACTTGCGGCATATGGAGGTTCCCAAGCTAGGGGTCTAATCAGAGTTGCAGCTGCTAGCCTACACCACGGCCACAGCAACACCAGATCTGAGCTGCATCTGTGACCTACACCACAGCTCATGGCAATGCCAGATCTTTAACCCGCTGAGCGAGGCCAGGGATCGAACCTGCAACCTCATGGTTCCTAGTCGGATTCGTTTCCCCTCTGCCATTGCGGGAACTCCAGTGTAAGGCTCCTTATTTACATTCTCCCATTATAGCACCAACCTACGTGTGTCACCATTCACCAGTTAAGTTTGCCCAAGATAAGGGAACTCAAGGTTCAAGATAAAATGTGAAGAAAAACCACTAGGACCACAGGGTCATATCAGGGTGGGGAAATAAAGAGGGTACAGGCCTGGCAGGGGTCTGGCCTGGGTAGGACAAAATAAGCAGCAGGCAGACCCCATCAGAACTAGACTGTTCTTAAATGCCTATTCTTTTCTTTCTCATTTTTTAATTTATTTATTTTTTTGGCTTTTGTCTTTTTTTTGAGGGCTGCACCCAAGGCATGTGGAGGTGCCCTGGCTAGGGGTCCAATCAGAGCTGTAGCCGCCAGCCTGTGCCACAGCAACGCAAGATCCAAGCCTCGTCTGCGACCTACACCACAGCTCACAGCAATGCCGGATCCTTAACCCACTGAACGAGGACAGGGATCAAACCCACAACCTCATGGTTCCTAGTCAGATTTGTTAACCAATGAGCCATGACGGGAACACCATCTCTCTAGTATTTTTCTATGCATTTATATTTAACACAGTTGAGAAAACGCTATATATAATACGTATTTTAAAAATAGTATTATAGTTGATTTATCCTTTTAAAAAAAATTTTAATAAAATAAAGTTGATTTACAATGTTGTGCCAATTTCTGCTATACAGCAGTGACCCAGTCATATATATATATATATATATATATATACACACACACAAATATACATTCTTTTTCTCATATTATCTTCCGTCATGTTCTGTCACAAGTGATTGGATATAGTTCCCTGTGCTGTACAGCAGGTCCTCATTGCTTTGTAGATGCAAACCCAATGGCCAGTCCTTGCCACTCCCTCCTCCACTCCCCCTTGGCAACCACAAGTCTGTTCTGCATGGCTGTGAGTCTGTTACTGATCTGTAGACAGATTCATTTGCACTATATTTTAGACTCCACATATAATATGTAATTATTTAGAAAATTTAAAAAATTTCCCATTGTGGCTCAGCAGGTTAAGAACCCAACTAATATCCATGAGTATATGGGTTCAATCCCTGGCCTTGCTCACTGGGTTAAGGATCCACAGCTGTGGTGTAGGTCACAGATGCAGCTCAGATCCTGCATTGCTGTGGCTGTGGCACTGCAGGCATCTGCAGCTCCAATTCAGTCCCTAGCCTGGAAACTTACATATGCCCCAGGTGTGGCCATAAAAAGAAAAAAATAAAAATAAAATAAAATGCCCCTTCTAGGGAGTTTCCACTGTGGTGCAGTGGGTTAATCTGACTACTGTGGAGGCATGGGTTCAATTCCCGAAGGCCCAGTGGATTAAAGGATCTGGCGTTGCCAGGGCTGTGGCATAGGTCACAGCTGCAAGTTTGGATTTAATCCCTGTCCTGGGAACTGCCATAGACCACACGTGCATCTATTAAAAAAAAAAAAAGTCCCTTTTAGGGTTACAGCAGTATCTGAGGGGACTTGCCTCCTTTAAATAAAGATTGAACCAATGACAGCAAATTCACTTTGAAAAATCTTGCATTACTTTTCCCAAAAATCCCTATCAAAAATCCTTGGCTCTGCATGATCAAGGGAATTCGTGGGCTTTTATTTAGATCATTAAAACTAAAATTTATAAAATTTATATAAGATCATTAGATAATTAAAACTAAATTTTGTTCTGTAAATATCCTTCTGTTGCAGTTATTATTGCCAACATAAATCATTACCCCAAAACAGGATTCACCTCTCGGTGGGTATCCAGCCAACAGACACAACCATGCCAAAGATTCAGAGAAGGAAGGATTTATTATAACTTACAGCACGTAAGGAGAACACTGGGGACCTTTCCCAAAACAGTATCTCCCCAAACAGCAAAATTAGGGAACTTTTGAGCTAAGGGTACCTGCATATTCATGAAGAGACTTGAGTAGACAAGAATCCAGCATAGAATTGGGACGAAGTTTGACTGAGTCCAAGTCTTGGTTAATTGAAGTCAGAAAAGTCAATACCACCCTTCCATCCTCCACCTGGGGCCTTAGGTTCCTAAAGAACTCAAAAGACATATTATTATGTGTATATGTATCCATAGAGGGGGGAACTAGGACTCTGCTGTATCACTGCACTATTGTTTGGCTGCCTTTTCTCTGTACCAGCAATCAGTCCTTTGTTCTCTTAAGATCATTAGTTCTGAGACCTGTTCAAGGGTAAGCATTGTGGCCAGGCTTAGATCACAAAATGGCTAAGACCAAAACAGGTTCTCTTATTCCATTAAGCTATTCCTGGAGTTCCCATGTGGCGCAATGGTTTAGGGATCTGGCATTTTCACTGCAGTGGCTCTGGTCGCTGCTTTGGGTGGGTTCTGTCCCTGGCCTGGAAACTTCCACATGCCACAGGTGAAGCTTAAAAAAAAAAAAAAAGAAAAGAGGAGTTTCCCTTGTGGCTCAGCAGTAACGAGCCCTGACTTGTATCTATGAGGACTTGGGTTTGATCCCTGGCCTTGCTTAGTGGGTTGGGGATCCGGCGTTGCCATGAGCTGTGGTGTATGTCACAGACGTGGCTCGGATCCCCCGTTGCTGTGGTGTAGGTGGGCAGCTGCAGCTCCCATTCGACCCCTAGCCTGGGAACTTCCATATGCTTCAGGTGAGGCCCTAAACACACACACACACACACACACACACACACACACACACACACACACTCAGCCACTCCTGGTTCTCTTTCTCCAGTGACCCTTTAACCTATCTGCTTACAACATCACCTCAAAATGTAAAGGCTGATAACACAGCCATTTATTTGCTCATGATTCTCAACTTGGGTAGGGCTTGGCAGGTGCAACTAGTCTGCGTTGAGCTAAGTTGCCTGGGACTAGAATGCAGGATGGCTTCATGAAGCTACTCAGCTGGGGTGGCTGTGAGATAGCAGAGCCCCCTCTCTCCCTTCAGTCTCTCATCCTCCAGGATCTTGCTCTCTTCCAGCGGCCTCTCTTTCCCACAGGGTAGTCAAACTTCTTTACATCAGAACGGGGTGTAAGAGCAGAAAATGAAAGCCTCTAGGGTGAAGCCTGGAAGTCACGTGGTACCACTTCTACTAAGTCCCCATAGGTCAAAGCAAGTTACAGATTCAAAGAGAAGAGAAAGGTAAATGCCACTTCCTTGTGGGAGGAGCAGCACGCACCTACAGGTATAGGTAAGCTGCCAGGCTAGGTGGAGAATCAGAGCTGGAACTGCTGTGCTATGCCACAGCCAAGCAACGCCAGATCCTAGCTGCATCTGCGATCTACATCACAGCTCAAGGCAATGCCAGATCCTTAAACCCACTGAGTGAGGCCAGGGATCAAACCTGCATCCTCTTGGATACTAGTCTGATTCATTACCACTGAGCTACAAGGGGAACTACCCTTGCCTACCATCTTTAATGCCCATCTTTGAAGGCCATCCATTTTCCTACCTATAGAAACCAGCAGACCACCAGCCAAGGCAAGGCATTCAGTGTACCTTTTCTTTTTTGTTGTTGTTGTTGTTATTGTTGTTGTTGTTGTTGTTGTTGTTGCTATTTCTTGGGCCACTCCCGCGGCATATGGAGGTTCCCAGGCTAGGGGTCGAATCAGAGCTGTAGCCACCGGCCTACACCAGAGCCACAGCAACACGGGATCCGAGCCGCGTCTGCAACCTACACCACAGCTCACGGCAACGCCGGATCGTTAACCCACTGAGCAAGGGCAGGGACCGAACCCGCAACCTCATGGTTCCTAGTCTGATTCGTTAACCACTGCGCCATGACGGGAACTCCCAGTGTACCTTTTCTACCAGTGGTGTTATGGACTGAATATTCTCACCAAACCACCCACCGCTAAGATCAGTAGTTGGTACTGGTGGTATGGCAAATATGAAGGAAGGCTGTAGCATAAACAAAGGCTTTCTCTTCCCCAGGTTCATAGAGGGAGAGGGAGCCACATGGTCAATAAAAGAGCTAACTCACTAAGACAGCTCCCCTCAGGCCTGCCATATACAATTAGAAAACAATATCATTTGGAAATGCTTTGCAGGAAGGCAGGTCAGAATCTCAGAAAGGGGAGTTCCTGTCGTGGCTCAGCTGTAATGAACCTGACTAAAATCCATTCAACCCTTGGCCTAACTCAGTGGGTTAAGGATCCGGCATTGCCAGGAGTTGTGGTTTAGGTTGCACATGCAGCTAGGAACCCGCATTGCTATGGCTGTGGTGTAAGATGGCAGCCACAGCTCCAATTCGACCCCTAGCCTGGGAACTTCCATATCCTGCAGGTGTGGCCCTAAAAAGACAGGAAAAAAAAAACCTCAGAGAGGGCCCTAGATTGGCAGTCAGAAGACCTGAGGTCTGGAGGTAGCCTCTGCCATATACTAGCTCTGTATCTCTGAACAACAAATCAAGGACTAATCTCTGGGCCTCAGTTTCCTATATGGGAGAGGAAGGGCTTTATCTAAGTCCTCCAACAGTTCCAATGCTCTCCACCTCTCCACAAATCAAACTTTATGAATCCATCCAGAAAATAGCTGGCTCTGTACACACTGTTAAAGAGGCTCTTGGGAGTGGGGGTTACCAGGGGTCTGAACCAGTGAAGGACAGAGGAAGGCAGGTCTGGAGAAGGGAACCTCATGCTGTGTGCAAGGTGGCCTGGAGTCCATCTGGAAGCTGGCAGAGAGCCCAGAGAAAGGGCAGCGGTGGCAATAGAGTAGAAGGGATGCATGTGAGCAGTTACCAGGGAAGAGGGGGGAAATATGCCAGAACTTGGGGGCTGGCTAGATGTTTGCAGGGAAAGCCCAAGGAAAGGCAGGGGGGCATAGATTACTCCAAAGTGACTGGGACAGTGAGACCAGGAGAGAATGTGGAGAAAGGAGCAAAGAATCAATTTGAGTTCTTGTTTTGCCTCAGCAGGCTAAGAACCTAACTAGTATCTGTGAGGATTTGGGTTAAGGATCCAGCATCGGTGTGAGCTGTGGTGTAGGTCACAGACTCAGCTCAGATCTGGCATTGCTGTGGCTGTGGTGTAGGCCGGCGGCAGCAGCAGCTCCGAATGGACCCCTAGCCTGGGAACTTCTATATGCCGCAGGTGCAGCCCTAAAAAAAAAAAAGTTCTCTTCGTGGCGCAGCGGAAAGTTTTCGGGTTCAATCACTGGCCTCGCTCAGTGGGTTAAGGATCCAGCATTGCCATGAGCTGTGTTGTAGGTCTCAGAAGTGGCTCAGATCTGGCATTGTTGTGGCTATTGTGTAGGCCAGCAGCTGTAGCTGTGATTGGACCCCTAGCTTGGGAACCTCCGTATGCTGCAGGCGTAGCCCTAAAAAGCAAAAAAAAAAAAAAAGAAGAAGCAGTTTGTGGCTAAATATGATGAATGTGGAGGTTTTCGTGATGTATTTTTCTCTTCATCATGGAAGCATTCCATACCTACCAAAAGAAACTTCAGAAATAATTTTTGTTTGATTGGTTGAGGGTATTTTTTGGCCACATCTATGGCATGTGGAAGTTCCAGGCCAGGGATCAAACCCGTGCCACAATGCAACCTGCACCACAGATGCAGTGACGCTGGATCCTTGACGTGCTATGACACATGGGAACTTCCTCAGAAATAATTTTTAAACTAGAAAGAAGAAAATGTTACCCCATATTCCCATCATTCAAACACCATCACTTTTACCATATTGGTGGATTATCTTAGTCTTCCCCCACCCCATGTGTAGTTGTTTTCTTTCGGATCTAAGAAGCAGCATAAGGTAGTGAGAAAAGTGTAGTTTTTGAGGTCAGAGACGCTTGAGATAAAATTCTGGTCCTGTCACTTTTTTCAGATAATGTGTACTGAGTACTTACAGTGTGAAAAGTTTTATCTGTATTAACTCATATAATATTTATACTAACCCTGTGAAGCCCCACTTTGTGTACAAGGAGACTAAGGCACAGGGGGGCTAAATAAGTTACCAAAGACTACACTGATTGTAAGTGGCAGATGAAAGAGTTGAACCCAGTAGTCTGAATCTGAAGCCCACAAACTGAACCCCTGTACCGTCTTGCCTCTACTCTTTTTTTTTTTTGGCCATGCCTGTGGCATGTGGAAGTCCTGGGCTAGGGACTGAACCCACACCACAGCAGCAATCCGAGCCCCTGCAGTGACAATACAAGATCCTTAACCCACAGTGCCACAAGGGAACTCCTATTTTTTTTTATTTTCTCCTCCCACTCTTCGCTAGTCACCTTGATGGAGTTTAGTGAGCCTCTTTGCAAAGATGAAACAACTCATATGTCAAGTGTCTGGCACACAGCAGGTATCTCAACAAATGGTGGCTGCTCACCACTTGAAAGTGTGTGTTTCAGGCAAGTTGAATATGAACTGAAGTCAGATTGGAAGTCGAGTAAAGCCCAGTGTTTAGGTGCTGAAGCAATGAATTGGCCTACCTGGATTCTAGTCCCTGCTCTGCCACCTAACTGCCATGTAACCTGACAAGTTCGTTCACCTGTCTGAGCCTGTTCGCCGGTCCATAAAAGGGGGATGAAAATATTACCTACTTTCTTGGTTTGAGTATATGGGGCAAGGTGTGGGAAGTAGTTAGGGACAGGGTTTGGGCATTGGCAGGGCTTGATAAATGCAGGGTTTTGTAATGGTGTGTATGATGGAAGTAATGATAAATCTGTGGTAATATTACCATAAGGTAATAGTCTCCTGTGTTAGGATTCTTGTGTGTATAAGGTATTGAAGGAGGCAAATCTCAACAAAATCCTTTCCTTCCAGTAACCGCACAATCCTGTGCTTCATTCTCAGCATACTGTCATTGCTCTGTGTTCCCCATTGTGCCTGGACCAGTGGAAAAACTCAGAAAATCCATAGAAGGGGAGACAGATCCCCCCTAGGCTCCAGATTCCCACCCCAAAGCCCATAATGTGGGCAGCTAGGGAATGTTGCAGTTTAGCCAGGAAAATGAAGGTTTGGCTATAGCACCTCATAGGTTAAGCTGCTCTAAATGTGAAAGGGGGAAAATCATACCCACTGGGGGGAGGAGGGTTGCTAATTCATCATGAAAATGTGTGGAATCTCTTTTTGGGGAGAGCATTAATAGGACAAATTTTGCTCTGTAAAGAATGGGCTTTAAGAGGAGTGCTTCACTCAGAAAAAGCAGTGAGCCTGGCTTCAAGGAATCCGTGGTTCTGTGAAGGTCAGCTACTGTGAACATCCTCTAGCTTTCAAGGATGCTATTTCACTGGAAGAAAGTCAGCTCCTGACCAGGAGCACCGCTTTGGTGGAAGAGGAGAGGAATTCTGCGCTCCAGGGAAGGGATCAGGAGACCAGTGAGGCTAACAGGGACTCAGTTCCAACAGTGCCCCGAAGGTAAACGTTAGTACAAGATGAGGAAGCGCCTCAAACAAAAAGGAAACCCTGCGGATCAAGCAGGGAAGTCTGGCGGCGGGAAATCGCCTGTTTCTCGCTCTGGCAAAAAGGAGGGTTTCTGGAGCTGGCGAAGGTGGTGATGATGGAAGAGGCTTCTGCATTCCAGTTACCAAAGGTGCAGCCACACACCTTTCGGTCTCTTCCGGCCACGAGATGGAAATAATTTCCCGAGGGTTGACGCTGGCAGCGAAATCATTTGCATCGGGCTTGGGCTTTCCCCCATTTCTCCTCCTCCAGCCCCTTCACTAGTGCGTCAGGCCTGGGTCCCCAAACGGAGACTGGAAACAGCCGCCCAGAGCGCCCAACCCTCGACTTCTTTGGGGCGTCCTGAAGCGTCCGGGCTCCCGAGATACGGGTGTACTTCTGGGGCGCGTGGACCCTCGCGAGGCTGGACTCACAGCCAGAGTAGAGCAGCCTCGAGGGGCGCGGCCCCGGGCATGTCGCCCCGGCCTCAGCCCCTCAGGGGGACCATGCCGCAGGGGAGGGGTCGGAGACCACGGGGAGGCAGGGAGGCGGTCCGGAAGCTTGGGCAGCCCAGGTGCACCGGGCGTGGGCGGGGCAGGCCGCGCGGGGTTAAGGTCCGCCCCGCCCCGGCCGCGCTGACTCAGTTTCACCAGAAACTAGGGGAGGAGGAGGCAGCCGATCCCCCGCGCACCGGACACCGGGGCGGAAGCGGCGGCCTGAGCCACGCAGGAGGCCGGGACCAGAACCTCGGCAGGCCCGACCCCACCCCACTCACCTGCGCAGGTAACTTGGGCGGAGGAGAGCAAGGCAGAGGCGGAGCGAGTCCAGAGCATGTTTGGCCCTTTGTTCTGCGCTCGTGCGTGTGTCTGGGTATGTGAGCTCCTTACCCGTCCGTCTGGCAGTCTGTCAGGCGCCGGGGTCACTGGAGTGTGCTTGGGAGGATCGAGGCTGCGTGCCCTCTTCACTCCCGGGGTGCACGGTGCTTCCTGATCCTCCCCTTCACTTCCTCCCGGCCGTTCCGCCTCCCTTGAAGTCTCCCTGCTGATCCGGTGTCTCCTCCTCCGTTCCCTCCCCTCTCTCAGGCCACAAGCACTTTCGGAGCCCAGAGGCCCTCAGTGTGAAGGTTACCCCGAGGGGAGGAGGGCGACGGTCCCTGGGAGGACTATGGCCGAGGACCGCCTCTCCCAGGCCAGCATTCCAGCGGTCGCCGTGTGGCTTCTCTTCGGGGTCTGCCTCCTGCGCACCGAAGCGGGGCAGCCGCCGGTGACCCCTGATCTGCCCACCGCGGATAACTGCCTGAACAGCTTTACTCCCGGAGTGCCTGCCTTCGTGCTCGACACCGACGCCTCGGTCAGAAACGGGGCCACGTTCCTGCGCTCCCTCACCTTGCGCCGCGGTCGGGACTGCGTGCACGCCTGCTGCAGCTCCAGCGACTGCAATCTGGCGCTGGTGGAGTTGAAGCCCGACGGTGGGGAGGACGCCATCGCCTCCTGCTTCCTCATCAACTGCCTCTATGAGCAGAACTTCGTGTGCAAGTTCGCGCCCAGGGAGGGCTTCATCAACTACCTCAGGCGGGAGGTTTACCGCTCCTACCGCGAGCTGCGGACCCAGGGCTTTGGAGGTAGGGACGGGGTTGCCAGAATTTGGAGCGACTGAGAGGAGGGGCTGGTTATGGAGTCCTGCGCGAGGCAGCAGAAAGGAGATAGGAGAGTCCCATTCTACCCCAACTCCTCCACAAGTAGGCGGTGTAAACAGTAAATAAAAGACAGGCTCCAGGAGTGGGGAGGGGTGACATCCTGGAGCGCAGACTGGCTCCTGAATTCCGGGTGTAGAGTGGGCTGGTGCTCTGGGATATGTGTACTGGGAAAGAGGACCCAGCTTCCTGGGATTCCTACTTTGGGCCCTAATAGGCGAGTCAGGGAGTGAGCTGTCTGGAGGCCACCTCCAGACAGATAGGTACTCCTAGCCAAGCACTGTCCTAGGCACTTTGAGGCCATGCCAAGTGAACCTGGTGAAGGATAGGCTAGTTCTCCTCTGCTGGCCTTGGCACTGGTTATAACAGCTCTCTGTGCCTCTTCCCACAACGCAGGTCTTTGGGTGGTCTGGGGAAAACTGCCAGACCTCAGAGCCTAAAGAACAAGTCTAGTCTGGGGGTGACCCGGCCAGGAGGGGGTGATCCTGTGGGCACAGGAGCCTGGAGGCTCTGGGGTGGGGGTGAGGAGGGTTGCTGGGTGAGTCAGCCCACTGGTATGTATACCTGGTAAGAGAGGGATATTAGCTGTCCAGGCAAGTGTGTGTGTGTGTGGGGGGGGGGGGGGTGCATGAGTGCATGTGTGTATGTGCGTGCGCCTGTGCTTCCAGGCAAGGCTCTCCCTGCTGAGGATCTGGTAGCCAACCTGTCTACTCACCTCCTTTACTTCCAGGATAAGGATAAAGTGGGGTCCAAGGTTCCTCCTCTTCCTCTTGGGACTGACCAGTTAGCTAGGATCGGGGCCCCTCCAGAGACCTTCATTCCCCATTCTTTCCACCTGCTGTTTCTGGCCAGGTGGGGCATTAGGGCAGGGATGGGTCACTGTTAGTGTAACCTCTGTTAGCACTTTTCAGTTTGCTGATTGCCATGCCATTCAGTCTCCACTTAGGCATCATGACAACCACCTCTGAAAAGGGTGCTATTAGTAGTCAGCCTACATTTTAGATTAGGAAACTGACTCTCCTGTTAAATAATCTGCCCAGGATAACAAATGGGAGACCTGGGAGACCTGGGACTCAGCCCTAGGGAGGACCTCTGAAAGTCCTCACACAAGACCACCTTTCTAGTGGAAATCTGTCTCTGACTCAAGGTAGCCCAGTGGACAACAGAATCGGAGCCCAGGGAGCCCTGGGGCCAGGATGTGGCTGGGGCTGAGTCTTGCTGTGGTTTTAATTCTCCAAAGTGGGGAGTTCCCATCGTGGCTCAGTGGTTAACGAACCTGACTAGTATCCATGAGGATGAAAGTTCAATCCCTGGCCTCTCTTAGTGGGTTAAGGATCTAGCATTGCCGTGAGCTGTGGTGTAGGTCGAAGATACAGCTCGGATCTGGTGTTGCTGTGGCTGTGGTGTAGGCCGGCAGCCACAGCTCTGATTTGAACCCTAGCCTGGGAACTTCCATATGCTGTGGGTGTAGCCCTGAGAAGCAAAAAAAAAAAAAAAAAAAAAAAAAATTTAAAAAGTAAAAAAAATTTAATTGTACAAAGTGGGGAAGGGACTTTCCTTCTTTCTCTCCAGCCTTTCCTCTTCTCCCTGTCCTCCCAGTAACTCTCTTGGATCTCTGGGGAAGGGTGGGATGGAGATCCTGGGATGAGGACACCATCTCTGGGCCAGGCTGGGCCACTGGGTCTCCCACTGGGCCAGGGCCCGAGCCTGTTCCTCAAGGAAGCCGCAGAGAGTGTAGGTGGTGATGACTCTAATTGACTTGAGCTCCCTGTGCCCTCCCTGCCTTGACAGGACCTATTGGAGCCCCACTGCGGGGCCAGTGCCTGGAACTCTGGGGTCTGGCCAGCGAGCTGAGCTGGACAAGGCCCTTCCTCACCTGGAAACCTCCCCACCCTCTAACTGGCCTGAGTGGCACAAGACAGGACGGAGTGGGGATTTCCTGGAGCCTCTGGGGAGCTGGGTAGAGTCTGGACTTAGTGTAAACCCCAGGCCATTTCAGGGCACCGCAGTACTAGGGGGTGTGGGGGATGCTGCGCACCTGTCACAGAGTCCATTCAACTGAATCCGGTACAAACAGGGTCAAGCCAATATGGCATCTTGAAGGCTAGGCTAGTGTAGATGGAGGCAGGCAAGGTGGGCAAGTGCTCAGGGCTTCTAAACCTTTCATTCTTGTACTGGGGGGAAGCCTCTCCAGGGTGGGTTAGTCTGTTCTTCTTTCCCTGGCTGGGACCAGGCCAGTCCAGATCCCTGGGGCCCTCTGAGGACCCTGCTCTTCCCCTCCCCTTCCCCTCTTTCTGTAGGAGGAGTGGCTTAGCAGGTGGAGTCTGTATTTCCCTGGAGACTCCTGAGGCCTGGCAGCTGGGGGAGGGGCTGGCTTTATGGCCAATCTGGCCCTTCTGTCTCTTCTTGGGGCGGGGGAAAGGGAGTGGTTGGGCAGGGCATCTGCCCCTTGCTCCTGGGAGCTGGGGCTCGGAGAGGACCAGCTGTGTGTGGGTGGATACTGCCGATTTGGCCCAAGGACTGATATATCACTCTGCCTGTCACTTCCACCCTGGGGGCCAGTGGGGCTAGCCTGTCTTTCTGCTAGAGAGACTCTCACCTTTGCGACTGCTGATTACTTTCTGAAAAATGCAGGGAGGGAGGAATGGGCTCCTCCTAGCTCGCTCCCTCCTTGCTTGGCCTCTCACCTTAAGGAGCCTGGAGCTAGCCCCTGTTGGGTCTTCAAGCCACTGGTCTGGGGCTTGGTTCCATACAGGCACTTTCCTGCTTTCCTGGTCTTATTTCTCCTCAGCCACTGGAAGCGAGGCTCCCTTTTCTCCTTCCTGTAGGCCTCTGCACCCTTGGACATGTTCCTCTGTGGAAGCTCTCCCCTCCTATCACTTTGCTGTTACCATGTGGCCTGGTCTTCTCACCTCTGGGACCACACTCTGTGAGTCCCCTATTGGCTCTGCTTTCTCCGCCTCATCATCCAGGAATCCCTGTGACTCAGCCTCCTACCAGCTGTTCCTCCCTCTTTATCTTCTCTTCCTCCTTTTGAACTCTTCTACCTGACATAATCCTCATTCTCTGTGGAGGGCTTTTTTTTTCTTGTCTTTTTTTTTAGGGCTGCGCTTGCGGCATATGGAGATTCCCAGGCTAGGGGTCAAATCTGAGCTGTAGCTGCTGGCTTATGCCACAGCCATAGCCACACCAGATCCTAGCTGCGTCTGTGACCTATACCACAGCTCACGGCAACACTGGATCCTTAACCCACTGAGCAAGGCCAGGTATTGAACCCACATCCTCTTGGATACTAGTTGGGTTTGTTAACCACTGAGCCACGATGGGACCTCCAAGGGGGCATTTTGACAATAGCCATCAAAAGTGTAAATGTACATAGCCCTCAACACAATTCCACTTGCAAGAACTCATCTTGGGGCTATGCTTAAACATGTGTAAAACAACTTACCAGCCAGTCAGCCACTGTAGCATTGTTTATAATAGCAGAGAGGAGTTCTCTGGTGGCTCAGCAGTTTAAGGTTCCAGCATTGTCACTGCTGTGGCTTGGGTTGCTTCTGTGGCTTGGGTTCTAATCCCTGGCCCAGGAACCTCCACATGCCATGGGCGTGGCCAAAATTATATGTGGGGGGATGGGGAGTTCCCACTGTGGTGCATTAGGATTGGATCGGTGGCATCTCTGCAGAGCTAAGACGCAGGCTCCATCACCATTCTGGCATAGTAGGTTAAAGGATCCCACTGCCACAGCTGTGGTGTAGGTCACAACTGTGGCTTGGATCTAATCCCTGGTCTGGGAACTCCATGTACCTCGGGGTGGCCAAAAAAAGAAAAAAATGTGTATATACTAGCAAAGAATTTGGAACAATCTCAATGTCTGTCAACACATTCTATAGTTGGATAGTGTGGTGCTTTTTTAATAGCAATAATAACAACCTCTGAGTCAGCATAGGTTAGTTCTGTAAATTATGGTGCATTCATATAGTAAGTACTATGCAACCAAAAAAAAGAAGTGCTTTATGTGTTGCTGTAAAGGATTTTCCTTATATAAAGGAAAAAGCAAGATGGAGAACTTGCATGCTGTGAATTCAATACTCTCTCCCTCTTTTTTTTTTCTTCTTTTTTTTTTCTTCGGTTTTTTAGGACAGCACCCGAGGCATATGGAGGTTCCCAGGATAAGGGTCAAATAGGTGCTGTAGCCACTACACCACAGCAACGCTGGATCCTTAACCCACTGAGCAAGGGCAGGGATTGAACCTGTGTCCTCATGGATGCTAGTCAGATCTGTTTCCACTGAGCCACAACGGGAACTCCCAATACTCTCTTGATATTCATACATTCACACCCAAACTAGTAAGAGTGGATGTCTCTGGAGAGAGGACGCTGAAGGGTTAAGAAAAAAGGACTTAATTTTCTTTATCCTTCTTGTTTTTTGTTTTTTAAATTTTTTATCATGTGTATGTGTTACCTAAGCTAAAAAAACAAAACAAAACAAACAAACAAACAAAACCCTAATATAAAAGGAATAAAAAATAATACCTCTAAGCATTAGAGAATAGAATAATTCTCTAATGCTTAGAGAATTATTCTTCTCTAATAGAATAGAATAGAGAGTAGAATAATACCTCTGATGTTTTAGAAAGGGCATGGGTCAGACCACAGTTCAAATCACAGCTCAGCATTTAGAAACTGGGCAAGTTATTTAACTTCTCTGGAATCAATTTTCTCATCTGGAAAGAGGGATGAGCGTGGAGATGTGGCAGAATGGTTAAGAAGGTAGGCAGTGTAGATCAGGGGTCAGCAAACTTTCTGTGAAGTTTCAGATAGTAAATATTTTAGGCTGGAGTTCCTGTCATGGCTCAGTGGAAACAAATCTGACTAGCATCCACGAGCATGCAGATTCGATCCCTGGCCTTACTCAGTGGATTAAGGATCTGGCATTGCTGTGAGCTGTGGTGTAGGTCACAGATGAGGCTCGGATCCAGTGTTGCTGTGGCTGTGGTGTAGGCCAGTGGCCATAGCTTTGATTCAACCCCTAGCCTGGGAACCTCCATATGCCATAAGTGCGGCCCTAAAAAAGACAAAAAAAAAATGTAAGCTTTGTGGGCTGTATGTACAGTATTGGTTACAATTGCTCAACTCTGCTATTGTAACATGAAAGCAGCCATCCAAATATATAAACAATTAAGCTGTATATTAATTTATAGACACAAATTTGAATTTTATGTGCTTTTTTTCACATCATGAAGGTGGGGGTTTTTTTGGCCGTGCCAGCAGCACGTGGAAGTTCCCAGGCCAGGGATCAAACCTGTGCCACAGCAGTGACCCAAGCCGCTGCACTAACAATGCTGGATCCTTAATCCACTGGGCCACAAGATAGCTCTCACAAAGTATTATTTAAAAAAATTTTTTTTCAACCATTTAAACATATAACAGGTGGTGGGCTAGATGTGGCCTGTGGGCCATAGTTTGCCAAACCCTGATGGAGATGCTGCAAGTAAAGTACTTTGCATGGGGCCTGGCACACTTTCAGCAAGTGGTAGCATTGTTAACATGACTCCAGCTTTTTCTCCACCTCTGGCTTCTCTGGAGCTCCCACTGCGGTCCTCCCCTCCCTCAAATTCGGCTTCTCAGAGTTTCTGTCGTGGTGCATCGGGAACAAATCCGACTAGGAATCATGAGGTTGTGGGTTCGAGCCCTGGCCTCACTCAATGGGTTAAGGACCCAGTGTTGCCGTGAGCTGTGGTGTAGGTTGCAGACATGACTCAGACCTGGCGTTGCTGTGGCTGTGATGTAGGCCAGCAGCTGTAGCTCCGATTAGACCTCTAGACTGGGAACCTCCATATGCTGTGGGTGAGGCCCTAAAAAAAAAAATTCAACTTCTCTGTGACTGAGGCCACATGTTCCTGCTAGATCTGATTTCCCTTCCTTCTGTGTCCTGGCTCTCCCTCCCCAGTTCCCCAGCAACTGTCATGCACGGAAGTCTGAAATGTCTGCCCAGCGTTCTCATACCCTCCTTTCCATCCCTTAGCTGTCCCTTAATCCAGACTGTTCCTGTTGCATCAGCCTTGAACTCCTGCCCTCCTTGTTCCATAGAAGTAATTTCATTTGAAACAGATGGGTAAACAGCTGCTGCCTCGAGCTCAGGAGTTCCCCTGCTGCCCAGACCCTTGGCCCCTCCCTGAGGACTCCTGGACCTCGATCAGGCATCTAGGAGGTCAATGTCCAATGAGGCCAGGGCCTCCTGGACTCTGTGCCACTGCTCATGGCCAATGTCTGTCCTCTTCCTGTTCTACCAGTTGCTAAGTATTTAAGTATCACTCCTGCTGTGTCCACATGCCCTGGACCCAGCATCCAGGGCCCTTTGAGGTCTGTCCTGGCCCAGCTGGTCTCCTTAATGTCCACCAAGTTCCCAACTCCTTGCTCTGGCTCATCATGTTTTCTGCTGTCATCAACAACACAGAAATTCTCTTCCACGACTAAATGAGTAAGAACAAAACCAAAAGTTCCCTTTGTGGCTCAGTGGGTTAAGAACCTGACATAGTGTCTGTGAGGATGTGGGTTTTATACTTGGCCTCGCTCAGTGGGTTAAGGATCTGGCATTGCCATGAGCTGGGTGTAGGTCCCCAGATGTGGCTCAGATCCAGTGTGGATGTGGCTGTGTTGCAGGCCAGCAGCTACAGCTCCTATTCAACCCCTAGCCTGGGAACTTCTTTATGCCATAAGTGTGGCCCTAAAAAAATAAATAAATAAATAAATAATTCTCTCTTCCTTCTTCATAGAGCCTTGCCTTCTCCTTTAGCTCGCTGTCTCTTTCCCTTCTCTGAATATGCACTTCCTTGTCTTGTACATGTACCACAAGCCCCTTCATCTTGTTGGGTCTAATCTGCCTGAATGAACCATAATACCCTCAAGGGCAGTGGGTCAGTTTCCTGGGGCTGCTGTCCCTATTACTACAAACTGGGTGACTTAAAACAAGAGAAATGTATTGACTCACCATTCTGGAGGTCAAATGACCGAATCCAAGGTGTCAGCAGGGCCATATTCCCTCTGAAGACCCCAGGGGAGTATCCTTCCTTGCCTCTTCCAGCTTCTGGTGGCTCTAGGCATTCCTTGGAGCATGGCTGCATCACTCCAATCTCTGCCTCTGTCTTCACACAGCCTTCCCTTCCCTTCCTCTACCTTTTCCTCTTCTTTTATAAAGACACTTGTCATTGGATGTAGGGCCTCTCCAGTGAAACCAGGATTATCTCATGTGGACTTCTGCAAAGAACTTTCTTTCAAATAAGGTCATAGCACGAATTCTGGAGGTTAGACATGGACATACATTTGAGGGGGAAGGAGGCCACCATTCAACCCACTATAGGCTGGAATCCTGCTTTGTGCTGGTTTCTGTCTCCAGCCCCTAAACTGAGACTGGAGAAAGCCTCAGGTACAAGCGCTGTTTGGTTGAGGAAGGGCATGGTTCCCTTGAGTCCCCTTATAACTGGAGGCAGAGACACCGTCCTCATGGCCAGTCATCCTGGGACATGGGGACTTGATCCAGTGCCACCCAGGAACTCTACTTAGGGCCTCTATCAGGATGGGCTTCTCAGCAGTGATCTGGGCTGCAGAGTGAGCAGTGATGGTGTTATTACACATTAACTTATTTGGCTTTTCAAAAGTATTGTGGGTTTTGTTTTGGGGGGGTTTTGCGGGGTTTTTTTTTTCAAGGTTGTTTGTTTGTTTGTTTTTAGGGCCACACCTGCAGCATATGGAAATTCCATGGCTAAGGGTCTAATCGGAGCTGCAGCTTGCCAGCCTACACCATGGCCACAGCAATGCAGGATCTGAGCTGCATCTGTGACCTGTACCACAGGTCACGGCAGCACTGGATCCTTAACCCACTGAGTGAGGCCAGGAGTCGAACCTGCATCCTCATGGATACTAGTTGGGTTGGTAACCCACTGAGCCACAGCGGACACTCCCACTCTAACTTTTTAAGCAGTTAGGAGTTCCCTGGTGGCTCCGTGACTTAAGGATCCAGCATTGTCACTGATGTGGCTCTGGTTACTCCTGTGGTCTGGGTTTAATCCCTGGCTCTGGAACTTCTGCCTGCCCCAGGTGTGGCCAAAAAGGCGGGGGGTGGGGGTGGGAATTAATACATAAAAGCACTTAGCCAGGTACCTGTTTATTGGAGAAAACAGGAAAAGCCCCCTCCTTCCAAATATATGTGCATGTATTTTTTTTTCCCTTCCTATATGGGATCAGATGGCAATGCTGTTCAGTTATTTGCTTCAGAAAGTTGGTTTTACACTATAAAATGTCTTAAGTATAATATATGTAAACAGAGGTCCAGAAGATGGTGTAGTTGTGAATGCCCATCTGTGCCTCATGCCTGTGGCTGAATCCTAGGCTGGTCTAGTGAGCCATTCTACACCAGCCCCAATTCCAGGAGAGACCCTGTCCATTCAGTGAGAGCTGACCTTACCCCACTTCCTTCCAGGGTCCCGGATCCCCAAGGCCTGGGACGGCATAGACTTGAAGGTACAGCCCCAGGAACCCCTGGTGCTGAAGGGTGTGGAAGACACAGATTGGCACCTACTGCAGGGTGACACAGACGTCAGGGTGGAGGTGAGACCCTGGGCTGGGTCCCTGACCCCCACTTTAGCTCCTCAGGGTCCCCCTTCTGGGGCCACAGGCCAGACTGTGGCTCCAGACTGGGTGAGGTGGATAGAAGCTGAGGAGCCACTTATTACCAAAGCCTTCTGCTCTTCTGGTGGGGGAGGGCGCTGACGGGGAGGGCCTGGGGCAATCCAAGGCCATCGGGCGTCCTGGCCTGATGGCCACTCCTGTGTGTAGAGGAATGAACCGGATCAGGTGGAGCTATGGGGACTGAAGGAAGGCAGCTACCTGTTCCAGCTGACAGTGGCCGGTTCAGATGAGCCAGATAGCACATCCAACATCACGGTCACTGTGCTGTCTCCCAAGCAGACAGAAGGTGAGGAAGGGGGTGGGGAAGCAGCAGCGGGGATACACCCCACCCCCGTTGATGGCCCCTCAGATCCCCCTCACCAGCTCCCCACCCCCCCAGAATATTGCCTCGCATCCCGCAAGGTGGGCCGCTGCCGTGGTTCCTTCCCCCGCTGGTACTACGACCCCACAGAACAGATCTGCAAGAGTTTCGTTTATGGAGGTTGCTTGGGCAACAAAAACAACTACCTTCGAGAAGAAGAGTGCAAGCTCGCCTGCCAAGACGTGCAAGGTGGGCCTTTGCGAAGCAGTGTTAGGGCTCAGGTGACATTCCCCCAGGGTAGGTGTTCTTTCCTCACAGGTCGGGAAGGTGGGCGTGGGAGTGCCTGTGCCCAGGTCCCCCATCAGCTCGTCCCTGGAGGGGCCTGGCCCTGCCTCCTCTCATTCCTCTGTCGTTCTCTCCTAGGCCCCTCGATTGAAAGGCACCATCCAGGTGGGCTTTGCTCCTTTCCCTACTCCCCTCCCCCCGCTGGCTCTCCAGCCCATATCAAGTCCAGGCCCCTGACCACGCTGCCTTGGCCCAACCCATTGCTACCCTCATAGGACAAGAAGGCCCACAGCACCCCCTTGCAGCCCAGAATCCTCCTGTCAGGCTCTGCCCATTTTGAGTGTAGGAGGGTTTGGGGGCTGGGGGTGGAAAGGGAACAGGGGTCGTGTCATGAGGCTGCATTGAGGTGGAGAGGGCCAGGTACGGGAGAGACCCTTGGTACTTGCTGCACTCTGCTTGAACCTGACCTCCCTCTCCATGCTGTCCCACCTCCTCCTAGTGTGCTCTGGTACCTGTCACCCCAGCATGTTCCGCTGCAGGGATGGCTGCTGCATCGACAGCTTCCTGGAATGTGACGACACACCCGACTGCCCCGATGCCTCCGATGAGGCCACCTGTGAAAAATGTGAGGCCTGGGGACGCAGGGCAGTGGGTGGCAGCAGCACAGGTCCAGACCACTCAGCCTGCACCTCCGGGAGACTCTTGTCAGGTCCACGCCTCTGATCTTTCATCTTTACAGATACCAAGGGATTTGATAAACTCCAGAGGATCCACTTCCCCAGGGACAAAGGTGAGACCCTGAGCATGTCCCCTGGGTCAGGACTGGCATCAGCGTGCTGAAGGAGTGTGCTGTGTGTACCAGGCTGTGGGCAGAAAGCCAGGGCGGGTGTCGGGGGTGCTCCTGGGCTTGCGTTCTGAATTTCCCAAGCATCAGACATCCTCTTAACACCTTCAGAAGTTTAGCCATGCCCACATATCACTGAGATGTTATTGATTTAACTTAATGTATTAAAAAGAAAATTTCAGGGAGTTCCTGTTGTGGCTCAGTGGGTTATGAACCTGACTAGTATCCATAAGAATGCAGGTTCGATCCCTGGCCTCACTCAGTGGGTTAAGGATCCAGCATTGCTGCAACATAGGTCACAGATGCAGCTTGGATCTAGTATTGCTGTGGCTGTGTTGTAGGCCGGCAGCTGCAGCTCTGATTCGACCCCTAGCCTGGGAATTTCCATATGCTGCAGGTGCAACCGTAAAAAAGGAAAAAACAACAAAAAAAGGGAAATTTCATATCACTACCATAATGGAAAGCCACTCTTATATGCTACCAACTGAGATTGACTTCTGCAATAAGTAGAACATGATAGATGATACTATGAGAAAAAGAACGGATGTATATATGCGACTATACTTTGCAGTACAGTAGATGACAGAACATTGTAAATTAACTATAATTTAAATTTTTTTTTTTTTGGTCTTTTTAGGCCACGCTCATGACATATGGAGTTTCCCAGACTAGGGGCTTAGGGGTTGAATGGGAGCTGTCGCTGCTGGCCTGCACCACAGACACAGCCACGCCAGATCTGAGCCATTTCTGTGGCCTACACTGCAGCTCACGGCAACACCGGATCCTTAACCCACTGAGCAAGGCTGGGGATCAAACCCAAGTCCTCATAGATACTAGTTGGTTTTGTTACCTGCTGAGCCACGGTGGGAATGACAAAAAAAATTTTTTTAAATACTCAAAGAAAAAAAAAGATAGCAGTTACTCAAATAGGGACCAGCAAGCAAAGAACTTAAAAGTAATGGCAATGTCATAACATTTGTTTGTATGTACTTAATAATTAAAAATAATAATAGGAGTTTCCATCGTGGCTTAGCAGAAACAAATTTGACTAGTACCCATGAGGACGCAGGTTCGATCCCTCACCTCGCTCAGTGAGTTACGGATCCAGAGTTGCCGTGAGCTGTGGTGTAGATTGTAGACGCGGCTTGAATCTGGAGTTGCTGTGGCTATGGCATAGGCCATCGGTGACAGCTCCCATTCAACCCCTAGCCTGGGAACCTCTTATGCCGTGCTTGTGGCCCTAAAAAGACAAAGTAATAGTAATAGTAATATAAAATTAAAAATAAGTATAATAAAACATGGTAATAAATTTTACCTGGACATTGTTGCCTGCCAAGGCTCAGACCCTGAGCCTTCTTTATAAAAAGGTAGACCATCCAGTGTTGGAGAGACAACTAAGACTGATATAATGAGGAAGGCTGAAAGAAAATTGAAAAAGAGTTATGTGAGGCAGCCTGGGGTAATTCTGGGCCTAAGATTACGTGCTGGATTTATCATACTTGCTTCTGGCAATACTGCAGATGGGCCAGATATGTGGGCCTCAGTGTGAGGCGGGTAGGGAGGTGGCAGGTAGCAACCATGTGGAGCCTACTGATGGCACGGAGGCCCTGTGAACACACACCCCTTTGTCTGCTCCTTACCCACCAGGCCACTGCGTGGATCTGCCAGACACCGGCCTCTGCTTGGAGAGCATCCCTCGGTGGTACTACAACCCCTTCACTGAACGCTGTGCCCGCTTTACCTACGGTGGATGTTATGGCAACAAGAACAACTTTGAGGAGGAGGAGCAGTGCCTGGAGTCCTGTCGTGGGATCTCCAGTGAGCCAGGCGTTATGGGATGGAAAATGGGGAGGGGAAAGGCTTAGCTAGAGCACTAGAGCAGTCCCTAGGCCTGGGCTGGTCACATTTCTTTCTCAGAGCACCAGGAATGGGGGTGGGAGAGGGTAGCATTGGGGTGGGGGGGGGGTCTGGGCACTGCTAAGGAGCAGCTGAGTCTCTGAGTATTAACTTGTCTCTTCCCTCTCACCCCCATCATTTTGCAGAGAAGGATGTGTTTGGTCTGCGGCGGGAAAGCCCCATTCCCAATGCAGGTAAGCCCCGGTCTGCCTTGTCACTACTGAGTAGGTAGCAACTCAAGGATCAACTCCACATAATTGACTGTGACTGCCTAAACCTGTGTTGAGAAGGATCCTGAGGTTTGTTAAAGGGACAGAGCACCACAATCAATAGTGATACCTGCCAGGAGTTCCCGTTGTGGTTCAGTGGGTTAAGAACCTGACTAGAATCCATGAGGATGTGGATTTGATCCCTGGCTTTCCTCAGTGGGTTAAGATCTGGCATTGCCATGAGCTCTGGTGTAGGTCGCAGATGCAGCTTAGATCTGGCGTTGCTATGGCTGTGGTATAGGCCAGTAGCTACAGCTCCAATTTAATCCCTAAACTGGGAACCTCCATATGCCGCAGGCACAGCCCTAAAATTGGTGTGTGTGGGGGGAATAGTGACACCTGCCATGGGCAAGGAGAGGAGCATAAAAATGCATGCCAGATGTGTGCCATAGAGTCCCCTGCCCTCTCCCCATACCACCTGCAAGTGGAGTGACCTGGAGCTAAGACCGAGGCTCATGGGAATCTCTCCTGCTGAGTTCCCAATGGACCCATTCAGCCGTGCAGTGCCCAAGGTCCTTCCACACCTGGCATCTACCTGCCGTGGTCTCTTTGATACAGGCCAAGAGTGGGCGTTGAACCGAGCAGGCCTTGGGAGCTCATTCGGCCTCTTCTTTCCCCCAGGCTCTGTAGAGGTGGCCATTGCCGTGCTCCTGGGCACCTGCATTGTGGTGGTGGTGGCCATCCTGGGTTACTGTTTCTTCAAGAGCCAGAGAAAGAGCTTCCACAGACACCACCACCGCCACCCCCCACCCCCTACCCCGACCAGTTCCAAGGTCTCCACCACTGAGGACATGGAGCACCTGGTCTATTACCAAACAACCCGCCCCCTCTGAGCCTGGGGCTGCCTTGGCCCTCGGGCCTGGGGCTCTGGAGAGCTCTGGCCAGCTCTCACCTGGCCCTGCTTCCTTCTTGCTGAGATGGAGGTCTGGGCAAGACTTTGGGACCAGACTCCTCCCGCCTGTTTCCCAGGCCCATTCTACCTCCAAGGCCAGGCCTCCAGCCCCTCTCCGAGGTCACTCAGCTAAGCTCAGGCCACTGGTTCCTGAGAAAGCCCAAGGGTCTGAGAAGAGCAGAAAACCTTTGAGCCAGAGGGTCCACACCCAGTTGGACCTGTCTGCCTAGGATTTCAGAAGAAGTTGGAGTTTTGCTTTTGGTTCAGCGCTGCCCGCCCCCACCCCTTGACCTTGGGAAGCGGCCCAGGGCACATCCGAAGCTGGGGCCATGACCCTGTCTTCCAGAACCACCCCTCCCACTCTGCACAGTCCAGGGCTGGGGGAAGAACTTCCCTGTATAGTTTGTGTTGTACAGAGTTACTTTTTGTTTATTTAATGCTGCGGGGGTGGGCAAGAGGAGTGACAAGTGGCTCTCTGGCCCCTGCCTCCTCTTCCCCCTCCCCTGAGAGTGAACCCCAGCCCAGCCGGGCCGGCACACAGAGCCAGAGCCTCCACCGCCCAGGGCTCTCCAGCATCACCCTCCCTGCTCCCCTACCTCCCACAGGCCCAGTCCACCCACCGTGTAATAAAATGATTTGTTCTTTCAGTCTCCTGCCTCTGCTGTGTGGGCCAGGAGAGGGACAGAGCTGCTGCGGGGCGGGGGGGGGGGGGGGGGATGGGACTGCCCTGTCCAACCGGTTCCTGCTTTGGTCACCCTGTTCAGCAGGTTTTCCCACCCTTCCCGAAACTGTGCTAGCCCCAGCCCCTGAAGGCAGAGAGAAGCACCAAGTCTGACCCCCAGAGGGGAGGGGAGAGAAGGCCATGGGAGTAGGGGCCTAGGGAGGCTGCAGGGCACTATTTCCTCCTGGTCTGAGCCTGTCAACAAGCCTGCTCAGCAGCTGAGGCCAGTCACCTGGGGGTACAGTTGAGGACTGGGGGGTGGGGTGGGGGTGCACCGGCTTGAACCCTGCTTCTCATCTCTGCTCCCACTGGTGTGGGGGATGAGGACAGGGGTCCCATCTGGCCATACACAGAAGGAATGTAGCTGCTCCCCAAGATCTAAGCTGTCCAGAAGGAACTTTTAGTGGAGGTGCTCCCCTCCATTTGTTTGGAGCTACCCACCTCCTGGTGCCAAAAACAAACAAACAAAATCCTTTTAATTCATTTCTTCAACAAATTATTTATTAGGGAGTTCAGGGGTAACAAACCAACTAGTATCCATGAAGATGGGGGTTTGATCCCTGGCCTCGCTCAGTGGGTTAAGGATCCAGCATTGCAGTGAGCCGTGGTGTAGGTCAGACATGGCTTGGATCCCGTGTTGCTGTGGCTGTGGCGTAGGCCGGCAGCTGCAGCTCTGATTCAGCCCCTAGCCTGGGAACTTCCATTTGCCATGGGTGCAGCCTAAAAAGATTTTTTTAAAAATTATTAAGCTCCTATGTGCCAGGTACCACCAATCATTAGAAATTTGGTGTTAAGTACACAGGAAGCACTATGTAAGTACATGTCTCAAGTGATGGCCTCAGCACACAACCCTGGAATGAAGGTACTTTTATGATCCTCATTTTACAGGCGAGGAAACTGACTCAGCAAAGTTCAGTTCCTAAGGTCCTAGAGCTGGTACAAGAGAATGGATTCAAACCCTAACATTATGTCTCCGGAGTCTAGTCTTACAAAAGAGATGATTTTAGATTGTGATCAGTGCTGTACAGAAAAAAACAAATGGCAATGTATGCTTGCATTTTTTTAACATGATTTTTTTTCTTTTTTGGCTATCCCGTGGCATATGGAGTTCTTGGGCCAGGGATCAGATCCAAGCCACAGTTGCGACTGCAGCTTCGGCAATGTCAGAACCTTTAAGCCACTATGCCTGGCTAGGGATTGAACCTGTGTCCCAGCACTGCAGAGACACTGCCAATCTCATTGTGCCACAGCTGGAACTCAAGTGGCATGTAGGAGGTTGGGGGCTACTTGTAAAGGACTAAAGTGCAGCAGGTGAATAAATATTTGAGTCCTTAAGTGTACTGTTCAATGAATTTCTGTAAATGGATACTAGTCAGATTAATTTCTGCTGAGGCACGACAGGAACGCCAACTTATCTGTCTTTGCATTGGGTGTGTGGGCTCCTGGAGACACAGATGGCATCCTAATTTTCTCTGGGTCTCCAGCAACCCACACCCCCCATAACCTTAATAAATGGTAGTGGTTCAATAAACACTGAGTAGATGGCGGAGGGTAGGGCTGTTACCTTACTTCACCAGTTCCTATTTCACCAGGCACTGTGGTTTTTTTTTTTTTCATACTTCACCAGCCACTCATCCATCCTTTGAGGCTCTTGATTCCTCCTCTGGTTTCCCCAGTACCAGGAACAACTCTCATTACCCCTTAGTTCTCTATGAGCACTTCCAGGCTGAAGTATATTCGGTATCCTAATGCCTAGAAGAGTCATCAACATGGAATAAGAGCTTGGTAAGTGTTTGTTGAACCAAGGGGAACATCCTCTTTTTAGGAAGGGGTGAAGATGAAATGAGATGAAGGCAAAAAAAGCACTGCCCTGGGATGGAGGAGGCCAAGTCTGGGTCAGCCAGGTGATGGGAGGTGAGAGCGCAGAGGGGCCACGAGGGGGCGCTCTCACCACTGCTGGGCGCTGGCTTTGCTGTAAGGGTTTGATCCAGAGCTCAGTCCCAGGCAGGTGTCAGGTGTGCAGCGAGGAAAGCTGAGACACAGCACCTGCTCTTTCGGAGCTTACACTCTGGAGTGCAGGCCAAAGGAATGCAAATAATGTAACAAAACAACTTGGTCCCCAAACCACTGAGATTTCCCCAGCTGTTCTCTGCTCTATCCCCAGCCAAATGATTCCCTTTCTCAGAACTTTCCCGGCTCCGTTCTGTTGCCTCCACCTCACAGGCCTCTTTGCTCCTGGAAAGCTCCTACTTACCCCACGATGCAGCTCAAAAAGCCTCTGATGTTTCCCCAGCAAAAGTTCATCACCGCTCTCTCCACTCAGAGTTCCGCCACAAATACATGACCCATGTTGCCTTTCATCTGTCCTTATCAGGACAAGGCTCCTCGGGACCAGGATAGGATCTGGGTCTTATTTATCTCTGTATCCACCATGCCAGGATCTGGGTCTTATTTATCTCTGTATCCACCATGCCAGGATCTGCACTGGATCCAAGCAATCCCACAAATGGCTGTTGAATAAAACAGAGGCTGTAAGCCATGGAGATTAAGGAAGTTGAGAAACAGCTTCATGAAGGAGGTAAGAAATGGCACGAGCAGGTGGGTGTGGGTGTTCCAGGCAAAACAAAGTCACAATGAGCAAAGCTGTTCAGTGGGGATCATTTTTTTTTTTTTTTTTGGCCACACCTGCGGAAGTTCCTAGGCCTGCACCACAGCAGAAACCCAAGCTGCTGTGGTGCTGCAGTGACAACACCAGACCCTTAACCTACTGTACCACAATGGAACTCCCATAGGTTTTGTTTTAATTGTGGTCCAGTCAAGCTGTTCAGTTTGGCTCAGTCATTGAGAGGAGAAGCTGAGAGGCTGATAGGTGAGGTCACGGTGTTGGGCACTTGAGGATTTGGGCAAAAGGGGACAAGGGAAGAAGTAATGCAAACTCAGCTTTAAAGAGTAGACAGGTAAGCAGGCCATATCACTAGAGGTTGTAATAGGATCAGGAAAGGAGGAGGAAACCACAATGAGTAAATTGGGTAGAGTAACTTGTGGGAGGCATAGAGTAGATGTGTAGTAGTTTTTTCGGAAAGGTTGCACACTGGCAACCAACGGGCTGTGACCCAAAGAAATCCATTTAGTTTAAGTTACTAACATTTAAAGAATCAGGAAACTGTTTTTAAAATCCATATTTAGTTACTAACATATTTAGTTTCTAACACTTAAAGAATCAGGAAACTTTAAAAAATCCATATTTTAGAGAGTTCCCATTGTGGTGAAGCAGAAACAGATCCGACTAGGAACCATGAGGATGAGGGTTCGATCCCAGGCCTCGCTCAGTGGGTTAGGGATCCAGTATTGCCGTGAGCTGTGGTGTAGTTCACAGACTGGGTTCAGATCTTGCATTGCTGTGGCGTAGGCCAGCAGCTGTAGCTCTGATTCGACCACTAGCCTGGGAACCTCCATATGCCGCAAGTACGGCCCTTAAAGAAAAAAAAAAATGCAAGAAAAAGAAAAATCCATATTTTAGGGAATTCCTGCTGTAGTGCAGCAGGTTAAGGATTCAGCGTTGCCACAGCTATGGCACAGGTCTCAGCTGCAGCTCTGATTTGTTCCCTGGCCTGAGAACTTACATATGCCACAGGTGCAGCGAAAAAAAAAAAAAAAAAGCCAAATTAAAAAAATCCATATTTCTAGCTTCTTGTGAAAACTTGGGATACTGGCCATCGGGGCCTCATCCTTGAAGCAACTGAAGCGCTAGGTCCTCTTGAACCCCTCCCACGCTGACCATCCTCAGCCCCCACCCAGCCTGCTGCTCCCAAGGTTAGGTGCTCTCCTGGGCTTTCAACTTTGAGACGCCCATCATCTTACCCCTTATAACTCATCCTGACTTCCTCATACGGAGGAGTTTCTCCAAAACATATTGGTCCCAACAGTTCAAATAAACACTGACAAAAACTGGGTTGTTTCTCCCAAACTCACCCCTACCCACTTAAACAAACAACCGTGAATGCGGAGTGGTGCGCCCTGTTGCACAAGACCACTCCCTTCCCTACCCACCGCAGCTAGACTGGAGCCTGGGAAGTCACCTCTCAGCTCTCCCAACTCCCACCCCCCAAAGTGTTGTGGTCAATAGCGCTACCTGGAAACTCCAGACCCGGAAGCCCACTTCAGCCCTGGAGGTGGCCCAAACTCTCCCACAGTCTCTCCTTCCCCACATACAGTGGCTCCTGGGGTTCCGACAGCGGGGCCCAGACCCAGGAAGACCATGAAAATAGACTGGGAAAGAAATTGAGGGCACCCCCCCCACCTGCCCTGTCATGGAGCTAAAATACTAATAATATTTTAAAAGGCAATATGTTTAGCAAAACAAAACTGAAAAAATACATTTACCCAAATATCCAAAGTGTTTCTCTCGCATAGATAAAATCACAGGTGATTTTCACTTTCTTCTTTTTGTCAATCTTCCTTTTCTAAATTTTCTACAAGGACTATCTATTACTTTTGTAATAAGAAAAAGTTATCTGGAGTTCCCTTCGTGGCTCAGTGGTTAACGAACCCACCTAGGATCTATGAGGATGTGGGTTCGATCCCTGGCCTCGCTCAGTGAGTTAAGGATCTGGCATTACCGTGAGATGTGGCGTAGGTCCAAACGAGCCTCGGATCCCTGGCATAGACCAGTGACTACAGCTCTGATTCAACCCATAGCCTGGAAACCTCCATATGCCGGAAAAAAAAAAAAAGAAAGAAAGAAAGAAAAAGTTCACTGGCGTCCCCTAGTGGCTCAACAGGTTAAGGATTTGGTGTTGTCACTGCTGTGGCATGTATGGGTTCAATACCCGGCCCCAGAACTTCCGCATGTGACAGGCACTGCCCCCAAATAGAAAAAGTTACATTTTGAAAAAAATATTGAGATCTAGTTCAGAAAGAAACAACTCATCAGGTCAGGAAGTTCTGAGGTGGGACAGAAACAGGGGTTGGAGAGGGAGACAGAGCTTCTGGAGTTCTGGGGGAAAGGAGAAGCCCTTGATGACTGGCTCAGGCAGAGGGAGATGCTGAGTCAGTGGGGCCTTCAGGTTTTCTGTCCCAGGAGCCCACCGCCACCACCAACAGAAACAGGGCCGAGGGGAGGAGGGCAGCTTCAGGAGAACCTGGCAGAAAGTGAGGGGCCTGCAGGTTCCAGGTGAAGACGTTCCCATTGATTTTATTGCGAGTTACTTGGGTTTTGTTTGCTTTTGCCTGTACTTCCCAGGGAAGGATTTAAAGGCAGCTCCAAAGGGTCTACAAAACTATGAGATAACAGGAGTATAAAGTAGGAACAAGATTTTCTTAGGAAGCAGGAAGGAACATAACACAGGGTTAAGAATGAGGCAAAAACCTACGAGTCTTGCAGGCTTTGGGCCACCCACTTAGCTCTGGGCTCCAGCTGTGGTGCATCCTGATGAGGCCCCAAACCCTCCGGAGGTGCATGTGGGGCCTGGTGGAGGGAACGAGTCCCTGGATTTGGGCCCTGAGTGAGGGTGAAATGGAGGAGTGGGGAGCGATTACTGGGAGAAAGCGGGCAGAGAGGAGAGCAGAAAGTGAGGCTGGAGCCTCTTCTTGGAGGGAGGAAGCAGCGGAAGAGGGGTCAGAGAGGCGGGGAAGACCCAGGAAGAGCAAAGCCTAAAGGGGGCTTTCAGAGCTGCCCTGGTAGGGTCGGGAAGGAGGGGCCCTGGCCGAGGAGCCAGCTGGTCATCATGAAGGCTGAGGAGCAGGGCCGGGATGGAGGCTGTTGTAGGAAGCGTGGGGAGAGAAGGTGAGCCCACGCCCCAGCCCTGGAGAGCAGTGGGGTAGGGAGAGGTCTTTGCTGGGTTTCAGGTGTGGAGGGAGAGGCTGATGGAGTACAAAGGAGGATATGGTTGACCCACTAACTCACTCGGGTTGTCTTCCCAGTGGGTTTTCTCTGACCCACTGCATGATCCTCTTTGCATCTAGTTTATGCCCTTGGGTTAACAAGGTTGACCAGGATTAGTCTGTGGCCCCCAGAAACCCCATAGTAGTCTATGAAAAGTAAAGACTTTGGACTAGATGGCAAGATCCTTTCTAGCCCCAAACTATGGTTACAGGTTATAGGCTCTAGGGCCCCCTGAATGCACAGCTAGGAGAGGCTGTCAGAGTCAAGATGTTGAGGCCCAGAGAGGGGCAGTGACTTGTCCAAGGTCACACAGCCAGTGGTTGCGAACAGAGCTAGGCCTGGAGGCCTGAGCCCCCAACCTTTTGCTCTGACGTCTCCGCTTTTCCAGACGACCAGACTCCTGGGTTCAGTTTCTGTCCTTTCTCTGGAAGTGGGACAAAGGAGCCAGGAGCCAGGCCAAGAAGCTGTCAGGGCTGGTTCCAAGCCTCAGGAGGCTGGGAACCCAAGGTCCACGCCCATGTAAACACAGGCCAGCACTGATACCGCTCTCTTGGCTCTGGATAGCTTCCTCCAAATCGGTTCCCCACTATTATCTTGCTTATCCCTGCAGGTCTCCTGGGAGCCAGGGAGGGGCAGAGAGTACTAGCCCCACTTCATAAGTGGGAGAAACTCAGACAAGGAGGAAGGCAGTAATTTGCCCAAAGTCGCCCAGCAAGTCGGGGAGGGGTTGGAACAGGAGGTCTCCGTGGGAGAGGGGGTGGCCAGAGGATCACATGGCCTGGGGGACAGGGGGTGAAACGGTGCCAGAGGTAGACAAATGCCCACAGTCTCAGGCGTCGAGGACCCCATGTCTCACCAGGAGAGTGGTCTCTCTGTCCCTGGAGGGAGATGGCTGGGGACAAGCTCTGCTTGCCTCTAGCTGGGTTGGGGTCCTGGGCAGGGAGAGAAGATGGGCAGAGGCAGCGGATCTTGGCCACAGAGAATACAGATCTGAGGGTGAAGGTAATCACAGGTCAGAGGCCCGGGTGGGGACTATGCTCCCTGCTTTTCTGCCAGATTCCAGGGGCCCCAGGGAATCCCTAGGCCCACAGTGGGCCCAAAGGCTCCCCTATACCCTCTCACTGCTGAGGGTCCAGGGAGTCAGCTAGACACCTAGGGGCAGAGGCAGAGAATGTGCAGGTGAGGGTCAAGGACGCCGTGGAGCTGCTGACAGTGACTGGCTCTGCCTTCCAGAGGGGTTATGAGTAGAGTGACTGTAAACCCAGGTTATTTTTTTTTCTTTTTAGGGCTGCACCTGTGGCATATGGAGGTTCTCAGGCCAGGGGTCAAATTGGAGCTGTAGCTGCTAGCCTCTACCACAGCCACAGCAACAAGGGATCGAAGCCTCGTCTGCAACACACATGGAAGCTCATGGCAATGCCATACCTTTTAACCTACTGATCGAGGCCAGGGATTGAACCAGTGACCTCATTCAATCTTGAAATATCCTGAGTCTGATAGTGAATTCCGTGGTCATTCCAGTTAGGGAACAAACCTTTGTTCAGTGGAAAAAGCCTCAAGGAGTTCCCATGGTGGCTCAGTGGAAACAAATCTGACTAGCATCCATGAGGACGCAGGTTCCATCCCTAGCCTCAATCAGTGGGTTAAGGATCCATCTTTGCTGTGAGCTGTGGTGTAGGTCGCAGACGCAACACGGACCTCATGTTGCTGTGGCTGTGGTGCAGGCTGGTGGCTATAGCTCTGATTGGACCGCTAGCCTGGGAACCTCCATGTGCCAGAGTCGGGACCCAGGACCCAGGCCCCTGCTCCATCTGCTTCCCTGTGGCTCTGTCCTTCACTCTCCATGTCCGAAAATTGGAGCTAATAAGAGCCACGTGGCCCGTCTTGAAGTGGGGTTGTAAGAACTGAAGGTGATCAAGGAACAGACTAGACTGCCTAAGCATTGCCACATATAGGGATAAAAAGCAGCCAGCACGGCCCAGGCCCAGGAAGTCACTCCCCACTGCTGCCACAGTGTGACTAATGTGGCCCCTCTGCTCACTGGAAGATTTGGCCCAGGCCCAAGGAGGACGCTGACGGCGCAGCCCTGCTGGGAGCCAGGGTTCCTGGCAGCCAGGCACAGTGGGCAGGTCTGACCTGTGAGAGCCCGGTTACCGCCTGGGGCCTGGGCTGGTTGCAAAAGGGGCTGGTACTCCTGACGCAGTCTGCTCTCGGTCTCACTCTCCCAAGCTGGTTCCCAGGAGAATGAGGAGCTCAGAGGGTGCGTCACCTCTGCCCTGGGCACCGCTCTGCTCCCGGGCAGAAAGCAAGCGAGGCCCAGCTCCCTCAGGTGTGCTCACACTCACACACCAGCCAGCATGCACACCAGCACAAAGGTGCCGTGGAGAGAGACAGCTCCCTCCCTGGATACACAGAGTAGAGCCTGGCCACACACAGACACATAGACACATGGTCCCCAAGAAACCCGGTCCAACCAAGACATGCACACACAGGTACAGATACACACACACACCCAGACCCACACATAGGGTTGTGTATAATACACACTCCTAAGAGCCAACATCATATGGATACACAGACATACACACAGAGCCACACACATCTCACATAAAGATAGGCACCCACAGGAGTTCCCTGGTAGCTCAGCAGGTTAAGGATCAGGCAACGTCACTGCTGTGGCTGTGGTTCCAGCTGTGGTTTGAGTTTGATCCCCCCTGGCCCTGGGAACTTGCACAGGCTGCAGGCATGGCCAAAAAAGCAAAAGATAGGCACCCACGTTTACAAATGTAGATACACCTCTGTAGAGGCAGATATATGGAATGACAGAGTTTTGCACAAAGGTAATACTCACTTGAAATGCACAAGAGCAGATAGAAGATAATATGAGAAAAAGAATGTATATAACTGGATCAATTTGCTATAAGGCAGAAATGGACAGAAGATTGTAAATCAATTATCATAGAAAGTTTTGTAATAAGAAATATACAAGAGCAAAAATAGGAACGCAGAAATGTACATGGACACAAATAGATAATATATATTCACCTGCCATCATTTAGTATTTATTGAATGCCCACAATCTGCTAGTCATGCTCCAACAGAAAGAGCCCCCCATGATTCACAGAGACACAGAAACCCAAGCTCCGTCACAAGAGCCACCTGGGATTCTATGGGGCATAGTCTACAAGCCAGAGATGAAGAACTTTTTTTCTGTAGATAGTCACAAACCTATGGTGAAATAAAATAATCAACTGTGGACGTAGCCTCATTTATACAAGAAAAAGAAAATAAAGGAAAACAAATTAAATGCCCCCAAATGGGGGTCTAGTTGAAGAAATTATAGTCAGGGTGAAATAGTAAGCAAACATACACATATGGTTACAGATTCTGCTCAGTTTATAATAACATGGAAAACGCTGTTGAAATTTTAAGGATAAAAAAACAAAAAATACAAAATTGTACATACCACACAATCACAAGAATTCTTTTTAAAATGTGAGTAGAAAAAAAGACTGGAAGGAAGTACATCAACATGTTATTATTTTAACATTTAACTTTGGGAGTGAAGACATTTTCGGAGTTCCTGTTGTGGCTCAGCAGTAATGAACCAGACTAGTATCCATGAGGCCTTGGGTTCAATCCCTGGCCTTGCTCAGTAGGTTAAAGGATCTGGTGTTGCCATGAGCTGTGGTGTAGGTCGCAGATGTGGCTCAGATCCCACGTTGCTGTGGCTGTGGCATAGGCCAGCAGCTGCAGCTCAAATTCTACCCCTAGCCTGGGAACTTCCATGTGCCATGGGTGTGATCCTAAAAAGACACCCCAAAAATTTTTAAAAATTACATCAGACAACTAGGCTCCACTGCATAGCACAGGGAGCTATATCTAATCTCCTAGGATAGATCAAGATGAAAATCATAAAAAAAGAATGTATATATATATGACTGAGTCACTGGTGTACAGCAAAATTTGGCACAACGTTGTAAATCAACTATAATTTTTAAAAAAAGGAAAAACATTCACAAATCACATACATAAGCAAAAGAAAAAAATTACAATAATTTACATCAGTAAGGACGAATGTGAGATTGTATATGTAAGAAATATACGCTTTTTTTTTGGCTGTGCCTGTGGCATGCCGGTGTTCCAGGATCAAACCCACATCACAGCTGTAACCAGAGCCACAGCAGTGATCCTTTAACCTGCTAAATCATGAGGGAACTCCAGAAACATACACTTTTATCCAGTTAATATAATCAATGTCTTTTTAAATTTAGATTCGAGAGCAGAAAAAGCAGGGAGAAAAGGCAAGAGAAAGAATGATAAAAAGATTAAAAACAGTCCCAGAAAAATAGAGACCATGTTAGAGAAAGAGTTTGGAACCAAAGATAAATCCCTTTTGCTCTGCATGGGCTCCACCCCCACTCTCACCCCCGTGCCTCAGAGGGCCTTTCCAGGAAGCCATGGCTCTTAGGACTGTCTCCAGGCCTCTGAGACACAAACCTGGGGATGAACTTGGTCCTCAGGATCCCCTGAAGGGCTCTCTGGTGGTTTTTTTTTTTTTTTTTTTTTTATCTAGGCATTTAATGGCCAGCAGCAAACACTGCCTGAGCCCAAGATCCTGTGGGAGCACAGGAGCATAAGTGGGACTTTCTTTTTCCATTTAACTGGGGAGATGCAGCCCCAGCAAGTGACCAAATTGAGAGTCCCCTCAATGTGCCAAGAGAGCAATGGGGACACTAATAAAGTTCCTGGATAAGAGGGGAGTATTGACTGGAAGGTAGTCAATGGAGAAACACGGCATCTGGCGCTGGGGGGTTGGGGAGGGCGCCTTGTAAGCTAGAGGATTTGGCAAAAGCAAGGCTTGGAGTCATTGGGGTAAGTAAATGCAAACTATCGCATGTGGAGTGGATCAGCAATGAGGTCCTGTTGTACAGCACAGGGAACTATATCCAGTTACTTGTGATGGAACAAGATGGAGGATAATGTGAGAAAAAGAATGTATGTATGTGTAACTGGGTTCACTTTGCTGTATAGCAGAAATTGACCGAACATTGTAAATAAACCATAATAAAATTTTTTTTAAAAGATGGAGTCAGAAGTAAAAAAGTTATTGGTGATCAGGGAGTGGGAATCCCTGAGAGAAGCAGGCCTTGTCCAGGTTGGTGTCAGATATGAGGCTCTGAATGCTGAAATGAGGAGCTGGGAGTTCCCTGCGGGCACTGAGATCTAGTAACAGTCTGGAGTCAGAAAGATGCCAGAGAGAAGGAAGCAGCCCTAGAGGGACTGGAGTGGGAAGTGCCAGTGACAGAGATGTAGGGGTGAGACTGACAAGGCTCAGGGACCCAGCAGGAGAGGAGACACAGTGATGAGGATGTTATTTGTACCTCAGAGAATAGGGAAGAAGTTGGAGGTGCACCCCACTCCACCCTACCCTACCCCCGCTTCCCCCCCACCTACCTCCATCCCATGATCATGTGACTGGGTTTCCTCCCCCTACTCATGGCACCTCTAAGTCCCCTGGGAACAGTTTGAAAACCTATAATCCAACCAAAGTCTTAAGTGTTTCCTTGGTTTTTTGTTTTGTTTTCTTTTCTTTTGGCCAGCCAGTGGCATATGGAGTTCCCAGGTCAGGGATCAGAGATCTAAGCCACAGTCATGACTTACGCTGCAGCTGCAGCAACATGGGATCCTCAACCTACTGTGATGGGCTGGGGATCAAACCTGAGTCCCAGCACTCCCAAGATGTAGCTGATAGTGTTGCACCACAGTGGGAACTCCTTAAGTGTTTCTTTTTGCAAATGAGGAAACTGAGGTACAGAGAAGGGAAAAAATTTGCCTAAGGTCATGGTTAGTACCAGTGCCTGAACTTGAATCAGGGTCTCTGCCCCAGGAAGGGAGTGTATCAGGCTGGGTTGAGGTGAGAGCCCACGATGGAGCTGGGGTGTGAGACCCCCTCAAGACCTGGCTGCAATTGTACAGCTCAGCACCTCCACCTGAGGGGGCAAGGGGATCAAGGGAGATAGGTGGCTGGAGTTCTGGGGCATGGGGATGGGCCCAGGTGGGGCAGAAGCCGGACAGTCTTGGCTAAAACTAAACTTGGGGATTATCTGAGGTTTCACTTGGCTAGGATTTCTGTCCCTCAGCCATGTTCTTTCTCCTATTTACAACTATAACTTCCTGCAGAGGGAGCTGGGCTGGGACAGAGGGCTCACCTGGCCCATTAGTTGCCTAGCAAGTATCCCAGGTGTGCCTTAGAATAACACTCACCCAAGTACCAAATCTAGAGTCTGCAAAGTACTCTTATAGCCACTTAGTGATAATATCTCCCTTGAGGTGTTACCATTTTTTTTTCTCTGAACCTCTCTTTCCTATGGGTAAAATAAGGTGGTTTCCCCTTACCTCATCCCAAATGTGCCTTTCCAGCTCCAGTTCCAGAGAATGTTCTCAGGATCCCTGCTCTCTCCAAGTCCTTACTCAATGAATGCTCACTCTCAAAGGTTTTCTGGGACCAAGTTTCTATTTAAATTGTTGACAGCTGGCATCCTGACCGTCACTAGGTCCTTATGCAGACTTTGAGAGCCAAGACCAAAGACTGGGTCCAACCAACCCAAGTCCAAGAAGTTTGGCCGGTGGTTGGTGTTTGAGCTGTCCGGTGGGTCTCTTCATGCTCAGGGTCTCAACGGGGGAGCCCCCCAACCTGAGACCCTGTGGACTGTCGGAAGGATTGAAGGAGGAAGGTTAGAGGGCTCAGGATTTCCCCAGAGCCCAGCACTAAGCACCTTTCTCCAGAAGGGAGGGAGAGAGGGGAGGGGCACCACCCACCTGGTGAGGTCATGGGAAAGCAGCTCTGGCGCTGACACCTGGGGAAACCCGTTTCCAGGCTGCTTCCCACGCTAGCTCTCCTGGGAACCAGCTAAGCCCCAGGTGAGGAGCCCCAAACCTGCCCCCCCCAAGTCCAGTTTCCATCACACTGTCCCAACTAGTCCAGCCCCACCTTTCAAACTAGTCTGTCCTTGGTACACAATCCGTCTCTAACCAAACTGCAGGGCCTTGAGCGACCAGTGTGCTGACCACTCCAGAAAATGACACAGAGACAGCAGCTTCAGAAACTTAAGGCTTTATTTGTAGACTCCACACTGCCCTATCTTCCAGACTGTGACCTTGGAGAAAGCCCCTTCTTCTTTCAGGCTCCAGTTTGCAGCTCCTCCCCCTCCTCTTGCTGCGCCTTGCCTCTCACTTCCTGGCCCAGCCAGTTTGGGCAGTGCCTAGGGAGCCCTGAGACCCAGTTCTTCCCAGGGACCAGCCCCGCCCTCCATGGCCTTGGGGGTTAAGGGCAGCCCAGGTGTCAGCCTTGGTTCCCAGCTGCCCCACTTCTCTTCTCTCCTTTTCTTTTCTTCCTTCCAAGCCTGGCCCTCTGATTTGCCTCCTCTTCTCCAGCCTGCCTCCAGTCCCAAGGTTCCAAGGCTTTACCCTCTGCTCCCTCTCAATCTCTCACTGACCTTTGTCTTAACTAATCCATCCTATTCTCATCTCCAAGTCAGGGCCAGACACCACAGCCCTTCAAGATGCTGTTCCCCAGGCTCTTCCTCACCCTCGTGCCAAAGAGAGGGTGGGGACCACTATGAGGGGTCCCAATTCATGCAGGATGATCTGAGGGCCCACGACAAGAAACTGGAAATTGGATCCCAAACTGCTTGGAGGTGGCTGACACTGTTTGGATCACCCCATGAAAATCCAAGTACTGGGATCTCTCTGTGAGCCCTGACCATAGAAATCCAAGTCAGAGCCTTCCCTCCTCCAGGCCCTAGGCTCACCCGGGCACACAGAAGTAAAGGCCCGAGTCTCCACAGTGTTCAGACAAGAACTGAGTCCCATGGGGTGGCCGGGCCCTGCCAGCACAGCCCTCAAAGGCCCTGTGCCCCAGGTTCTAGAAGTCTGTGGCCATTAGCCTATTGATCATTGTGCTGCCACAGCTGTTCAAACAAAGCAGAAGAACTTCTTCCAGCGGCAGCGGGAGAGGGTGCGCACACCTTTGGCATTTAGTTTCTTCTCCAGCCGGGCTTTGTGTTCAATGGCACTGAGAATGGCAGAGTCAAACACCTCCTTCAAGTTCTTCTGCGTCAAGGCTGAGCACTCCAGGTAGCAGCAGGCCCGGATTTTCTCTGCCAGACCCTGAGCCTGGGGTTCGGGCACAGGTCCCTCCCGGCCTCCCTGGTCCAGCTCAATCAGTACATTGACATCGTCTCTCAGATCTGCCTGCGTGCCCACCAGCAGCACTGGCGCCTGGGGGTTGTGAGTGCGGATCTCCGGCAGCCATTTCTCTGTGATGTTTTGGAAGGAGCTGGGCTGCACCACGCTGAAGCAGGCCAGGAAGACATCCGTATCTGGGTAGCAGAGCGAGCGAAGGCGGTCAAAGTCTTCCTGGGATGGAAAGGCCAGACCATTAGTAGGATTATTCCCTGTCACAGGAAGCGCTAATCGTCTCGTCACCTGAGGTTGGAGACTGAAACTCCTAACCGAGGGCCCAAGGCCTTCTCCATTCCCGATGGATCTGGGATCCTTCCAGCTTCCAGCCCACCTCACCGTAGACCAGTAGAGGCCCCTCCCAATTTCTCACCTGTCCCGCTGTGTCCCAGAGCTCAATGCGCACCGGGGCTCCATCAACCAGGACTTGCACTGCAGGGGCGGGGCCAGGGGATAGTCTGCGTTAGGAGAGGGTCCCAGGTCCCACCAGGATCACCAGTGCCACCTCTGGGCCTGCACCCGCCTCCCTCCCCTGGGGCTTCCGTGTACTCGCGCTTCGGCCTGGGCCCCAGCCCCCCCCGGTGCACAACCCCACGCGCAGCCACGCAGCCGCCAGGGCCGTTGAACTTACCGGAGAAGGTGTCCAGCGCCGTGGGCCTGTAGCGCGCGGGGTACCCATTGCAAGTGTAGCTGACGATGAGGCTGCTCTTGCCCACAGCGCCGTCGCCCACCAGCACGCACTTGATGCCCAGCTCTGGGGACGCGCTGCCCCGCCGCGGGGGAGGGGTCGGGGCCCGAAGCGGGGACGACTCGGCCTCGCTCAGCTCCCGCGGGGGCATGGCCCGCTCCGGGTACAGCCCGGGACCAGGTTCCGGCGCGCTCTGGTAAGCCGGTTCCGCAGACTGCCTCTGACTGAGTCCAGCTCGCCGGCCCGCCGCTACCCGCGGGTATTTGTGGAGCCCCGCCCACTTCACCTGCGTATCCGAGCGGTCTCAGACCCCGCCCACCCTCCCAACCTCCTCCCGGACCTCCCTCTGCCGCGCACCCTGCGGGGTCAGGCAATCTCTAAACTGAGGGAAGAAAAGGGAGCCGAACTGACAATCACATAGGTACGAGGACAAAGAATCGCCCAAATGAAGCAGATCTAGGTATCCTAGCAAAGAAAGATATCCAGGACTGATTGTTAGGAGGAAGAAGCAAGTTGCAGAACACATAATGCAGCATGTTCAAATTAAATTGTAGACATATATATGTTAGTATAAAAAAGTCGGAATAATATTTTACTAATAATTATTTTAAAAAACATAAAGATCATGAAGAGCCAGAAGATAAATCCATGCGTGAACACAGCAGGCAGGAAAGTCTTTTACCCCCTTCCATGAAAGACAGTTCTCTAGGCTTGGCCTGAAGGGAGGCTTAAAACACCTTCACTTTGCTCCTCTAAAGGAACTCACGGTGCTGAAGAAGCTAGCTGGGGAGGACCTTCAAGGAAAATTCTCCAGTTGAATATTTTCTAAATCTCCAAAGTCCCTAATATTATCTTCATCATCATCCTCAAAAGCACATAGTAAATTAGCTATTTGCTGATGTTCTGGGCCACCCACTGTCCTTGCCCTAGAAGTTTACAGATAGGAGATATCCCAGGTAGCCCAAGGAAGGTCACCAAGAGAGCAGGTGCAGAATAGCCTGATCCCAATTTCCTCTCTCTACTGCGGCCATACCAAGTGATACTAGGCCCAGAATCCTTTTTTTTTGAATTCCAAGTCTATACAAAGATCACTGAAAACACCTCATTCATGGAAGTTCCCTTGCGGCACAGCAGGTTAACGATCCTGTCTTGCTAAGTAAGGCTGTGGTGCAGGCCCGACCTACCTCTCGGGCTTGATCCTTGGCCTGGGGACTTCCACATGCCGCAGGTATGGCAAAAAAAAAAAAAAAAAGAGAGAGAGAGAAAAGAAAAAAACACCTCATTCATGAATTGTTGAAGGGAGAGTGTTGAGAGGAGAGGGCAGTGAATGTTAAAGAAAAGAGATGACCTTCCTCAAACAGCTGGTGATACAAAAACCTCTAAGTCCAAATCTCTATATCTCTTGGAAAAAGCCCCAGGATCCCTGATATTTATTTATTTATTCCCCCCGTTCTTGGTCAAAAGTTGAAGATAACAACCAGAAAATTGCTGATTTAACCATTAAAATCTTGACTGTGAGGAAATGGTGGCATCCCAGTATCCACTTCTGCATCCCAGAATCCACATCCTCCCTTCCCTATAGCCCAGTGTCTGGGGATGCTAATATTTCCTAGTTAGAGCCCCAGTGCTTCTCAGACACATCCACACAAGTTTATTCACTCAAGTGAAAGAAGCCTCAACGTGTTGTCTTGCCATTGCATCACCCAGAAGGTCTAAAAGCTATTCTTTTTGCTCTCTTGGAAAGGGAGGCAAGAATGGGAATTTGAAAAAGAACTGGACATCAAGAGACCTGTCCCAGTATTCCTAGTTCTTCAGCTCATTAGTTATGTGGGTCCTGAGAAGAATCACTTGCTCCATCTCAGAGCTATAAAATGCCCAGTGAAGCATGTTTATTTCTTGAAGTCCTTCGGTGCTGGCAAGCTGTGATTCAAGGAAAACAGGGAAGGTGCCCCAGCCCAGGTGTGCAGGACAGAACTACTACTACTACTATTACGACTACTACACACATACATACACACACACACACACTCTTTCACAGCACTCTTGTCCTTTCACCTGTTTTAATAATAGTTTTATTGTAGCTATAAATTTGAGGGTAATCCTGTTTAATCATTTTGCAGGTAGAAGGGGTATAAGTAGTACACAAATGGGGGTGAAGTATTAGCTGGGTATGGTTAAAGCCCTAATTGGGCTTGCAACAGGCCATTCTTCCCTGGCCCCATGGGTGGAGACACTTTCTAACTTAAGTTCCTCTGTCTGAGCTGGTTTAGGGACAGTCTTGTCAGCAAGAGGGGGAGGGAGGAGACAACCTAGGGAGCTGATGAGTCACCTATTTCTCAGCTAAGAACTAGCAATTCTGGCTGCTAGTGCTGGGAAAGTCCCCTCCCGGGGGTGACTTGAATCTTATTCCTGCCCACCTGACTGACTGTCCATCCCAACTTCCAGTCAGATGCACACGTGCTAAGATTAAAACATCATCTTGACTTTCTCCCTGGAGAAATGACTGGTTTTAGGATGAGAGCAGGAAATACACAAGATGAGCCTGGAACATTTTGTAGTACAGAAAGTAAGGAAGTGGTAACAAACAAACCCAACAGGAAGATGGAGATACATTAGATGACAGAGGAGCCAACTGAAAGAGCTTCCACAGGCTAAGTCCAGGACAATCTGAACAACAAAATAAAGTAGTATTGCATTATAACCCAAAGTATAAAATACACAAGTCAGTTCTGATATAAATGATTGGCTATATTACCAAATGGGGGCTAATAGACCAATCTTCCATAGAGAATTCCAAATAATACAGGTAGACAATGCACCCTTGAGGAGTGTAAACAGTGGCTGTGCATGGTGACTTCCAAAAAGGACAGTATGAAAAGGGTGGGGAAAAAGTAATTTTATAGTGGAGAATCCTGACAAACACTCCCTCAAGCAGGTGATCAAGATTAAGATCAACACTGATAAATCAAGTTGATAGTATATACCCTTAGTGTGATGTGATAAGAATGACATTTTAACTCTGGTTTTCCTCACAAGAACCCCAGTCTAATCATGAGGAAAACATCAGGAAATTTCCAACTGAGAGACATGCTGGCCCAGTGTTCCTCAAAACTGGCAAGAAGTTCCTGTTGTGGCCCATCAATAACAAACCCAACTAGCATCATGAGGATGTTGGTTCAATCCCTGGCCTCATTCAGTGGGTTAAGGATCCGGGGTTGCTTGTGAGCTGTGGTGTGGGCTTAACCTGCTAGGCCACCAGGGAACTCCTAGCATAAGATATTTGTAATGGGAGAACCTGGGTGTGAGATAGAAACTCTGTGCTATCTTCTCAATTTTTCTATAAACTGTTCTCTAAACTGTACTAAAATAAAGAACAGGAGTTCGCATGTTGGCACAGCAGAAACAAGTCCGACTAGGTACCATGAGGTTGAGGGTTTGATCCCTGGCCTCGCTCAGTGGATTAAGGATCCGGTGTTGCCATGAGCTCTGGTGTAGGTCGCAGATGCTCCTCAGATCTGGCGTTGCCGTGGCTGTGGTCTAGGCCAGCGGCTATAGCTCTGATTAGACCCCTAGCCTGAGAACTTCCATGTGCCGCTGGTATAGCCCTAAAAAGACAAAAGACAAAAATAAAAGAACAATTTTTCTACAAACTGTTCTCTAAACTGATCTAAAATAAAGTTTATTTTAAAAACTACTAAAAAAAAAAAAAAAGCATGGTAGTGGCACAAAAGCGGACACATAGGTCAATGGAACAGAATAGAGAGCCCAGAAACAAGCCCACACTTACACGACCATGCAAGGCAAGAACATACAATGGGAAAGAGATGGGCTCGTCAATAAACGCTGTTGGGGAAACTGGACAGCTACATGCAAAAGAATCAAAATGAACTACTTTTGCACACCATATACAAAATAAAGTGGATTAAAAACTTAAATGTAGGAGTTCCCGTCGTGGCGCAGTGGTTAACGAATCCGACTAGGAACCATGAGATTGCGGGTTCGGTCCCTGCCCTTGCTCAGTGGGTTGACGATCCGGCGTTGCCGTGAGCTGTGATGTAGGTTGCAGACGCGGCTCGGATCCTGCGTTGCTGTGGCTCTGGCGTAGGCTGCTGGCTACAGCTCCGATTAGACCCCTAGCCTGGGAACCTCCATATGCCGCGGAAGCGGCCCAAAGAAATAGCAAAAAGACAATAAATAAATAAATAAATAAATAAATAAATGGAACATTAAAAAAAGAAACAAAAAAACTTAAATGTAAGACTGGAAACCCTAAAACTCCTAGAAGAAAACATAGGCAGTATGCTCTCTGACACCAATCTCAGCAATATTTTTTTGGATCTGTCTTCTCAAAAGGGAAACAAAAGCAAAAATAAACAAATGGGACTATATAAAACTAAAAACCTTTTGCATATGGAAAGAAACTATCAACAAAACAATGGAGTTCCTTCCCTAATAGCTCAGTGGGATAAGGATCCAGCACTGTTACTGCAGTGGCTCAGGTCGCTGCTGTGGCATGAGTTTGATCCCTAGCCCGAGAACTTCCGCATGCCACAGGTATGGCAAAAACGAAAACAAAAAACAAAAAAAAAATAACAACCTAATTTTAAAAATGGGCAGAAGACCTGAATAGACATTTTCCTAAAGAAGAAATACAGATGGCCAACAAGTACATGAAAAGATGCTCAGGAGTTCCTGTGTGGCTCAGCAGAAACAAACCCAACTAGTATCCATGAGGAGGAGGGTTCAATCCCTGGCCTCGCTCAATGGGTCAAGCTGACTGTGAGCTGCAGTGTAGGTCACAGACCTGGCTTGGATCCTGAGTTTCTGTGGTTGTGGTGTAAGCTGGCAGCTGCAGCTCCGATTTGACCCCTAGCCTGGGAAAATTCATATGCCATGGATGCAGACCCAAAAAGCAAAAAAAAAAAAAAGAAAGAAAAGATGCTCAACATTGCTCATCATTAGGGATGTGCAAATTAAAACAACTGTCAGAAGAGCTATCATCAAAAAGACAACAAATAATAAATGTTGGAAAGAATATGGAGAAAAAGGAACACATGTATTAGTTGTAGGATTGTAAATTGATGCAGACACTATGGAAAATGGTATGGAGTTTCCTCAAAAAATTAAAAATAGGAGTTCCCGTCGTGGCTCAGCAGAAAGGAATCTGACTAGTATCCATGAGGACGCAGGTTCGATCCCTGGCCTCACTCAGTGGGTTAAGGATCCAGCATGGCCGTGAGCTGTGGTGTAGGTTGCAGATGCGGTTCTGACCTGGCGCTGCTGTGGCTGTGGCTGTTGTGTAGGCCATCGGCTACAGCTCCAATTAGACCCCTAGGCTGGGAAACTCCATATGCCACAGGTGCGGCCCTATAAAAAGACAAAAAAAAATTTTTAAATAGAACTACTAAATGTTTCAGCAATTCCACTTCTATGTGTTTACCTGAAGAAAACAAAAACAATAATTTGAAAAGATATACGCATGCCAATGTTCATTGCAGCGTTATTTACAATAGCTAGGATATGGAAGCAACTTATGTGTCTGTTGATAGATAAGTGGAAAAAGGTGTCGTATATATTTACAAAGGACTATTACTCAGATATAAAAAATTAAACCAGAGTTTCCACTGTGGCTCAGCGGCAACAAACCTGACTATTATTCATGAGGATGTGGGTTAGATCCCTGGCCCTGCTCAGTGGTGTTGCCATGAGCTGTGGTGTAGGTCGCAGACATGGTTTGGATCTGGCATTGCTGTGGCTGTGGTGTAGGCCAGCAGCATAGTTCTGATTCAACCCCTAGCCTGGGAACTTCCATATGCCACAGGTGCAGCCCTAAAAAGAAAAAAAAAATTAAAAAAATAAATAAAATGAAAAATCAAGTATTGCCATTTCAACATGAATGGATATAGAGAGTACTATACTAAGTAAAAGAAGTAAAATAAGTCAGAGAAAGACAAATACCATATATCTTCACTTACTGTTTTTTCTTTTCAGGGCCACACCCGAGACATATAGAAGTTTCCAGGCTAGAGGTTGAATAGGAGCTGCAGCTGCTGGCCTACACCACAGTCATAGCTATGCCAGATCTGAGCCTCTTTTGAAACCTGTGCTGCGGCTCACATAAACTCCAGATCCTTAACCCAACGAGTGAGGACAGGGATGGAACCTGAATCCTCATGGATACTATCAGGTTCTTAACCCACTGAGCCACAATAGGAACTCCCCATTAGACTTCACTTATATGTGGAATCTAAAAAACAAAACAAAATAAAAACAGACTCATAACAGAGTTCCCTTCGTAGCTCAGTGGTTAACAAATCCAACTAGGAACCATGAGGTTTCGGGTTCAATCCCTGGCCTTGCTCAGTGGGTTGAGGATCTGGCGTTTCTTTCAGTGAGCTGTGGTGTAGGTTGCAAAAGCAGCTCGGATCTGGCATGACTGTGACTCTGGCATAGGCTGGCAGCTGTAGCTCCAACTTGACCCCAAGCCTGAGAACCTCCACATGCTGTAGGTGCGGCCCTGGAAAAGACAAAAAAAAAAAAAAAAAGACAACAGTGGTCTTGGTATACTCAGAGGGTACGCTTTCAGGAAGAAATTCATCAAGTGTTGACTTAAAGGATAGAGTTAGCAAATAAGTGGGGGTTGGAGAGGATGATGTCCAGGTAAAGAAGCTGCACAACTGAAGGCCCAGAGGCCAGAGAAACTGACAGAGCCCTTTAGGCTTAGGGCGTGGTGGATGTAGTAGAGGAAGGTAAGGTCTGTGGTAGGCAGGAATTTAAACTTTATTGTAGGAGTTCCCATTGTGGCTCAGAGGTAACAAACCTGACTAGTATCCATGAGGGTACAGGTTCAATCCCTGGCCTTGCTCAGTGGGTCAAGGATCTGGCGTTTCCGCAAGCTGTGGTGTAGGTCACAGATGTGGCTGGGATCCTAAGTTGCTGCGGTTATAGTGTAGGCCTGCAGCTTCAGCTCCGATTTGATTCCTAGCCTGGGAACCTCCATATGCTACAGGTATGCCCCTAAAAACACAAAAAAATTAAAAAAACAAAACAAAACCAGACTCATAGGTACAGAAAACTAACAGATGGATGCTAGAAGGGAAGAGGGCAGGGGTAAAATACTGAAGGGACTGAGCAGTACAGACCTCCAGTTATAAAATAAATAAGCCACAAGGACGTCACATACAGCCTAAGGAATATGGTCAATAACATTGTAATAACTTTGTATGGTGACAGATGGTTACTAGACCTATGGTGATCATTTAATAGTGTATGCAAATGTCAAATCACTATGTGGTACGCCTGAAACTAACACAATATTGTACTTCAACTATATTTTAAAAAGATAACACAAAACAAAACCAAGCCCTAAGTAAAAAAAAAAAATTTTTTAGCTACCTTTGGGAGAACATAAGATTAATAGAATAGTGTTAATTAAGGGAAAAATAGAAACAAAAACCCCTAAAAGATGGCTCTGTTATTGAATCACGGCAGTCATAACATCTTTGTTTCCAAAATGTTCAACACAACTGTATGGAGCTTTAGACTTGCAAAAGGGCTTTAGTTTGCCCTAATCTCATAAGATACCCAAGTGTGATTACTGGGGGAGGGGTTGAGGGGTATACTGGGACCCAGAGAAGTTAGGAGACTAGCCTCAACATCAAAAAGGCTAGAAAGTGGCAGACAGTCCCAGAACCAGCAGTCCACAGGTTCACCCTCAGGTGTGGTCAAATTCTCAGGCATTTCTGTTAAGCCCTTATCTTATTTAAAATTACTGCATACACTGGAATGCCTGCAGCAAAAACTCAACCCAAACAAGAATAAATCAAAAGAAATCTATCCATATTCCACCACCACGATTCTCCTATTGCTAGAAAAGGGATTAACAAAAATGGAAGAGTTTACTCAAAAAGTTCAGTGCGGGAGTTCCCGTCGTGGCGCAGTGGTTAACGAATCAGACTAGGAACCATGAGGTTGTGGGTTCGGTCCCTGCCCTTGCTCAGTGGGTTGGCGGCGATCCGGCATTGCCATGAGCTGTGGTGTAGGTTGCAGACGCGGCTCGGATCCTGCGTTGCTGTGGCTCTGGCGTAGGCCAGTGGCTACAGCTCCGATTGGACCCCTAGCCTGGGAACCTCCATATGCCGCGGGAGCGGCCCAAGAAATAGCAACAACAACAACAAAAAGACCAAAAAAAAAAAGTTCAGTGCGGAAGTTCCTTGTGAGTGAAATGCCCCTGGTGTTGTCCTTTTCTATATCCTCTCACACTCCACTCCAAGGCTTCCAAATCAGGCTGGCTGCTCAGAAGGAGCCCAGAGAGTCAGATGGGCAGGTCTGAAAGAAAGAGGATACAAGAAAAAGAATTTTATATATAACAGTTTCTTTCTCCACAATTTCTTTGGACGATTTATTTTTATTTTTTGTTTGTTTGTTCGTTTGTCTTTTTGTCTTTTCTAGGGCCGCTCCCTTAGCGTATGGAGGTTCCCAGGCTAGGGGTCTAATCGGAGCTGTAGCCACCAGCCTACACCAGAGCCACAGCAACAAGGGATCTGAGACGAGTCTGCAACCTACACCACAGCTCACGGCAACACCAGATCCTTAACCCACTGAGCAAGGCCAGGGATCAAACCTGCAACCTCATGGTTCCTAGTTGGATTCGTTAACCACTGAGCCACGATGGGAACTCGGGACAATTTATTAATTTATTAATAACAATTTATTTGTCAATAAAGCTGGGGAAAACACCACCTATTTACTAATATACTGATGGTAATAATGACACAATAATTAGATTGCACATTTGCCAATCTTTCCAGTTGATAGTGTTTTTCTCTGCTGACTGTGCTGGTGTCCTGGGAGGGAATTGGTGGCAAAATTCAGCGCCTGGGCTGAGTCAGCCTCCTGGTGCCTCCAGGAACAGGATCTTGCTGGCCGGCCCTCCAGCCTCCACAGTCCAACCCCCTTCATGTCCTCTGTCCTCAGGCTTAGGTCACCTCCTGGGCTCCTGTCCCGCCCTGCCCACTCCCACACCCAGCCTTAGCTTCTCCCTGCCTTTCTCTCTACTTCCTCTCTGTCCAGCTGATCCCAACTGCTACAGCCCTCCTCAAACTTCTTTCCTGCCTAGACTTTGAACTCAAGCCCTGGCCACTATTTCTTGGCACTCCTGCAGGAGTTGCCACCTCAAACATTCATCTAAAAGGACTCCCCCCTCCTTTCATTAATTGCGCTCCCCTCCTAACTTCTTTATTTTGTTTTGTTTTTGTTTTTGGCCACACCTGCAGCATGTGGAAGTTGCTGGACCAGGAATCAAACCCATGCCACAGCAGTGATCCAAGCAGCTGCTTTGACAACTCCAGATCCTTTACCTACTGCACCACAAGAGAACTCCTGTTTTGTTGGGTGTTTTTCCCCCTTGGCCTCATGGAGTCATTTGAAAGTTCTCTGACTGAACTTGAGCCATGGCAGTGAGAATGCCAAATCCTTAACCACTAGACCACCAGAGAACTCCCTAACTCCCTTATTTCTGACAACGGTAGCACAATTCTCTTAAACTAATAAACTGTTAATAGTTGAAGCCTATAAGCGGGTTAAGAACCCAACTAGCATCCATGAGGATGCCAGTTTGATCCCTGGCCTTGCTCAATGGGTTAAGGATCTGGCATTGCTGCAGCTGCAGCATAGGCTGCAGATGTGGCTCAGATTCAGCGTTTCTGCACCTATGAAGTAGACTGCAGCTGCAGCTCCAATTCTACCCCTAGACTGTGAACTTCCATATGCTGTGGTGTGGCCCTAAAAAGAAAAACATATATAGCTCACATATATAAAACACACATATATATAACACACACATATATAAAACATATATACATATATAGAGAGAGAGAAAAAAAAAAGAGTTCCCATTGTGGCGCAGCAGAAACGAATCCGACTAGGAACAATGAGGTTGTGGGTTCAATCCTTGACATCACTCATGGTGTTGCCATGAGCTGTGGTATAGGTCACAGTTGAGGCTCGGATCTGGCATTGCTGTGGCTGTGGTGTAGGTTAGCAGCTACAGCTCCGTTTCAACCCCTAGCCTGGGAACCTCCATATGCTTCGGGTGTGGCCCTAAAAAGACAAAAGACAAAAAAAAAAAAACAGGAAATGCAATGATTATCTCTGAATACAGAATTATGAACAGTTTGTACTCATTCATTTCTTCATTCCATGAGGTTCTTTTGAACCCACTGTGGGCCAGGCTCAGCAGAAAGTGCTAAGTGCACAGCAGTGAACAAAACTGGGCTCATCTATTCTCCCACCTTGCTCTACCCTACATTAACCCCCCTTCTCTAAATTCATGGCCCATCTCACTCATTTTGAGAACATGCCATGTTTCCTGTGTGCATATCTCATACTTCAAGTGGCTGGGGACAGGGAAGGTCCTCTATAATTTCTGACTCTTACTGCCTTAGGCCAGAGGCATCTCAGTTAGCAGGAGCTTATTAACTCATTGTGGACTGAATAAATGAATGGTGAGGCAATATCTGTCAAATGATAAAGAGACTGGTGGGCAGCCCCAACTTCCCTGATGTCACAAGCATTTGTCCAAATGGCCAGGCCCTGGGCTCAGCCAAATCCTTAGCTGCTTCCCCTCAAAGATAGGCTCCACTAGTCCAAAACCTCCTCTTGAATAGAAGCCAGGGCCTGAGATAACTGAGGTCCATTCAAGTCTCTGGGGTTAACCCTAGAACGCATGTTTGCCTTTGACGATGAGATCATGATGCACACCAGCAACTTTAAAAGAAGACCCTATAACCAAGCATTCAATTAATAATGACATCACTCCAAATGTTCTTCTTGGCATTGATTATATAAATTCGCACTTTACATTGGGTTTTTTTCCCCCATGCCCACAGCATGTTAAAGTTCCAGGACCAGGGATCAAACCCAAGCCACAGCAGCAATCAGAGTCACAGAAATGACAATACAAGGTCCTTACCAGCTGAGCCACCAGGGAACTCCAACATTTTACATAATTTTAATCAGAGATGATATTTACATTATTGAACAACTGGTATGGCCTCAGAGAGATGACAGTCCTTGTGTTGCAGCAGCTTTTCAGAAGATCTGTATTGTGCCTGATATTAACATTTTAGTGGCTGGATCCTGGGGAGTAGTGATGGAGAGGGGAGGGGCACACTCAGGGAAGTGGATTTTTTTTTTTCTTTTTTGGGCTGCACCTGCAGCATGTGGAGATCCCCAGGCTAAGGGGTCGAACTTCGAACTGGAGCTCTAGCTGCCAGCCTATGCCACAGTCACAGCAACTCAGGATCCAAGCCGTGTCTGTGACCTAAACCATAGCTCACGGCAACACCGGCTCTTTAACCCACTGAGCAAGGCCAAGGATCAAACCTGTATCCTCATGGATACTAGTCTGGTTCGTTAACTGCTGAGCCACAACGGGAACGCCGGAAGTGGATATTTTAACAACTGGTGTGGCCACACTGGTGTGTACCTGCTGAAACTCATCAGTCTGCTTGGATTTGGAATGAGTGTGAACCAAAGAGGACTTGGAAACAGCCTGAAGGACAGCAGCAATCAGGCCCAGAAGGGAAAGAGTCTGATCCATCTTGGAGCTAAAACGAGCTTAGTCTGGCTGAGGGAGAGAATGGCATGGAACAAACTGGAAAGGCAGTCAGGAGTCCAATCTAGGTCACACCACAGCTTTTCTTTTCCTTCAGGGAAAAGCTAGGCCTAGAGTAACCAGGACTAGGGGGTATGCAGGGACACAGAACTTTCAGTGCTAAAATCAGGAGGGTTGCTAATGGCCTAGTGGGTTAAGGACTCGGCATTGTCAGAGCTGTGGCTCAGGTTACTGCATGCTCAGTTTCAATCCTTGGCCTGAGAACTTCTGCATGCCTCAGGCACGCCCAAAATATATAAATAAGGAGTTCCCATTGTGGCACAGAGTAACAAATTTGACTAATATCCATGAAAATGCGGGTTTGATCCCTGGCCTCGCTCAGTGGGTCAAGGATCCGGTGTTGCTGTGGCTGTGGTATAGCCCGGCCCCTGTAGCTCCAATTTGACCGCTAGCCTGGGAACTTCCATATGCTAAGGGTGTGGCGCTAAAAGGCATAAGTAATTAAATAAATAAATAAACAAACAAACCCAGGAGGCTTGGGGAGTTCCCATTTTGGCCCAGTGGGTTTAGAATCTGACTGCAGTGGCTCAGGTCATTGCGGAGGTGCAGATTCAATCCCTGGCCCCATGCAGTAGGTTGAAGGATCTGGCATTACTGCAGCTGTGGCATAGGTCACAGCTGTGGCTCAGATTCAATCCCTGACTTGGGAATTTCCATATGCCACTGGTGCAGACACACACACACACACACCACCAAAAACAGGGGGCTTGGTCCACCTAACTAGATCTCCTCTGTTTCTATTACCATGTCCAACCTGCTCCTCCAAAAGATCACAACAGTTGAAACTAGAAACAGAACAGGATTTTCCAAACCAATTTGAAAAAAGGTTTCACTATTTTTTGTGGAAGTGCTAACATGAAAGGCATGGGTTTTGTTCACGTTTAATTTTACAGAAAGCTAGTATTTCTTTATTATTGGTTGGTGGCGGGGGTGGGGGGGGAGGGAGGTGGGGAGGCTGCATCTACAGGATGCAGAAGTTCCCGGGACAGGGATCAAACCAAAGCCACTGTAGTGACCTGAGCCACAGCAGTGACAACACCAGATCCTTAACTGTTAGGCTACCAGGGAATTCCTAAAGCTAGTATGTCTAAGTCAAGTTCCTTTCCCTTCCTTTATGGAAAATTATTCAATAAGAGATGTTAGCTTGATGAGTAAGAGCATGGGCTTTGGGCCAAAGCACCTGGATTGGTATCCAGGGTGTGTCCCTTGCTAGTTGTTGTCTTCTCTGGGCCTCAGTTTTCTTGTCTGTAAAATGGGATTAAAATAGTACCTGTCTCATAGAATGTTGGGGATTAGATGAATTATGGAGACTGCTTAGAATAGTGCCTGTACATAGAGAGTGCTCTGCAAGGGTGCACTAGGATTATAATTATCTTCTCTTGAGTCAGGGCAAGTTTTTTCAGATAAAGTCATAGCCCCACCTGAGAGTGAAAAATACAAATTTGTCAGATAAGGTAAGTTCAGAATTTTGTCTTCTGTGACCCAGATAGGGACATGAAAAGTCATCATTCTAATATACTGATATTGTTATTCTCTTTATATACGAGGAAACTGAGCTTTCATAGAAGTTAAGTGACTTGTCCAAGGCCTCACGGCTAAGGTAAAGCCTGGATTGCAGAGCCCGGTCTGTTACTCCACCCCACCCCATTTTCAGTCTTCTCCTTAGCATGACAGCTACACCATCAATAGTTGATTGCTTTAAGAAGATATGGTGTAAGAGTTCCTGTCGTCACATAGCGGTTAACGAATCTGACTAGCAGCCATGAGGATGTGGGTTCAATCCCTGGCCTCGCTCAGTGGGTTAAGGATGCAGCATTGCCGTGAGCTGTGGTATAGATTTCAGACTTGGCTCAGATCTGGCATTGCTGCGGCTGTGGTGTAGTCTGGCGGCTACAGCTCCGATTGGGACCCCTAGCCTGGGAACCTCCATATGCTGCAAGTGCAGCCCTAAAAAAGCCAAAAAAAAAAAAAAAAGAAAAAAGAAGATATGGTGTATACACACACACACAAACTGGAATATTAGCCATAATAAAGAATGAAATATTGCTATTTTCAGCAACAGGGATGGACCTAAAGAATATTAATCTTGGTGAAGTAAGTCAGAGGAAAAATAAAAAAATTATATGGTATTAGTAAAAAATAATACAAGTGAATCTATATACAAAATAGAAACAGGCTCATAGACTTAGAAAACAAATTTATGGTTACCAAAGAGGAAGAGCAGGGGAGGGATAAATAAGGAATGTGGAATTAACGGATACACACTACTATATATACAATTGACAAGCAACAAGGATTTACTCTATAGCACAAGGAAAGTATGTTCAATTCTTATAATAACATATAATGAAAAATAATCTGAAAAAAATAACTGAGATACTTTGCTGTACAGCTGAAACTCACACAGTATTGAAAATCAACTACAATTCTAAAAATGTGGAAAAAAAAGTATGGGCTACAAAGCAGATTATCTATTGCTTTATTATCTTTTGCTTTATAAACACTAATTACCATTTTGACATTTGGACAGAGATCTTTTTAAAACTACTCTACTGAGATATCATTTATGCATAAGATACACCCATTTAAAAAAATTTTTTTGGCCACACCCATGGCATGTAGAAGTTCCCAGGCCAGGGGTGGAACCCACGCCACACTTGCGAGCTGTGCCACAGCTGTGACAATGCTGGATCCTTAACCTACTGCACCAAGGGAACTTCCTAAGATGCATGCATTTTAAGTGCATAGTTCAATGAGTTTTGATGGGTGTGTCCATCTATGTAATCACCACCACAATCAAGATATAAAACATTTCCATCTCCCCCCAAAACGTTCCTTATTCCTTTCTAGTCAATCCTCTACCCCCATGCCAAGTCCCAGGCAAACACTAATCAGCTTAATTTTTGCCTGTTTTAGAATTTCAAATAAACATAATGATACTCTGTGTACTCTCTTACATCTGGCTTCTTACACTCAGCATGGTTTTTAGATTCATTCATGCTGTCATGTATAAGCATAGCTTGTTCTGTTTTATTGCTGGCTAGTGTTCCACTGTATGGCTGTAGCACTATTTGTTCTTATGGACATTTGAGTTGTTTCCAATTGGTGGCTATTATGAATAAAGCTGCTATAAACATTCATATCCAAATCTTCATGTGGACAGGTTTTCTTTCTCTTAGGTAAATATCTAAGTATGGAACTGCTGGGTCATAACATCAGTGCATGTTAAGTGGCTATGGACGGTTGTACCATTTTATATTCCCACCAGCCATGATTTCCATTTGCTTCACTACCTCACAACACCAAGTATTGGTGGTCTTTTTAAACAGTTTGGATTTTATTGTGTGGTTGTGTCGTTCTGCTGTTTAAAATTTTTTTAATCTCTCTCTTTCTCTTTTTTTTTTTTTTTGTCTTTCTAGGGCCGCACCTGCTGCATATGGAGGTTCCCAGGCTAGGGGTTGAATCCGAGCTGTTGCTGCTGGCCTACACCCAGCAACGCCAGATCTGAAACCCGTGTCCTCATGGATACTAATCAGATTCATTTCTGCTGAGCCACGATGGGAACTCCTAAAAATCTCATTCTTTTTCACAAGTTTCAAAAAAGTTTCCGGAAGAGGCCATGTGGGTGAGTGTATAGGCAAGTTGAATTCCCACACGTGCAGTGTGGTGGAGCGTGTGCCTATAAGTGCACATTAGCACATCAAGTCATGCATTCCTTCAGCAAACACTTCTCAAGTACTGACGGTGTTTCAGGTCTCATGATCTAGAAGGTTGGAGGCAGGATGAGGGCTGGTAGATAGATTTTATTGGGTTTCACATGAGTCAGAGAAAGCTTCCTGGCTGAGGCATCTTGTGAAATATATCCTAGATGAATGAAGGGATAGATAAGAAGCATAGCAAAACGGTTTGGAGGCAGTGCTCTGCAAACCATTATTCCCTGGGGGCTGTCCCCAAGTATCTCTAAGCAAACTGGGACAAGGGTTTGGCTTTCAGAGAATCACAGACTGTTAGAGATGGTCTCATTCTTCCCTCACTGTTTACAGTTGAGGAAATGAGAGCAGTTCAGAGGGCCTAGGTGACCTGTACAGCAGCATCAGGCTGAGTTAGTCTCCACATCTTGAGAAGAAGGGGGCTGGAGCAACAGCACAGAGGGTGGTGATGGGGAGAACCTCGGGAAGCCTGGGTAGGGGTCCTGGCAAAGTGGTGCTGGTACAAAGCAGGCACCCCACCAAGACTCCCAAACTCCCTCAAAGTGTATAAAATTATAGGTACTGACAACTATAAGTTTTTCATCTTAAGACCAAACAGTTGCAAATGATGCCACTTCTAGCATACTAGGATATTGATGTTTAAATAAAACTATGACCTCATTCTTTTACAAATACACATTGAAATATAAAATACCAAAGCAGGGAGTTCCTGATGTGGCTCAGCAGTAACAAACCCAACTAGTAACCATGAGGATGCAGGTTTGATCCCTGGCCTCACTCAGTGGGTTAAGGATCCAGCATTGCCATGAGCTGTAGTGTAGGTTGCAGATGTTGCTCAGATCTTGCAATGCTGTGGCTGTGGCATAGGCCAGCAGCTGTAGCTCGATTTGACCCCTAGCCTGGGAACTTCCATATGCTGCAGATAAAATTAAATTAAAATACCAAAGCAGCTTGATATCCTATCACATCCATTTAAAATAATGGGAACAAGTTCTACTTTAACAGGGGAAAGTATGTTATTCACTTTTTCTTTCAATGTTTCCAATCATACTGTAATGTATGTTATGATTGAAAGTTTTTATTGATAGCTTTTCCTGTGCGTAATTAGTATATACTTTTTTTTTTTTTTTTTTGGCCACACATGCAGAATGCAGAAGTTCCCAAGCCAGGGATCGAACCTGTGCCACAGCAGTAACCAGAGCCACAGCAGTGACAATGCCGGGATCCTTAACCTCCTAGGTTACCAGGGAACTCTAGGATATATATTTTTTGTTTTGTTTGTTTGTTTGTTTGTTTAGCCCTTTCAGGGCCTCACTCGTGGCATATGGAGGTTCCCAGACTAGGGGTCAAATTGGAGTTGTAGCCACTGGCCTACACCACAGCCACAGCAATGCCAGATCTGAGCCACGTCTGCGACCTACACCACAGCTCAAGGCAACCAGATACTGAACCCACCGAGCGAGGCCAGGGATCAAACTCGCAACCTCATGGTTCCTAGTCAGACTCATTTCTGCTGCGCCGCAACGGGAACTCCTATTTTTTGAACAATATAATGTTAATATATCTTGTGACTGTGAGTCTCTACATTTTAACATTGTCTTCTTTTTTAAATTAAAAAAAAATTTCTTTTCAGGGCCATGCCCACGGCATATGAAAGTTCCCAGGCTAAGGGTCAAATTGGAGTTGCGGCTGCAGGCCTACACCACAGCCACACCAACACGGGATCCAAGCCTCGTCAGTGAAGACTGTGAACTACATTACAGCTCACAGCAACACCAGGTCCTTAACCTACTGAGCAAAGCCAGGGATCCAATCCAAATCCTCATGGATACTAGTTGGGTTCTTAACCCACTGAGCCCCAGCAGGAACTCCTAACATTATCATTTAAGTTATTCAACTGATCAAAACATAAATATGACACATTTTGATAGACAGTTACACATAAAAAATAAAATTATATAAGAAATACATCTTTTGAGCAGATGCATAGGGCTTTTCTGGGTTTGCTTTCAATTAGCTTCCATATTCATGGATAGAATGCTTGCATGTGAAAAAGTTCAGCATCAATTCTTTTATTTTTTTTTTTGGTTTAGTGTAAATGAAGAAAACTGTTCACATAACAATTAGATACCAATGGAAGGAGGTTTGGTATACCAATGTTACTTGATCATTTGACTCCCTTCCAAAATGTATGCCAAAAATGTTAGCAATTTTGTTTTCAGTCAGTTAAAACCTGCCTAGGTTCTCAAACTGTATTCAAATTAGAGAACTAGAAAATCATTTGATGTTTCTTGTCACCTGGTCTTTATTCTCTTTGTGAGAACATCAACAATAATTCCAGTGGTCTCTCTGCTGGGATCTCTGCAGATTTTTAGACCCGCAAAACAACGTGCTCTGGGGTGGGTGGTTTCCTTTTCACCATCCTGGTGGGTGTGTGTGCACTCTGCTCTTGAAGGGTTAGGAGCAGGGGAGGTGGAAGGGGCTGTGACCTTGCTCCAGGCACCTTCTCTTGCTGGTCAGTTTTAGCCCAGGGAAACTGCACACTGATTTCCTTTAAACTATTTGGTGTGTTGTGCTCCTTGGGAGAGACATCCATATCCCTAAGGACCTATGAGCCCAAGTTTCAGGACATTTCACCTGAGGATACTTCCATTTCCCACCTAAACAGGTGAAAAAAGTACCCTATCCTCTTCCACCCAGTGGCTTCTCTGGGGTCTTCAGAACCATAGAAGATGGTGGGAAGAAAGAAGGCAGACAGGGCAAGGCTTTGTCACTCAGTGAGAGAAGGGATGGCAGTAACAGGTTGGGAAGAAGGCTTTTTGAGGATTGGGACAATTTTGGGTAGATTTGGAAACATCTTGAAGGAAATCAAACAAGAAGAAGAGATTTACCTCTTGTAAAGTGTTGTAAAGTGGTGTTATGAATAAGGCAAGGGCCTTCTTTCCTTTAGCATATTTTAATAGGAGGCAATAATGTGCCAGCCCTGTGCCAAGAGGGGGTCTGTAAGACACCTGTCCTTGCCTTCAGTGAGCTTATATAGCACACAGTAGTTGACCCAGAGAGGACGGAGGAGGGGAGGAGAGTGGGAGGGGGAAGGAGAGAGAGCAGAGAGGGGAAGGAGGGGATGGAGGAAGAGGAAAGAGAGGTGGGGGGGGAGTTACTAGGAAATTGTAACACAGGGCGACCATAATGTGGGGTGACCAGCACAGGGGGTTGAGAGAGCATCCAGGAGTGGCCCTCATCCTGTCAAGGGGAGGAGTACCAGGGAAGAAGTCAATCCAGATGGAGCAAACCCCTGAGACCAAATATTCAAGTGTCTGTAAGGGTGGAGTGCATTCTGGGAACATCCTTAGATCAGCACTGAAAGATAAGAACAAACCAGATGTAGCCAAAGCAATTCTGAGAAAGAAAAATGGAGCTAGAGGAATAGGCTCCCTGACTACAGACTATACAGCAAAGCTACAATAATCAAAACAGTATGGTATTTGGCACAAAAACAGAAATATAGAACAATGGAACAGGATAGAAAGCCCAGAAATAAACCCAGCAACTAATCTACAGCAACGGAGGCAAAAGTATACAATGGAGAAAAGACAGTCTCTTTAATAAGCGGTGCTGGGAAAATTGGACAGCTACATGTAGAAGAAATTAGAACATTCTCTCACACCATACACAAAAATAAACTCAAAATGGATAATATACCTAAATGTAAGACCAAATACTATAAAACTCTCAGAGGAAAACAGGCAGAGCACACTTTGACATAAATCACAGCAATGTCTTTTTTTTTTTTTTTGTCTTTTTGCCATTTCTAGGGCCACTTCCCGTGGCATATGGAGGTTCCCAGGCTAGGGGTCTTATCAGAGCTGTAGCCACCGGGCTCTGCCACAGCCACAGCAATGCGGGATCCGAGCCACGTCTGTGACCTACACCACAGCTCACGGCAATGTCAGATGCTTAACCCATTGAACAATGCCAGGGATTGGACCCATGACCTCATGGTTCCTAGTCAGATCCCTAACTACTGTGCCATGATGGGAATTCTGGCAATATCTTTCTGGATCCACCTCCTAGAGTAATGAAAATAAAACCAAAAATAAACAGATGTGACCTAATTAACCAAGCTTTTGTGGAGTTCCTGTCATGGCTCAGTGGTTAACGAATCCAACTAGGAACCATGAGGCTGCGGGTTCAATCCCTGGCCTTGCTCAGTGAGTTAAGGATCCGGCGTTGCAGACTTGGCTCGGATCCCGCATTGCTGTGGCTCTGGTGTAGGCCGGCGGCTACAGCTCTGATTTGACCCCTAGCCTGGGAGCCTCCATATGCCGCGGGAGCAGTCCAAGAAATGGCAAAAAGACCAAACAAAAACAAAAACAAAAAAAAAACCAAACTTTGCACAGCAAAGGACACCCTAAATAAAACAAAAAGACAACCCAAAGAATGGGATAAAATATTTGCAAATGAAGCAACTGACAAGGGATTAATCTCCAAAATATACAAAAAAATATAAAAAAAACCCCAACCAACCCAATCAAAAAATGGGCAGAAGATATAAACAGACATTTCTCCAAAAACAGACAGATGGCCAAAAAGCACACAGTGGAGTTCATTTTATATGTATGTATATATAAATGATTAAAACCAATTAAATTTATAAACAAATTCCTAAATCTTCCATGCAAAAGAATCCCAAATGATTTGTACTTTACCATCGAGGAAGCATACACCTCTACTCCTTAAGCATAGGCTGTGTATGGTGACTTCCTTCCAAAGAGTACAGTCTGGAAAGGAGGGGAAGAGTAACTTCACAGTGGAAAAATCTGACAAACCTCAGTCAGGGGATCAAGCTCAACATTAATGGGAATTCCCTGGTGGCTCAATGGGTTAAGGACCCAGTGTTGTCACTGCTGGGGCTTGGGTAGCTGCTGTGGGATGGATTTGATCCCTGGCCCCGGACCTTCTGAGTGCTGAGGCCAAAAAAAAGGTCAACATCAACAGTGATAAGTTGTGTTGATGGTATGCACCCTTGATATGATATGATGATAAGGGTATTTTACCTCCCCAAACCCATAACCCCAGTCTAAAAAAAAAGACATCAAATTCCAATGGAAATCATCCTATCTGCCCAGTATTCCTCAAAACTGTCAAGGTCACCTAAGACAAGGGAAGTCTGAGAAACTGCCACAGTCAAGAACAGCCAAAGGAGACAAGACAACTAAATACAAGGTTTTATCGTGGATGGGATCCCAGAACAGAAAGAAGATATTAGGTTAAAAACTAAAGAAATCTGCATAAAGTACAGACTTTAGTTAATAATAATGTATCAATATTCGTTCATTAATTTTAACAAATGTACCACACTAATGGAAGATGTTCATAATAAGGGAAACTGGAAGTAAGGTTTATGAAAACTTTTTACTATCATCTCACTTTTTTCTGTAAATGTAAAACCATCCTAAGAAAGAAAGTCTTAAAAACCTAATTACTTACTTAAGTCAATTAAATCATTTCCTTTTGGTCTGCGTCTTCATTCAGTCAACAATTGCCACTACAGTTAACTTTTGTTGAGCATTTTCTAGGTACAGGCAAGGGCTTAGAGTGACTTGCAAAACAGCCTATATTATTCACAATACTACAAGTTCGAGTTTTCTTCTTTTACAAATTTAGAAACTGAAGCTTGAGAAAAGCTCATTCGTGCAATTGCTGAATTTTTATCAGTGAGTTAGTGAATGCCCCACAGGTGCCGGGTCTCTTGGAGTAAATGCCCTGCAGGGCCCTCAAGTCTTGTGGGCCCTTGTGACCTCTGTCCCACCCCTACCCAGCTCTTCCCCCTCCCAGACAAAGGTGTCACTATTCCATCTGCCAGGTCTCCCCAGAGCCATCCTGCACTCTTCCCCACAACCCCTCTCCCCACAATGTCTAACTTGACAATAAACCCAGCGGCCTTTCCTCATTTATGTCTCCCCCGAGTCTTCCCAGTCTACTCTCTCTTTTCTGGGGTGGGTCCTCACCTCTTCTCCTCTGCTTCTGCCTCAGATCCCATTCTCTCTAATGCGGACTCCACCCAAGCCACCACAAATCTTTCCAGAACCCACATCAGATGGTTTCATCCCCAGTGAAAACTTTCTAATGGCCCATTCAATAGCTTTCACAATCTGGGCACAGCCAGTCCCATTTCTCCAACTGCCCTATTTCCCATGCTCCAGCTTTCCACCCCACCCCCAGCCCCCAAACATCACACTACTTGCAGGCCTTTGCTCTTGGTTTTCTTTTTTGCTTTTTAGGGCTGCACATGCAGGGTATGGAAGTTTCCAGGCGAGGGGTTTGAATCAGATCTACAGCTGCCAGCCTACACCATGGCCACAGCAACACTGGATCCGAGCCACACCTGCAGCCTACACTGCAGCTCACGGCAACTCTGGATCCTTAACCCACTGAGCGAGGCCAGGGATCAAACCCTCATCCTCATGGATACTAGTTGGGTTTGTTACTGTTGAGCACAACTAAAACTCCTGCTCTTGGTTTTCTTGAGGGCTGCCTAATAATTTCCCTTTTTTGCCCTTGAAAATCATATATACACTTCAAGTCTTAGCACAAATCCACCTGCTTTCATACAACAATCCTTTCTCTCCTTGGCTCAGCAGTCAGTCCTTGCCTGTCTCATGGCAATTACCACAGGAATTCTGAGGGGTAGGAGCTGGTGGAGCTCAATCTCCAACTGCGAGTTCCCTAAGGCACCTCTGTATTCAGGTGCTCAGGAGTGTTTGAGTTATCCCCACAGTCAGCTTCTGTCATATCAAAGCAAAATGCCCACACTTCATATGTAAGTGCCAGTAAGTGATCAATACAAGATAAGCCATAGCATTTCTGAGAGAGAAGTTGTGGTCCAGGGAGTCTTCATGGAAGAGGTGGACTTGAGAGTGACTGTCAGATTAAAACCATATTTAGAGTTTACTGAGCACATGTTATTACAATGAGCTTCCACCTAGATCACCTCATTTACTCTTCAACACAGACATAAGAGATAAGTATCATTATATCTATTTCTTTAGATGAGGAGACCAAAGCTAACAGCATCAAATATACACAGTGTCACAGCTAGTGAGTGGCTGGGCAGGAATAAAAGCTGGTCTCTGGGAGTTCCCGTCATGGCTCAGCAGAAATAAATCTGACTAGTATCCATGAGGACACAGGTTCAGCCCTGGCTTCAGTAGGTTAAGGGTCAGGCATAGCTGTGAACTGTGGTATAGATCGCAGATGCGGCTCAGATCTGGTGTTGCTTTGGTTGTGGTTGCGGCATAGGCTGGCAGCTACAGCTCCGACTTGACCCCTAGCCCAAGAACCTCTATATGCCGTGAATGTGGCCCTAAAAAGATTAAAAAAAAAAAAGAAGGCTGGCCTCTGACTCTTACTCCAAAGACCGGCCTAACATTGAAGAAGGAGGATATGGGGGAAAACTGCTGTAATCAACCAACAGGGAGTATGAACTGAATCTGCAGCAAGCAAGCCCACTTAGGCCCCATCCCATATATCCCAGAGAGCAGTGGAACCAGGAGGGAGGCTCTGGAGACAGTGAGGAGGTGACTGGAAAGATTCTGAGTTCCTGAGACACCCCTTCTGTGCTAAACAGCTCCACGCAGGGAGGATACTTGCTCTGCAGTGTCCAGACCTGACCTAAGGATGCAGCTGTAGCCCTCTTCTCTCGCTTGCATTGGGGGCGTGAACAGTGTGTTTCACTATCCACTCTTCAGCATTTGTTTGGATTTGAATATTGCCTCCTGGCTTCCTCCACTTCCTGGCCACGTGACCTTGGACAAATTGCTCCACCAGGTCGAATTTCAGTTTCTGCTTTTGTAATGTGGGGAAAGGAGCAGTGCCTACTTCTTAGCATTAGTGCAAGGGTAAGATGAAATAACATTAAATATTAGAAACTTAGCGTGGTGCTTGGCACATCGTCAGCACACTGTAAATGTACCTTTTCTGGTTATTTGACCTTTGTCTGGACCTATTTGTGTTTCCCTAATGCAGGTGATCTGAGATGGAGTTTTAAGCAGGGGCAGGGCAGTTCCCTGGCTGGGATTACTTTTCCCAGGCCAGAGACCTGCCTACCTCCCAGCTCGGCACCTTCCCTCCAGGGACCTAACCTGAGCGCAGCGCCCCTGGCGGCATAGACGGCGAGAGAAGCAAGACCCGGCCAGAGGGAAGTTATGTTTTACCGCAAATCAGACGGGCGGTGGGAGGGGCAGTCCAGGCCCAGAGAGCCTTCGGCAAGGGCTGGTGAGGGTTCAGTCTCTAGGCCTGTCAGGGAAATTCAGCAAGTGTGGACTCTCCACACAATGCACGGTGCACACCTGGGCTCTTTTGAGGGTAAAGGGGGCGCTCTTAGTCGTAACTGGGGACTACCGATTAAAACCAGGAAAGGGTGATGCTGGCCAAGAGCCTTCCACTTTAGCAAGGTAGCAAAGTCAATGAGCCCCAGGAGGGAAATGACTGCAGTATGGATCGCCTAGGCAAATGGAAGAGGGAAACCCAGTGGCAGTAGCATCCGAACCTTCGCTGTTCTGCTCTCTGGACTCCTCACCTACCTCCAAAGTCACTTGTCCCTCATTCCTGCCTGCTTTTCAGGTATTTGTTCCCTGCTCCTTCGTGCTGCCATAGCACTGTGGCCACGTACCTGGCTACACGTCAGGAGCGAAGGGCATTTTTTATCTGTTCTGTTCTCTATGGTGCCGCCCCAGCCTGTGTCTGCTCACGTGAGAACGACTGAGCTTCGAACAAATCATCAATCGCTTTTCTGGTATTAATTATCTATTTACTGACCCATTGCCCCCGCTGGATTATGACCTTCAAGGACGGTGTTGTACTTACCTAAGTGACCCCAGCACCTAGCCCAAGGCCAGGCATAGAGTAAGGGCTCAACACCTTTTTGTTAAATGAGTGAATGGAAGCGGCCCACTACCTCTTAGCAGTGCTTCGTCTTCTCCGTTGCTCCTCTTGTCTCCTCTGACACCAAGGAGCCACTACGGAGCAGGTTAGAGGAGGTTAGGTAGCACATGGTTTCCTGTGAGCCGGACCACCAGCTCTGCCACTTTCTGGAAGCCGGTGGGTCCCTGGATGTGGGAGAAGCCAGGAGTGTTTGCCTGTGCCTTGTGAAGGTAGGGTCAAGACGGCAATTAGATTGAGGAGGTTCTCCTGGGTAACTCGGACAACGGGCTGTTTAAAAAGATGGGAGCCGGAGCTGGACAGAGAGAGCCTGAGCGTTCTTCTCACGGAGGGAAGCCTGGGCGTGAAATGTGCTAGGGACTGGCTCCGAGGCTGGGGCTGGACTGCCCTGGGAGGGTCGGGGAAGGGGGCTGAGAAAGCCGGGATTGCCTCCCGGTGTCCAAGCCCGGAACTGCAGCAGGGTCCAGGAGAGAGGGGCTTGTGTTCAGCAGGGCCCGCCCAGCACCCGGCTCTTCTCCCGCCGCGACTTGCAGGCCCCGGAACAAGCAGAGGGCTCCCCTGGAGAGGGGATTAGGCCTTGGCCCCGCCCTCCCTCACTCCTCACCTCCTCCCAGCGGCCGGCCGGGCGACGTTCCTGCGCGAGGAAACATCGGCGTCTGAGAACCCGGAAGTTACGTTATAGGCGCGCGTCCTGGGGGCGGGAGTCAGCTGAGCTCCTCGGGCGAGGTTGGGATCACCTGAGAGTGGTCGAAGGGAGCCGGTGTTTTTTTAGGCGCGGGAGTTGGGTGCTGAATTGAGCCCCCTTCAAGGGGGGGAGGGCTCTCTGGTCTTCTCGCTCTATAAGGCGAGAGCGAGAAGATCCATAGGATTTTAAAGAGGAGTAGCCGAATTACCAGGATCTGTCAGATCCAGATCGAAGCTGGGGAGTCGCAGCTTCCCATCTGGGGAGACGGGGATCCCTGTGGGGAGCCCTGTTGTAATCTCTGGGCCTGGGACGGAGGACCCAGCGGCCGGGCACCATGGCGTCTATCTTGGATGAATATGAGGACTCCCTGTCCCGCTCGGCCGTCTTGCAGCCCGGCTGCCCCAGCGTGGGCATCCCCCATTCGGGTAAGGAAAGTGAGGGCGCCGCTGCACCTCTCAGCTTTCCTGGCATCTGCAGGAGAGGGGCGGGGAGGGCGGCTCCAAGAGCTTGGGTTAACCTCCCTGGTCTTGCAGTAGGGATCTAGGCCCTAGATTCTCCTCAGGCTCTAATCTAGCGGGTGGATGGTCAAAGTTTGAAAGAGCAGCAAGAGCAGCCGCGTGATCTAGGCCCTGCCACTAGGGTCCTTATAAGAGGGAACTGGGACTCAGATAAGGAAGTGACTTGCTTAGAGGGCTGCAGATGGGAAAACTGAGAATAGGCTCCAGACCCGTTGCGGAGGTGAGAGGAAGAGAGTGGGTGAAGAATCTGGTGAAAGAGAAATGTTGTAGGGGAAGGAGCATGGTCCTAGAGGGAACTTTGTCACTGAACACGGAAAAATGAAGTATTTTAGGCTATCGTTAAGGCTCCATGCAGCTGGGCAATGAGGGGATATTTTTGTGGAAAGTAGTACAGAATTGGCAGAGGGGTCTGAAGTGCTGGAATATTTTATGCAGTGGTGAAGGAATGAGAGTTAAAGGCTAGACAGGAAGCACCAGCAGTTTGTTAACCAACTGACTGGAACTGTCCCCCAAGAACCCCTCTGCCCTCATTCTTCTAAAGACTCACTGAGACCATTACTGCATGGATCGAGGAGAGAGAGTGGAACTAGACCACTTTAGTTGAGCTGGGATTGCTGGGCCAAAGGCTGATAAGGAGAACACCTAACCCTTTGCTGCCCCCCCACCCCACCCCTGTTACCACTGGGAGCAGGTACATCATGCAACCCAAGGGTTCAAAGAATCAACCCCTCACTGTTGTCAGAAGTGTGGGAAGAGCCCAGAACCCCTAACATGGCCTAGGACTAATGGTGATTTGCAAACTGTTTGATATATTGCTATTAAAATGTTGGCTAACAAGGTCCTGGGGTAGGAGTATGTTGGGAAGGTGGAAAGGAGCACACTTTTGTTGCCTTTCCTTGCCCTTCCTTGCTCTGTTCCACAGCTAAGCTTTGCTTCACTCCTCACCTAGGGTATGTGAATGCCCAGCTAGAGAAGGAAGCGCCCATCTTCTCGAAGCAGCGCATTGACTTTACCCCTTCCGAGTGTATCACCAGTCTTGTCGTTTCCTGCAATCAGCTCTGCATGAGCCTGGGCAAGGATACACTACTTCGGTAAGTGAGGATCTAGAAGGTTTAGGACTGGGGACTGAATTGGTGGTATTTGGGGACTATTGACTGACTAGGCCCTTCTTCCACTCTGGGCAGGTGAAAAGGTGGATTTGGAATTGTCAGGAAATATCTTATCCCTTCCCAAGGACAACCAGTTTAATGTAGTAGTGAAGAATCAGGTAGACCTGGATTCAGATCACAGCTGTCTCACTTACCAGTGATGGAATCTTTTTTTTTTTTTTTTGGCCATGACCTTGGCATGCAGAAGTTCTTGGGCCAGGGACTGAACCTGAGGCACAGCAGCAACAAGGCCAAATCCCCAACCGCTAGGCCCCTGGGGAACCCCCAGTGATGGAATCTTGAACAAGACACCCATGTCCCTTCATCTGTTAAAGATAGGACTAACCCACAAGTTAGTCACATAGATCAGGGGAACCATCTAGAGTCTTGAAATGAATCCGCTGAAATGGAAATAATATATCTCAATAAAACTGGAAGTAAATAAATAAATGCATAAGTAAATGAAAATAATGTGACAAAGGTGACAGAAGAATTAACTGGGATAACCATCTGGGGTGAAACAGAGATAAACCTCTGTATCACAAAAAATGAATTCTAAGTGGAATAATTGTTTAAATGTAAAAAATAGTTTGAATGTTAAAAGAACATTTAGTAAATTTCTCTGTTCTTGGGCTGAAGGGAGACCTTCTTAAAGCTAGAAAGTCCAGAATCCACAAGGGAAAAGGTAGCTATATTTAACTATGTAGTAATTGCTGTTATGACAGAATAAAAACAAAAAAGCATATGAAGAGGTCAGGACAAAAGACAGTGGGAAAATAATGTTTTTCCACATATGACTAAGGAGTTACATCTCTGTTCCTTAAAAAGCCCTTACAAATTAATAAGAAAAAGTTCACTTGGAAAGGGAGGGCAAACAATATAAACAAGCAGTTCACAGAATAGGAACACTGGGAAGTTCCCATTGTGGTTCAATGGAAACAAACCTGACAAGTGTCCATGAGGATGCAGGTACAATCCCTGGCCCCACTCAGTGGGTTGAGGATCCAGCTTTGCTGTGAGCTGTGGTGTGGGTTCCAGACACAGCTTGGATCTGGCATAGCTGTGGCTGTAGCTCCGATTCAACCCCTACCCTGGGAACTTCCATATGCCACACCTATAGCCCTAAAAAAAAAAGAGGAACACCACATTTCCAGTAATCAGCTGAAAATATTTTCAACCTTTAGGAAATGCAAATAAAAATAGCAGTAAGGGAGTTTCCTTGTGTAGCTGGTTAAGGACATGGCGCTGTCACTACTGCAGCTCAGGTTGCTGCTGTGGCTTGAGTTTGATCCCAGGCCTGGGAATTTCCACATGCCATGGGTTTGGCCATAAAGAAAAAAAATAACAGTAAGATACCTTTTCCTGGTTTAACCTATTGGATTAGCAATAATTTAAAACCAGTAATATGTAGTACTGGTGAAGATACACAAAGATGGATTCTCAGACATTGCCAGTAAGAGTATAAATTGCCACCATCTTTTGGAAAAGTAATCTGGCAGTGTCTGGGAAACTTTAAAATATCTATTACTTTGACCCAGCAATCCCACTTTGGGGAATACATAACCACAGAAAGAAAAGTATCAGTTTGCAAAGGTATAGGTTACAAGGATGTTGGTTGCAGCAGTATTTGTGGTAGGAGAAACTGGACCCAAGCTTAATGCCTATCAGTAGGAAAATGATTAAGTTATGCTTCATAAAAGGGAATATTATGCATTTATTAAAACAATGAGTTTGTTGGCCCAATGGAATATTCATGAAATATCATTAAGAAAAGCAAGTTATAAATTAATATGTATACACACATATGTACAATATGAAGACATTTTGTAAAAACAGTGGCAGCGAAATGACTTTATTTATATTATAAACATGGAGATAACTGTTAACATCAGTTTTCTCTGTTGGGAATAAGAGGGGTTTGGGAAGAAAATCTTTTCTTTTTTTTTGTCTTTTGTCTTTTTTGTTGTTGCTATTTCTTGGGCCGCTTCTGCGGCATATGGAGGATCCCAGGCTAGGAGTCCAATTGGAGCTGTAGCCACCGGCCTACGCCAGAGCCACAGCAACGCGGGATCCGAGCCGCGTCTGCGACCTACACCACAGCTCACGGCAACGCCGGATCGTTAACCCACTGAGCAAGGGCAGGGACCGAACCCACAACCTCATGGTTCCTAGTCGGATTCATTAACCACTGCGCCACGACGGGAACTCCAGAAAATCTTTTTAACTTTTCTTCATACACCTTTGCATTGATTCTTTAGTTAGAATGAACATACAATTTGCAAAGAATTTAATAAGGGAAATATCTTAAATAGCAAGTAATCTTAAAGGAGTACCCCTCAAGATTACTGTGAAGATTAATTGAGATCATAGTAGCTCAAGCTCTTGGTGTGGTCCTTGATATTCGGAAGGTGCTCAGTAACCATTAGCTACTATTTGTTACTCCCTTTTTACCCCAGCATTCCGAGATACCTCTGCCCATCTTCCTAGATGCATTGGCGGTACGTTGAGCAGAAGGAAAAGACTTCTGCTTAGTAGCTTCTCAAAATGAAGTGGGATTCTCAGAGCTGAGAGTTCTTAAGGAGGACCCCATATGTGTTTCAATACCCTGGGATTGTATTCAGAATTTTATGTGTCTATTTAGATTTCAGGGAAGAAAGGCTATGCCTTTCATCAGATTATAAAAAGGTCTTTGATTTTAAAAAAGGATCTGCCCTCCCCTGGAGTGATGCTATGACTCTTGTCCCGACAGCATTGACTTAGGCAAAGCAAATGAACCCAACCACATGGAGCTGGGGCGCAAGGATGATGCCAAAGTTCACAAGATGTTCCTGGACCATACTGGTAAGCGGTGGTAGAGTTCCAGGGTGGGGGTAGGGGTGGTACTGAGGGTAGGTCACTGTCTGGGTGGGTGGGACCTGAGGATGGTACTGGCAAGGAGGAGGCCAAGGGTGGGAATGGCTGCATCTTCTAGGGTGCCACGCTCTCCCCTACTCCAGGCTCTCACCTGCTGATTGCTCTGAGCAGCACAGAGGTCCTCTACGTGAACCGTAATGGACAGAAGGTTCGGCCCTTGGCCCGTTGGAAGGGGCAGCTGGTGGAGAGTGTAGGTTGGAACAAGGCCCTGGGCACCGAGAGCAGCACAGGCCCCATCCTGGTCGGCACCGCCCAAGGCCAGATCTTCGAAGCAGAGCTCTCCGCCAGTGAGGGTGGGCTTTTTGGCCCTGCCCCGGATCTTTACTTCCGTCCACTGTACGTGCTAAATGAAGAAGGGGGCCCAGCACCTGTGTGCTCCCTGGAGGCCGAGCGGGGCCCTGAAGGGCGGGGCTTTGTGATCGCCACCACCAGGCAGCGCCTCTTCCAGTTCATAGGCCGAGCGTCAGAGGGAGCTGAGGCTCAGGGCTTCTCTGGGCTCTTTGCTGCCTATGCTGACCACCCCCCTCCATTCCGTGAGTTCCCCAGCAGTCTGGGCTACAGCGAGTTGGCCTTCTACACCCCCAAGTTACGCTCGGCGCCCCGGGCCTTTGCCTGGATGATGGGGGATGGCGTGTTGTATGGATCGTTGGACTGCGGGCGGCCTGACTCCCTGCTGAGCGAGGAACGGGTCTGGGAGTACCCAGAGGGGGTGGGTCCTGGCGGCAGCCCACCCCTGGCCATCGTCCTGACCCAGTTCCACTTCCTCCTGCTGCTGGCAGACCGCGTGGAGGCGGTGTGCACGCTGACGGGCCAGGTGGTGCTGCGGGACCACTTCCTGGAGAAGTTTGGGCCACTGAGGCACATGGTGAAGGACTCCTCCACGGGCCACCTGTGGGCCCACACCGAGCGGGCTGTCTTCCGCTACCACGTACAGAGGGAGGCCCGGGATGTCTGGCGCACCTACCTGGACATGAACCGCTTCGACCTGGCCAAGGAGTATTGTCGAGAGCGGCCTGACTGCCTGGACACAGTCCTGGCCCGGGAGGCCGACTTCTGCTTTCGCCAACGTCGTTACCTGGAGAGCGCACGCTGCTATGCCCTGACCCAGAGCTACTTTGAGGAGATTGCCCTCAAGTTCTTGGAGGCCCGGCAGGAGGAGGCTCTGGCCGAGTTCCTGCAGCGAAAACTGGCCAGTCTCAAGCCGGCTGAGCGCACCCAGGCCACGCTGCTTACCACCTGGCTGACAGAGCTCTACCTGAGCCGGCTTGGGGCCCTGCAGGGTGACCCCGAGGCTCTGAACCTCTACCGGGAAACCCGGGAGCGCTTCCGTGCCTTCCTCAGCAGCCCCCGCCACAAGGAGTGGCTCTTCGCCAGCCGGGCCTCCATCCACGAGCTGCTTGCCAGCCATGGGGACACGGAGCACATGGTGTACTTTGCTGTGATCATGCAGGACTATGAGCGCGTGGTGGCGTACCACTGCCAGCATGAGGCCTATGAAGAGGCACTGGCCGTGCTGGCCCGCCACCGTGACCCCCAGCTCTTCTACAAGTTCTCGCCCATCCTCATCCGTCACATCCCTCGCCAGCTGGTGGACGCTTGGATTGAGCTGGGCAGTCGGCTGGATGCCCGGCAGCTCATCCCTGCCCTAGTGAACTATAGCCAGGGTGGCGAGGCCCAGCAGGTGAGCCAGGCCATCCGCTACATGGAGTTCTGCGTGAATGTGCTGGGCGAGACTGAGCAGGCCATTCACAATTACCTGCTGTCACTCTATGCCCGAGGCCAGCCAGCCTCGCTGCTGGCCTACCTGGAGCAGGCCGGGACTAGCCCGCACCGGGTGCATTACGACCTCAAGTATGCATTGCGGCTCTGCGCTGAGCATGGCCACCACCGCGCTTGTGTCCACGTCTATAAGGTCCTGGAGCTGTATGAAGAGGCTGTGGACCTGGCCCTGCAGGTGAGCCAATGAACTTTGCTTGACTCCATCCAGGAGTGGGGCCTGAGAGCAGTAGCTTCAGATGCTGAAGGGTTGCGGGGAGGGGGGGTGTGCTGTGGCTAGGGGGTGCTGGCTTCCCTCACCAGGAGGTGGCACAGTATAGAGGTCGAGAACATGGGCTCAGAAGTCAGGATTTGAATTATGAATTATCACCTACTTAGGAGCATATGAAGTGCTATTTAAAATGCGAATTCCGGGAGTTCCCGTCATGGCGCAGTGGTTAACAAATCCGACTAGGAACCATGAAGTTGCGGGTTCGGTCCCTGCCCTTGCTCAGTGGGTTAACGATCCGGCGTTGCCGTGAGCTGTGGTGTAGGTTGCAGACGCGGCTCGGATCCCGCGTTGCTGTGGCTCTGGCGTAGGCCGGTGGCTACAGCTCTGATTGGACCCCTAGCCTTGGAAACTCCACATGCCGCGGGAGCGGCCCAAGAAATAGCAAAAAGACAAAAAAATAAAAAATAAAATAAAATGCGAATTCCGGAGTTCCTGTCATGGTGCAGTGGAAACGAATCCGACTAGGAACCGTGAGGTTGAAGGTTCGATCCCTAGCCTCGCTCAGTGGGTTAAGGATCCGGCATTGCCATGGGCTATGGTGTAGGTCACAGATGCGGCTTGGATCTGGCGTTGCTGTAGCATAGGCCGGCAGCTACAGCTCCAATTGGATCCCTAGCCTGGGAACCTTCATGTGCCACGGGTACGGCCCTAATAAGACAAAAAGACAAAATAAAATAAAATAAAATGTGAATTCCTGGGAGTTCCTATTCTGGCTTAGTGGGTTAGGAACCTGATTAGTATCCATGAAGATGCAGGTTTGGTCCTCGGCCTCGCTCAGTGGGTTAAGGATCTGGTGTTACTGTGAGCTATGGTATAGGTTGCAGATGCTGCTTGGATCCCTTCTTGATGTCGCTGCGGTGTAGGCTGGCATCTGTAGCTCTGATTCGACCCCTAGCCTGGAAACTTACACATGCCACGAGTGCAGCCCTAAAATGCAAAATTAAAATAAAATGTGAATTCCTGGTCTGAAGACGGGACTCAGTGAATCAGAATGTCTGTGGGTAGGGCACCCCAAATCTGTATTTTGGATATGTTCCCCAGGTGATTTTTTTTTCTTTGTCTTTTTAGGGCCGCACCTGAGGCAAATGGAGGTTCCCAGGCTAGGGGTTGAATCGGAGCTGTAGCCGCTGGCCTATGCCACAGCCACAGCAACACAGGATCCGAGCCGCATCTGCGACCTACACCACAGCTCACCGCAATGCTGGATTCTTAACCCACTGAGCGAGCCTAGGGATCATACCTGCGTCCTCATGGATGCTAGTCAGATTCTTTTCCACTGAGCCACAACAGGAACTCCCCAGGTGATCTTTAAATTGACTAAAGTTGCAGGCCCACCCTCATAAGTAGCGTTTGCAAAACTGATGGAGCAGGTCCATTACTGAGACAGGTTCCTTCCCAGCCCCCAGAAGCCCCACCTTGCTTGCTGCCAGGAATGCTGGTTATCCTCCTTGGGGCTCTTCCCAAAGCACCTGTCTTTCCCATAGGCTCTGTCTTGGGTGGAGAGGGGGGCTTGACCCTAACACTCAGTCTCCCCACAGGTGGACGTGGACCTAGCCAAGCAGTGTGCTGACCTGCCCGAGGAAGACGAGGAGCTGCGCAAGAAACTGTGGCTGAAGATTGCCCGGCACGTAGTGCAGGAGGAGGAAGATGTGCAGACAGCCATGGCCTGCCTGGCCAGCTGCCCCCTGCTCAAGATTGAGGACGTGCTGCCTTTCTTCCCAGACTTCGTCACCATCGACCACTTCAAAGAAGCCATCTGCAGCTCACTCAAGGCCTACAACTACCACATCCAAGAGCTGCAGCAGGAGATGGAAGAGGCCACAGCCAGCGCCCAGCGCATCCGGAGAGATCTGCAGGAGCTGCGGGGCCGCTACGGCACTGTGGAGCCCCAGGACAAATGTGCCACCTGCGACTTCCCCTTGCTTAACCGCCCTTTTTACCTCTTCCTCTGTGGCCACATGTTCCACGCTGACTGCCTGCTGCAGGCCGTGCGGCCTGGCCTGCCAGCCTACAAGCAGGCCCGGCTAGAGGAGCTGCAGCGGAAGCTGGGGGCTGTTCCGCCCCCCTCCAAGGGCTCTGCCCGGGCTAAGGAGGCTGAGGCAGGGGCGGCTGCCTCCGGCCCCAGCCGGGAACAGCTCAAGGCCGACCTGGATGAACTGGTGGCTGCTGAGTGTGTGTACTGTGGGGAGCTGATGATCCGCTCTATTGACCGGCCCTTTATTGACCCCCAGTGCTATGAGGAGGAGCACCTCAGTTGGTTGTAGGCAGGCATCAGGCGGGCCAGCCATCGGGGGCTGTTCCTTCTTGGGAGGGCCACAGCGTCTGTGCTTGGTCTCCTGGAGACTGCTGGGCAGGGACTGTGGTGCTGGGAGTAGATCACAGCTATTGCCCTCAAGGTGTCAGCTCTGAGTGCATTCTGCCAGCTGCCCATGCTCTTCCTCACGGCTGCCTTAGAGCTGATGTTTTGCCATGCTGTCCGCCTGCTTCCTAATAGAGAGCCTTAGCTTGGAGAAGTCAGAATTCTAATGCATTACCATCCCACTGCATCTAACAGCTCTTTTTTCCCTTTTACTCCCTGCATATATCCTGTTCACCTTCTGTAACACTAACTACTGTTCTTCCTTTTCACTCTGTGGCTCTTCTTCCTCAGAAAAGCCCTCTCTACTGTCTGCCCCTAGGTCCCTCTAAGTCCTGGGCATTGGGTGGGGGGAAGGTGGCACTGCTGGTGAGAATGCTCTTGTGCATACCATCTGGGGCTCCAGTGTGAGGGGTGCCCTGGGGTAGAGGGCCTCACAGAAGACAGTAGAAGATGTTGATGGGGGTGGAGAGCATTAAACTGTCTGCACTGCACTGGTGGCTCTGTGTTGATGCTGGGCTCAGTAGCCTGGGAGTGGGCCTCTCTCCAGGAAGGGCTGGGGTGCCACAGGGCGGCCACCAGGACCCTGCATGCTTTCAAGCTGTGGCCCTCATTCCTTCTCGTGGAGATGTGATGGGACAGTTTTGCTCTTTTCTCCTTGCTTCTTGGTCCTCCACTCCATCCTTTCTGACTCGAGGCTTCAGTTGGGAATCCAGGCCTGCCCTCCTAAGTCTCAGAGGGGGAACTGTTCTTCCCTTTGGCCAGCAGGTGGTGCTGCTCCCCACAGAACCCTTCACACTCAGGCAGCTGGGGGCGCTGATTTCTCAAGTCACTTTCTCTAGTTCCTTGATCTGTTCCCACCTTAGTTGTCCCAAGAGTTTTCTTGAACCTCCACTGCCTGACCATTAATCTAAGCCCCTCATTCCTCCTCCCTCCCACGGGCCCTTACGCATGCTAGATTTTGCTCGCCTCTCTTTTGCCAGCCTGAATCCCTGCTTTCCAACTCCTGCACAGTTTTGATGCTGCCCTACCTACCACTGGCATTTAACCATAATGTTGAGGTCCAGCATGGAGGTGAGACTGCCGGTACTGCCATCCATGGCATTTGGCAGAAATGTTTTCTTCCCACTGAACTCCTGTGACCTGCCCCTCTCCCCCCCCAGCTTACACTTCTTTAGCTGTAGCTAGAGGCTAAGCCCTAGGGAGACGTGGAGCAGGGCCTTCCTGTGACATCGGCTGAGCACCCTTTGCTCCATGGACTGGTGTTCACAGTCCACTGCCCAGCTTAATGGGTGTGGCCTATCAGGCACCCAGACTGAAACAAAATAACAAGTGAGTGTTCTTGGAATCAGACTGAGGTCTCTTGTCCCTGCAGCCTAATCCTCTTCCAAGACTTTTTACTTCCGTAGTCCTGGGAGAATCTTCCCCTGCTGATTCTTCCCCAGCCACTAGAACAGCAGGGTCTCTTTGTGGCCTTTGCCAAGGGAGAGGGCCTCAAGCTGCCCATTTTTGATGAGCCTCGGACTCATCTTCCCCCAGAAGCAAAAGTGGGAGCAAATGGGGGATAGAGTCCCACTGGGTGGGTGGAGGGCATCCTAATCCTGTTCCCTTTCCCCTGTTCCAGGAGGATCTGGAGGGCTCCTGGTCCCTTCCTCTCCCCATGCCTAGTAGAGGGCTCAAGGTTCTGTTCCCCACTGTCAGTACTGGGTATAAACCTTGGCCCACCACCGGGTTGGTTACTGGCTTAGAACAGCTTGGGGCCTCTGTCTTTGCACATAATGGGTGCCTAATACTTGTTAGTTAAACAAACACTGCCCTACTTCTCCCTCCCCCAAAGGACTTGGCTAAGACAGCCTGGGACACCCCTGCCCCTTCTGTCTTCTCTTAAGCCTGCCCATCTGGTCCTAGGCCGCTTCCTCTTTCCTGGAAAAAAGCCCCAAGCTTCTCTGGTGCTGACAGAATGGGGTTCCGTTGAGTCAGGGCAACGGGAAGCTACAGCTCTTAGATCCCTGGAAACCAAGCAAGGCCCGGTGTCGAGGGGAGAGAGAAGGTCCTCAGGGCCTTGGCCCTAAGCCTGGGGGAGGGCCAGGAGGGGTGGGGTGGGGGAGCAGCTGCGTGGGCAGGGGCCAAGATGAATGAGCTGCTCCTGGAGCGGTCACTGGAAATAGGAGGAGTGGCCACAGGCAGTGACGCTGGGATCAGGGCAGGAGGCCTGTAAACAAGGAAGCCACCTGGGGGAGATGCAGGGCGGCCACTGGTCCTGGGGAGCAGGTGCTTCCTGTGGCCCGCCCTTGAGAGGGCCCTGGGGGGCCGCCTGGCCGAGTCGGCAGCAGCCACTAGGGGGCGCTGTCTACTGACTTCCCAAACCCACCCGCTCCATTCCCCTGCGCCAGGGGGAGTGGCCCCCGGAGGGTGTGCCTGCCCTTCTCCTGTCCCGAGGGCACCGACCCTGGCTCAGAGCCTGGTCAGCCTTAGTGTAAGCCCATTCACTCTGGGACCACCAACTCCGGCAGTTCCTGCACTACCCCCTCCCGTCCTGCCTGTGCCCCGGGGAGGCCGGGTGCAACGACCCCATTGGTTGGAAGGGGCTCTGAGGCCACCAGGCTCCAGGCGTCCCTTGGCGCTGCTCCCCTTGGCGCCAGGGAAACAAAAGGTTAGGGGGCCCAGAGGGAGTTATCTGGCCCCACCACTACGGGGGAGAGCGGGGTGGGGGGGACAAGAGGGGCAGTCCTCCTCCCCACTCCCCCAGCTCTGCAGATTCTTCGAGACACTTTCACAGGCGGAAATTCCCAGAGGTCAGAGGAGGGAAACGGTTAATTCCTTTTATTCAATGGGTCCCCCCTACACGCCTCCCCCCAACTTCCTCCCTCCACTTCCCGCCCCCCCTTGTGTGAACAGGAAGTGGAGAGGAAAAGGTTCTGAGCAGAGCAGCTGGGAGCAGGAGGCAGGGAGCGGGCAGCAGGCTTGGTGCCAGCCCTGCCCCTCATGGTTACTTGTCGGAGAGCCATACCCACTGTGGCTTGGGAAAGAACCTGCAGCCCCGTTGGTGTGTGGCAGCAGAGCCAGGAAACAGCCTTGTGTCGGAGCCCCTTCCCTCAGCCTGCTTCCAGGTCAGAGGCTGTAGCCCTGAGGGTGCAAAGCGTCCTCTGCCCAAGACCCAGCTGTCCTTGCCACTGCAGCCCCACCCCCACTGCAGGCTGGGCATCCCTAGGCTGGCGGGCAGCTCTTCAGGCAGCCATCAGTCCTGGCACTGGCTCCAGCCACTCAGCCCCTTGGCCCTGCCAGTTCTTTGAAGCTCATGCAGCGCTTCCTGTTTGGGGCAGGCGATGCCAGGGCCCCTCCCCCACCATTGTTCTGTAGAGACCATAGGTCCATCTGTTGCCCCATGGTGGGGCCCCTAGGCAGTGCCACACGGGAGCAGCCCCACAAAGGACCCTGCTGGCAGCTTTGCTTATGTGGAGTGAGGCTGGGCCCTGCAGCAGGTTGAGGGTGGATGATGGTCAGAGGAAGGCCTGGGGTGGGCAGTGGGATAGAAGGAGGATGCTAGATAGTTCCAGTTCTTGGGCCGCCCTCAGCTTTCTCCTCCCCCTAGAGCATGGAGCCCGCGACATTCAGGGAGCTATACGTGCTAAAGCCACCAGGAGAGAGACCTCATTCTTAGGCCCAGCTTCCAAAAGGGAAAACTGAAGCAGAGGGGCAAACTTTGGTCTAGGGATGGCCCATAAAAGGGGCACAAAGTGGGGTTCTTCTTCCAAAGGGATTAAGCCCCTAGTTTGCTGAATGTCCCCTATCGGGTGCTTTCCTCTTCCTGAGCAGATCTGCCTTTTCTCAGCTCAAACCCTGAAGGAGTCCTTGAGCTGAGCTGTAGGAACCATGAGGTCCTGGAGGTTAGAGTGGCCCTGGGTTGGTGACCAGCAACTGATGTCCAGTGAGAACAAGCCCGGGCAGGCCTGGCAGAAAAGGAGAAAGGGGCATTGGTTTGGCCCCCAGGAAGGTGGGTGCTACGCCTGGTTTCCAGGCAGCCATGGCCAAAGGTCTATTTGTGTTTCCCAGGTGTAGAGGCAGGTGCCGTCTCTCCAGGTCATCACCTCTGCCAAGGCCCAGTCTCATTGCTCTAATGTGGACCTGCTTCCTCCCACAGACTAGGAGCCCAGACATGGTCTACTCCATTTCCCTCACCAGATTATCTGGCTTCTCTCCTCAGCCCAGGACCTGAAACTGCCTAGGTCACAGCCCCCAGAAAGTCAAAGCTGCAGAGACCTCAGAAGCCACAGAATGCTATGGAACCCTGGTCAAGTAAAAACATCTCTATGGATGTCCAGTACCTGAAATTGCTATGCCGAGCTTCCCTGGTAGGAGCAGGGCTGGCGGAGGGCAGGGAAAACTCTTATTTCCTATCCTTTCCTTCCCCATCCCAATTTCTATAAGATGCCAGGGTGCCTAGGAACCAAGTTTGAAAACCCCCGAGCTGCCCATCCCACCTCCTGATTTTATAGATGTTGAATCTAAGAGGAGAAATTTGTGGCTAACACAAAGCTCCATCCAGGATCTGGTCCCTTCAGCATCAGTGGGCAGTGATCCCACACCCCCTGGGAGCCAGACACAGTCCTATGCCCTTCACTGTGCTCACTCACCAGTTCCAGCCAAGTGGATTGAGCTGAGGGACAGGGAGGCAATCTGGAAAGAGCAAGTGCAAGTCTCTGTGCTACCATTTACCAGCTGTCAATTTAATCACACCCTCAGAAGCTCAATTGCTTCACCTGCAAAATGTGAATAAACATAACAGAGCTTGAGAGGCTTACATGAAGCTTAGGAGAGAGGAAGAGCCATGCAGCACATCCGAGGCCAGCCCAGGGCCTGGTGCCCACACATCCCTGATGGCTTCTTCTCCACATTACTCTATGCCCATTCCTCTAGGGCTAGGGCCCTATCACAGTTCTATTTTCTCAAAAGATGGTGGTTCTGGGGGAGAGAGGTTCAGGATGAATACAAGAGAGGAAGCCCTCAGGCATACAGAATATGGCCACTGAGGGGGGACAGGGTCCTGTTATCCTGGAAGAGAGAGGGCACTACTCCAGCTCCAGGGGACAGATAGGCTAGGCAGAGAGGACTGGGCCAGGCGTGGCTCATCTGCCAGCCCGCGCTCATGGTCCAGCCCAGAACTTGCACAACAGCCTGGCTGGCTGGCACTCCCCTGAGAGCCTCAGGAAGTCCCCCTTGTCCCCCCTTGACCTTTGACCCCTTGGGCCTGCTGTAGGCCAGAATTCCAGGCAGCTGTCCTCTCTTTTACCTTCTGTTCCTGGCCATTCCTCTTTAAGGCTGGTACTCAGAGACACCCCCAAACCCCCACCTAATAGCTCATCCATTCACATGTTCTCGGTACAGACCAGCTGGAGCCTCCCCAGGGCAGCTCTCTCTGTGAGCCAATGGGGACCCATGGCCACAAGCCAGCAGGGTTCTTGGAGTCTGAAGGGCCCAAGTCTTAGGAGAGAGGCCCCCAACAAGTGCTTCTGAGCTCCGGACATCCTCCCAGGTGCCCTGCCTGACTCCATCCCTGTCCTCCGCCAATCCTCTGAGCAGTCAGAGGCAGAAGAACCCTTGATACTGTTCCACATTAAACCACACTGCGCCTCACAGCACTTGGCTTTGCAATCAGATAATTCCCTTTGGTTTTTTCTAGTGGAGTTTTTGCTTTTATTTTTTAGGGTTTCTTGGCCTTTTTTTTTTTTTTTTTTTTTTAAGCAATCAGTCTAAATTTGTCATCACACATCCCCCATTTCCGCCCCTAGGGCCTCCTTTTCATCCCCTGGAATCTGGAAACCATATGTGTGGGCAGAAACCCCCCAGCATCCCCCACGGCACCCTGGCTTGGCCTGGCCTCCACAGGGGCAGCCTGTTAGCTGGGGGAAGAGTCTACGATCCAGGCTGGGGCTGGAAAGGGAGTTTCTCTTCGGACCTTCCCAGCTCAAGCCATGGAGAAGCCGTGTGGTCTAGTGGTTAGGGCTGGAACACTCGGGTTCTGTCCCAGGCAATCTCTTTGACTAAAGCCAGAAGCCTGGGAAAGTCCCTTTGGTACTCAAGGGACTCAGTTTCCCCACCAGCTGAAGGGCTCAGAGCTTATCTCCCTTCTGCCTTGGTAAAGAGTTTTTGATCCAAAATTTTTGCTCTGTCACTTAACAAACTGTGTGATCTTACAAATGGGTTTATCTTTCTGAACCTCAATTTCCTCATCAATAAATTAGAGATTGTTATTCTGCCTATCTCCTGGTTATTGCTAGGGTTAAATAAGAAAACAGACTCTGAAGGGCCCAGCTTCAGGCATGCTGTTAAAAAACAACAACAACAACAAACAAAAAAAACCTCAATAAACAGAAGTTGTTATTGTTAACAATAAGTAGAAATACATAATGAAGTGTGCACTCCTCTGAGCCTGGTCTGCCCCTGCCTCTCCTGCTTAGGCTGCCTGTCTGGACCTTCCTTGGGCCTCCTTCGGCTCTGGAAGGGGCAGGGATGCGTAACCAGTAGCTGTGGATCAGGGCTGAGGCCGGCTGCTAGTCCCTGTCTCCATGACGACCCCAGCCCCTCCCCTCCTTCCTTCCTCGGAGCTTTCTGTTTACTGTAAACAGCTGCCCCAGCTCAGCCCTAGCTGATCCCGCCCAGGGCCAGCCAGACCCTCTCTGAACTGGGCACTGGCTTGATGGGTGATGATCTGGGCTCCATGCAGCCTTGAACAGGCTCTGCCTTGCCACCTAAATTGGAGGGGAGGTGGGGAGGGGAAGAGTCTGTCACCTCAGACCAGGGCAGCCAGAGCCTCAGAGACAAGGAGCAGATGGAGTGTAATTGAGGAGGACTGTGCTGAGAGAGCCTGGTAGAAGGACCTCTGGTCTGGCCTCAGAATGACCTGGGTTCAAATCCTCGCCTGGATTTGCTCGCTGTGTGACCTCAGGCTGGTCATTTAACTTTTCTAGGTTTCACTCAGTTTATTGATTTGAAAAATGGAGATTATAACAACTTCATCTGAAGATTGGTTGCTATGCAGATCGGTATAATGTATGTACATTATTATGGTCTGTTGCTAGTCTGCACTGATGGTGGCTGGATTTATTATTTCACCTCTCAGATATTCTCCAGCCCAGGCACCTTGCAAGAGTCCCTGCCCATTCCTCCTCCTCACACACCTCAATCCCACAAGCCTGCAAACACAAAGCGCACATACATGCACACAGCAGACACACAAAGCCAAGTAATGAGTTCAAAATCACAAGTGTCTGAGGCACAGGAGAATCTTCATGACAGTGGAGGAAGAGTCTAGTTGTTTCCCAAGCCCTTACTTGGGCCTGAGTGAACCTGAACCGAAATTGGAGCTGAGACCTCTGTAGGTACCACCATCACCAGGTCGCCATAATTGCCTAATTCTCTCTCCAATTAGCTCCCAAGATCGCACCCACCCTCCCTGCCCAGCTGGCCACAGTGCATGAAGACAGGGAATGCTGTGAGGGTTCGGCTCCCCTTTCCCGGGAATCCGGGAATCAATTTTTTGAGGGCATGATGTCCAGATCCTGAGGCTGCTGGCTCCCAGCTTCTGGGGGGCCCACATAGGCTCCTTTGACTCTCCAGTGCCCTTGGAAGTACCGGCCAGTTAGCGGAAGCTTAAAAGGTGAAATTCAGACCTGCCATTCCCCTCACCACCAGAACCAGGGTTAGGCAGGGGCATTCATTGATTTGAGTCATTCCCCACAGGCCCATGAGTAAGTGCGGCCTCTGGATTTCCAGCCCCAGCCCCACCCCACCCCACCCCACCCCCTGCCCAAGATGTCTGTCGGAGTCTTCCAGGGCTCGGTCCCATTTGTCCCAGGTGCAGCCCTGGGCATCGGCCTTGGGCTTGGCTCCCTCCAGAGCAGGGATAAGCAGCTGGAGAGGCTTGCAGCCTTAGCTGGCTCTGCTGCCCTTGCACTCCCTTGCCTACAACCAGGCCTGCTCTGGAGTTTCTGTCCTCACCCTGGCCTGGGCTGCATGAGAAAGGAGAGGAGCCCCCAGCACAAAGTCAGCCTCGTGGACAGGGCTGGAAATCCCCCACTTCTTACCTTGGCCGGTTGAGGAAACAGCCTCCCGGCAGAGGGCCGCCTCCCGCCAGGGACTTTTCTCTTGGGGGTGACACAGCATCCAGGACAGCTACAGGGACCCCAGCCACACTTCAGCCAGCCTGGGGTGAGGGGAGCGTCACACAGGACCACCTTCTTCCTTGTGAGACGCATGGCAGCCAAAGGTTCCTAGAACCCAAGCACGGCACAGGCAGACCCAAGAGGGTGGGCAGGGAGAATGGAGGCCACAGTGGGTAGTGATGCCCAGGAAAGTCCACACTGCTGTTGATGTCCAGGAGTCTGACCCAACCCAAGTGGTTCTGCACCCAGAGCTCACCAGCCCCTCCTCCACAGCTCCCTTCCCTCACCAGCACCCAATGGAAACAGGCTTCTGATAGGCTATAAAGCCCTTGCTGACCTTCCAGGGTGGTGGTCTCCAATTTTTTTTCCTTTTTCTTTTTTTTAAGGGCCTCATCCCATGGCATATGGAAGTTCCCAGGCTAGAGATCGAATCGGAGCTACCTGCACCACAGCCCCAGCAATGCCAGATTCAAGGCATATCTGCGACCTATACCATAGCTCACGGCAATGACAGATCCTTAACCCACTGTATAGAGCCAGGGATGGAACTCTCGTCCTCATGGATTATAGTCGGGTTCGTTACCACTGCACCACAGTGGGAACTTCTCCAGACTTTTTTGATTATGAATATTTATGTATAGATTATGCATGACAGTTGAAACATATTAAATATTATTAAAGTTCAATTTATTTTGTAGATAAAAAATGAATCTAAATAGAAATCCTCCTATTTCCTTCCACCCCTGACAGATGGCCTTGCTCACTCCTGCACACAATCCCTTGCAGAGCCCACCAACTGAGAGATGAACGCAAGAGAGCCCCTCTCAGAGCTGACCAGTTACCTTGTACAGGGCATGGGGGCAGGGCTAGTTTTCTTTAGATTCTGGCAAAGCACAAACAATAGAGTAACCCACATCTGAAGCCCTTCTATTTGTTGTTGTTGTGAACTTTAAAAGACACTTGGTCATCTTAGATAAGGCCCTACTGCTGCAGTGGTGGTTATGCTGCAGCTCCTGACCCTAAAGGCCCAGGCAGCCTTTCCCTAGAGCCATAGCACCTGATGTAGAAAGCGAGTGTCTATCAGGGAAGAATGCAGAGGCCAAGGATGTGTGTTTTGTGTGTGCCTACACGTGCGTGAGCACCCAGGATGTGCCATTCAAACACAACCTGCTCGGTGATGGCCTCTGTTTTCTGCTCTGCTGGTTGCGGGGGCCTCATGCAGGTCACACAGGTATGGAGACACCTGCCATTAACCCTTCCAACCTGAGTCACACAACCTCCTGACATTGAATCAGATACTTTATCTCATCTGCATCCTCACAACGTAAGCGTTTAGGTAGGTGAGGCGGGTATCAATACCTCCACGTTGCAGGTGAGGAGCCCACAGCACAGGAAGGTCACAGTTGGGCAGAGCTGGGTCTACTGTGTGCTCCCACCCCTCCCAGGGTGTCGCTCCTCAGGTTCTGCCCCCATGCAGCTGCGGAGTATCTGCCCCTTGTGCCCCACTAGAGGGAAAGCAAGCCCAGGATCCTCTCCCTGCCCTTGGAAATGTGGTCCAGCCCATGGGTGAGCCCTCTTAGCAGGGGGCAGGGGCCCCACAGGCAGAAGCTAGGGGCCTGACTTTTCTGCCAAGGCCAGGGCTGTCACTGGCTCCAACTGGCCTGGCTGGCTCTGAGGCCAGCGCTTCCTCCTCCATTCAAAAGCCCAGCCCTGTAAGAGTGGCAGAGAGGGAGGGTGAAGGGAGGGCTCAACCTCCAGCCCCCTCCCCCCATCACTGACAGCTGTAATCTGCTTGGGAAAATCTCTTTTTTTTTTTTTCCGCACAGGAAAAAATATTAGTTGTCCCGATAACAAGGAAAACAAAATCCAGCGCAGGGCATCAGAGACTTCCTGAGGCGGGAAACAATGTCCAGGGAGCTCAGTGGAGAAGCCTGAGCTGGGAGGCTGAGGGGGAGCTGAGAGAGGACACGGGTCCAGGTCTATCCGGCCGGCGGGGGAGGGGGATGACAGATCGAGGAACTTGGAAAAAAGATTTCCCCCCAAAAACCTTGAAGTCTGGGCTGTTGAGCTATATCCGGGAAATGATTCAGGACCGGTGCACGTCCCTGAGTGGGATCAGGCCCCATCAGTTCAGGTGCTCTGGTCTACCTCTCTTCCCTCTCAGTCCGCAGCCTGTTCTCCTGTGAGCTGTCCACGCTCCCGCCCCAAGTCTGGGGGCTTTGCTGGGGGGGAGGCAGGATGGTCCCCTCCTGGGGGCCTGAAGAGGCCATGGGCACCCCACAGGCACGCCTCCCCCAGCTTTCTTGCCTTGTCTGTCCACAGCTGCTCCCCTGGGTAAATTTCCACTGGGGGTGCAGGTTTCAAGAAAGGGGAGGATGTCTCCTAAAGCCCCACCCCCAAGCCCAGGGGACTCTGTTGCCCATTCCCCTCTAGGCCCAGGGCACCTGCACTATTTGGTCCAGTGGATGTGGGCTCTGAGCACTGTGGATTCTGGGGAGGGACAGGTGAGACCTTTGGATTTAAAGCAGGACCCTGTGCTGCCAGTGAGCAGTAGTTCTCGACTCTGGCTGCACACTGGGCTATTTAGGAGGCTTGTGGAAACCACCATTGCCTCTCAGGCCTCATCCCTAAGTAATTGTATCGGAGCCCCTAGGGAGCTGCTCAGGTGATTCTTGTGTGCATTCAGGGCTATGAACCCCTGCTTCAGGACCCTGTGACCCTTTAGTCCCTTTCTGGCTGGTCCCTTTCACCTCTAGCATCAGCACTGGCCCCTCAGTTCCAGATTGGAGCCCCTCAGAATTTACCACCTAGCTGGTGGCCTCCAGAGGTGCCTGCAGAGCTCCCTGACCAGCTGGAGGCCAGCTGCCCAACCCAATAGCAGGTTCTGGGTTACCCCGCCCCCTCCCTCTGCTCCTTCTCCTTCCCCCTGGGCAATGATGCCTGGGGCCTTTGTTCTCAGCCAACAAGAGTGTGACCAGAAATCTACCCACAGCTTAATTACAGCCCCATTCACTGGCCATAGGCTGGCCACCATCCACACTCAACCTGCCCAGCTCTCCCGCTCAGCACCCACCCCCAACCCTCCCCAAGGCCTGCAGCCCAAGCAAGCCCAGAACAGCTCCTTCTCATATCCCAGGGTTATCTCCAGCCTTGTTCTCAGGAGGACCTGAGGTTTCTTCCCTCAGTATATCCTTAGCCTTTGCTGTGGACCGAACTTAGAGTCTCCAGGGGAGATTTAGGCTCTGAGCCTTTGCGATTTTCCTCAAGGGCTGGGGAGCCCTTCCAGAGTGCTGCTGCTGTTCCACACCAAATCCTAGGCTTACGTGGGCTTACTCTGAAGTCAGAGACCATTCCTGGTTCATTTTTGATTGTTCATAAGCATGTACCAGTCGCCTAAATGCTAGGTCTATAGGCGGGTACACACATGCAGGGAGCCACAGTCCCTCCACTCAAAGGCCTTCTCAAGACAGAGGGCAGGACCATAATGAGTTATCACAAGGTAGTACCATTTGAATTCTTTGAAACCTTCCCAGGAATTCTCCACCAGCACAGTGCACAGAGTATTTCAAACACTCTAGAAATGTTTGTTGAATGAATATTTGTTTCTTAAGTGGAGCACAGCTGTCCTTCCCCTAGCAGTACAAACATAAGGAGATATCGCAGGGGTCAGGGAAGAGGTGAGGTTCCTGTTGCATCAAATGGGTTGGGGGGGTAGGGGTAGAACAAGCCAAGGCCTGCGGCTTGGCTGAAGAGAACTCACTAGGGTCCTTTTTGGCTCCTGGTCAGCCTTTTTACTAACTGAGGGGGCTTACAGATCCCCAGGGTCTGTCCAGAGGGTCAGTGGGTTACCACCCTCTCTGCCCAAGTTGTCTTGCCCACCTGGAGAATCCCCAGAGATCCAGGAGGACCACCGAGGCAGGACCACAGAGCAGGCTTCTCCTTTCTCCTAAGATGGTCTTCTTAACCTGGGATTCCCAGGGGTCTCCCCTTTCCCTCCAGAGGAGACCACCCCAGCTCCCAACCCCCATCACAGCATTTTTGAAACAGGTGGAGGATGCTGTGGACAAGTGGCCACCTTGGCTACGGGAGAGGGGAAGCCCCGGCGCATGTCCCTGGGGCTTCATCCTCCCCAGGGGGAACCGGCTGACCAAGAGGACACTGCCTGCTCCCCAGAAGCTTAGGCTCTGACCCCTGACCTGGGCAGTGGGCAGCAGGCTTCAGGAGCTTGGGGTGAGGGGGCTGAGAAGGGAGGGGCTCCAGTCCCAGCTGCCTAGCTCTGGGTACTAACAGGCCGCGCAGGGGCAGCCGAGATTGAGGGGGGGCACCACCACCTGCTTTTCCTTGTTTTGTTTTCAGGGCACTAATTACTGTGCTGAGCTCCGAGCTGCCTAATGAGGCCGTTTGGATTTCCTGTTGTTCTGGCTTCCCAAGACCCTTAAAGGGCCAGCCTCACTCTAGGAGCGTGCCCGGGTGGGACACCAAGCACTCTGGTGAGGGTGAGCACAGAGGGGCTATCCCTAGGCACAGTCTGAATGCCCAAGGGCAGTGAGAGGCACTGGTCCAGTGCTTCCCGGCTGCCCTCACGTCCTCCATGAGGACCTGCTCAGAAGTGCCGTCGCCGGAAGCAGGAGCTTCAGAATTGCATGGCCTGGCCAGAGCATGCGGTGGGGGGCAGGGGGAGGCAGGAGGCCAGGCTGAGGAGGAAAGGCTGGTGATGTCACCAGTGCCCAGACTGTGAGAACCACTGCCGCACCAGGCAGGAGGGAAACGCCGTGACGTCCTGTTCCCCCCTCACCCTGGAAAATAAACACTTGTTGTCTGAGCAGCCAGCGCTGCTTCCGAAGGGGCAGGCTGGCTGGGCTAGAGGCTCAGAAACGGGCCTGAGCCCAGCTTTGAGCCAAGGCCTTTGCCTAAGATGCATGCAGAAAGGCCAGTGGGTCAGGCTGCCTCTAACTCAGCCCCTCTACAGCACCGCATACCCAACAGAGCTTATAGCATGCATTCGTCCCCTCTGCACCTTAGGGCTCATCTTTGCATGTGGATAAGCTGAGAACAGCTAGGGATGCCAGGAAAGCACTTCTGCACTTGCTGCAGGCTGCAGAAAGACTGGCAGGGGCGAGTGGTGGCATGGCACGGGGAGGGGGGCAACCTGCTTCCTAAGTCTCCTTTAGTTTCAAAACACAGCCTCAGCCCTAAGACCTGTCCCAAGTGCTTCTCAGGCTGCCCTGGACTGTGGGTCCCTTGGGCCCTGGGAGGCCTGGGTTGCAGTGCCCTCCCCCATAGACAAGGTGACGACATTGTTGTTCTTATACGGGGCCTTCCGCCTGGAGTTCCGGCTCCGCTAAATGGTGGGAATGAGGGTCCCAGGGACAAAGCCAGCCTGGTTCCCGCAGCCACCTCAGAATGGACGGAATCCCCATTGTGTGCGGGCGCCCCGTGCCCGCCCTCCCCTTGCCCGCGCCGGACATGCCAACAAACAGCTCATTGAGCCCGGGGGAGGGGCCCAGGAGACAACAATGTCCCCCAGCAGGCCAGGGCAGTGAGCTCAGCTGGGGGTGGGGGCTGCCATGGAGGCCGGAGGGCGATGATCTCAGCCTGGGGAGGGCCGGCCTTTGCGACAGATTGACCCTGGCCTGGCCTGCCCGGTGGGGCTGAGAAGGGCTGACCAGGGCTGGCCTCACCCTAGCTGCCCCACCCCTGGGGCCAGGCTGGGAACTGACTGGCCCTTCTCACGCTTAAACTGCTCCAGCCCAGGGCACCAAGCAGGCGCAGCAGGGGGACCCACGGGAACCAGCAGAGCCACCCTAGACCCAAGAGGCTGGTGGACCCTCCCTCTAGCAGTACCAATCCAGAAGCCATCAGCAAGGCCCAGACAGAGCTATCCCACACCACAAGTCCACATGGACCACCGCAGGACTTTCAGATCAACAAGAGGATGCACTTTCTATAACCAGAACCATCTAAAGAGCAGGGATTAGCCTGGGGAGGCAGTGAGGGTCCTGTCTCTGGAGTTATTCAAGCCCTTGGCTACAGAATATGGGGTTGGTCTGGGTGCTTTTGAGAGCTCACCTCACCCTGAGTTTCTAGATATAAGACCCCAGGTCATTTCCTCAAGATACTTCTGGACTCCTTTGGTGGATTCCAGGCCCGAGGCCTGATCCAACCCTTTACCCTCTTCTAGGCAGGCTGCCAGGCAGGGTCTCAGGCCTCAGAGAGAAAAAGGAGGAAAGGGGGAGGGTTGGGTGGGAGAGTGGCATGGCCAAAGCGGCCCTCACTCTCAGTATAGGAGCCAGGAAAGCCCTAAGGCTGGTCATATTTGCTGGGCTCTGTCTGGAAAGTGGGGGGTGAAAGGAAGAGGGGCTGCTGGCAAGGACAGTGTGGGGTCTGTCCCAATAAGTCATCGGGGTCTGGCATTCTCAGATTCCCAGCCATCTCAAGGACAGAACCCAGGCTTCAGCTCATACCTGGCCACCAGCCACAGAAGCAGAAAGGCTTCTAGCTGCCTCTGGCCTTCCCTCTGTACCTCCCTGCTCCAGACCGCCTGCATGCCACGGCCAGATGGTGGCTGAACACCCTCCTCAGCTCAAGAACACACAGGTTCCTTAAGGCTCATCAGTCAAGTCTGAATTCACCTGTCTGGAGGGTCTCCATAGCCTAGCTGTCTAAACTCATGTCCCACCCTCCACACACGAAGTCTGCTCCAGCTCCACCTACGTCATTTCCATCCAGATCCTTTTCCTCTCTCCATTCCCCCTGGCAGGAATGCCTCTCTTCTCTTTTTCTAAATTCTACTCTTTTTTTCCAGGTCCAGTGCATCCCCTCTCCCAAAACCTCCTCTGATCCTAGGGACCCCAGTTTCTCTCTGAACCCTGGTTCTCCAGGTCATCACTCTCTTTTCAAGGCCTTTGATTTCATCTCCACGTCCCATGGGCATTAGGAGCTGAATCTGATGTTCCTTTTGGTCTCACTGACCTTAGCCCTGTGCTAGGCACGTGGTTGACCTCATTCACAACTAGCTGACTGATGGGGCAAACTCTATGTATGCATGTGGCCACACACACAGGCCCTGCCCCAGGGAAGCTAATGGTGGGGTGCATAGAGCTGTGCCCCAAATGGAACACATCTTTTGCCTGCATTCCCTCTCTTTCTCTTTTTTTCTTTCTTTTTTGGCTGCCCTGCAGCATATGGAGTTCCCGGGCCAGGGGTCACATCTGAGCCACAGCTGGGGCAATTCGGGATACTTATCCCACTGTTCTGGGCAGGGGATCAAACCTGCATCCCAGTGCTCCCAAGACACCACCAATCCCAATGTACCATAGCAGGAACTCCTGCATTCTCTTCTTTTGGTGGCAGTTTGACAGCCCCAGCCCAGGTCTCCCCAGCATCCTCCTTCCCTGGAAAAGGGCTGTGATAACCACGGTAGGGGATGAAGCCTCTTAGAAGAGGAGGGGAAGTAAGAGACAGGGGGTGACAACGGCCACAGAGCAACACAGGGATCTCCAGGACAGAACGACTCCAACAATGGGAGTGGTCATACTGCCTGAGCAGGACTCATGAGACTGGGATGAAGAGGCACAAAACTGGGTTGACACCTGTCTATTTCTAAACCTAGAGAGGGAGTTCCCACCATGGCTCAGTGGTAACGAACCCAACTAGGATACATAAAGATGTGAGTTTGATCCCTGGGCTCGCTCAGTGGGTTAAGGATCTGGCGTTACCATGAGCTGTGGTGTAGGTTGCAGACTAGGCTCAGATCTAGCGTTGCTGTGGTTGAAGCATAGGCCAGCAGCTGTAGCTCCGATTCAACCTCTAGTCTGGGCACTTTCATATGCCACAGGTGTGGCCCTAAAAAGCAAAATAAATAAATAAATATATAGAGAGAGCTGAGGCTGTTACTGAAGACCCTGGTGTTAGAGCCCCTGAGTATTCACCATCACTCTGGAAATTCTCTGTGAGCTCCCAGACCTTAAATCCAGCCTGCCCCTTTGTTGCAAAGTGTGTGACTGGACAGCTCCATAGGGCTTGTTCTTCTGGGAGCAGTAGCCAGAGGGTTAGAAGCAGGGGAGGCAAAGTCACAGTGACTCACAGTGGCCTAACATTGTCCAAAAACTTCTTGAGGCTGAGAGCAGGCCCAGGTCCTGGTGCCTTTCTGGACTTCTTCCCTGGGGACAGTCTAGACACAAGGAGAATCCTCTGGGTTGGAGGTTCTTTGCTAACCACAGGTAAGGCAAGTTATTCATTAGCAAGCATCAATATGCAATTCTCATCAATTCCAGGGGAGAGTCCAACTTGGATTAACAACTGGGATACAGAGTATAGACACTGTCACAGGAAGTTCTCCCATATGTCTAACCTAAATCCTTCCTGCCACAATTGAAGCCTGTTTCCTCTCATTCTGACTGTGGTGCGAGATAGAGACGGCCAGTCACCATTCTCTGCTTAAGACCCATCACCTACTTGACCGTGGCAAACAGATTCCTACTTGGCCTTCTACAGGGAACAGTGAGCTGCCTACTCAGGCAGCTGTTCACAGAGTTGGCACCTGTCCCCAGTTTCTTTCTCTGTGACAGAGAGTATTTGAAGCACAGCACTTCCTGGTTCAGGCCTGACCCTTCCTCCCAGGGAGGCTGCAGGGGACCATGGCCTGTCTGAGTAAGTCCCACTCCCAGGTTCTGGGGCTGCAGAGAGGGAAAGGTGTGACCCCATCCCCTATCTCTTGCTGGCTTCGAGTCCTAGGTGGCAACTAGGATCAGAGATCAGAGATTATGTGGAGAAATGAGGAGAGGTCAGAGTTTCTTCCAGGAGATGAGCTGTTGCTCAGCCAAGGAAGGCGAACTGCAGGCAAGGACCTGGGGGCACTGAGGGGTCAGGTACAAAGCTGGGCCTAGATATAAATGGAAAGGCAGAGCCAGAAGAGGAGAGTGATGCCTGAGCAGGCAGGTGGGGCTGGGGAGAGCTTCCCACCTGTCAAAGTTTACAGAGAAGAGAGATTCCAGGGACAGGTGAGCTGTATGCCAGGGAGGGGACAAGAGTAGATGATAGTGGAGGATAGCACAGCCAGGGCAGAGGATGAATGGCGAGGAGGTTCCCAAGTGGGAAGAAAATCCTTGGGGCAGAGAAACTGGTCCAAGATCGAGGGTCAAGGGGATGCCTGAACCTTTACTTTCAATTCAGGCTCTGTTTCCCCTCTCCATTTGGCCCCATGGCTCTCGGCAATGCCTTTGCCTTGTGCCCTCTGTTCACTAGCTCTGTAAGCCCTCTCAGAACCCTCTCTGTCCTGAGAGATCCGGGTAGGAGGCAAGGACAGGCTGGACAAGGCCTGAAGCCTGAGGGTCTCCACACAGAGGCCTCCCTGAGCCTTCCCTCCCTTCCCCTGAGCCTCCCTTTTCACTCTTGAGGGTGGCAACAGGAAGGAGCTAGGGAGGGGGAAGCCAGGGGTTCTGGGAAAGTTGCCATAGAGGCTGCCCTAAACCCTGGACTCCTCTGTGGCTGGAAATACCCACTGTGTGGCTCCTGGCCCTAGCTTTCCAGGCATCCCCTGGGTTTGGCAAATGAAGCTGGGGCAGCTGCAGGGTCACCATCAGTGAAGGCTCTTGCTTCCAGCAAGCAGGTCTCTATCCTGCTCCTCTATCCCCTTCTTTCCTTCTGATCAGCACACAGGAGGCCTGTGTAGGGAACACTTCCTTCCTACACAGTTAAAAGAGGCTTCTCGGGTCAGGGGCCCTCAGCTGCTTCTCTCTTGGGCCCATTGTCTCTTCACACCAAAGCTGTTCTCATTGAGAGGGAGAGGGCTCAGTGCACAGCAGTTGCCCCAGCCCCAAGCACCATCTGCCCCAGTCTTCTGAGAAGGTAAAGGAGATGGAGGACAGGACTAGCCTACCTAGGCCTTCAGGCTCCTGGGAACCTGGCAGAGAGAAGGTGGGAAGCCCCCCTGATCTCATGAGAAGCCAGAGCAAGCACTCTGACTCATGTTCAATGGCCTCACCCGGTTGGACATCCTTTCCTTGGGACATATGGGTCATCATTCATGGCCATAAGCCAGTGGACAGCTCAGCCCAGTCTTTGTGCCCTCTTGGTGACATGGGGAGCCCTGGGACCCCTGAGCTGCCAGGAGCAGCAATGACCAGGACAGTTCAGAAGTCGACTTCTCCTATGTTCTGAAACATCACGGTGAAGGAGGAAGGGTACCATTTTAAGACCTCATTTGGTCCTGCCTGGAGGGTCATCTTGCCACAGGCAATTGGCTCTTCCAAATCATCTCTTATCCAAATCCATTCTGGAAGCTCCAGTCTTCTCACTCCAGTTGAGAATCTTGTCACATCCTCTTCCCACAAAGGCCCTCACAGTGGAAGCTTTTCAGTGTCCATCTCCTTTCTATGCCCCACCTAGCTTTCCTCTGTTTCTACCCTCTGCTCCTCTTGCCTCATTCTTTATGACTGTTTGCCTTCAGCTCTCATTTTTCTTTCCTTTCCTCCAGGAACTCATTAGCAAACACATAATCAGTCACCTTCCAGGTGGCTATCATTATTATCCCCATTGCACAGATGAGAAAACTGTGTAGAGCTAGTTAAACCACAAGTCCAAGACCATATGGTTGGAAAGCGCCAAGAGCCAGATCATAATATCATGCTTGTTAAACAGACTCAAGAAGAGTTTGGGGAGAGGCCACTTTCAACCCCCACTGCACACACCCCCCCCCCCACCGGGCTCTCTCATGGAGCTTCTTCAGAACTCAGTGGCTCTCAGTGCCCATGCCCTAGGTGCTACCCCTTCCTCCTTCTCACAGAGGCTCTCACATCCAGTCATCAGCCACTGCATTCTGTTCCTCTCCCCCAGCCGCTGTGAAGGCCCCAAATGAGTCTTCGAGGCCACCACCCAGTCATCATCTTTCTTTCTCCTCCACCAGCCTCAGGTCAGTCCTGTGGGGAACCCACTTGGTCCCGCGGGAAAGACCCGGAGCAGCCAGTTCCTTGTAGGGATTCTAGAGAGAGGTGAACGGGGCCCCGCGGGGCGCCGCCTGCTGAGCGGGAATCCCGGCCCTAACCGCTGGCGCCCCTCGAGGGGAGGGGCGAGGGCGGAGGTGGTTCTGCGGCGGCATCTGTCCCAGGCGGGCGGGAAGCTGCTGCATTAAATTGTAAAATCGATTTATTGACCGGCAGGTGCGAGCAGCGGCAGATGGAGAGTAGCGCTGCTGGGGCGCATCTGCGGGGAGCGGCGGCATCGATCCTGGCCCCCCTCCGAAACCCGTCGGTGCTGGTCCTTTCACGTCGGCCGGCTTGCAATTGCAGGGCCAAGGTCCGCGAAACTTCGGCGCCTGAGCGGCTAGTGTAGCTCGGCTCCCCCCACCTCTCCCCCCCCGTCCCGCCCGCCTGGCCTCAGGGCCTGGGCTGCGCCCCCACGGCTGCCAGGCCCTGCCAGCCCCACTGCCCCAGTTGGCACGCGGCGGGCCGGGCTGACGCGTGGCAGCGCCCTGCAGCAGATGAGGCACGCGCCGGCCTCATTTCAATGTGAATGGATCGAATGGAGCAGCCATGTGGCAGCAACAGTTTGCAAATCTCCCCGCCTTCTGTGCAGCTCCCCGGCCGCCGCTCCCTGCACGTGGCCCTTTCTCCGCAGCGACCACAGCGGCGCCCCTCAGGGCTTAAGCGCCCCGCCCAAGCCAGGCCAGCTCCCCCTGCTCCTGGCCTGCCCGGCGGGCGCTGTGGCCCGGCCCCCACCGCGCTCCTACCTGAGTGCAGTTCGTCCGCAGAGAACGCTGTCCGGGGGGTGGGAGTGGAGGTGGAAAATGGCGCCGGAGGCCCAGGAGCTGCGCCGCCTGCCCTGGGGACCGCGCGTAGGCTACCGGGGGCGGGGGGCACCGAAGCTCTACTGGGCCCTAGTCCATCCTAATTACTAGAGGTCAGCTGGGGGGCAAGGCTGGGAGGCCACCTTGGCGCGTCCCGCCCCCAGGTGCAAGTTCCTCCTGCTGGGGGCTGTGTGCAGGGCCCAAACAGAGAGGACAGCAGAAGCCGAAGGCCCTTGCGGCAGAGGCTGTGGGCCTTGCCTGAAGCCAGGCGTCAACACCGCTCTGGCTTGGAAGCCCAGATCTTTCGGGCCTTGCATCCATGCCGCCTCTCCAGGGGTTGCCTAGCATTTACTTTGGAGTAGGATCGTAGATGTCCACGTGGGTTCAATCCCACTGTGATTAGCAGCCTCTGATCACCTCACAACCTCCTGCTCCTTGGAACCCCCAGAATGTGATGTTGGGTCATTCTGTCCACAAGTTATGAATAGGAGAAAAGTAGGGGAGCCCCAGCTGAGGAGCCGTCGGGTTTCTATTCCCTGCCCACAAAGCAACCCTCTCTGGCTTAGCAAATGTGTGCAAAGCTGGACCCCAGCAGACTGGAGCGCTAGTGGGTGTTCAGGCCCAAGGGTGAAGTCCCAGCCTCTGAGGGGAGTAAATGAATTTCTGGGACAGCACCAGTGATGTAGCAAATAGGTGCTTAATTAATGCCTTTTGATGGTGAAGAGAATTTAATCCTTTCTTCTTCAGGTCAGAGGATTTCTAGGTCTCTGGGATCCCTTGCAAGAACTCTTCACTCTGCGAATAATGATGATACTTTTGTTTGCTCCTTGATTGTTTGCTTTTGGGCACATTAGTCCAGATGTGTATGAGATAGAATGTGTTCCAGATCTGCCAATATTGAGCAAGATGCCTCCTTGTAGGACTGGATGTATCTCTGGAGGTTCAGGCAAGAGCCAGAGCCAGAAAAGGTGAGGTTTTGCGTTTTTGTTTGTTTTGTTTTTAATGAACTGCCAAGCCAGAATTTGGGGTCGGAGGTGGACAGAACTAGGTGGGGCTGGATGCCAGCTCAGAAGAAATCAAGGGGCGCTCTTTGGCACCCTAGGCAGAACTAGGACCGTAGAGTGTGAGCGGAAAACCCACTTGTCAGGATCGCTGGTAGGCAAGCCCGGGGCTCCTCCTCCCTCGGGTCTGGGGACTCCGCCTGTCCATAACCTACATTAACTCTGGAGCGCAGCCTGGGCCCATCTGCCGGCCCCCGCCCCACCTCGGTTCCCCACGCCAACCCGCTCGCGCCAGATGGTGGCTGGGAGGGGTGGCCGTGCGTGGGGGACCCCGGAGCCCGTCTCCTCACCTCGCCCCTCCCCCAACCCACGCTCCCAACCTCTTGTTTCTCATCCTTCTCCCCGAGTCCTCCGCCACCACCCTTAAGTAAAAAAAAAAAAAAAAAATCAGACCCATGAGCGGCCTGGGCAGCTGTTGGGCTTCGCGCCGCCCCCCAACCCCAAGTCTCCCCGGGGCCCGCAACGCGTCCCTGCTCCCCACCCCCCGCGCCGATCTTATCGCCGGACGACAGCCATCGCTGTGCGGGCGGGCTGACAGCTGAAGCCACAGAGCCCCCGCCACCTTCAGCGTCGCAGAGAGAACTCTCCGGCACCCCCGACACTAGTAGAAGCCGGCTCTCCCCAGTCTAAAGCCTCCGGGGATCACGCCGGTTCCGGGAAAGCAGCTGCATTGCCGCCGCTCTGAGAAGTGGGGCCACCCGAGGGAGCTGCGAAGGCGAGACGGTGAAACTGCCTGAAACTTAAACGAGTCCCCGCGCTTCCAGTTCCACCCTACATTTCGCCGTATGAGGAGAGGACCCGGGTCTGCCCAGACTTAGCCTCTCACGTTGACTCGCTAGTGGCTTCAGCCAACTCAGGAGCCAGGGGAGTTCCTCCCTGCCTCAAAGGAGCGACAGGACGCGGGCGGGCGGGGGGCTTGGGGCAGCTGGGGTGGAGGGAGAAGGTGGGCGCTGGAGCTGAAGCTGAAGCTAAACCTAGGTGAGGGGAGGCGCTTGGAGGCGGGGCCAGACCCTTATTACCATACAGCTGAGGACGCGCCCCCCTTATTCCCGGACCACGCCTCCTATCCCCTGCACCGGGACTATGCGTCTGGGGACTGGCAAGCACAGAGCCCAGGCGGGAGGCAGAAGGGGCAGGCAGAAGGAAGGAGGCACGCTCTGGACGCCCCCTACCCCCGCGCAACCGGAGTGGGAGAAGCCCACCAGGTGGAGGGCCGAGCCCCTGAGTCTTAGACGCTTGGCTCTTCGCCTTGCCCCGAGTGGCCACAGAAAGGATAATGCCTCCGCTAGCTTCCCTGCTGCACAGGGGAGGGGGCGTGGTGGGTGGACGCTCACAGGTTGGGGCCGGGCGACGCCAGGGCTCCCGAAGCTTGGGGAAGGTGGAGATCGGAATTCTTTAGCACTAGTTTCGCTTTCTGAGCTTAAGTTCTTTTTACCTGCTCTAGTGCTGCAGGTAACTAATGCCGGCTGCGGACACACCACCCACGGGGACTCCCCAATGTCTCCGCCCCCACAGCCATCCGGGAAACACTCGCTCACCTCCCGCCCCATTCCTCTCGGCCCTCCCACTATCCTTGCACAGCCGGGGTCGCGGCTTGTAACCCCCAGTTGTGGAGAATTGGTTTCTTAGACAAGCGCTGAGCTGGGGGATCCAGGGGCTGAGAGCTGCACGGAGGGGCGGGGACCTGTGCCTGACTGGCTGACGGGGAGGGGGGAAGGCGGGGGCGGAGGCCCCTCCGGGCGGCGCTGGGGCTGTAGCAGCTAGAGGCTCGAGGGGAGGGGAGAGTGACCACGAGTCTGAGTGACAGGCGTGTTAAGAGAGGAGCCAATATATATAAGGAAAGCTCCCGAACGCGCAGGTTTCAGTAGCGGCGCTGAGCGCAGACTGGGAACGCGAGGCCAAGAACCGCAGTTCAAGCCGCCTCAGTGCAGTATACCCGGGCCCTCGTCTGCTTACAGCCCCAGGATTAGCCCGAGGACACGTCCTCAGAGCGGTCGCCGCCCGGTCGTCCTCACCTGGATTACCTGCCGCGGCAGTTGGAGCGGAGTTAGCGAGAAAGCGAGGCGTGAGGAAAGCCTGGCTTTTCAGGGACCCCTCCGGCGGTTGGACGCGCGGGAAAGCTTCACGGTCGGCGGGTGGAGAGAGCGACGCCCCGGGGAATGGCAGCTGCGTCCCGTAGCGCCTCTGGCTGGGCGCTACTGCTGCTAGTGGCACTTTGGCAGCAGGTAACGTCCCGCGCCCCCTCCGCCCCTTCCCACCGCGCCGCGGGCTACAGCCCCTGGCGTCCGCCGACCTGACCGCTCTCCTTCCTCCTTCCCTCCGTCCCTGTGCAATAGCGCGCGGCCGGCTCCGGCGTCTTCCAGCTGCAGCTGCAGGAGTTTGCCAACGAGCGCGGCGTACTAGCCAGCGGGCGGCGGTGCGAACCCGGTTGCCGGACCTTCTTCCGCGTCTGCCTTAAGCACTTTCAGGCGGTCGTCTCGCCCGGGCCCTGCACCTTCGGCAGCGTCTCCACGCCTGTGCTGGGCACCAATTCCTTCGCCATCGGGGACGACAGTAGCGGCGGCGGACGCAACCCTCTCCAACTGCCCTTCAATTTCACCTGGCCGGTGAGCACAGTCTGGGCTCACTGGGAGGCCGAGAGAAGGGAGCTCCCTGAGATTAAAGCCCTCTCCCTAGATTTCCTCACTCCCTTCCAGAAAAGTGGGGCGCTCTCTTAGGATCCTTTCTTTCGATGCCTGGGACCTCACCCTCCAGTAGGCTCTCACTTGTCTCTCTCTTCCCTGTTCTGTTCCCCTAGCTCTTGAAATACGATTTTCATCACCTACCACCCCAGCGGGTCCTCTACCTTCGAATGAGTCTCACGTACATTCCCCCATCCCTCAACCCTCCTCCTACCCGGGGTTCTTTCCCCTTCCCTGCTTGCGCGGGATGCTGAGCCCGTTATGTTGACTCGGGTACAGTAACTGTATCCTGCAATTAGATTAATTAAACCGGCTGCAACAAGGCACTCCCACCACCCCCTGTTCAACTTGCTTTCTTTCTGTCTTCCCCCGCCCCCTCCTTTCCGTTCCCAGGGTACTTTCTCACTCATCATCGAAGCTTGGCACGCGCCAGGAGACGACCTGCGACCAGGTGAGTAGCTCGCTCCACGGCCACAGGGGGGCGACACGGCGCAGCGCCGAAAGAGTTAATCTGAAATAGGCGGGGGAAGTGCGGGGTGGGGGTGGGGGGCAGGACGCTTAGCTTGGCCGGGAGCTGCGCCCCGCGCTGGACGCTCAGATTCCGCCCGCTGCCTGGACTCTGAGCACAATTGCGTTTCCTGCGGGTTATTTTTGGCGTGGGAACGCGGGGAGCACGGCGGTGAGAAAGGCCGAAGCTGCCAGCGCCGCTGACGGGCCCCTTCCTGTATTTTACACCTTTCGCGAATTCCGCTCCTTTGGAAAGGGAATAATGGCTTTGGGATGTTGTTCTGACACAGAGGAAAAGGATATTTCAGCAGCACAACAATCCTCACTTTGAAAAGGAAAAAGGAAAGCAGTACCCATCTCTGAGGGCAGAACCCCTGAATGGGCACCAGAGGACCCCTTGCTCCCAGAGTCCTCAAAGGCCTGGAGAGCTTTTCTTTTTCTCCCCCCACCCCATTTTGACCTCTTTTCCTCTTTCCCTTGCCTATCTGCCTCCAGAACACTGGATATCTTAACATCCTTCTATTGTCCCCTTTTTGAATGGTATCAGGCCCTCTGCACATGCACGCACAGAGCAGCTAAGCAGTGGGACACTTGGGTTCCTCTGGCCTGTGCTTGCTGGCAGGTGGGGATCATCTGGACAACTGGTTTGATCCAGAAGTTGCTGGCACTGTTGGGGCCTGGCTGCCCTTCCTTGACCTGGCCCTCTGCCCCTTCAGAGGCCTTGCCACCAGACGCACTCATCAGCAAGATCGCCATCCAGGGCTCCCTTCCTGTGGGCCAGAAGTGGTTACTGGATGAGCAGACCAGCCCTCTCACAAGGCTGCGCTACTCCTACCGGGTCATCTGCAGTGACAACTACTATGGGGACAGCTGCTCACGTCTATGCAAGAAGCGCAATGACCACTTCGGCCACTACGTGTGCCAGCCAGATGGCAGCCTTTCCTGCCTGCCTGGCTGGACTGGGGAGTACTGCGAACAGCGTAAGCAGCCAAACCCCCGCCTGCATGGAGGGGGGTCCCAGAAACAAATACTGTAGCATCTTCTCAGCTGCATCCTCCTATGGAGAGCAGGTCTGACTCTCCACTAACTGGGCCTCAGAAACAGCTGGGGATGCTTAGGATGGGCTTGGACTCTGCCCTGTCTCCTTAATGCTCCTCCCCATCATGCTAAGGCCCACAAGGACCCCATGACTGCATTCCCTCCAGCCTGGATTCTGCTTCCTGTGCTATCGTTTCTCTTTAAGATATCCATGGCTCCCCTGGGAGGCCAGGAGTGGGAAGTGAGCCCAGGCGAGCTGGGGGCACCCTCAAGGCCAGGAGAGGAAGAGGGAAGCTTCAGAGTCATTGGCATCCCACCCTCACCCAGCCCTGTTTTTTTTCCTCAGCTGTCTGTCTTTCTGGCTGTCATGAACAGAATGGCTACTGCAGCAAGCCAGCGGAGTGCATGTGAGTAGAGGACAGGAAGCAGTGAGGGAGGATCTGTCCCCTGGCCAGGCCCTCACCTCACCCTCAGCTTCTCTTTTGTTTTACAGCTGCCGCCCAGGCTGGCAGGGCCGCCTCTGCAATGAATGCATCCCCCACAATGGCTGTCGCCATGGCACCTGCAGCACCCCCTGGCAATGTACTTGTGATGAGGGCTGGGGAGGCCTCTTCTGTGACCAAGGTGAGTCAGGGCAAAAATAGAAGATTGGAGATATGGCCAGGAGGTGGCAACCATTATCATCTGGACCTTTCTTACTTGGTGACTGCTACACTGGCCTTCCCATGATCCTTCAGGGAGCTTGAAACTTGTAAGAATCTCAACAGCTGGCTTAGAATGAGATGGTGGGTCCTTCATCCTCCAGGTGCTGGGGAGGTAGGGTGGCTGAAGAAGCCAGAAGGTGACAAGTTGGCAGCCTGAAAGTTGCACTCATAAATTCCAGCAAGGCCAGAGAGAAGGATGCCGGGGCTCAGTTCCTCTTTCTACTTCGTAGTTACCTATTAACCCCCTAAGTGTTTGCTTACCTGCCAGGGCTGTTTGAGCAGCTCTCCCCTAAACAGCTGTCTGGTGGGGTGTGCCCACTGGCTGCCCCAAGGCTGTGGGTGAGCGGGGCCTCTGGGCGGAGTGACATCTAACCGCCTTCTTGGTGCGGCAGAAACAGCCTCCCTTGTTCTCCCCAGTTGCACTTGCCAGGCAGCTGCCTGAGCTCACACTGTCTTTTCCTGGTGTTGGGGCTGCTGGTCACTCTCTGGCTGTACAGGGGTCTGCCAGCCCCAACCGTGGGGGAGGGGGCCTTTTCTCCATCCTCCTGGCCAGCTGCAGCGTGTGCCTCCCATTTTCAGGGTCAAATGGGGTGGCTGCTGCCATGGAGACACCAGCACAGGCCTGGGTAGGGTTGGCAGGATGCTTGCCAGGATAGAAAGAACTTGCCTGGACCCTGACTTGCTCACAACAAGGAGTTTGGAATTCAGCCCCTGCATTCTTTGTGCGTGTGTGTGTGTGAGTGTGAGTGTGTGTTGCTTTCTGCCCCTCTGCTTCCCCTAAACAGACACACACATACACATACCCACACCGGGTTCCTGCCCATTTTCTTTCCTGTCCCCACATTTGCTCCCAGGTGACACAATAATATACTCATCTTATTCAAACACAGCCCTTATAGTCCCCATATTTGCTCTGTCTGGTTTTCCCTCCCTGTCCTTCCCAAATAAGAAAACAAACCCTTATATTTCAAAATACCTTTGTAATGCGTTGTCTTTAAAAAAAAAAAAAAAAAGGCCTGGTAACTGCCTATAGTCGCTTTCACCTTCCCTCTGCTCTTTCCACCTATTAAAATTGTAGCCCCCACTTCCAGGCCTATCTCAGCTGCCCCTCCTCCACGAAGCCTTTTCTGAGTTCCTCCTCAACATGTGGCCTTGCTGTCCACTCCTCTTCCTTACTTTCATCCTATTCTGGCCAGTGCTTGTGAGCTTACCTGTAAGCAGTGGTCCGACTGGGTTTTTTTCAACTTTGATTTGTCGCACTCCTCAGAGGTGGTTCTAGGTATTTCGATATAGAGGATTTCACTGGAGAAAGAGGAAGGGTATTTGAGCCTGGAAGATGTTGAGTTAAAGCCTCTGAGCCAAACATGGACAGTGAACTTGCACACCAAGGAGCTAGAAGGTGGTGGTGGGGAACCATTCTCTGCTCAGTTGGTTGGTTCCTGTGTCCCTGCAGACCTCAACTACTGTACCCACCACTCCCCGTGCAAGAATGGGGCCACGTGCTCCAACAGTGGGCAGCGCAGCTATACCTGCACCTGTCGCCCAGGCTACACTGGCGTGGACTGTGAGCTGGAGCTCAGCGAGTGTGACAGCAATCCTTGTCGCAATGGAGGTAGCTGCAAGGTGAGGCCGAGGCCAGTGCACGAAGGCAGAGTTCTAGCCAGGTGGCACCTGGGCATCCCCAGCCCCAGCGGCCAGTGGATGTGCAGCCATAGGCAGGCATGGTGGGTGGGTGGGCCCTAGCCCCCAGCCACACATCCCTGCCCCCCAGATTCTGACTGGTCCCTTTCTACTCTCTTTCAAGGACCAAGAGGATGGCTATCGCTGCCTATGTCCCCCGGGATATTATGGCCTGCACTGCGAACACAGCACCTTGACTTGTGCCGACTCCCCCTGCTTCAATGGGGGCTCCTGTCAGGAGCGCAACCAGGGAGCCAGCTATGCCTGTGAATGCCCCCCCAACTTCACTGGCTCCAACTGCGAGAAGAAAGTGGACAGGTGTACCAGCAACCCATGTGCCAATGGTGCGTCCTGTTCCTTGCTAACCCAGTGGACTGGCCCTGGGGCCAAGAGAACATTCTGGTGTGGGAGGGTCACAAGAGAAGAGAGGTCCTGTCTGCCATTCTGGGTAGGCTGAGATGGATCCCCATCTTTTCTGGATGGTGAAGCGCTTACTTGATCATCTGGGTGGCTTTGGAAGAGAAGCAGGTTAGCAGTGGGTGCAGGTCTTTGGAGATGGAGCAGTATGCATCCTGCCTGGCTTCCCCTCCTGTTCCCAGTTCCTGATCTGGTTCGGGTGGTCTCTGACTCTTCCCAGGAAGTCCTGGGCTAGAGAGAGGGACCTGGGAGGCCTCTCATTCCTCCTTGAAGGGGGATAGCATGATCAGGGTCCTGCTTCTGGAGGCTTCACCTTACCCCATGGCCACGAGGAGCCTGGCATAGCATAAGGCATTTGGAATGTTCAGCACTGGGTGAGGGGTGGGGGCAAACATGCTGGTTATCTTTGTCTCCTTGGTTTTCAGGTGACCCTCTGTAAGTCAGGCAGAGAGCGTGTGCAGGGGAGAAGCCTCAGGAAGTGGAGAGGGGTTGGAAGGGTCAAGATGGAATCTGTTCTCCGGCTAATCACTTAGTTAACTCCCTGGAGTCACTGTTTCTTCATCACTGAATAGGAAACTACAGTACCTGTCCTCTGTCTTTCTGGTGGTTGTGAAGATTAGGTGAAACAGGAGTTCCTGTTGTGGCTCAGTGGGTTAAGAATCCATGAGGACGTAGGTTCGATCCCTGGCCTTGCTCAGTGGGTTAAGGATCCAGAGTTGCTGTGGCTGTAGTTTAGGCTGGCAGCTACAGCTCCAATTTGACCCCTAGCCTGGGAACCTTCATATGTCACGAGTGCAGCCCTAAAAAGACAAAAAAAAAAAAAGATTAAGTGAAACAACGATAGGCATTTGAGCATGTAGTATAACCCAGGCACATGCTCCTGCCTCCTTGCATCACCCTACCCAACCTTCAGAGGTCTCCTATAGAGGGCACAGAGTTCTACTCCCATTTAACAAACAAGGAAACTGAGGCTTGTAAATAAAATAAAGCAATGGGTGCCAGATCCCCAGCTAGAGAGAGACAGATGAGATTCAAACCCAAACATATCTTTTTTTTTTGTCTTTTTGTCTTTTTGTCTTTTCTAGGGCCGCACCGGCAGCATATGGAGGTGCCCAGGCTAGGGGTCTAATCAGAGCTATAGCCACCAGCCTATGCCAGAGCCACAGCAACACAGGATCCAAGCCGTGTCTGCAACCTACACCACAGCTCATGGCAACGCCAGACCCTTCACCCACTGAGCAAGGCCAGGGATCGAACCTACAGACTCATGGTTCCTAGTTGGATTTGTTAACCACTGAGCCATGACAGGAACTCCAAAACCCAAACATATCTGTCCGCTTCTACTGTAAATCTCTGTAAGATGCTAGTCATTTTGATATATAAGCCCATTGGGGGGCAAGGGACCAGGGTCACCCTCCACTCCTGGTCTCCTGACTCTTCGTAACAGGATCTGCAGATGCTGGCTCTATTCCTGGAGACAGAAGGACCTGAGCTCAGAGCTCATTCCTGGGAGGGGGCACCCTCTGCACCAGGGGGTTCCCAGGAGATTGGTGATTTGTGCCCTGTGTGTACCCACAGGGGGCCAGTGCCTGAACCGAGGACCGAACCGCGTGTGTCGCTGTCGTCCTGGCTTCACGGGTGCCCACTGCGAACTCCACATCAGTGACTGTGCCCGCAGCCCTTGTGCCCATGGGGGCACCTGCCATGACTTGGAGACCGGGTTCATGTGCACCTGCCCTGCTGGCTTCTCTGGCCGGCGCTGTGAGGTGCGGATACCCACTGAAGCCTGTGCCTCGGGACCCTGTCTCAATGGGGCCACCTGCTACACTGGCCTCCCCCCCGACAACTTCGTCTGCAACTGCCCCTATGGCTTTGTGGGCAGCCGCTGCGAGTTCCCTGTGAGCATGCCCCCCAGCTTCCCCTGGGTGGCTGTCTCCCTGGGCGTGGGGCTGGTGGTGGTGCTGGTGGTACTGTGCATGGTGGCAGTGGCGGTGCGGCAGCTGCGGCTGAGGCGGCCTGACGACGGCAGCAGGGAGGCCATGAACAACTTGTCGGACTTCCAGAAGGACAATCTGATCCCCGCCGCCCAGCTCAAGAACACAAACCAGAAGAAGAAGCTGGAAGTGGACTGTGGCCTGGACAAGTCCAACTGTGGCAAACAGCAGAACCACACACTGGACTATAATCTGGCCCCAGGGCCCCTGGGGCGGGGGACCCTGCCTGGGAAGTATCCCCACAGTGACAAGAGCTTAGGGGAGAAGGCGCCACTGCGGTTACACAGGTAAGCAGCACCCCGAGGCCCAAGGCCCACCACAGATGCCCAAATGGTGCTGCCCGGGCTCCCTCAGGACAGGTGGGAGGCTGGCACCGGGCCCTTGACTGCTTTTAGGCAAACAGGGGCTTTTGCCGCTGACAGGAGCCTCCTCCAACAAGATTTCTGCCAGGTTCCCTTTGCCTATCTTCCCATTCACTCATTTATTCATTCACGAATGTCAAGTATCCACACAGTGTCATTTGTGACTCCCATCTTCCCACAGCATGGTTTGCCTCCAATGGCAAACTGACATTTTGCAGGCCTGAGATCCTCTGGGAAAGTCAGGGACCTGTGGTTCTCTTAAGGCCTGTCCCTAACTGCCAGCCAAGCTAGCATTGAGCCTCCCCAGTCCCTGTGTCTTTTCCTAGAGCCACCTCTGCCCAGTCCCTTTGGCTCTCTGTGGTCCAGGTTAGCGCTCCACCTCCCTCCAGCCCTCTCCCCATCCCTCCCTCACCAGCCTGTCTTGTGTTCCCTCAGTGAAAAGCCAGAGTGTCGGATATCAGCGATATGCTCCCCCAGGGACTCCATGTACCAGTCTGTGTGTTTGATATCAGAAGAGAGGAATGAATGTGTCATTGCCACAGAGGTGAGTGCTGGACTCGCCTTCCCTTCTAGCATGTTCCCTCCTGCCTTTTGGGGATGAGAAAGTAGCCCGGTTACTCTTGACCCCAGGGGCTGCTCCTGAAGGATGGGTCGGAACCCCTCTTTGGGAGGCCGAGTTCAGTGGTTCTCGGATCCCTGCTGGCCTCATTGCCACAGAGGGTGTGAAACAGGAGCCGTGGGGGTGAGCCAGCCCGGTCTCTTCCTGCTGTGCTAGTCCTGGGCTGGGCGGCCATGGCACCCGGCCAGCTCCCAGGCGCTGCTTCCCAGCTGCTGGTGGGTGAGGGTGGTTGCCTTGTGCCTCTCCTGCCCCTACTCACTGGCTTCCTTCACTGGCCACTTCATGAGCACAGGCTCCCAGACATGGGTACGGGTTGAGGCAGAAGACCTCCCCTCACACCACCTGCCTCCATTGACTTCTCCCAGGGAGGCCGAGGGCAGCCATGGAGGTCGTGCTTATAAAACCCCATGATAACCCACTTTTCTGCTCTCCACATGTTCCCCAGGTATAAGGCAGGATCCTCCCCAGGACATCCCAGCTTTGGCCCAGCAGCTGGACCTTCCTTCTGCATTGTTTACATTGCATCCTGGATGGGACATTTTTAATATGCAACGTGCTGCTCTCAGGAGGAAGAGGGAATGGCATGAACTGGACAGACTGTGAACTTGCCAAGAGATGCAGTACCCTTCCACATCTTTGGGTGTCTGTCTGGCATCAGATTGGCAGCCGCGCCAGCCAGGGAAACAGGAGAGGAGAGGTGCTGCTTGGACCTGCACTGCCAGCAGTGGCCTTCAGAGGGCTCCTTTGGGGCTCTGGCCTGTTTTCCAGAGGGAGTGGCAGTGGCCCCGTGGGGCCTGGAGCTGCTGTGGCCTCCACTGGCATCTGTGTTTCCAAAAGTGCCTTGGCCCAGGCTCCATGGCAACAGCTGGGTCCAAATCAGAGAGGAGAGAGGAGGCCAGTAAGGGCAGGGCCATCTATGGGCCAGGAAACCATCTGGTACAGCTCTTGGCAGGAGTGTCCCTGCAGGTGAGGTGAGCGCCCCCGGCGGGAGAAGCACTTTCTGCCCTGTGCCTCCAACCACTGCACGTGGGCCTTGCTCTTAACACCACCCCGGCCTCTCCTTGGCCCAGGCCCTCTGGGCAAGGGGACTGGTAAGCCTTACCTGGCTTCCACAGCCGCTGGCCCTGTGAGGTGGAGGGACTGCCCCTCCTGCCAGCCAGGGGCACCCAGCCTAACTGGGGAGCTCAGGGCAGTGAGGATGGAAATTCTGGTGAGGGAGAAATTGGGTGCTATCGTCACCTAGGCCCTTTCCTCCCTCAAGCCCATTCCTATGGCCTCGAGCCTGGGCTCTGCCCACACCCACTACTGCCCCCAGACCACTCTTGAAGCTGATCTTCAGAAATCAATAATATGAGTTTTTATTTTGTTTGTTTTTTTGGTAGTTTATTTTGGAGTCTAGTATTTCGATAATTTAAGAATCAGAAGCACTGACCTTTCTACATTTTATAACATTATTTTGTATATAATGTGTATTTATAATATGGAACGGATGTGTACAGGAGTTTATTACTTCTTGGGTCCTGTCTTTGTCATGGCAGAGTGGGAATCCTTCTGACTCCCCTTCTCATACTGCTGCCAGCTGCCCCGCCCCCAGGAATCCCTGGGACCTGGGCCTGCACTTGGGCTTGGCGTGCGGTGCTCTCAGCCCTTGTCCTCTTCCAGTCCTTGGGGAACCGGGTCTCATCCACCTAGTCTAAAGCCCAGACCAGCCTGCTCAGTCGGCATGATGGCTTGAGGCTGACTGCAGCCTCAGGCTTCCCACCATTGCTTGGGGGATAAGCCCCCTGACCTGAATCTGTCCCCCTTTTCTCTCTTCAAATCTGAAAAAGCTTGTGGACACCCAAGTTAGCCTGGGGGATACAGGAGTTTGGGGACAATCCTGCCTGTTTTTCCTCCTTTCAAAAGGATTCTCTTGTCAGAGAACGGGGTCTCTGAACCATGATGACCTTTAGACTGTTGCAGGATTTTAGATGGACTGGCACCTGGAAGGGCACTGGTGTTAACTGTGGAGGGATTTGCCTTGGGTCTGTTCTCCTTGCAGCTGGGCCACAGAGCTGGGTATGGGCACCTGGTCTGCCCAGAGCTACTAGAGTTGATTGAAGACTGGAGGGAAGGGAGGAGGAAGAAGAAGAGGAACCCTTCCCTGAGTCCAGGTTTCTCTGGCTGAGGCATTATTGAGGGAGTTTCCAATCTCTACCTCATGGCCAGTTCCCTCTAAAGCACAAGATGGTCCCTAAGGTGCCACAATCTTCTCCCCTCAGCCACAAACATACCTACGGAGAGCAAGTGATGAAAATATGAGCCATTGATTAAAAAGCTGAGCAGATGCTCCCACCTCTCAGCCGGTCAATAGTAAGCAAAATAGACCCAGCACATGCTCCCAATGGAGTCCAAATACAGGCAGCACTGCCTGCCCTCCCTCTTCCTCCTTCTCCCTGACACACAGCATGTCTACCCCGAATCTGGGTGCTTATGCCAGAGAGAAAGGGAGCAAGAGATTTAGGCTCATCCACACTTACCAAGCGCACACGCTCCATGCCTCGCCCCTTGCTCCCTGTTCCCCTCACTGCATACACAGGGTATCAAACAGGAAAGCATTCAGGGAACCGTTCCCACAGCCTTAGCCGGCAGCAGGGGGAAGAACAACACGACCTCACTCTTCCTGCCCAAAATGAAACAGGAAAGCAGCTCCCGGGCCCTGGGGGGTGGGGGAAACTGGGCTGGGACACGAAGGCGAGATGACGAGGCTCCCATGTGGGGGACAGGTAGGACACCCGCACGCCTGCACGTCCACACCACCAGGCTGTGCTGAGCTGCACGGGCTGCCAGCAACTCAGAGAAGAGCCCTGGAGGATAGCTAGTTGATTAAACCACTCACTGGCTCTGGTACCCTAGGCAGGGAGCTGGGAGAGTCCACAGCACCAGCTTTCTGGGGAAAGAGAGGATCCTTTCATGGACTTGCTCCGCTCAGCTTCAACCTGTAGCTCTTGCCAGACTCCACTTCTAGACATGGCAGAAGCTGAGCCAGGCACTTGGGGGTGTGAACAGACCACAGTGGAAACCCTCCTCTTCCCAAAACTTCCAGGAGATTACTCCCTGAGGGTCCAGCCCCTTCTCTTGGGTAAGGTTCCTAAGACTGACGGAGTGTTGGGGAGTACAGGAGAGGTCCCAAGCTTGGTAGAAACATGGCCAGATGATGACAACTCTAGACTCACTGTGAAGTACTGTCCATGGCTTGACAAATACCCATGTTTAATCTGCATGGGTATTTCACAAGAGAATTCAGAACATAGCAATTCCTTGTCCTGCAGGCAGTGCCCCGGCTATAAAGGATAAGTATGACCCCAGGGTGACCTGCAGCTCTGAGGACAGCTGCTTTTCCAGGGCCAACTGGCTGGTATCCCTGTAGGGAGGTGAGGCAGGGAGAGGCTGTGAAGAGGGGAATGCCTTTATGCATTTGCTCAGCTAGGGTTCCCTCTCCTGCCTCAGGGCCACAGCCAGACTGGTTAGGGGGTAGTAAACAAGGACAGTGGTTCCTACTCCCCCCCACCTCCCCGCCACCGCCGCCCGGGACTAGATAAGGCGACCAAACTCAAGTAGTATGAACGCTTCACCTCTCGCGGGGACCCACAGGGTTCTCCCCACCTCTCCCTGTGGGTCTGCCAGATGGTGAGCCAGCCCTCTGCCCCACGTGGACCGCTGCATTCCGGGAAGGGATGGAAGTGATTCACGCAGGGAACTGTGAGTGTCTCTTCCCGGGGAGAGGATGCGCCTGGGAGGCCCTGGCCGGCCGCGCCCTCCCTCGCGCCCAGGGCGCACGGCGCTGCCGGCTCCCGGGAGGGCCTGGAGCACCGAGCGGCGGCGGAAGACGCAGGTGCGGCGCACTGGCTCGGGTCAGCCCTCCACCTGCCGCCGCCCCGGGCGCCCCCGGCGCCCCCTCCCCCACCTCCCCGCGCTCTTTGTTACAGCCCGACTTCCTGTTTGCGGCCTCCAGACCCCGGCTCACTTCCCGGGCCGGGAAGCCGCCGAAGGCCGCGAGTTTCTCGGAGACTCTCCGCCCGCTCGGCTCCGCCTCCTGCAGCCCGGAATCCCGCTCTTGCCTGGGAGCCCGCGGCGGGCCGCGGCCGCGCGTAGTCGGCATCGCAGGCGGGCAAGAGGGCGGGACCGCTCGGGCCCCGCTGGTCCGGCACCAGGGGGCGCTGTGCGGTCGCGGGGCTGCGCGCAGCCAGGGCCCGCAGTCGCCGGCCCAGGCTCTGAGGTCAACCCTTCTCGGCCCTGGAGGCCACTGAGACAAGCCGGAGGAGGGGGCAGCCGGACGCGAGTTTAGTGGTCCTCTTTGCTGCGCAGAGCTCCTTCCAGGCCCCGGGCCCCTAAGCAGAAAGACTAAACTGGAGAAAGCTACGCGCGATGCTTTCCCCTAAATACGGTTCAGGATGTCCAAGGAAGTGGTTCATTACTTACCCTGAGCTGTCCATGCAGCCAGCCCCAATCAAGTGAATTCAGACAGCTCTCTACCCACCTTGCTGTCCTCAGGGTCATCCCTGCCCGCATCCTGAATGCAAAGGAATAGGGCACCGAGTTTGAGTTGGGAGGCTGAAGCTGTCTTCCAGCACCACCTCATTGCCAGGTGACCTGCAACAAGTCCATCCATTTCTTTATTCCTTCCACACTGATTGAGTACTTTTTATATGCCAGGCATTGGTGATAAAATATGGTCTCAGGAGTTACCTGGTGGCCTAGCAGTTAAGGATTCTACATTGTCACTGCTGTGGCTCCTGTCGGATCCAGGCCTGACCCACATGCCAGGAATGCTGCCAAAAATAAAGAGGAGTTCCTGTCGTGGTGCAGTGGTTAACGAATCCGACTAGGAACCATGCTCAAGTTTTGGATTCAATCCCTGGCCTGGCTCAGTGGGTTAAGGATCCAGTGTTTCTGTGAGCTGTGGTGTCGGTTGCAGACGCGGCTTGGATCTGGCGTTGCTGCGGCTGTGGTGGTGTAGGCTGGCAGCTACAGCTCCGATTAGACCCTTAGCCTGGGAACCTCCATATGCCGAAGGTGCGGCCCTAGAAAAGACAAAAAGACAAAAAAAAAAAAAAGAGAGAGAGAGAGAGAGAAAGGAAGGGAGGAAGGAAGAAGAGTTGAGAATTTAAAAAAAGGAGTTCCCTGGTGGCCTAGCGGATTAAGGATCTGGCATTGCCATTGCAGCAGGTTGGGTCACTGCTGTAGCACACTTCGATCCCTGGCCTGGGAACTTCCACATGCCATGGGCACAGCCAAAAAAAGGGACACACACACACATATATAAATATACATCTAAATATAAATATACACACACATATATAAATACACACACACACAGTCTCTGCCCAAGGAAGCTAATCATCTAGTTAATTATCTTTAACTTCTCAGAAGATTATTATACCTCTTGGACATTACTAAGAGGTTGAAAAGTTAGTAAATGAAATTTTTTTTGTCTTTTTTTTGTATTTTTGAGGGCTGCACCTGCGGCATATGGAAGTTCCCAGGCTAGGGGTCCAATTGGAGCTGTAGCCGCCAGCCTAAGCCAGAGCCACAGCAATGCCAGATCCGAGCCACATCTGCAACCTACACCACAGCTCATGGCAACGCCGGATCCTTAACCCAATGAGAAAGGCCAGGGATCGAACCCACAACCTCATGGTTGACTAGTTGGGTGCGTTAACCACGGAGCCACGATGGGAATTCCTAAATGAAAATATCTGTGAGTAACAGGTCTCCCCTACAGGGTGGTTAATCCCCAGACTGATACGAGCAAACCACTTTCAAGAGCTTCTACAATCTCAGCCCACAGGATGGGGCTGGGCTAAAGGAGACTGGAGTCTGGTTGGATAGTCCCAGCAGTAGCCTTAGGACCAAGGAGGCAGCTGAGATGCCAGGTTGCCTCCACTACTTCTTCTCTTTGTGTCCCTGCATTTAAGGAACACCGCTAGTCTAAGTTAACCTCCTCTGACCTGTGGAGTAGCAGAAAGGAGACCTGGCCTGTAGGAAGTCCTCAAGAGCCCCTGACCCCTTGGAGATCTGCCTTAAGTGGCTTTTGCTCCTGCACCTGTTAGCACTCTGGCCACAAGTGGGCTCAGGATGTACCCTTCATCCTCAAAGATCCTCTCAGGCCATGGTGCAGGATCCACACAAAGTTAGTGGAAGCTATGGCCAGGCACAGGATAATTAGCATCTCAGGAGTATGGATTTAGCAACAGGTCAGCTCTAGGGCCCAAGTCTGTCCTGTGTCATGGCACCCCCTGCAGGGCAAAGCCAAAGCCTTGCCAGACATGGCCAGCCTGTCTCCAGTGATCTCTCCTCCTGACTCAGGCTGGAGGCAAAGCAGGCCCTCGGGGTTAGCAGACAGGTGCATGCCTTGGCCCTTACGATGATTGTTGTCCCTTTCATACAATGGCAGATATCTGGGCCAGGCCCATTCTACTAGGCCAGGACTGTTCAGTTTCACCTCCATCAGTGACTCCTTCACTCGGTGCTTCCTCTTCTAACTCTCTGGTAAAAGAGATCTAAAAAGTTCTGGGATGTCCTGCACATTTGCAGTAGGCAGTAGGCCCCTGGGGATGGTGTCCCAGCTGCTGTTATTTAAGGGGTGTTACTTCCCTTTTTTTGGCCGCACCTGTGGCATGCAGAAGTTCCCAGGCCAGGGGCTGAACCCGAGCCACAGCAGTGACCCTAGCCACTGACAATGCCAGGTCTTTAACCCGCTGCACCACAAGAGAACTCCAAGGGGCTTTACTTCCTTAGATTTCAGAGTCTGCCCCAGAGTCAGGCCCCTTTTGAGCAGCCATATTTCTCCACATGGGCTGTTTTTCTAGAGTTTTCTCTCTTTTTTTTTTTTTTTCCCCCTTTCCCTCCTACCTCCCTCTCTCTTTCTTTCTTTCTGCCACACTTGCAGCATATGGAAGTTCCTGGGCTAGGGGTCAAATCAGAGCTGCAGCTGCCAGCCTACACCACAGCCACAGCAACACTGGATCCGAATCACATCTGCGATCTATGCAGCAGCTTTTGGCAACAGGGGATCCTTAACCCACTGAGCAAGGCCAGAGATCAAACCTATATCCTCACAGAGACAATATCAGGTCTTTATCCACTGAGCCATAACAGGAACTCCTAGGGTTTTTCTCTAAAGCCATGTCCTACCACACTCCAGTGTTTCTATGGGGGCTGACATTTGACTCTGACCCCGTAGGTCTACCCTCTGTGCAGCCCAGCCCTGTTACTCCCACTGCTCCCCAGTGCAATTTACCTCAGCTCTGAGCCGGCCACTTCCTGCCTCCCAAACTACATTTTGATCTCTCCTTGGAATTGAGAGAGAGATCCCACCTCTCAATCCTCTGTTGGAGCCCTGGACCCTGCCCTTCCAGGTGGACTAGGCCCAAGACCTGAATAACTGGAACACTGGCCACTGCAGGGTGCCCTTTCAGCTGTGTCTTCCTCCCTCCTTGGCAACTAGAGATGGGCAGGGAGCCAGGTTTTCCCACTATCCCATGCACTCCTCTGCCAGGACACAAGGAATCTTTCAAGTCCCTGCTTTTGTGGATAGGGGACTAAGCAGCCTTCCCGCTTGGCCCTAGATTTGGTTGGTCTAACCATCAGAGCAGCTGTCTTCTCCTCTTCTCTCTCTCTTCTGAGGTGGACTGTATCAAGGGATTCAAATACTCCTTCCCAGGCTTTGCCAGAGAGTTAGTGGGACTTATGTCCCTTTTGCAAGTAGGCCAAGGACCTGAGGACATATTTCTCTCTCAGAGGTTCACAGGAGGCATAGCCCTTCATAGACTGTGGACTAACTAATTAATTAATTAAAGTGCCCCTCTGCCAACATACAAAGAAAATCTCTCTCTTTGCTCAAGCAACTATTCTATTTTTTTTTTTTTTCCTTTTTAGGGCTGCATGTGCAGTATATGGAAGTTCCGAGGCTAGGGGCTGAATTGGAGCTGCAGCTACCGGCTACATCATAGCCATAGCAACAGCCACATCTGTGACTTATGCTGCAGCTTGCAGCAACACAGGATCTTTAACCCCTCAGCAAGGCCAGGGATTGAACCTGCATCCTCACAGACATTACGTTGGGTTCCTAACCCACTGAGCCACAAAGGGAACTCTGCAACTATTCTATTAATTGTGTGCTTGGGAGTTCCTGTCATGGTGTAGCAGAAACGAATCCAACTGGGAACCATGAGGTTACGGGTTTTATCCCTGGCCTCGCTCAGTGGGTTAAGGATCTGGCGTTGCTGTGAGCTGTGGTGTAGATCCCAGACGTGGCTTGGATCTGGAATTGCTGTGGCTCTGGTGTAGTCTGGCAGCTATAGACCGTTGCCTGGAAACCTCCATATGCTGAGGGTGTGGCCCAAAAAAGACAAAAAGACAAAAAAATTTAAAAAAATTTTTTTAAATAGTGTGCTTGGGTTTCTTTACAATAACAACAAAATATCAGAAAGAGAAAGTTTCAAAAAAAATTCCATTTAAAATGGCATCTAAAGAAAACAAAACAAAACAAAACAAAACCTAGGAATATACTTAACCAAGGAGGTGAAAGACCTATATGCCAAACATTGATAGAGAGAGGTAATTGAAGATAATTCAAAGAAATGGAAAGATATCCTATGCTCTAGGATTGGAAGACTTAATATTGTTAAAATAGCTACAATACCCAAAGCAAACTACAGATGTAATGTGATCCCTATCAAAACACCCAAAACATGTTTCACAGAACTAGAACAAAATAATTCTAAAATTTATATGGAACCACAAAAGACCCAGGATTGGCAAAGCAATCCTAAGGAAAAAGAACAAAGCTGGAGGCCTAACCCTCCCAGGCCTCAGACAATACTACAAAACTATAGTAATCAAAACAGCATGGTTACTGGCACCAAAAACAGACATTTAGACCAATGGAACAGAATAAAGAGCCCAGAAATAAACCTATCACTTATGGTCAATTAATCTTCGACAAAGGAGGTAAGAATATACAATGGGAAAAAGATGGTCTCTTCAGCAAGTGGTTCTGGGAAGGCAGGAAGATGCATGGAAATCAATGAAGTTAGAACATGCCCTCCCATCAGACACAAAAATAAACTCAGAATGGCTTAGAGATGTAAATATTACCTGACATCATAAAAATCCTAGAAGAGAACATAGGCAAAAACATTCTCGGACATAAATTTTACCAATATTTTCTTAGGTTAGTCTCCCAAGGCAATAGAAATAAAAGCAAAAATAAACAAATGTGACCAAATCAAACTTAAAAGCTTTTTGCAGGAGTTCCCTTATGGCGGAGCAGGGTAAGGATCCAGCATTGTCACTTCAGTGTCCTGGGTCACTGCTGTAGTGTAAGTTCAATCGCTGGCCCAGGAAATTCCACAAGCTGTGGGCATGACAAAAAATAAAAGATTTCGCATAGCAAAGGAAATCATCAACAAAATGAAAAGACAACCTATGTATGGCATGGGAGAAAATATTTGTAAACAAAGCAACCAACAAAGGGGTAACACCCAAAATATACAAACAGCTAATATAACACAGTATCAATAAAACAAACAACTCAATCAAAAAATGGACAGAGGAATTAATTGCAGTGCAGTGGGTTAAGAATGGGACTGCAGTAGCTCAGGTTGCTGTGGAGGTACAGGTTCGATCCTTGGCTTGGGAACTTCCACATGCCATGGGTAGGCCATAAACAGAAAAAAAAAAAAAAAAAACATAAGCAACAAGGATTTACTGTATAGCACAAGGAATTATAGTCAATATCTTATAATCACCTATAATGTCAAATAATATGAAATAGGTAAATATATACATGTATATATAACTGAATCACTGATGTACATCCAAAATTAACACAATATTGTGTCTATTTATTTATTTACTTATTTATTTTTATGGCCTCACCTGTGGCATATGGAACTCCCAGGCTAGGTGTTGAATTGGAGGTACAGCTGCCAGTCTACACCACAGCCACAGCAAAGCTGGATCTGAGCTGCACCAGTGATCTACGTGCATCTTGCAGAAAGTGAAAACTCTGGCATAAAAACAATAAGGAGCAATGTCTATTGAGTGCTTACACATACCAGGTGTTATTTCTTTCAATCCTCATCAGAACCTACAAGGTAGGTACTATTATTCCCAGTTTCACAGTTTAGAAAACTGAGGACTAGAGACAGGGTCACCCCGATGGTAAATGGTGGAACTAGGCTCAATTTGGACAAGCCGAGCTTAGAGCCCATATCTGGGAAGGTTTTCCATCCTTCTGGAATCAGCAGCTTCATAAAGCAACTTCATCATTTAGCATAATAAATTCACACAATCCCCTGGCTTCTAGTGGTTCTGGGAAGGTGGGAAGATACATGGAAATCAATGAAGTTAGAACATGCCCTCACATCGTTGTTTCAGAGAATGGTGCCCACCAACACCAGGCATTGATTTCAGGGACTGGAACTAGAAGTGAGAAAGAACAGATCATAAGGAAATGAGACGTGACCTCCTGAAAGAACAATAAGGAAGGATTACTTTGGGAAAAGCTCACCAAAGGAAGCTACCGTATGTGCATCACCTGCAAATCATGTGTGACTCTGAAGGTGGAGGCAATACTCATCACCTCTCATGAGCTAGTACCTCTGTGGGCATGACGTCTGCAGCCCCTCCCTGTGGGGATTTTAGGAGGAAAGATGGGTTGGTTGCTGCAGATGTTGGAGAGGAACTGGCTAATGTGGGTGGTTTACTGCCTGGGAATGTCCCCCTGGGAGGGAAGGAGACAGATGTTGGCAAGGATAAGAAAGGAATGGGAACAGGGGAGGCAAGTTCCTGGGAAGATGGCCAAGACCCCTGGGCCAACTTTTGTGGGGATTCCTATTTTGAGAGGGTCAAGGCTGAATCTGTCTGGCAGGATTCCTCCTCTGTGGAACCCAAGTGCCCTGGCCTTTTCCAAGAGCTTCTCTTCTTCTACTTACCTTTGCAGAGAACCTCCAATGAACTAGCACTGTGTTGGTTCCCTTGGGTCCTCAAAGATGAAGTCTGCTCTTAGGGAACTCTCAAGTTTATGGGAGGCAGGATGTCAAATGCCCACCAGCAAGGAGACTCTGGGGCTGAACTGTCTGCCTTGGACCCCAGGCTCTGTGACTTGCTGTTGCGTCACCGCGGCGGGTTACCTGACTTTCCTGTGTTCCAGTCTGCTCATCTGTGAAATAATATTTATCTAACAAAGCAACAGAGAAGTTTGTAATTAGAATTGATGTAAAAGTGCTTGGCAGACTGCCTAGTTCATATAAGCACTCAAATGTTTCTGTTCTAAGTATGAGGTGGAAGGGACAGAAGTGAGGTAAGGGATCTGGGAGCACAGAGGAGGGAGAGCCTAACTCTGCCTGGAGCAAGAGCTGGTTACTGATGACCTCACCAAAGGAGTTATTAAAACCTGGAGCTTTTTTGTTTGTTTGTTTTGTTTGTTTGTTTGTTTAGGGCTGCACTTTCGGCATATGGAAGTTCCTGGGCTAGAAGTTGAATTGGAGCTGCACTGCCGGCCTACACTACAGCCACAGCAACTCAGGGTCTGAGCCACATCTGTGACCTACACCACAGTGGTGGCAATGCTGATCCTTAACCCACTGTGCCAGGCTGGGGATGGAACCCTTGCCACCACAAAGACAACACCAGGTACTTAACCTGCTGTGCCATAGCGGGAACTCCTGCTTTAATAGTTTGAATCATAGTGCATGTGACAGTTGCTCTTTTGCCTTTTTTTTTGCCTTACTATGCAATCATAAGCATTTTTATTACATTATCTTCCTAACGGATTTTTATTTTAAAAAATTTTCCCCTAAATATAGGAGGTTTATATTCTCTTTAAAAACTTCTAGACAATCTGAATTGGTACAAAAAAGAAAGTGCAGGGTTCTCCTGTGGCCAGAAGGTTAAGGATCCAGCATTGTCACTGCAGCCACTTATGTTGCTGCTGTGGCTGGGGATGGATCCCTGGCCTGGGAATTTCTACTTGCTGCAGGTGTGGCCAAAAAAAAAAAAAAAAAGAGAAAGTCCTACTATTCAGAGATAATCATTGAGCATTTTTATGTGTTCTTCTATATTTTTTCCATGCAAATAACACATGCCATCTTTTTAAGTTTAAATCATTATATTAGGTTATTTTAAAATCTGTTTTTCACTTAATTATATATTCATCATAGATTCTAATGACTGTATACAGATTTAATTTTATGTCTATACTAAATTTATGTAACAATTCATCTATTGTTGGATATTAAGTTGTGTGTGTATATCTGCAGTATGTGGATCAACCATAATTACTTAAACATTTAGCTATTTTTGGATATTTAAGTAGCTTTTCTTCTTTTGTTTTTGGTATAGTGTTGGAGACCACAGAATAGCTGAACTCTGCAGAAGGCGAATATCTATGGATTAGAGTTCTAAAGTACAGAGTCTCCTTCAAAGACAAGATAAAGGACTTATGCATTAACCATGTTATTCTATAAACAGCTGCACTATGTCCTAAGGATACCCCCTTTGATATCACTAAGAAGATAACCTTGTTATTGCCTATGCCTGTTCCTGCCCACTAATCTTGTCACCTTCCTTAATCCCACTAATAATCGCATCACCTTTCTTAATAAAAATCATGAGGGCTAAAACCTAGGCACCTGCACATCCCTCTTCCAGGATTCCCCGTTGCCTTGCAGCACTGGATGCGGCAGTATAGTAAATAACAATGCACTGAAAAATCTTGAGGAATTTGGCTTTTCCCATATTTTGAATAATTTCCTGGAGTGGAAGTATTAGGTCAAAGGGCAGGGACATTTTATGATTCTTGATTTGTATCACCAAGTTGCTTTTTCAAAAGGCTATTTGTGTCAATTCAGATATTCCCAGCAATGTGTTAGTACCAGTTTCCCACCTTTCCACCCCACTACTCACAAGGTGGTAGATGGAGGGGGGAATATTTTCCTAAGCAGCTAGCAGCAAAGGAGGTGCTCAAATGGACTCAAGGGGACAGGATAGAGAGGAGAAGAGAAGAGGGGAGACTGAACATGGGGAATGGAGAGAAAGAGAAAAATAACCAGAAATGACCATTTGCCTGTATTTTTTCCAACTGGAAAAATTATTCATGCTCCTCGTTTTTGGGTTTTTTTACCCAAATTTTTCCACAAATATTAACTTTTAACATGGAAAGTCTTAGTCTGGTGACAGGCTCTGCTAACAGTTTAGGTACATTATTTCTTTAACTATTTTTTTTTTGGCTGTGCCTGTGGCATGTGGAAGTTTGCAGGATAGGGATCAAACCCACTTCACAGCAGCAATCCAAGCCACAGAAGTAGCAACACCAGATACTTAAACTGTTGTGCCACAAGATAACTCCCATCTTTTACTAATATTAATGTTACTTGTTTTGTTTTTAAAGATCTAGCTTCATACTATACACTCCATAGTCCAACATTCCTACTGGAAAATATATCTTAGGCACCTTTGGAATGGTTCAGTGTGCAGATAATTTTTAGTTTAAATATCTAATTAGAACCGTATGAGAAGCAATACTGTCATTTTTCCCTGCCAGGGGCCTCACCCTGTTCCTATCAGGAGTCCCTCGGAGCCAGTTCTACCGCCTCTGCTTCCCTTTTCCAGTCAGACAGCCCCTGGCCGCTGCTTAGAAAGTTAACCTCAGGTGGCCTGTGGACCTTCTGTGGGTCCGGAAGCCAGTAGCCAAGGGCGAAGGGCACCTACAGTCCTCTGGGGGCCTCAATTTGACCCTACTTGCTGTCGGGGCAGAACTAAACCCATCGCCTTGAGGCATAACTGGCCCAGCTTTCCTGTCTTTATGGCTTTTCTCTACAGGTCCGGTCACTACCTTCAAAATGAAGACGGCACTTCCAAGCGCTCTGACCCGCTTTCCCTTGAGACTATTTGGGCTCAACGGCGTCCCATTCCTAGCCCGGGGCGTAGCCCTCACGTGAGGCCCATAAGCTTAGGACGCCGGGTCTGACTCAGTCTCTCGCAGCCTCTGCAAAACCCCTTGCCAACCCCGTGACTCAGTTTCTCCATTTGCTCACGCGCGCCAACGGCGTGAGGCACCTGTGCGGAATGCGGAGGTGCCTCCAACAGCTTCTCCAGGGTACATGCTCCCAGGCCAAGTCCCAGAGACGGGCATTTACGCCGTCCAGAGCGCTCCTTCTGGATGTGTCCTGCACTGGCCTTGGTAATGAGTTCGTGCAGCCGGAGGTGGCAGTGACTCCGCCAGGTGCACCGGCAGGACTGCTTGGGAGACACAGGCCTGAGGCCCGATCGCCATGGTTCCCGAGGGACCCAGGCCATGGAGGGGCTGCCATCGAGACGGCCGGTGCCCGTGTCCGTGCCCACTGCCCGCCGCCTGACGCAATCCGAGGCACCCTTGCTGCATGCGGGAGCTGGGGAAACCTCCCCCGCCGTTGCATCACTCCTCAAGGTTTGCTACAGAGGTGGAGCTGAACCAATCAGCCGGAGAGCTGGGCCCGGGACAGGCCGCGCAGTTACCCACTCAGAGGGCTCCGCGGTTAACCGAGCAGAAAAGTCCGAAGGTGATTGGCCAGAAGAGATTTGTCCCGCCCCAATAACCGCGGCAGCTGGCAAAGGTAGGTGGGGCTTCCTGGCCGGAGGGTTTAAAGGGTGCCTCGGACCGGGCCCCGCAGCTGGAGCGACCAAGCGGTGCCAGGCCAGGTGTGCGCGTCCGTCGGTCCTTCCGTGCCCCCGCCGGAGACCAGCCCCGGAGGCCGCCCGGGCCCGTCCCTGTGCCCGGCACCATGAAGCAAGAGTCTGCAGCCCAGAACACCCCGCCAGCCTCACCGTACCCCTCGCCGCACCCCCAGGACGACAGCGACCCCCAAGCGTTGTGGATTTTCGGGTACGGCTCCCTGGTGTGGAGGCCCGACTTCGCCTACAGCGACAGCCGGGTGGGCTTCGTGCGCGGCTACAGCCGCCGCTTCTGGCAGGGAGACACCTTCCATCGGGGCAGTGACAAGATGGTGAGCATGCAACCATGCCCGAGTGAATGAGGAGGCTGGGGGCAGAATAGTGGGCTCCTTACCCATGCCCTGGAATGTCCGGGCCCATTTGGGCAGAGGGTGACTCCATCCTGATGGGGGAAATGTGACCTGTTGGGGGGACGCGGGGGGGGGGGGGCGTGGGGCGGGTGTTCTGGCTTAAATTTTTGTGCCTAGTGGGTCACTGTATAATGGCTCCAGTCTGATCCTGTCGACCACCGTATTGATGAATATTTTTGATTGCCAATCTGAGCCACTGCCATGTCTATTTCTCCTGCACTGGCTCTCTGAGGCCTGGGACAGAAGGGTTAATAAGGATTTCTTCAACCACTGATGGCAGAGCTCATTCCTAACTTGTTTCCCCCCCACCCCCGCCCCCCAACCTCTCTTCTCTCCTTAGCCTGGTCGTGTGGTAACCCTCCTTGAAGATCGTGAGGTAAGTGCCAGAGTCAAGAGAGAAACCCAGCTTGGAGGGATGTGGGTCCTTGGCTGCAGGCTAGATTAGATGCCCCTCTGGCTGAGGGGAAGGGTGGTCTCAGTAAGCGCTTCTCACAAGAATCACCTGAGGATCTTGTTAAAAATGTAGATTTTAAGAGTTCTTTTATGGCTGTGGCACAGTGTGTTAAAGAGTTGGCATTTTTACTGCAGTGGCTCAGGTCACTGCTGTGGCATGGGTTGGATCCCTGGCCCAAGAACTTCCACATGCCATGGGTGTGACAAAAAAATAAAATTTTTAAAAATGTAGGTTTTTGGAGTTCCTGTTGTGGTGCAGTGGAAACGAATCCAACTAGGAACCATGAAGTTGTGTGTTTGATCCCTGGCCTCGCTCAGTGGGTTAAGGATCTGGTATTGCTGTGAGCTGTGGTGCAGGTCACAGATTCTGCTCAGATCTGGTGTGGCTGTAGTATAGGCCGGCAACTGTAGCTCCAATTAGACCCCTAGCCTGGGAATCTCCGTATGCCGCAGGTGTGGCCCTAAAAGCAAAAAAAAAAAAAGTAGATTTTAATTTAATAACATTTAGTGTGGACTGAAACTCATTCCTAACAAGCTTACAGGTGATGCCAATGGTTCTCAGACATTACTCTAATAGGATTTCTGTACTTGAGACCAACTTATCAAAACCCTATTAAGGGAGAATGGGGGCTTGATGAATTTCTACTATAGGGCTCATCAGCCCTCTGTCCACCTTCCTTAACAGAGCAGAGTCCTGGGGGGTGGGCCGAGAAGGAGCTGTGTGACTGACCTCGGTGCCCATGTTTTCTCCTAGGGCTGCACTTGGGGCGTAGTGTACCAGGTGCGTGGAGAGCAGGTGAATGAGGCCCTGAAGTACCTGAATGTGCGGGAGGCAGTGCTCGGTGGCTATGACACCAAGGAGGTCACCTTCTACCCTCAAGATAGCCCTGACCAACCACTCAAGGCACTGGCCTACGTGGCCACCCCGCAGAACCCTGGTTACCTGGGCCCTGCACCCGAGAAGGCCATCGCTACACAGATCCTGGCCTGCCGAGGCTTCTCTGGCCACAACCTCGAGTACTTGCTACGCCTGGCGGACTTCATGCAGCTCTGTGGGCCCCAGGCACAGGACGAGCACCTGGCAGCCATCGTGGATGCTGTAGGAACCATGCTGCCCTGCTTCTGCCCCACTGAGCAGGCTTTGGCACTGGTCTGAGGGGCTGAGCCCCTGCAGGGAGTGCCTACGTGGATGCTGAGGCCAGGTCCCCACTCCCGTGCATACAGACAGACTTGATACAGCTGGGGCCCTCTGAGAGACCTTGGTGGTCGGCTGGGAGCCTCTCTTAAGCTCCTGCCTGTCTGCCCCAGCCCCCAGCTCTCTTGCTTGACACTGACTACTTGAAACTTTATTTATTGCACCATGTTGGTGTGGTGGGCAGGGTGGGGGGCCTGCCCTGGACACAGGGGCCCTGCTGAGCGGTGCCCTATCCCAGGCACCTGGTGCCTGACCAGATTCCCCCCAGTGCTGCTGCTAACCCCATACTACCCAGGCCTCTACCTCCCCAGGGAGCCTCCAAGAGCCTTGACCTCTGCCCCCCAGCCCAGACCAACCATTTCATAGCTCCAGAAATACCACCTGCCAAAGGTCCCAGTCTGCTGTTGAGGGTGTGGGAGGGAGTGAGGAGAGGCGGCCCTACAAGAACTGAGGCTCCTGCCAGTCCTGCTCATCCTCCAGGTGCCCAGGGCAGAGCTGGATTTGGAGCCCAGACACAGCTGCTGAGGCTGTATCTGGGCCTCTTACCCATTTGGCTTTGTTTCCCTGTCCCTCTTTCTGTCTGGACCACTCCTGTCTGTCAGTCTATTCCTGGGAAGCTCATTGCTAAAGGCTCTGGAACCTTCCCAGTCTGTCCCATACCTTTGTCCATAAACTGATCTCATTATCTATGCTCTGCTGGAATGTGGTTCTTTCTTCAGATCCGGGGTTGGGACCAATAGGTGGTAAAGCCCTGAAAGGCTCATAAGTAGGGACAGGGCTCCTGATACATTCCCATCCCCTTCTCCCAGAGAGGGGGCAGCTGAGGACACAGGACTACCAGATTATATCACTCCTGTGACACTCTTTATGTCTTACTGTACACAAAGGATGCCCCCTGAGGCATGCAGAATTCAGCCAGGCAGCTCCACTTGGCTGCCCTGTGAGCAGTCCTTGCCACCCATTTGGTACCCTGCTTCTCCCCCCCAGATGCCCTGAAGAGACTGGCAGGCTTGGGGTTCAGACCAGGTCTTCCTCCAGTTGCAGTGTCAGCTGCTGCCTCTTGTGGACAGTGAGGCTAGACCTCTGGCCTCCTGCTAAAGGAACCATGTAGGTTAAAGGAGCTTAAAGAGTAAGGTGATGACAACTTGTGAGACAATTCTGACAGTGCAGGTCTGGAGGACCTGGTGGCCCTTAAGTCAAAGGGTGGTCCAGGGGCTCATTCTTACCACCTGGGCCTCTGGTGTGGGTTGTGCCTTCTCACTTATGTTGACCTGCTAGGACTCTCGCCCATGGTGGGATGAATTACAAGGTGCCCCCCAGGCAGCTGCTTGTTCACCATCTACATGCCCCTGGCTACTCTTCCCTCACCCTGGTCCCCAGGGGCAAATCCCAGCCCCCAAGATCTCAGCCTGGCCCTTGAATCCTCAACTGTAAATGGCCCTTAGGTTCATCCTCTACTTCTGGATCTGCAGAATGGATGAGGGGCCCAGAGGAAGCATTAGCAGCAGAAGAGCCTGGCTCCAACCCAGCCTCTTCGTCATTGACCCAGTGACCTCCAGAAAAGTACTCAGTCTCTGAGCTGCTGTGTGGTATGTGTTGCTGCCACTCTTGTTGTGTCCGGTGCCCTGGTTTGGTCTGTGTGTCCCCAGCAGGGTCAGCTCTGAACAAGTTGGGCAGCTGTTGTGCCTGGGGAGTGTGCGCATGTGTTGGCAGCCTGTGTCTTGGCCATTGATGGGAAAAATGTGGAATCCAGCCAGGTTCTTCTGGGAGCTCAGAACAACACAACAACGGGAGACAGTGGGTGGCAGGGAGCCCTGGGAGGCCACCTCCTGTGCCAGGGCAGGGCCAGACAGCCAGTCTGGGTGTTCACAGTAGAGCCCTGCTCTATACTGAATGGGAGTGTAGAGGGCTGCTTGCTGGCTACACATGGGCTTGCATTCTTCAAGCCATTCATTCAGCAAGTACTTACTAAGCTGCTACTATATGCCAGGCACCCATCTAGGCACTGGGGATATAGCAGGAAAGAAATCCTCTTCAAGGAACTTCAAATGTGACCATTTGACATGAAATGTGTCATGATGGGAATAGAGCACCGGCTTAGAAAGGGCTCTTGTGCCTGAGGGACTGGTGAGGTGAAGAGAAACTTTCTGGGGGAGAGAATTATGGGGCCGAGCCCTGGGCCTGAGAAGGGGTCTCTTGGTGAACAGAGGCAGGGAATAAGAGGGGGAAGCAAGGTAAGACCATCTGGGACAGGGTGGCATGGGGAGGGGAACAGGTGGCCAGACAGGTGGCAGGACCTCATCCCACTGGATGCTCTGGTGAGTTGGCCTATGCTGTGGAGGTGGCTTTCCTCCTGGGTCTGTGCAGGGGGTGGGTGTGGGGGGCTGTTTAAAAAGGAACACTGGGAGTTTCCATTGTGGCTCAGTGGTTACAAACCTGACTAGCATCCATGAGGACGGGGGTTCCATCCCTGGCATCACTCAGTGGGTTAAGTATCCAGCATTGCTGTGAGCTCAGGTGGAGTTCTCAGATGTGGCTCAGATCTGGCATTGCTGTGGCTGTGGTGCAGGCCAGCAGCTGCAGCTCTGATTTGACTCCTAGCCTGGGAACTTCCCTATACTGCGGGTGCAGCCCTAAAAAGAAAAAAGAAAAAAAGAAAAAAGGAACACTGGCTGCAGCATCCGATTGGAGAAGGAAGGTCAAAGATAGGCGGGGGAGAGGGGAAGGTGGCCTGAGCTAAGGTGTATAGTGGGAATGAACAGGAAGATGGGTTTGAGGGTAATTTAGAGGGCGAGGTCAGCAGGACTGGGTGTGGCTGGTTGATGAGGAGAGGGAGGGGGAGGGTAGAGGGCCTGGGCTCCTGGTTCAGTGGCAGAGTTGGAAAGGATGGGGGTGGAGATCTGCCCAATGTGAGTGTTTACACTGGGGTGCCTGTGAGGCAGCGGCATCCACATGGATATTCAGGAGGCAGCTGGATGTGTGGGTCTGGGACCCAGATTATTATGGGCTAGAGCTAGAGATTTGGGAGTCATACACATCAAAACGGTGCTTGAAGCCCTGGGTGTACAGAGAAAAGAGAAAGGGACACAGGCCACCCTTGAAGACCCACACCTGGTGGGGTGAGTGAAGCAAGATTTGAGAACAAGCAGCTGGAGAGGCAGGAGAACCAGAGAGCATGGTGTTCTGAGAGCCAGGGTAACTCTGCTAGAATGCCAGGGAAAAATGAGGACAGAGGAGTGTCCACTGAATGAAGTGCTACGGATCCTCATTTGCCTCAGTGGGAGCAACTTCAGGGAAATTGGCAGGAAACCACAAGGTACGGCTGAGGAGCCAGTGGGGGGGAAGTAGACAGCTCTCAAGAAAGTTGCCTGCTAAGAGGAGAGAGAAGCAGAGCAGTACTGGGGGTGTGGGGAGGGTGTAGGGGTCTCAGGACCCCTAGAGTTTTTGTTTATATGGGATATAGCAATTGACAACATTTAGTTATTAGGAATTGAAAAGTTTAAAATATTTATCAATTAAAAAAATCCATTATATGTTAACATAGTTTTAAGGAAAAAGGATTATATTTTCCAAAACTATTTAGTGAAAGGAGTGGCATTGTTTTATTTTTTAATTTTTTTGGCTGCATTTGTAGCATATGGAAGTTCTCGGGTCAGGGATCCAACCAACACCACAGCAATGACAACACTGGATCCTTAATTTGCTGAGCCTTGAGGGAACTCCTGATTTATCTTTTTAATCTCTGACTTTAATGGAAGCCGCTGGATTCTTATCTGCTTCTCCATTCATTCTGTTGCAAGTTCATCTATCATATAGCTCTGGAAAACTCCACTGGACACTTGTGAGGAATGAGATTGAAAAGGCAAATAACCTCTTAGTAGTATTATAAAAATAGTTTTGACCTTGTTGACCTCCTGAGAGTGTTTTAAGGACTCCCAGGGGTCCCTGAGCCATTTTGAGGACTTCTGGTATAGAGCATTAAACATTTCCTTTTCTTTTAGTTGGAGGGATTCAAGTAGGGCAATCAAATGCCCAAACTTAGGCCTCAGCATTAAGGGATTTCGGTTAGCAGGGTCTCAGAAATCA